>NW_023416319.1:8576080-9323580 GCF_014108235.1 Myotis myotis | reverse complement strand
TTTTTGGTGTTTTGAATGGTCTATTTTGGCGTTTGTATTCCCTCTCCCCCCCCAAAAAAGAATTCAGCAAGATAATTAAGATCTGGTTGTTGTCAAGAATTTCGAGGGACTTTTCAGCCGGCAAAAAAACAAAACAAAAAACTTAGGAGTGAAGTGGTCCTCTAACTTTATCTAAATGCAGCCAGTTTTCCCCTCTTCTGTCTCCGAATGGCATCCGATAGCTGTTAAAGCTTAACTTCGCTGGAGAGCCGCAAGCCACTACTTTCACCAACTTAGGTGAACTTCTGTGGACTATTGAAATTGCCTTTATGTTTGCCAAGTCGGCAAACAAAATATCAGTCTTTGTTCTTTTGATTGAATGCTGGGTTGGAGGGTGAAAGAAAAAAAAAAAAGAGTAAGAAAGCCCTGCCTTTTTTTTTTTTTTTAACACCCCCTCCCTTTTTTGGGGGGTGGGTTGTTGTGGAACCGGGGGAGCGCCCATTATTGTGCCCTTCCCTATCAAGCGAGATAATTCTGTGAATGGGACTGTGCGTGAGCATCCTGTCTGGCGGCGCTGCTGGTGTGCGCGGCTCCCCTGCGCGGCGGCGGCTGCAGGGCGGGTGCTGCCCTCCAGTGGAGCCTGCGGCCGGCGCGGGCCCGGGCGGGCGGCCATCGGGGCGCCGGGCAGCATGCCCGCGGGCCGGCGGCGCGAAGGACAGCTCCGCATCCCGCTCTAGATGGTAAGCGGCCCCCGCGGGGCGGGCGTCCGGGCGGGCGGGCGTCCGGGCGGGCGTCCGGGGCGGTGCGGTGGCCGGGGCGCCGTATCCCGCGCCTGCCCGGCCGGTCCCGCTAGTCTCAAGCCCTTGCATGCTCTCGACGTTTGCTGTCACTTTGCAGTAACTTTAAGATTGATGCCCCTTTGCCTGGCAAGCTGCCCGACGGAGTAGGTATTTTTTTCCCCTTTTTTTGTAAACTCCCCTTTTAAAAAAAAAACAACGAAAAAAAAAATGACACTACTTTTTCATTCCAAACTTTTAGCCTGGGACTACAGGACCCTGCTTTATTATCCTTGGTAAACTCGGAAATGAGTGTTTGGGGAGGGGGTTTCGTGTCTTTTCGCCCACCAAGTCACAGCCCCTCCCTCCTCCCTCTCCATCCCCAAATATTTTCCTAAAGGGTCCGATTTTTTTCTACTTTTCCTATATTTTCATCCATTTCCCCCTTCCTCCCATCTCAAACTTATTTATTTAAAACAACAAAACAAAGTTTTGCTGATGATGTGGGTGAGGACCCTTGGATGTTAAGGGACACCCTGTTGCCTTTATTTCTTCTCCACATGATCGTAGTTTCATGCTGAAAGGGAAGGAAGCTCGTTCTCTCTCTCTCTCTCTCTCTCTCTCTCTCTCTCTCTCTCTCTCTCTCTTTCTCTCTCTGATTTGGGAAAGTTTTTGTTTGTTTGTTTAAAAATCCCACAGAACTTTACAGCATTTGATCACCTTCTGATTTTCTTATGGAAATGTTCTAAGCATGTGCGTCCCGGGGTCTGGCTGGGGCTGGAGCCACGGGACAGCAGATATCCGGAAACAGGGTCTTAGGAGGAGTTAATTTGAAGAAATTCACGAGATGTCCCCGTTCTGGTGAAGGAGGAAGAGGACGAGGTCTGTCTGGAATGCGTTGCCTCATCTTGCTGTTTTCATGCTCCCTGCCTTTGGAGACGGCCGGAAAATGGATTCCGAGCCCAAGTTGCGCATCCTGTTGGCTGCACTTTATAAGTTATTGTTGCTGAGTGGCTGGGAGCTGTCCATCAGTGGGGAGGGAACTCGCAGTTGACTTAAGAAATTGCATGTGTGACAAAGGCAGCTGGCCGAGTGTGGTGGTCCCCGTGAATAGAGGGAGGGGAGCAATTAGGGGGCTGTGTGGTTGGGGCTTTTTACTTGTCAAACGGAGGCTCGTTGCTTTTGTTGTCGCCATGTAAAGGGAAATAGCAGGGTTTTGTTTTGGTATTAAGGGCCTTAAAGGTTGCTGCCTGACACTTGCACAGAGGCCGGAGAAGTCCAGAACATGGGGCCCCGGATCAAAATTTTTAAAAAGAAGAAAATGAAGAATTCTCACTTTTTTTGTTGTGTTTAAGCATGTCCAGCCCTTGTATTTTTGTTTTTTTTTTGGGGGGGGGGGGATGAGGTTATTAACTTGTCCGGTGTATTAACAGATTGCTTAAAGACCAACGCCATGGCAACAGTCCTGTGGTGGGTTTGGAGATAAACATCTGGGCCGTGGGGTTGATAAATTAAAACCATCTCCTCCTCTGTTAGCTGTCCTGCCGCCAGAAAAAACCAAACCTTTGCCACTGGTCTTGCTTCCAGCAGCACAGGTTCAGGATGCCTGGCCGAGGGGCGGCAGGGGGTTTCTTACCTGCATGCAAATGGGGTTATGTGTGTGTGCTTCTGAAGAGGGGGAGAGGGTGCAGAGATTTAACGCTGGGGCCGGAGAGGCATTCTGGGCGAGTTTGGTCCTCTGCAACTTTCCTCTGGCTTCAACCCCTCCTGGAGCCGCCACCCTCCCACCCTCCCCTCCTTCGTGGAAAATTGGACCATTTCAGGCTGTGATGTCTGAGTCTCTCAACTCCAATTAGCTTAAACCCACACAAATGCACCTGGCCCTGGATCCTATGAGAGCCCCAGGAAAAGTAAGTCGGGTTCATGGGGTTCAGGGACTAGCATGCTCTCTCTCTCTCTCTCTCTCTCATTCTGGACAAAGCTCACAAAACTCAATAGTCAGAAAGCAAGTTAGTGTTCCGACTCCTGGATGCCAGTGAACACAGGAAGCTTGTCCTTCTGTTTCCCGGGAGGTCGGGACACTCAGGCACAGTCCCTTACTCTAGAAGCAAAAGACGGGGTGTGTGTGCATGCGGCAGGCAAGGCCCTACCAAGTGTCACTCCCGTGTCACAGTGACAAGAAAATATACTTTTCTCCTCCCTCCCCCTCTCCCATCGCAGCCCTCTCCCTAAGAAATTTGTTGTGAGGGATTTGACAATGTCACAGATAAAGTGCCTGCCTCCCGCCTCGTGCTGATCATTCTCCCTCATGGCCGACCGTAATTTCTTAGCTACTCTTAGAGGTGGCTCTGCCCCTGCTGCCCAAGGTAACGGGTGAGGGAGGGGGCCCTGAGCTGCCTGGGAAAATGGGCCTTCCCCCTTCCTTCATGGATTTTGTAGTGGTACAGATCAGAAACTAGAAGGAGTTTGTAAATGAAAAGCCCTTTAAAGTAATATAATCTGCAGCCAAGTGAATTGGTTATTAGGTTGCCGTTTGTTTTGTTTTTATTTTTGTTTTGATCTGGCTTTTGAGAGATGTATGCGGAGGGGGAAGAACTAACAAAATAACGATAGGCAGTGTGAGTGAGAACCCTGAGCACCTGGAGTATGCCAGGACAGAAATCTGGAGCCATCTCCATCTTTTAAGATGTTTCCTTCTTCTTTTTTCTGCAGCTCTTTAAGTGAAAGCAGTAAAGGGAGGGGAAGCTGGGAGGAAGAAGAAAAGTGAGAAAAGCAGTAAGGGAGGAGGAAAAAAAAAAAAGCTGGCCCAGTCCCATCTTGAAGGTACAGAGAAAGTTTTTGTGAGGTGGAGAGAAAGAAAACCAAAGCTATTATGTACCCTAGGGATGCGATTTTAGTGGGAATGGAATATTTGAGTGGGAAGGGAGGCACAGTGGCCTCCGGGCTCTCTCTCTTCCAGCAGTTGGGCAGTTGGCACCTCAATTTGAATTGCTGGGTGAGTAGTGGTGTGTGTGTGTGCGTGTGTGCGCGCGTGTGTGTGCATGTGTGTCCGTGTCCTTATTTATGGTCGTGACCATTAAACCTCTGTGCTTTTTTTTTTTTTTTTTTTTTAATTTAAACATTGGGAAAGAAAAAACAAAACGAGAATAAATGGTCAATTCAAGCTGTGCCCTTTTGTGATGTACTTTTCATGGCAGTTTTTGGGGGAGGGGGCGAAAGGGTTAAAAAAAAGATGGGGTGGAGAGAAAGCTTGACTTTCATCCCAGTCCTCAGCAGTTCTGTAGCTTGGCAGGTCCCGCTCCCCAAGTGCAAGTGCGCGTGAGCTGGGATCTGGAAAGGGGTGGTGGGCTTGGGGTTTCTTCTGACAAACAAATGTGGTGTTTTATTTTTTTCCTTCACTCACCAGGGTGGGCTCCACTGGAAGAAAGAGAAGGAAAAAGGATACTGCCTCACAGAGGACCGTACTTTCTCACAGCTCGAACATTTTTCCTTTTCTTTCTTTTCCTCCCTCCCTTCCTCCCTCCCTTCCTTCCTTCCTCCCTCCCTCCCTCCCTCCCTTCTTTCCTTCCTTCCTTCCTTCCTCTTTCCTTCCTTCTTTCCTTCCTTCCTCCCCTCCCTTCCTTCCTTCCTTCCTTCCTTCCTTCCTTCCTTCCTTCCTTCCTTCCTTCCTTCCTTCCTTCCTTCCTTCGCAGTAAGGATTTTACAGTAGCAGCACTTGTGTAAACTGTGTATTTTAGTTTCATATTTAATGCTGACTTTCTGTGGCTCTGTCTTTAGTTGTGTTTCTCTTCCATCTCCAAAGTTAGATGCTGGCCTTGTAGGCTACAGTCTTGCTCGTGGCGTTTGCATTTTCTGAACTTAATATGAAATGTGTTTTGGGAACCTGAGCAAGAGGCCGGTGGCCGCCCGCTGTGCTCACGCTGCTGGTTAGGAAGACGGCCTTTTCAGTATCAGCCGTGGGCTTAGGAGACACTGCACTCGGCTGAACTGATGGGCCAGACCCTTTGTCAGGAGCTCTAAGGGCATTCGTTCTCTGGAATTTGGAGGTGGTTCCTTCATTATTTGAAGTAATTATCTTCATCATTACTGTTGTTATGTTTGTTGTTGTTGAATGGCCAAACACAGAAACATGTGCAGTGGCCGATCGGCTCTTAGATCCAGTATCTTGGGGAAGAAGGAATGAAGTAGACCACAGATTCTAAGAGTCCTTATGTTTTCAAAATCATGAGCCCTGTATGTGGTATTAAAATACAAAGAGGTAGATCAGTTCTCCAGTCCCGCATGAAGGAATGACAGATGTAGTCTTGGTGTTCCTTTCTGGTTGCATGTAAGTTTCTAGCTCAGTGTAGGATTGAGAGCTCTGGGGAGGAGACTGCAGGCTGGCACTGCAAACGGATCCGTTGTGTTGGTGCAAATTTCCCACCCAGCACAGTACCCTGTTTCCAAGACTGCCGAAAGGTTCCAGATCTTTCCTGGACTCAAATTACTTGGGTTACTTAATCCTGGTCCTGCTGCTTCGGAGATGGTTAAGTCTCCATTCTCTATATCTTAGAGGAGGGGAGTTCCTTTCAAAGGGTAAACTCTCGACTCCAGTGATACAGTTATTAGGATCTTTGTATGGTCACTTCAGGCCGCTGCATCGGCCTTTTCTGGAAGCAGCAGAGCCTGCAACCTTACATTCTTCGGGAAACCTCCCCTTAGTGGTTTGGGGCTGGTAGGGGGCCCGGCTGCGCTCTGTAGTGGAATTCTTTCCTTCTGTCATACCTGGGACGCGATGAAATCCTGCCATGCCCTCCTGATCACATATATACTTCCGCACACATTGGAGGATTTTTTTAAAAACTGAACTTTGCCTGGGTCACTCACTCCCTTGTTACCTTAAACTTCTAGCCGGCCAGCTTGCGATCAGAGGGAGCAGCAGCACTGAGTCAGTCCTCCTCACCCCATGGCGGCTCTGGGTCCTTCTCACGTGTGTCATTTATGGGGGCTGTGGGTGTCCGTTGAAGGATGCCCATGTTGGGGACACTGACGGGACAAAGTGGAGAGAACAATGCAGCTCGCCTTTGCTCTGTCTGCCTTTCAAGTCTGTGCGGAATTCCCGCGGAATCCAGAGTTCCTGGCTCTTGGGCCACACGCTCTTTCCTGGGGAGAAATCTACCTGCTCTCTCAAGGAAACCGCTGTTGCTGGAGCTTTTACCAGACGTCGTGTAGCAGGCCTGGCTTTCAGATGCAGAGGTTTAGATCGGAAAGTTAGGTCCAGGGTGAATGTGAAAAACCGAAGACATTTTTTACACAGCTGTTCGTTGTAAATAAATTAGAGAGGTGGGATCGGATTTTGTTCACTGCTTCTTTCTCAAAATCCCCAGGATGTAATAACCATTATGTACTTACAATTTATTCCTAATCAAAATTGGTGATTTCCTTTCCATTAGTTTAGGATTCTGTAGATTTTGGGGTTGTTGTGTTGGGTTTTTTTGGGGGGGGAGAGGGACGGGCGAGTGGCCTGGAATTCATTATTTTTTTTTAAAGTTTTCAAGTTGAGCCTTTTGGACTTCTTCATTTGGAATAGGTTAGCTTTATCCCTGGCACTGCTTTGAAACAGCCGGGCCCTCGTACCCAATTCCCACATCTTCTCTGCATATTAGGACACTTCACAAGGTTGATTATGTTAACACTAATCATTTCATTCCCAAGTAGGAGAGACATATCTTGCGGGAAGGTGGAGATTGCAGATTTCCTGGGCAATTTCTTAGGGGCCAAGTGGCTGGTTCTGCATCTCTGAGACCTGGTGGAGGGTGAGGACAGCCAGGGATCCCCGTGGTGCTGCCACACCCCCTCCCTGACGCCTGCCAGGGGTGCCTGGGATGCCCTGGCTTGCTCCTGGAGGGAGGCCAGCAGGAAGCAAACACTGGGACTCACTGGTCAGGAGCAAGCCTGGACCAGCGGGCCAAGACTGTCAGCTTACAAGTGCTTTCAAGGGTAGTGGGGGGTGGGGGTTACAATAGGATGCTTTCTTTTTATTGGGAAATAAATGAGAATGAGTGGAAATAAATTAGGTTTAATGAACTTAACTAGAAGTAATTGTTCAAGAGCCTGTGTGAAAGCACAGCTTTGCTGGGCTGGGCCTTAGCCTCTGCGTTCACAAAGCCAGGCAGCTGGAGCACATCTTTATTCTCCAGGTTAAAATAAACGTTCCCTGCGTGCTCCCCCCCCCCCCCCCCCTCTGTCCCCCACACACACCTCCTGACCCAACCCACCTCTCCCTTCCTCCTTTTTGGGGATTAAGAAAAGGTTATTAAGAAGAGCTGAATTTGGCCCCCTAGACCCTTAGTGCTTGACAATGTGGTGTGTTACTAGCTGGGTTGTTACATTATGGAAGGGGCAAAAGGAAAAAAAGAAAAAGGCCAAGGGCTTAGGATGGTTTGAGTTAGTTCTATGTATATGCATGTGTGTGTGAGAATTTGGATGAAAATTGTCTGCACATTTATTCTCTCCCTGCCTGCCCCGCTCAGTCATTTCCCTGCAGGAAGAATTTTAATGCCCGTGTGAGTGCCTGAGAAACTGTGAGTCGGCAGAATTTTGTAGTTGGCAGGGAGCATCTTCTCTCTTCCCCTTCTTGCTGTCTAAATGGATCTGACTGGGGAAGGGGGAGGAGCCCGCCATTGATAATGTACAAAACACATAAGCAGCACCCCAGAGTGTCAGGCTCCCGGGGTCACAGACCTGTGACTTGGCAGCCCTGTGGCTCCATGATTCCTTCGCAGCTGGGCCAGGGGCTGTCCGCTGGGTGCTGAGGCTGCAGGGGTGGGGGAGGGAGGTGCTTCTTGTCTGCATCTCACTGCAGATCTCCTTTCTCTTAACTACCTCATTTCTCCAAGCAAACCTCGAACCCCGTGAAGCCTTCTCCTTTTTATTTATTATTTTCAACCGGCAGTGCTGTAGCTATCAATAGACGTCTTGTCCAGGGAACAAAGCGCCATTAGCCGGGGGCGAGGCCTCCGAGAGGAGCTTTGTCCTCCGGGGAGTGAACCCCGGGCACTGCCCTAGATGGGTCCTCGCTGGCTGGGCTTCTGATAGCTGTGACTCCGGAGAGAGGGTAAAAGGATGAAAGAAACCCGTTTGGCCCAGGGTGGAAGTGTGCCTGCCACCCTTCCCTCTGTGTGTGGAGGAGGTTTGCAGGGTACAGCAGCCAGATGCTCACCTGATACGTTGGAGTGGGACTGTGTGCACAGGCCTGGGCCCAGGTTGCTCTGTGTGTCTCCTTGAGGTGGTTGGAGCAGCTGCAGTGGTTGCTAGTTTTGGGGGGTAACGGGTTGTTGAGGTAGGAGGTTTACCTTTGCTGACCATTCCTACCCTCTGGCACATCGTCTGAGGAAAAAAAAATAGGCCTGCTTGAGTCATCAAGGGGTTGTTGATGAGTAAGTAGCAGCCCCTGGCTCAGCCCCAGCCCCTCCTCTTCTCCAGCACTCCCAGCACCCCATGGCTCCGGTGACGTGCGACACCTATTAACATGTTGCTAGTCGCCATTGGCCTCGGTGCAGCCATAGTAAGTGGCATCTGAAAAGTGCATTGGAAATGAGCCATAAACCCAGGGTGAACAGTGTCCCCTCCTGATGTCGATTTCAGAGCCAGGGAGGGCTGGTAACCTAAGACCCCCGAGACCTTCCCCATCCCCCCGGGGGAGGGGACAGGCTGACAAATGCTCCTCTGTGCTGCTTTTGTTTTATTGTGCTGGGCTCGCAAAGGCGCTTTCTGGCCCCATTTTTCTTCTGCAGAAAGGGAGAGCAATAGGGGAGCATTGAAGAGGAGGCCGGCAGAGAGGCCGGGGCTAGCAATGGCTCTATTTGTTTCCAGCGTCCGTTGATTAATAGGTTGCGAGGTGAATGGCGAGCTTTCTTTCCCGTTGGGTTCCCCACAGTTAGAGAAGGTTGAGGGGTTGGGTTAGAGGAGGGCCAGCAGGGGACCTAGAGGGCCTGAATCAGTCTTCCACTCGCCAGCTTCCTACTCACGGGCAGCGCCCCGGTGGGTGTGTGGGCGCTGGCGACGAGGGTGGCATGGCCAAGTTGCAGCACACCATGCTTCAGGGTTCTCGAGAGGTCAAAGGTCAGCCACAGGGGCGCCTCCTCCGCGCTGTTCCCACTGCAGTTGGATGAATACTTTGGGCGGAAAAGCTCTGTGCTCTTCAAGGGCCGATGTAAGACCCTTTCCATATAATTTAACTGTTCGATGCTCAGATCCCATAGAGCTTAGTGCACAGACCCTGGAAGGCATTGCTTTGGGTAACCACGTTTCTCCAGGTAGAAAGCAGAAAGCCCCAGCGATGGGAAGGCAGACGAGGATTTGGGTTCCTTTTACGGGTAAATAGGTATTGTTTGCTCCAGTTAACGGGTTCAGTTTTTGAGCTGACTTTTTTAGTGTCTGCTGAGCTGGAACTGACCACATAGAATGTGTTTCTGCCCAGCTGGTGTTGCTCAGTGGATTGGGCATCATCCCATGGACAAAGAGGTGTCCTGAGTTTGATTCCTGGTCAGTGCACGTGCCTGCATTGCTGGCTCAATCCCCAGTAGGGGGCGTGCAGGAGGCAGCCGATCAGTGTGTCTCTCATCCATGATTCTGTCTCTCTCTCCCTCTCCCTTCCTCTCTCTCTCTCTCAAATTAAAAAAAAAAAGTGTTTCCATCACCGGAATCCTGCTGCCACTCGTCTATATCGTAGAAGCAGAAGCATCTCATTACATCTTGACGCCCCTGCCCCCCATCATCCGCCACGTGCTGTACACACCCCTTGTAAACAGACTTGGAGCCCTGGGGCCAGGGTGGAGCCAGTCCTAACTTGGGGTGTCTGGATGGGTGTGCAGGGGACGTGGTTTGCTGAAACTGGTCTAGGTTCCAGAGGTTGGTAGGTAGGGGTTTGGGGACAGTTCCCGTTGCGTCCAGAAGCATCTGTGTCCAGTAGGGAAGACTGGCCCAGGTTGAGCTCACGGGGGCCAGCTCACTCCAGCACGGTAATGAACCCCATCCCGAAGCCGGTCTCTGCAGCCCCTGTCGGGGGCCGGGGGGTGGGGGGATGGTGGAGTCAGGCAGGTGAGCGCCCGAGGCCTGCAAACACCACCTTCCAAGGCCTGTGAGCCAGGACAGATTTCTCACCTTTTAGGTGGAGTTAATCACAAGTGCCAGCTACTTCATGGGGTTGCTGTAAGGACTTCATAGACTAGAGTGTGTCATACCCAACACAGAGGCGGGTACAGAGCCCAGCCTCCCGAATGGTGCCAGTGGGGACTGTGCTGGTGCTGACTGGGCGGCTTCAGGAGCTGCAACTGGCCGGTGCTCATCTCCCCTGACCTCCGCCCAGATCATCCGGACAGGAGTTCTAGGAGGTTCCATGGTGTGGCTGTGTGTGGGCAACTGTGACCTAACTCCCTGAGCTTGTGTGGAATACTTCGTGAAGGTCTGCTGTTTTTGTGGCTCAGAGATTCCGAGTGTTCAGCGTATTCTGAAAGGGTTATATACCGGTAACCCCGACTCTCCAGGTAGCTTCCCGTGACTGCCACCACCATGACCTTGAAACATCACTGAGGGCAATGATTTTGTCCCCCACAGGTAGTTTTGAAGCCACATTTAATACTTAGATAAAGCAGTTACCTGAAAGGCACCTGGTTTTATGTTGCAGGTGTTGACTTAAGCACTGGAGTCTGTGTCAAAAGATAAAAGGGGGAGGTGCTACTATTTCAGACTGTTTGTCCCATGGACCCTCCGAGCATAAATAGTTACTTTAGTTTAGATTTGCTGCCTGCATTTCTGGAGGGTTATCGGTGTTCCTCCCCCAAGAAAGGTACTTCTTACATCTGAATTTTCTTAGGGCGATACAGTTTTGAACCCAGCTCTTAAAGACCTTTTTAAAAGTGGGAGTGGTTTGAAGAGAAGGGGGGTGATTGTGTGTTTCATTTCTATCAGCTCTGACTTCAGGGCCCTCACCCTGATGCTGGAAGGATCTTGGTCATCTTGAACTGTTTATTTCACCTTCAATTCTTCTGTGACAGTCTTATTTATTAGCTTTAATAAAGCGACTATTTTTTCCAAGGGAGATCGTAAAATACATACATTTTTAAAAAGTATTTTATTGATTTTTTTTACAGAGAGGGAGGGAGAGGGATAGAGAGCTAGAAACATCGATGAGAGAGAAACATCGATCAGCTGCCTCCTGCGCACCTCCTACTGGGGATGTGCCCACAACCAAGGTACATGCCCTTGACTGGAATCGAACCTGGGACCCTTGAGTCCGCAGGCCGACGCTCTATCCACTGAGCCAAACCGGTTAAGGCAAAATACATACATTTTTAATTGAATAGCATGCTTTTAAGAAGGCACCTGAGGATAGGTGGTATAAAACTTGCATACACTCTTGCCCCATATTGAGCATTCTTACCTTTGCAGTAAGCACCGTCTGTGGCTGCGTGTTCCCCCTGAATCTAATGAGAAGAGACGGGAGGGGTAGTGAGCCTCATCTTCCTCATTAGACAAGAACATCCTCTTGTCAAAGCCACCCAGCTGCAGGAGGCCCATGGGAGTTAGGCCCTAGCTTTTGCATCTGTGACCACATGACTCATCATTACCGTTCACGAGGTGGTGTTTGTCAAAGCTTCCTTTGCGTTGCATGTGCAGCTCTGTGCCAGGCACTGGGCTAAGCGCTGTACGTGCAGGGTCTCTTAGTTTTTACAGCTCTCTGAGGTAGGTACAGTTCCCACCTGGAATTCACAGAGAAACGGAGGCCTGGGAGAGCTTGTATCGCTAATCTGGTGATGTAGAATTTAAACCAGGTCTACCTTGAATTCACGGATTTACCTTGGTCACCGTGGGCATGCGATGAGCTCTAAAACCACAGAAGGCCTTGTGGGAACAAGGGTTAGACTGGGTGGTTTCTGAATTGACAACCCCCTCCCCCCCCGCCTCCCTCCTCCCACCCTCCCCTAGCTCCCATAGACTCCATGCAGAGAGCACTCTCATTGGCTGCAATGGATCTGTGAGGTTGGCTCTGTCCTCTCTTCGTATACTTGCAGTTGCAATTTGATGGTTCTTGTGCAATTTGTGAGATTGTGCTCAGCACTCGCACAAGCTGGGCATGACAGGGGACACAGAGTTCTAGAAGACACAGTCCTTGTGCTTAAGGAGCGTAAGAGAGGTACATACATGACCCCAGCAGTGGGCGTAAGGCAGCACAGGAAGAAAAGACGCTGGGGTTCTGAGGCTGGAGAGACGAGGCTTTTTCAGGAAGAACATCCTCTTGTCAAAGCCACCCAGGTGCAGGAGGCCCATGGGAGTTAGACCCTAGCTTTTGCATCTGTGACCACATCCCTGCTTTGCTTGGGAACCAATCAACCTGGAGAGACTTGTGGCTACATTGTTGTAATGTAGGCAAGTAGGGTCAGAAAACAGCACCATGTCTGCTTTCCCTCCAAAAGGCACCATCAATACTTACGCCCTAGCCTGTTTGGCTCAGTGGATAGAGCATCAGCCTGCGGACTGAATGGTCCCAGGTTCGATTCCGGCCAAGGGCACATACCTGGGTTGCGGGCTCAATCCCCAGTAGGGGGCATGCAGGAGGCAGCCGATCAATGATTCTCATCACTGATGTTTCTATCTCTCTCTCCCTCTTCCTTACTCTCTGAAATCAATAAAGAAATATATATATATATATATATATATATAAATACTTCAAATCCCCTTCACTCCACCCCTATGCTTTCGAGTTTAGACCAAACAGGAAAAAAACAGTTGGCTAGGTTCAGGTGCGCAAGTAGTATCAGGTGATGGCAGCCAGGACAGGTGCCCAACTTTTGTTGGAATCATCTTTATACATGTACCTAAGAGAAAGGGAGACTTAATTTTTAATACATTATTATTGATTTCAGATAGGAAGGAGAGAGAGAGAGAGAGAGAGAGAGAGAGAGAGAGAGAGAGAGAGAGAGATTGATTAATGGCAAGAATCATTGATCGGCTGCCTCCTGCACACCCCCTACTGGGAATCGAGCCCACAACCTGGGCAGGTGCCCTGACCCAGAATCAAACCGTGACCTCCTGGTTCATAGTTCAACTTCAACCACTGAGCCACACCAGCCGGGCTAACTTTTAAATTCTGCGTACATCCAAATAACACCACTGTTGCCCAAAAGCTGTCTTTATTCTTTGCCGGACAAACAGAGAAAGTCCCCCCCCCCCCCATTCCTGTTAGTCTTGCTTGAAAGACAGCTGTGCAATGGGCACTTTCGTACCGCAGCAAAAAACCACGACATTGGGCAGCTTCTCCCTAACAATCACAGTAACAGTAACAGTGTAGTGAGCCACCTTCCTGTGCTTACCTGTGGGAGGGTTTGTGCTAAGCCCTTTCCATGGATTCTCTTACACACTAGGACTTGATTGATGAGTAGGACAGGTCTCCTAGGACCTGTGTGCTTGTCTGTGCCAGCCTGGCTCTCTGGTCAAGGGATCATGGCACTCAGCGGGACCCAGGTGAGACTTCCTCAGGTCTGTACCGGAAGATCTCCTGGGATCAGGGAGCTGAATTGGTGATAAGCATCCTGAGAGATGCCTAACTCGAATTGCCAGTTTCGCTGCCCACTCCCAGCCCTTGTGTGCCGCTCTCGGGTTTATGCATTTGCTTCCTTCCATTGTGTACGGTAGTCCATTCCCTGGAAGTCCTTCCAGCTGTTAGTGACCATCCTCCTTCCCCTCCTGGGCTGTCTGTCGTTCTTCCCTCTGGTTTCACGGTTTTCCTGCAGTTACTTTAAACTGTCTGGGACTGGCTTGCTTTCTTTCATTTCAGCGGGTGTGTATCTTCCCAACCAAATAGAAAACTTCGGAAGGCAGCAACAGTCTTTTCCTCTCCTCTTAATGGTCTTCGCTTCATGTGACCAGGGTGGTCCCTTTCCCTCCCTGCCTCTCCATGTTCTTTCCCTCTCCACCCCAGCACACAGTGGGAGCTTGCCTGTTGGTTACTTCTCATGCTGTCCTACTAAACAGCAGCATTCCCTAAAGGACTCCTCAGTGCGCGCCCGTGAGCCCTGGGGCAGCGGCCTCTCCTTCCACTGCCTTTGGCCTGTCCAGACCATCAGGGCTGCTGATGAAGGATGTATTACTGGGTTCCAAAGCTCCCCTCCGCATTGGCATTTTTAATGTCGGTGCTTTTTATTTATTTATTTATTATTTTCATGCTTTGATTGCACACTGATAACTCACAACGCAAGGCCCCTGTGAGCCACCAGCTAGCGCTTTCTCCCAAAGCGTCCAGTTGTTTACAGGCTTCATTAAATCAGGCTGTGGGAAGGCTCAGCCTCTTTTTCTGTAGTTTTTTTTTCCTTTCTTTTTTCTGGAGCATCAACAAGGTCATATTTTTCTTTCCAAACATATTCCTGAGAAAGCGGGAAGCACTTTTTAAAGATGCCTTCCCCGCAATGAACTGTGGTAGGAAATACTCTACGTTGTACCCCTTTCTCACCTATTTACAAAAAAAAAAAAAAAAAAAAAAAGATGAGAACTAACTGCGCGGTGGTCCCTGAACTCGAGAGGCGCTAGTGAGCAGCCCGAGACCCTCACTTTCCTTTTCATGCAATTCCTCTTCCTTGATGTTAATGCAAGTTGTGCCCTCCTAAAAGTAATAAAAGGAAATGAAGACACGTTCTGAAATGAAACTTGACTCTAATCCATTCATCATCTAATACTGGCCTCTTTATCTTCCCTGGTACCTAATCTGGTTAAATGTCCCTGTTGTAGGATTTTAGTGAAAATCCTCTATTGGGAATAGGGTTTTTTGCAATTGGATTACTCTCAGTAAATGGCCCAGTAGTTCGCTTGTTTCAGCTTAATTTTTTTCTTTGTGATCTTGCTGGGCTAAGTTGTAGCATGACACAGTGGAGGGGGCGTGGGGTGGGGGAAGGGGAGGAGAATAATTTGGGAAAGTCTGGTCATGGCAACTAGAAATATCTTCAAGATGCTTTTCTTCCCCCCCCCCTCCCCCCGCCCCCCTGCTGCTCTCCTCCTACCTGCCCTTTCCAAACATAAAAATGCTGGTCCTTTGTTTTTCTACAACTGCCCATTTCTAAAAAGCACACCTTTTATTAGCCCAATTCATCATCATCCAGCTAATTTATTAGATTTCCCTGATGACTTCCTAATGAAATTCCTAATGAATCAGGCCTGATGTAATCTGCATAAAATATTCAGGTGCTAGCCTGGCAGTTTAGAGCTTTCTGATAAAGTTCACACTCCCAGGCAGGCCAGGAGTGGGGCTTTTCACCCACCTCTCTGCAAAGGATTGTGGCATGCCCAGGGCCCCGTGCTGCTGGTTTGAAGGGGCAGGGAGCGGGCAGGGGCGGGAGGGTGGGGAGTGGAGGAGGAGGCTGGGTGGGTAGATTGGGCCCTGCTGGGTTTCCTTGAAACTGAAGGTTTTCCTAGACACACACACACACACACACACACACACAGGAATGCAGTATGCCTGGGAGATTAGAGTACCCACTTCCGTTGTACCTGCTGATGGGAAAAGTGCCAACTCTTGGGCTCCATGATGGGGTGGTGGTGGAGAAGGTATTTTAAAAGCCAAGCTCAGTGGGCAGGTAAAAACGGAAGTATACCTACCCAGAGCGCTGTCTCGTAACTGTTATTTTTGATGCATGGACGGGGCCAGGGCCGAGGGCGGAATTGAGTGCATCTGATGATGTCCGGGTGGGAGGGTGTGGCCGGGGAGCCCAGAGCCCTGTGCTGCTGGGACCCGGCCTGATGGCGCCTCTCTCTGTTCCTCTCCTCCCACAGTCGAACAAAGTGCCCGTGGTGCAGCATCCTCACCATGTCCACCCTCTCACGCCTCTTATCACATACAGCAACGAACACTTCACCCCGGGAAACCCGCCTCCACACTTACCAGCTGACGTAGACCCCAAAACAGGTAGGCCGTGTGCTCAAGAGGGCGTGCTGGTCCCGGGGTCCCCACAGGACCTGCTGGGAGGCAAGAAGGGTGGGGACTGGGGGTGAGTGGGGGGCTCCTTTCCCTCTCCTGGGTGTTGAAAAGGAAGATGGGGAGCCAGAGCCTCCGGGGGACTGTTCTCTCTTCGGGAAGTCTCTCCAGCGCTCCAGGTACCCGGGCAGGGGCCACCTTGGGAGCCTGGCTGCGAGTCACTCGCTGTTTTTCCGGAGGAGCTTACAACTCCTAGAGCCTCAGGCAGACTTGGAGGCAGTAATCGTTCTGGAGGTATCTCATGGGCTCCTCCTGAGGTCCTTGGGAGCCCTAGTGCACGGCTCCCCGAAGCCCTGGTCCCCTGGTGGCTAAGGGACCCCAGTCACTTGATGATGACTTTTTGGTGCAGCCTCAAGAAACCACATTGCTGGGCTCCGCATTCTCTGTGCTGGTTGATTTGGCATCTTCCTCCCCTATAACATCCTGGGCATTAACAAGCCCATTTTACAGATGTGAAAACCGAGCCCCCAGGGTTTCTTCATGGCATCGCACAACAACCAATAGGATCTCAGACAGACGTTTCCATCTTATCTTTGGCCTTGTTCCCCCCTTTCCGCCCCTGCTTTTGCCCAAAGAGGGAGAGAGAGAAGCTACAAGATTTAAAACGAGCAGATTAGCCGGAGCTCCTGGTGGCGTGGTCTTGGGAGGAAGCTAAGGCCAGGGGGTATCTTGCTGGCTGGGGTTTCCCTTCCCAGCTAGTCAGTTAGAGGGATGGCTTTTAAATGGCTGTTTGTGTCCCTCTGTCAGGGAATTGTTTGGTGTCGGGCAGAGGTAGATGGCCTCCTCAGCGGCCTTCGCTGCCCCTGAATGGAGCCACACATGAGCTGGTTTCACCAGCCTCTGAGCCCGCTTTGTGCTGGCGGGGCCGGGCCTGGCTGCGCAGCTAGAGGAGGCCGCCAGCCGCCCGGGAGTGAATGGCAGCATCAACGGCTCATTTAAATAATGGTAGTACAGGGAATAGCTTTTAAATGCTTATCGTAAAACATATGATTAACGTCTGCGGACTGTTTACTTTTCCTCTGCGAACATTCTTTCAAGTGTGTGAATGGCTTGGTGTAGGGTCCAAGCCCAGCTAATCTGTTCGGTTTTTATAATAGAGAGAAAGCCACGTCTGCATGAAAACGTCACCCAGGGAGACTTAATTTACAGATTAAAAGCTTCCTGAATGAATTAAAAAAAAAAAATAAAAGAAATAGTTTTCACCCACGAACACGCGGTTCTCATTCCCTCCAGGGTTGTGTGAGTTCTGTGGTATTGTTCCTGGGCTTCGCCCTTCAGTGGCGAGCTCAGCTCCTCGGGGTCAGAGTCGATCCCAGCGCGATTGCTTCCTAGGAATTGATGGCAGGATGCTCTCCCGTGGAATCCAGAAGCGCTCCCATGGCTTGCACCCGCAGGGGTCAGCCTGGACAGGCCTCAGCCCCTGTGACTCAGCAGCACCCAGCCAGCAGGCGGGCCTAACTCACACCTGTGCGTGTCCTTTAGCCTCTACACTGAGTGCACCAGAGCTCCCTGTCCGCCTGTACACTGAGTGCACCAGAGCTCCCTGTCCGCCTGTACACTGAGTGCACCAGAGCTCCCTGTCCGCCTCTACACTGGGTGCACCAGAGCTCCCTGTCCGCCTCTACACTGAGTGCACCAGAGCTCCCTGTCCGCCTCTACACTGAGTGCACCAGAGCTCCCTGTCCGCCTGTACACTGAGTGCACCAGAGCTCCCTGTCCGCCTGTACACTGAGTGCACCAGAGCTCCCTGTCCGCCTGTACACTGAGTGCACCAGAGCTCCCTGTCCGCCTCTACACTGAGTGCACCAGAGCTCCCTGTCCGCCTCTACACTGAGTGCACCAGAGCTCCCTGTCCGCCTGTACACTGAGTGCACCAGAGCTCCCTGTCCGCCTCTACACTGAGTGCACCAGGTCTCCCATGGCTCCCTGTCCACCTCTACACTGAGTGCACCAGGTCTCCCACGGCTCCCTGTCCACCTCTACACTGAGTGCACCAGGTCTCCCACGGCTCACTGTCCATCTCTACACTGAGTGCACCAGGTCTCCCTGTCCGCCTCTACACTGAGTGCACCAGATCTCCCTGTCCGCCTCTACACTGAGTGCACCAGAGCTCC
Organism: Myotis myotis; assembly: GCF_014108235.1. NCBI lineage: Eukaryota > Metazoa > Chordata > Mammalia > Chiroptera > Vespertilionidae > Myotis > Myotis myotis. The sequence continues at coordinate 9,305,707 of NW_023416319.1, read as the reverse complement.
CATGGCTCCCTGTCCACCTCTACACTGAGTGCACCAGGTCTCCCATGGCTCCCTGTCCGCCTCTACACTGAGTGCACCAGGTCTCCCATGGCTCCCTGTCCACCTCTACACTGAGTGCACCAGGTCTCCCACGGCTCCCTGTCCACCTCTACACTGAGTGCACCAGGTCTCCCACGGCTCCCTGTCCACCTCTACACTGAGTGCACCAGGTCTCCCATGGCTCCCTGTCCACCTCTACACTGAGTGCACCAGGTCTCCCACGGCTCACTGTCCACCTCTACACTGAGTGCACCAGGTCTCCCACGGCTCACTGTCCATCTCTACACTGAGTGCACCAGGTCTCCCACGGCTCACTGTCCACCTCTACACTGAGTGCACCAGGTCTCCCACGGCTCACTGTCCATCTCTACACTGAGTGCACCAGGTCTCCCTGTCCGCCTCTACACTGAGTGTACCAGGCCTCCCTGCCCATCTCTACACTGAGTGCACCAGGTCTCCTTGACTGTTCAGTTTAGGATTTCACTAGGCTAAGATGCCAGGGCAGTTGGTTTCCCCCTATAGCTCATCTTCTAGGCTGCGGTGGGGACATTCTAGAAGAATTAGCTTTTTTGAAAGAAGTCAAAAGCCATAACTCACGAAGTATAGCAGAAACTAGAATCATGCAGGTAAGTCGTTTGAATTCAAGGGAGTGAAGGGACAAGTCATGAGGGCAAAAGGAATTAATATTACCTAGTTGATCACTCGCTATGGGCCACTGCCTTTTAGATTTTTTAAAAAAATGTAAATCACACCATTTGGATGAGATAGAAATCCCGAAGATGGTATTTCTGAGTCTGTCTGCGTTAACCTAGTGCTGTGGTCGGCCAACTGCGGCTCGCGAGCCACACTCGGCTCTTTGGCCCCTTGTGTGTGGCTCTTCCTAAGCCTTAGGAGTACCCTAATTAAGTTAATAACAGTGTACCTACCTACATAGTTTAAGTTTAAAAAATTTGGCTCTCAAAAGAAATTTCAGTCGTTGTACTGTTGATATTTGGCTCTGTTGACCAATGAGTTTGCCGACCACTGACCTAGTGTATCGATCCATCTAGAATGAGCTAGAGCAACTTTTCAAACTGGGGGTAGAGGGATAATAAGAGGAAACTTACCAACAACTCCTATGCTTATAATTAGAAAAAGAACCTCGTGCTAAGATTACCGAAGAGGTACCTCTCTTTGCCCTTTTCCGATTCCCATCTCTAGGTTGTTTCTCTTTCCTTCTCTCCCTCCTTTGTACCTAAAATGCTGCTTCTTTTCCCAGGAATCCCACGGCCTCCGCACCCTCCAGATATATCTCCGTATTACCCACTATCTCCCGGCACCGTAGGACAAATCCCCCATCCGCTAGGATGGTTAGTACCACAGTAAGGAGTTCCATTTTTTAATTTACTTTTTGTTTCTTGCATGGGCATGCTTCTTATTTCTTCTATGCATGAATGTGTGTGTTTTAGAGGACAGGCTGGTGAGGAGGGCCAGTGGGGGGCGTGGGGAAGATGCTTGCTGAGATGCGCTGTGGGGGCAAGGGCAGGTCAATAGCCATTCGGTAGGTTGTGTAGGAAAAGGGGTTTTGATACTTAGCATTCTGAGCCCATGGTCCCAAAGGCTCTGGGTTCGTCTCTGTGACCAAAGGTGCCCTTCAGGTACTTAGGGAAACGTAGAAGACGCTGAGGGCTTCTACCCAATGAAGTTGATCACAGCTCTTCTGCTGGTGGCAGTCCAGCCGGGAGCCTTGTCATCGGATTGAGGCAGTGGCAGAGGGGCAACGGGTAGAACCCAGTTTTGGAATCCAGGGGTGGGAATGGGGGTGGGGCTATGCTCTTCCCCAACCAGCTCCATCCCGCCATGACTCTCAAGGTTGACACCAATAGTGGAAAGTTTTATCTCTTGAGAAGCTCCATGCTATTTAGCCAGCATCTCTCTGAGATCATACATGTTAAATGCTGATTATAAGGGGTGGGGGCGGGGCAGCTCGTGCCTCTCAGCCTGTGGGGCCTGCCCTATGTCAGCCCCAGCTCCCGCAGTGCCCAGGTCATCAAACTGCTGTTGACAATTTATCTTCCAATCACCCCGTTTTGCTTTGACGGTACCACCCATCAGCCTTCCTCAGACAGCTTTAAAAAGTGGGTTCTAAAAATTCCAGAGTAGAAAGGCCTGGGGTGCATAAGCCTACTGTGTGTGCAAGCATGTAACACGTGTTTTGTGATTGCATGGTTCTGTGGATATTTCTCTGCATGCTTATGCGATGTGCCTGTGATCTCTACCGTTTAAAAAACACGGCAATTAATTGCATCTTAGCAAGAATAAATCGTGATGAAACGCTCAAGGTTGGGTCTTGGGAACACGGCCTTTCATAACCTTAAAGAAGATAGGATTTTGGAGTGGATTCCCACTTCCCGCCTCCATTCTACCCTTATTCCTCAAGTTGAACAGATTCTACAGTTTTTTTTTTAAAAAAGCTTGTACTATATACTAGCTTCACTGAGGACCAACCCTGAGCATAGTTTCTGTTTATTGTTTTCTCCTTACTTTTGTTTGGGAAGGTAGACATGGACCACAAACGTGAGCTCCTACCCCATTTCTTCTTCAGTAGATTGTGGGCCATTCCTCCAGTAGTTCTCAGTCATCCCTGGCCCCGTTCAGCTGATGGGGAGATATTTGAAGGCTGGGATAAAAAGGAATAGCCAACTCAGACAATCCTCTGTCAGAAAAAGTTGTGTGTCTTTCATGAGGATGCTACTTTGCATGTTGCTGTATTTTTTAATTATTGTAATGAGGTGTGATTGTCTATTGGTTACCCACAATTCTTCTTGGGGACTCTCCCCCCGGTAACTCTTGTCAACACTTGTTAATTTGACAAAAGGCTACAAATTAAGCTCTGTTAATTTAATGTTTTCTCACCGAGATCTAAATACCGAAAGAGGCCCAAAGCGCAACTGAAGTCCTTTGATTCACTGTACTTTATTTTGGTATAAATTTACATTCATTATTGTTTTCCTTTGGATGTGTAGCCCTCAATTAGTGTGATGGCTCCATTAAAGCAAGCGAGACTTCGCCTTTAATTATTACAACAAAACACCTAGTTTCAGCTTGGGGAGAGGGTCTCTATTGACATAAGCAGAGGTTATAAAATTTAATTAGCCATTCCTATCAGATTTATGGCATTCAAATTGTTCTGTGTTTCTTCCCTTTGATCCTTCCTGTACAATCCCCAAGATTTTTGTTCTGATCAAATGAGAATAAAGCTTACTGTGCAGAGAGAACTTCTCCTTTTTCTTCTCTTCCTTCCCCCCACCCCCATCCTTGGTGGCACTCTCTCACTCTGTACCCCCCTCTTTGTAGGCAAGGCCAGCCAGTGTACCCAATCACGACAGGAGGATTCCGCCACCCCTACCCCACAGCTCTGACTGTCAACGCTTCCATGTCCAGGTGAGTTCCCAGAGTGGCGGCCTTCAACCAAGGCCAGGGGTGACTTCTCAGAGAGTTCTCTAGGCTGCTCCCAGGCCACCCAGGGCCTGCTGCTGCTGGAGGCTCTGATGGCATAAGACCCATCTAGCATTTGGATTTCTCCCTAGAAAAGACGGAAACATTATCCTGAACTTCCTAAGTGGGTGATGGTGAAATCTTGAGGTGAAATTTTTGAGTCCGTCAATTGAACACTATTTTTAAAAAATATATTTGTATTGATTTCAGAGAGGAAGGGAGAGAGAGAGAGAGAGAGAGAGAGAGAGAGAGAGAGAGAGAGAGAGAGAAACATCAGTGAGGAGAGAGAATCATTCATTGATTGGCTGCCTCCTGCATGTCCCCTACAGGGGATCGAGCCCACAACCCCAGCATGTGCCCTGACCAGGAATCGAACTCTGACCTCCTGGTTCACGGGTCGAAGCTCAACTACTGAGCCGCACTGGCTAGGTTGAACACTCTTTTTTATAAGAGCTTAAGAAGGCAGGAGGAGGTAGTTGGAATGTGCAGAGCTTTTATGAAGTGCTGTTTCCCGGGTGCTCTGTACTAGGTAAGGAAGAAAAGGGTGAAGATAATTTTACTTTAAGGTGAGTCACACATGGAATTTTAAGTTTTCTGGTAGCCAAATTTAATAAACACTTATAAAAAAACAGGTGCAGTTATTTTTAATGGTATCTTTTCTTCAACCCAGTATAGTCAAATACTATCATTTGAACATGTTATCCCTGTAAAGCAAGCGTGAGTGAGACTTTACATTCTTTTTTGAACTTAGTTGTTGAAATCTGATGTGTATTTTCTCCTCACAGCGCACCTCAGTTTGAATTGGCCATATTTCAAGTCCTTCGTAGCCACATGTGGCTGATGGCTGCCACATTGGCCTGTGCAGCTTTAGGTCTTTGAAAGTGAAACACCATGTGTGTGTACACATTCATGTACCTATAAGCATATTCATGTATCTATAAGCATATAAGTACATATGCAGCGTGCGTACACGTACCCACATGTGTGTGCCTAGATCTTCCTAGTCCGTCCTCCTCTCTCTTCCCTCTGATTAATTCTGGCTAATTTCTGTGACTGGGAGTTTATTTACAAACTGGTTGGCAGCAGTCTGTTTAAGCAGTCACTAATTGCTCCTAATGATAGTTTTATTTTCTGTTCATCTGATTTTCAGTCAAGTTAATTAAATCGGTGGAGGTTTAGACTTTCCTGATGGGCTGCAACAACTAATCCATTTTGATGATGGCGCATAATTCAATTAGCATACATTACACGGCCAAGATGCCGACCCCAGCCTCTCCCCCCAATCTCTGTAGCCAACACGGTAACCCACGGGCAGAGGGAGGACTGGACAGTCAGGCCAAGATGCTGCTTCTCCGATGTACAAGAACAGTGATTTGGGTGTGGGGGGCGGGAAGGGGAGAAGGAATCCCATGCATGAAGAAAAACCCACTGTGGCAGATCCTACATCTGTAATGATGCCATAGAGTCAGGCCGTCCTCAAGACCTGTCTCCCACGGGCTATAGATAAGTCACATCGGTGTCTAGAGCCATGCCAGCATGAGCGAGGCAGGAGAAACCTTGTGTGTTCTCTTCTCCAGCAAGAGGAGGAAGAGTGTTCCTTCAATAATGTCATCACAGCCTCGCAGAGCCTGGGAACGAAGGGGGAGTCTCCCAGGGGACTTAGGATCCGCAGCTCAACCTCTCTCCGTCCAGCAGTTACGCGACGCACCTGGTTGCCTCTCATGTTTGTGTACTCAGTGCATTCCAGGGGTTAAAAGCGGGGAAGTAACCGTAGGATGGGGATCAGGGTTAAGCTTATTGATTGAATTATCATTAGGAGGTTAGTGGATGATTTATTGGTGGGCAGAGGCGGGTGGAGGGAAGGAAGGGAAGGGTGGGAGGAAAGGTTAGGGGCTCCGGGTGCAGGGGGGCCGTGGCGATTCCCCAGGTAGGCCTTATGAAAGGTAGCTAGTTAAAAAGCGTATACAGCAAATTAAATACATTATTGTGGTAATGGGGCGACAGAAGTATAGGTCCATTATCCTTATGGCAGTTATAGGAAATGTAGGCAGCTTGCCCTGCTCCAGAACACCCTTTGATATTCATTCTATTCAGCAGCGGGGCCAGGACTCCTCAGAATTAAGTGATGGGTCATTATACTTTAAACACCATGGAGAAGCCTAGATTGGCAATTAAACAGCTCTTGCTGACACTCACTTGTGCCACCCTGTGACCCCCTTTAGATTGAGATGTTGGAGCTCCGGGCCCTCAGCCTGCTAAATTGGCACAAGGCTCTTCTCCTGACGAGCTCGGGCTCTGCAATCCGCCGACTTCAAAGGGAGCGAGATCATGTATAAACCATAATGTGGGTGCACCGTGGCTCACAAAAAATAAGGCAGGAAGAGATGAAATGTTACAAGTGCAAGGGGGAAAATGAGAGAATAATGACAAACCTAATGCAACTCAAAGCCGGATTGTTGCACAGGAAAATGCATCCCACTGCTTGTGCATAAAATCAAGGCCGGCAGATGACACCCAGTTAACAGAAACGTGTCAACAGTGAAGTAAAGTGAGAGTGAGGACGGGAGAGGCCCCTGAGACAGCCAGAAACAAAAATTAGTTGTCCTTACCAAGTTAAGATTCTGGCTTGGAGCCACAAAAGCAGACGGGGGCATATAATGAGCTGCTTAGAATTTTTAGGGTGTTTATTGCATTTCATGAAACAGTTGTCTGTAGAAAGGAATTTCTTATGGAAGGTATGCATGTAGCGCCCCACTCCACACACAGACACACTCACTCTGTCTTGTCTCTGCTATACATTTTTCAGGTGGATGAGCATGTGTATAGCTATGTGAACTTGGCAGTATTTGTTTCTCATGGCTGCCCTGGAAATTTTTCTCCTCCTGTGGTACTCAAACTGTGGTGTCTCCCTATGGTATTTGGTGTGCACACACGTGTTTTTATCTTGCTCCCTCCTCTCTCTCTCTCTCTCTCTCTCTCTCTCTCTCTCTCTCTCTCTCTCTCTCTCACACGCACACACACACACACACACACACACACACATCTGTACATATATTCTCATTCAGCAGGAAGGGAACCTATGTATTTGAGGGACGTCAAGCCTTTAACATTCACGGTGAAAGCTGCCACTCCCCACCCCTTCACCCAAGGCTTCCAGGAACACAGATTCTTCACTTAGGTTTGCTCAGAGGTCTGCAGGCCTTGGGAAGGCATGCGTGCTGGTGGGCAGCCCAAGTGCCTCCTAGGGGTTCGCTTCCCATTTTTTTCCAGGGGAAGGAAATGAGGTTGGATTTGCCCTTTTTCTCATGGTCAGTGGTATTCATTCTCTCTCATAGGGTGCTTCTTTCCTTTTCTTTCTTTTTTTTTTTTTAAAATATATTTCTTTATTGATTTTAGAGAGGAAGGGAGAAGGAGAAAGATAGAAACATCAATGATGAGAGAGAATCATTGATTGGCTACCTCTTGCGCACCCCACACTGGGGATGGAGCCCGCAACCCAGGCCTGTGCCCTTGGCCGGAATCAAACCTGGGACCCTTCAGTCCACAGGCCGATGCTCATCCACTGAGCCAAGCCGGCTAGGGCTCCTTTTCTTTCTTATTCTGTTTCTTAAATCATGGCGTTCACACCAAACTTTGACACATTAGTAAAGGCAGCGGGAGAGGGCCATGGCGGGTTGGAATTTCTGAGTCGAGTGTCCACTGTGACTCTGGGCCCCTGTATTTTCTCTGTTGATCTGTGCAGATGGTTAGTACTTGAATTTTTCATCATTTTTCAACTTACCATGTGTTACATTATTTTGTTTAAGTGAAAACTGTTTTCCATAATCTACCTGTGGAAAGAACCTTGTGAGTAAACATAGGGTCCTTTTGAAAAGCTGTCACTGGAAGCCCTCATTAGCACCTCCCACCAGAATTGGCTTCCTAAAGAGTTGGCTGCCATCCACTGCATGGCGCGTGGGACTGCTATGCTTGGGATTTATTAAGGAAGCCACAGGGGCTTGATCCGGGTTCCTCTTCGCCTGAACAGCGCCCCCCTCTGCTCACTGCATAACCATGGCAGCTGGGATCCCAAACCTGCCATTTTCTTTTCTTTGGGGGTCCCACCCCCTTTGCCCCTTGCCTTACTTCCCTCTCCAGTAGGACACAGCAGGTCCTCAAAGAACATCTTTTCCTTAAGTGCCATGGTGCTGTCACATTGATGAGATGCCATGGTAACCTCACCCTTGTTGATATCACTTAGCCTGTGCTAAAACCGGTTTTGTTATATGTTGTTTTGCTTAAAGTCTCAGAAACTATGGGTGACTTTGAGGACTGACCATATGTTCCTTTAGGAGGGGTGGTTCTTGTGACCTAATAGAAATCATGGCGACTCCAGCATGCCGGGACACGTGACAGCTGTTTGTCTGATCCGCGTGTCAGCTTGCAGATGGGCCAAGAGTATTTTGAAATCAGCCCTTGGTCTGGCGGGTCTGCATGGTTGGGGAATGCCATTTTAGGGCGTAAACAGTGTTTCAAAGGACTTTCCTAGAAATAAGCTGCATCAGAGGAGACGACACACACTTTATTGTCTTTATTTCCGCTTTTGGTAACCATTTAGAAGGTTAATGCATAGGTGCGTATAGCATAGGTGATATATTAAGTCAAAGTAATTTAGGAATCCCAGAATTTTAGAGCAGGAAAGGGTATAAAGATCAGAACTCAAAGCTCTGTGTGTGCGTGTTACAGGGTGCTTTTTTTTCTTTTTATTTTTTTTTTGCATCTTTCCATAAGCCGATACAAACTTATTTAAAATGTCTGTGACTTCTGATGAGAACCAAATGGGAAATATTTGGATTTTCTCCATCTTTCTGCCTCACTGTCTCCCATTCCTGTCAAAACGATGGGGCACAGCAGCAAAAGCAAAACAAAAATTGTATTACACTCCCATCAACAGAATGAGGCCTAATGAGGCCCACGCAGCCCTGTCAGAAATGTGTGTACACGTCAGCCGCATTAATATTTTATTCGGCTGTCAATATACAACAAAAGCCTTCCCCTCTCATCTGGCGCCGATTAGGGCTTAGGAAATTGTCTTCTTAGAGAGATGCCACTGGTAACACCTCAAAACACACGTGGGCGTGTGATCTCCAACAGGTCGCCCGGGCCTCCTCTGCCACCCAAGTACATCAGTTAGATTTGTCTTTTGCGAAAGATGTTGGAAATCATAACGTCTTGTGTCAGGAAGCGTAATGAAGGGGAAGATTGGCTTTACTGACATTATGAGAGTCATTATGTTTAATTTATCGCTAATTAATGCTGACAGGTTTCATATGCCGTGGGTTGCTTTCATGTGAGTGTTAACGTGCTTTTTTGTTTTAGTGTATTGTGTGTGCACATCCCTCCTCATTCATTCATTTTGATTCTGACGATTTACACAGCTTTCTGTCTTCTAGGTTCCCTCCCCACATGGTCCCACCACATCACACTCTCCACACGACGGGCATCCCCCACCCGGCCATCGTCACGCCAACAGTCAAGCAGGAATCCTCCCAGAGTGACGTCGGCTCACTCCACAGCTCGTAAGTGTCGGGTTTTTTTTTTCTTTTTAATATATTTTTATTGATTTCAGAGAGGAAGGGAGAAGGAGAGAAAGAGAGAAACAGCAATGATGAGAGAGGATCACTGATTGGCTGCCTCCTGCACGCCCCACACGGGATCAAGCTCACAACCCTGGAATGTGCCCTTCACCAGAATTAAACCCGGGACCCTTCAGTCTGCAGGTCGATGCTCTACCCATTGAGCCAAACCAGCTAGGACAGTGTCACTCTTCATTGCGTTTAGCCTGTGGCTGCTGGCATGGTGGCTCCTGGCTGGTGGCCCTGGCCAAGACCGTCTGTCGTGCTGCGTGTGATCCCGGCAGACACCCAGCTGCTGTGGGCTCCGGACCCTCACAGGAGGACGGGGTCAAGAGAACTTCTTTTATGTTCTTGGCTGGACTGGGATTTGCAGCCACGTCCCTGTCCCTCCCCGTATCCCTGAGCCTTCGAGCTCTGTCCTTTGAGCAGGCGACGCCGCAAGGTGCAGGCGGCCACAGGTGCCGTCCCCTCAGCCTGGGAAAATTGTGTGCTTGTGACACTTGAGGAACTGATTGCAAAACCTCTATGTTCCCCAGCCCCTCCCCAGGCTGTTTCTGTTCCATTGTCCAGGCTCAGGGAGACCAAACGTGGAAGCGAGCTTTTCATTCAAAGCTGCTGGGTGTGGGCGCCGGGGAACCATGGAAATGGGCCCTGTGCCGCGGCGGGAGTTGGCCCTCACGGTTGTTCACAGGGTTGTGTCTGTGTGTTCTGTCCGCATCCAGGAAGCATCAGGACTCCAAAAAGGAAGAGGAAAAGAAGAAGCCCCACATAAAGAAACCTCTCAACGCGTTCATGTTGTATATGAAGGAAATGAGAGCGAAGGTCGTCGCCGAGTGCACGTTGAAAGAGAGCGCGGCCATCAACCAGATCCTGGGGCGAAGGGTAGGTGGCTGCCTCACGGGGGGAAGAGGGGAGAGGGGACTAGGACGTAGCAGGTGGGGTGGCAAGGTGTCCCCGTCCCCGTTTGTTTTCCTTCGGCCACACTGGCAGGCCAGTCACTCCGGACTCCGACAGCCACAGCCATGACCCTCCCCCACCCCCAGAGAGGGCAGGGGATGGAGTGACAGAGGCGCCAACCTGTGCTTTGTCTGAGCACCCCTGTTGGGGCCAGGCCCCGCAGACCATCTGCAGGTTGTACGGTTCCGGATGGGCTTATCAAAAAAGGAAGCCGCCTTCCCCCCTCGCCACAGTGTAGTTGGTGACTTCTGCATGTCTCTCTCTGTCTCTCTCCCCCCATGTCCCCTCCAGTGGCACGCGTTGTCGAGAGAGGAGCAAGCAAAATACTACGAGCTGGCGCGGAAGGAGCGGCAGCTCCACATGCAGCTGTACCCCGGCTGGTCCGCACGGGATAACTATGTAAGTGGATCCTTTTTCTCAGGACTGGTCTGCAGGCGGGTGCCGGATGTCCTCGGGGACAAAGGGAATGTCAGCTTGGTTCCCTCTGCCCTCTGCGGGGACCGTTAGCACCAGGCTCGGAGGGTCTGGTCTGGGCCTCCGGTTTGGCCGCGGCAGCATTCAGGGAGAAGGGACGGGGCTTCTCAACACTGGTCCCTGGGCGGCCTGCCAGGGAACAGGGTGGGGTGGAGGGAGAGAGTAGTTCCTCACAGATCTTCCAGCAGCAGGCCCTTCCGTAAGAGGGAAAATGGAAACAACTGTCTTATTCTGTGGTGCAGTAGAAGCTGGGAGCCTCGTTCATCTTGAGGGGCATGATGGGAATATCCCTGAAGGAGCCAGTAGAAGTCATCCTTTGGCAGGGACCCAGCAAGGGCGGGCCAAGGGGTGTGTCTTGTGAGCTCTGTGCTCCTGGACTCTGTCAGCTGCAAGGTTTGCCTAATTTCCTCTCCTGGATTTTAGAGAACACTGTCAGTGGTTTATTTTACTAATTGCAGCGGTAATGACACTCATGACTCTCCTTCCCTAAACGCTGTCCTCTGGGACCCCTGTCACCTCTCACCATTCTTTCTTATTCTCCATGTTGCCCATTAGCTCAAGTTCTGGGCTCCCTCCCCTCTGGGTGGATGAAATGACTCTTTTTTTGCCTGGTGCCTCAGTACAGAGCATTGGGTTACATGAAGTGATTTTGCCATCCGCTGTTGGGGGCAGTGGGACAGAACTTGTCCTAATGCAGCCACAGGCTCCTCGTCCTGTTCCTGGTTAGAATCTCAGAGCCATGGGCGACTTTCTGCCAGTCGGTGCTCCTGCCCACACTCTCCGTGGGCATCGTCCGTGGCGAAGGGCTCTCTCCGGATGCAGGTTGAGATCCGCTCCGTCATTGCTGATCGCAGACTTACTGTGCACGTGGTGTGGTGGGGATTCTGAGCAAAATCAGACCTGTTTACTGGCTCAGAACTTGGCCGCCTCAGCAGGTCATACGGTCCACGGGAACGTGAGTCCTGAGGGAAGGCCGAGTGCTCTGAGCAGCATTTTCCGGCTTCCTCCCCCTTTACTCTGATCCCTTCACACACGTGCTTGCCAGTCTGCTCTTGGCGGTGTGGATGAGGGGGAATGGAGAACCGAGACCTGTGGCCTGGGCTCCCAAATGGTCATCACCCATCTTCCTCCAGGCCCCACCCCCTGAGCTGGCAGCATTAGGCTGTATTCCTCCTGGGAGGTGGAACTGGAACTAGTCCGAGCGCCTCTCCATGGCACAGTGGCTCTGCTCAGAGCCCTTGTCACTCACAGATGGTCACGCCCAGGACCTGAACTGCTTGGGGGCTTTGCACGTGTCCTCAGCATGTATGTGGTGGAGAGGCCGTTCTTCTGGGGCTGGGAGGAAGAGCATGAGAACATTTCGGCTCCCACAGGCTCGCTGCCCCTCACCCCCACCCCACCCCCTGACCTCGAGGTGGAGCTCTCCAGCACTAGGCAGGCCCTGCAGCCTCCACTGGTGCCCACACAGCCGTCCATGTCAGGACAGCTGCTTCCCTCGTTTCGGGTCAGAAGTCCTTAGAGGTGAGTCCCAGCTTCTCCCTGCTCCAGACCCAGTCCTCGGAGTAACCTAGAACGGTGCCCCAAGAGGAATCCCTATCCCAGCAGGCATGTGGTGGTAGGAGGGCCTTCCTGTGTAGCTGTGCAGAGTGTGCGCTGCACCCCGAGTGTGTTGTTTACTCTGGGGGCTAGTGCACAGCGCCGGGGACCTCCCCACAGGGACAGGCTGGCTGAAAGCCTCCAAACTCCGCTGCCCTTGCTGACTGGGTAGGTGTCGCCAAGGCTTTCTCAAACGTGCTTTCTAGGTTTCAGCAGAGGCGCTTGAGATGACTTCAGCCCCGTGTTACTTTTGGAAGGGGTTGGAGGGGTCTGGTGTAGGAGGGGAACCCCTGGTAAGACTTGAAAGTGAGAGGAAGACCTGGATCTGGAGCCGTAGGAGTTTCCTCTCTTGTCAGTGGTGCTGTCAGATGCCTGTCACTATGGCACAGTACTCATGGGTGTGAATGCATCCCTTCCCCCCCCTTCTCCTTTCCTCCATCTCTCCTGCTTCCCCCCTCCCCCCGCTCCCTCCCTCCGTCCTTCCCTCCCTCCCCTTTTCCTCCCTTCCCTCCTCCCCTCTCTTCCCCTTTCCTCCATCTCTCCCTGCTTCCCCCCTCCCCCCCTTCCTCCTTCCTTCCTTCTCTCCCTCTCTCCCTCCCTCCCACCCTTCCCCCTCCCTCCCCTTTCCTCCCTTCCTCCCCTCCCTTCCTCCCCTTTCCTCCATCTCTCCTTGCTTTTCCCCCTTGTCCCCTCCCTCCCTCCCTCTCTACCTCCCTCCCTCCCTCCCTCCTTACCTCCCTCCCTCCCTCCTTCCCTCCCTCCCTTCTGTCCATGCCCCCAGGAAACAGCCTGTGGAGCAAGAATCAAAACGTCAAGCTTTTATGAATTTGATCGTGGTGTCATGTTAGTTTTTTTTTTTTAACTGACCTGACCTAGAGGTTTATAGAATTTTTTGGTCATTATAAAGTCCAGAAGGTTCCTCAGGAAGGTTTTCTGTGCCTCTCACATTCCTACCTCTCCAGCCGAGCCTTCCAGCCGCCAGCGCAGCAGAGTGGAAGTGAGGGAGTCCCATTGGGTGTGGGGTGTGGGGTGTGGCACCGTCTGGAGCACAGAAAACAGCCCTTCCCCAGTGATGTGGACCCTGGCCAGGTAATAGCACACGATTCCCTTTCTAGCTCTTCTAGGTCAGGCAGGAAGAGATCCTAGGCCAGTGGTCGGCAAACTCATTAGTCAACAGAGCCAAATACCAACAGTACAACGACTGAAATTTCTTTTGAGAGCCAAATTTTTTAAACTTCAGCTATATAGGTAGGCACATTGTTATAACTTAATCAGGGTACTCCTAAGCTAGCCTTTGCTAAAAACGTCCTCAATCTGATTGAGGTACGTTCGCTGAGGTCGACCCCTTCCAACTCTCCCATCCACACTCGTCTTGTATACTCGTTTCGTCTATCTCCTTTCCGAAAACCGACTTCTGCGCATGGGCCACAAAGTTTCAATCGCACTGTACGTGCGCGCCCGCAGGTGGTACTTTGTGGAAGAGCCACACTCAAAAGGGGCCAAAGAGCCGCATGTGGCTCGCTAGCCGCGGTTTGCCGATCACTGGCCTTGGCCGTGTGCTCGTCTGGCATTTCTTCCCCCTCACCACCATATTTTAGGCCTTAAATAAAAAAAGATGATGGGGTATCCGCCTCCCTTGAGACGCAGCTCCCTCTTCACTAAGTAGTGTTCGTTCGTTTCTTCACGCCCCTTCCTGTAGAAGTCTTCAGTCTGAATGGCTGTTTCCTCAGTCGTGGACAGCTCAGTCACTGTCCTAAATGGACAGCTTCCCATGGGCAGTGGCATGTTCAGCTGCCTCTTAGAATAGCTTGTGAGAGATCGGAAATGGGGGGGGTGGGCATCGTATTAAAGATGACTGGGGAGCCCTGGGCCTGTGCTGCGGCCACCGCCAGCCCAGGCTCCTAACTGAACTGAACTGCCTATCCCAAGGTGGCCAGGTGGCACTTGGCTCCTTACGTAGGACAGGCACACGATGAAGACAGCATCTGAGGCCCGAGAAGGCCCACGAACCTGTTCCTCCTCCCCCTCCTCCCTTCTTTCCATCCTCCCTCCCTCCCTGCCTTTCTTCTCCCCTCCCTCTCTTCCATTGTATGTCTAGGAACATAAAATGTTCCCAATGGAAACGCTGAACTGAAGGCCAAGACAAATCCCCAAGTGGTACAGGCCCCACGATCTGAGGAAAGAGGGCCTTTCTCTAGGACAGTGGGCGGTCAGCCCTGGGGTGCAGCCAAAACGCGGTGTCCTCTCCACCCTGAGTTTCTCCTCGCAGCCCTGGCGCATGCTCAGGTTTTCTGCCCGTCGCTGCTCATTTCTCCTCCGAGCTTGACGTCGACGCGCCACGGGAACCTTTGGGCGAAGGTAGTTTTTAGATATTCAGAACATGGAGATGCGAGGCCAGGCCTTTTGTTGGTGACATTTCCGTTCACCAGGCAGGGAGCCCCTGGACAGGACTGGCACTAATGCGGAGAGGCAGGAGTTTCAGGTCTGGAAGGAGGCAGTCTACCTCTACAGAACTCCTCCTGTTCCCACCCACACCCACGGCCACGCGTGCACCGTCAGGGCCTCAGGGAGGATCAGGTTGGAGGATGTGAACGACTCTGTGCAGGGCGTCGCCCATAATCAATCACAACCGTTCTTCAGAGGCCAGGCATTCAGTATGTTGGCAGGATAGCTCAGTGGGTCAGGGCGGTGTAACCAGGACCCCGGAGTTCCCTCCCTGGGCCCCCCATTGACTAGCGTTGTGATCTCAGGAAGGTTATGGAACCCCTCTGTGCCTCAGTTTCCTTATCTGTAAGATGGGAATGGTGACAGGACCTGTGGTCTAGGACTGAGTGAGGATAAATGAGTCACTAGACATGGCATGCTTAGAATCATGGCTGGCTGTAGTCTGCTCAGTGGACATTAGCTGTTACTATTAGGAGTTTTATCGTGATATAGGGGGGGAATGGAAACAATGTCCCCCCTTTGTGAATGTTCACTCAGCAGTTTTAGAAGGAACTCAGATGACTTCTGGTTCTGTTTCGCCTTTTTAAATCCCCTCTTCTGTCCTCTCACACCAAGGCTTACACTACAGCTCTGAAAAACCCCTGCTTCAGCTTTTAAATTTTGATTCAGAATGAGGACCTTTTGGCCTTGATAAGAGGTTCGGATGAGCAGGAGGCTCTGTGTCCCCACAGCCATCTCAACATTCATTTGAGCTGCGGAGCTAGGCTCATGGGCCCTTCTAGCCCAGTTTGTCCACACCCCCTGTCCCTCCCTCATCCTTTTATGGGTCAGGTTTGAGGAGGGACATGGTGTGTGGGAAAGAGGTCTCTTTTACCTCATCAATTCCATCTCTTCTCTGTGGGGCTGGCGTCCTGCTGGCTGGCACATAGTTCCTTTGGGCATTAGAGTTAAAGGGGGTGGGGTTTGTAGCTGGTGTGGATGGAGAAGAGCAAGCAGTCTGCTCCCCTTCTCCCACCTCCTTTCCAGGGGAGCCCCAACACCCTCCTCCCACCTGTTAACTCGAAATAATTCCCTGTGTTTTATCTGTTCGTCTAGGGGAAGAAGAAGAAGAGGAAAAGGGACAAGCAGCCCGGGGAGACCAATGGTAAGTTAGAATAATGCGGATGCAGGGAGGAGCGGCGCCCTTCAGGACCACTCTTTTATGTTAGGCTTGGCGGGGGTGGGGGGAGGGGGGGAGGCAGTAGAAGCTCAAGGCCAGGACGTTGTGGGGGGACCCATCTTAGCCAGCCTTTTTGTTTATGCATTTTAATTAATTGCTTCATGACTGCCCTTTTAAAGCTAGTAACATTTATTGTTGCATGAAAAGCACATTGTAATTCTAGTGGAATGTGTTTGGAAATAACTATAGAGCTGTAACTGGAGAGCAGTAGGCATGCCTATGCGGGTTTACACAGTCTGCTTATTACTCCGTATGTGTCCGAGCAGGGCTGAGGAGGGGCTAGGCGAGTAGGAGGGGAGTGTGTGAGTGTTCGATATTAACTGGGCTGTTCCTGAATGTTCCGATGCATGCCTTTACAGTGGTAAATTGCACCCGACTTAAATTAAGGAGGTTTGTCATTCTCTAGAAGAAATTAGAAATACTGCATAGGCAATCTCAGGTCCCTTGGAGAAGGCCAGGCTTTTACGAACAACAAAAACATTTTGAAGGCTTTGTATAATTTGTTCTTTTTTTTCAGAACACAGCGAATGTTTCCTAAATCCTTGCCTTTCACTTCCTCCGATTACAGGTGCTAATGTCATTTTGAGTCGTTAAAATAGTTGCTTAAACTGTTTTTTAATTTTTCTTGCCATTATAGTTTGATTAACATTAAACACGTATGACATTTGAACATTCTTTAAAATGACCATCTACTCGGTTTTGTATGTTTCCGTAGAGTAATTTTTTTTTTCAGTTGCTTTTGTTGTTTCTTTTTCTTTTTTTTTTAATTTAATTTAACTTTTGCTTTGTTTATTTATTTTTCCCATAACAGTTGTTTAAGCAGTAATGACAGTGATCTAGAGTTGAACTAACTGTGCAAATTGAATATGCAGTATTTCTTTAAAAGAGACTGGTTTAAAAAAAAATGGAAGGAATTCAGTAATAAACCTCCTTAATCTAATGGCATTTTTTTTCATTGCTCCCACTAAGTTTTCTCATGCAAGCATGCATCTGCAGTATGATTATTTTTTTCCTTCGCTTTTTTTAAATTTTAGTTTTTTTTCTTCCTTTTGCTTTTCTGCTCATACTTTGCAAGCCCACTAGCATTTTACTGACTGTACCTACTTAAATGCTGCTATGAGCTTCTGACTAACTCCTAACAGCTCATTTACATAGCCTGTGTACCTTTATCTGTTCCTCTCTTAATATTAATGAGCATAGATTAAAAAAGAAAAGATGAACATTCCAAAAGCTGCAATATCCCAGTACCACAATCCTTTTCCTTCTTTATTTCTTTCTGTTTCATTTCATTTTGTTCTGTTTTTATTTGCAGTATTTTTCTTTTTTTTTTGTACTGTTATACTCTGAGAAGAAAAAAGCATGTTACAAACTTAATTCCCTCCTTTGCTTTATTTTCTTCTTTAAGAAAAACAAATTGAGAGAAAAAAAAACAAAAACAAAAGTGGAAACGTATTATTTGAAAGCTACGTATTTAGTACCTGACCTCCCTGTATCAGCTTGAACCGAATCTGAGACAGTCCTTAATGAAGGGATACTGCAGCTTTATTTGCAACAGCTAATTTCACAAGTTGAATAAGAATGTGATTTTTTTTTTTACCTTTTTTTATTATTAAAGAAAGTTAAAAATCGAAAGTCGATATTTTGTCATTAGTAACCAGGTCATTGATTTATTCCCTTTTTTATTTTTATTTTTTTCTTATTTGTATCTTTCTCTTTTCCCCTCCCTCCCCCTCTCTCTCTCTCTCTCTCTCTCCCTCTCCCTCTCCCTCTCCCTCTCTCCCATGTTCTCCTCCTCTGCTCGCTTCTCTCTTGAACTCATTCAGACCTGAGCGCTCCTAAGAAATGCCGAGCGCGCTTTGGCCTTGATCAACAGAATAACTGGTGCGGCCCTTGCAGGTGTGTATAGATTTTCCCAGATTCGCTGTGCTGGTTTGCAGCTGGTCTATTCGGTCCTTTCCCCCTCTCTGGCCTGTCGCTTTGTAGCTCTGTGTGTGGATCTTAGGAGACACGAGGGCGCGGGACACTGCTCTGTGAGGGATGTGCTTGTTCCCCCGCTGCTGCTAGCCAAAATGCCACTGTAAAACAGCATCACTTGTGCCTCCTCGGGTCAGCGACAGCAAACCCCAGCACGCCCCTCCCAGGGAACGTTGCCTGCCAACCCCCTTGCTCATGACAGCCCGGGACGGGGCTCAGGGACATCCACCGTAACCCTGGCCTAGGTAGACGCCAACAACGTCGCCTTTCCCCCTCCTCTTCTCTCTCTGTTTTTATTTTTTTCCCCTTGGTTTTTTTTTTTTTTTTGGTTTTTTTTTTTGGTTTCTGGTTGTTGTTTTCTTTTGTGTGTGTGTGTGTGTGTGTATGTGTGTGTTTTATCGTTTTATTTTATTTTTTTCTTTTGACTCATAGAAGTCCTTCCCTTTCATGCCCTTGGTGAGGGAAGGAGTGAGTAGAGCCGAGGTGATGCGGAAGACAGGTCAGCTGTAGCTGAGCGTCCACACGCAGCTGAGCACCACCCACCATTGTGTTGTGTTTTTGTGTTTACCTTATGCTAACAGATGCAAATACTCCAAAGAAGTGTCGGGCACTGTTCGGGCTTGACCGACAGACTTTATGGTGCAAACCGTGCAGGTATATGACCACTGCGAGGCCTTTGGGAAAATCAAAGCAATTCTGTCCTCTGATACCTTAGTGTGTCAATATATCTGGACCCCGTCCCCGTCTACCTTGCACTGGCATCAATGACTAATGATCCTCACTCTTCCAAATTCCCTTGCTAATTTTACGCTCTCCCCACTGTCTCTTCCTCTCTTTCCCCCATCCTCTTCCAAATAACACATGACCCCCGTGGTAGGGCCTAGACAGCAACCCCAACAGACCAGGACAGGCACTTGCCCTTTTGCTCTGAAAGCCAGCCTCCTGGAACTGGCCCAGCCCGGGAATGCTCCCGTGGCCCGAACGCCGGGTGCAGAGGGAGCTGGAATTGGCTGCAGTAGCATTTCCGTGCACTCAGAGGAGTCGGGGCACTTGGAGATGTGCTCTGGGGCAGGCTTTTTACTTTTTTTTGGTTTGGTTTTGTTGTTTTGTTTTATGTTACAAACCCACATCTGTGTGCAGAGGAGCTTGGCTAGCTGACATTGTTTTACAGTGCTGCAAAGAAGCGTGGCATTGATCGGCAGGCACCAGCTAACAGGGCTGCACGAGGGAGCCCCGCAGGCCCACGCCCTGGTGCTGCTGGCCTGCGGGGCGAACAACACACACATCTCTATTAGAGAGAGAGAGAGAGAGAGAGAGAGGGAGAGAGAGAGCACACGTTGGTTCCAAAAGGAATCAGGAGCGTCCCGATTCAACCCCAGGTTCCACCCACAGGCTCCCATCCAACCTGTAACCTCAGGGAAGGGATAGGTACTCCCTTCTTGGTGGAGGGATACCGACTAGTGCCTGTCTCCTTTCCTTCCCTTCAATGACCACCTTGGTTAAATTTGTTGTTTCTTTGTTCTGATACAAGCAGTCTTTGAATTTGGAATATTATGATGGTAGGTATCTCAACACCCAAACACGCCTTTCTGTTTGTAGTGCCTCCCCTGTCACGTGTCCCTCTCCTCCATGCCTTTGCCATTTGTTCCGTGTCTAGACGTTAGATCAGATGTCCATCCCATTACGTGCATGCCCACGACTCCCGTGTCTCTTCCCCTCCCGATGCCTTCCAAGCGAGAGACTGGGGCAGTGCCTGGCGTTGACAACACCTTTAGGGGAGAGAGGGCTTGAGAGTTGATGGAGAGGGAAGTCCCCAGGCGACTCTCCGCCCAGTGAGTGAGGATGGGGGGGCCTCGGGCGGAGGCCCACCAGGAGAGGGGTTGATTCAGCCATTCTGCAAGATGGCAGTGTTCACAGAGGTGACAGATGTCTTTCCCACAGTCTTCTCTGTGCAACAGAAAAGGGTTTCCTGATGGGGTTGACGGAAGATGTTAGTATTTAATTAGGGCCAGCCCGGAAGACAGGGGCCCTGCTTCCCCTAACTATCCAGGCTGGGAATTTGTGGGGCCCAGTAGGAAGATCACTGGCTGGGGAACCCTGTTCCGAGGCACCCACCGTGGCCATGGCCAAGGATGAGCTAACCACAGGGTGCACCTGGAGAGAGGGTTCCTCACCATAGAAAGTATGGCCGCACCACACGCACACCTCACCAGGTGGACTGTTGCCTGGTTTGTGCATTTTATTTGGGGAGGCAAGCCGTGGTCCGTGAATCCCTGTTTTGTTTGGGAAGCAGCGACTGCGAGGTAGACTTGGCCCTTTTTTTTTTATTATGGGTGAAAGTTCATCACTAACTTTGACGGGACGGACAACCCCTTCCTAGACACAGACAGCCCTTACCTGAAGCCATGAAAATTCCTCAGAGACTAGAATTTTCATGACATTTTTACCCAAAACAAAAACAGCCGAAGACCTTGGTAGCTGCCTCGTAAACGTGATTTCCTCACCTGCAGCTTTGAGGGGCCAGCTGTCGGTGTGGCGGCCTGGCTGCGGGTGCCGAGGGGTCCTCATCATTCCTGGGGTCCCTCCTGCCTCAGCACTGTCGGTGGGTCCTAGTGGCCACTGTCTTCTGTGGGGGGCAGTGTTCGTACCCTAAAAGCTGTTAGCAGATACATTCCTGCTCCTTTTAGGGTGTAACTCCAAACTGGGATCAGGAAGAATTCTTTCTCTCCCAGTCAACCCATAAGAAGCTAAAAATGGATTTTTAAGAGGCCACTCCTTGATTAGAGATGGAGGTGGGGAGGGTACAAGGAGGGGTTTTGTCCCTTTTCTCCTCAACTTTTCCCAGGATCTGGCTTGATGCTAAATCACTAGGACAAAATGTGTTTTTTAAAAAAGAGAAGTTGCAAAACGAGGCATTTTCCCGGCCCGTCAGAAGTGTGTGTGCTCACTGCCATTTGCTCAGCCACCTCCTAGAATACTCCCCATGCATAGTCTTCATGTCCCATGTCCACAGTGCCCTGCGCATCCCCATGCCACCCACAGAAACTCGGGTGGCACAGGGAGGGCGGGAGGGCCGGGGAGCCCCAGAACCGCTCCTAGCTCTAGCTGGTCACGGCTCCTCGCTCCCTACACAGGGTTGTTTCTCATGTTATTTGACATTTGAGCACATTTTTAACAAGATTCTGTTTTGAGCCCACCAAGTTGCTTTTCCCATCTTTTCCTTCTGCCCTAATATAGCATGGAATGCTGCCTGATGTCCTTCTTTATTTCCTGTTGTGTTTCCCCTTTCCCTCTCCCTTTCTTCTCTCTCTCATTTCTCCCTGTTGCTTTCTCCATGTTGCTTATGCCCTCCTCCCCTCACCTCCTCCCCTCTCCCATTTTAAAATGCATGGACATCTTAGTGTTTTGAGCATGTGTTGATCTGCAGGCAGAGGTGGTTTAAAGCTCTGATTGATAGGCTTATGTATTGATCTTGGGCTTCTGGGATGGAAGTAGAACCCACCCTCTATTTCAGTCTATCCCAGAGGAGAGAAAGGAACCGTGCCAATTTGAAGGTGATGAGGGGGACTGTCCCCCATTCCCCCAGAGTTCCTTCTACCAGAGAGGGGTGGGTAGACCCTGAGGCCCCCTGCCCAGGGTCTTGGCCTCTAGGAGGCAGGGAAGACCAAGCATGTCCCTCCTATCCTCCCTACCCCACCTCCCATCCCTCCTCCTGCCGTCTTGCTGAGTCCACACCCCCACACACAGGGGCATGATCAGATAGCCTGGGCTCAGGCCCAAGGAGGAACTCATCACACCCCCTTCCTTTCGATGGCCAGTGACATCTGACAGTGGTTGCCTCAGCCAGGCAGCAGCCTCGTTGCTTTCCAGCGTGGAAAGCCAGCCGGCGCTCATACTTATTTGCGGATGGAGTGTTCCCAGTCCTACAGTGGGTGCTACCTGACTAGGTTCTCCTTAGATCAGCTCCCTCCCCCACCCCCCTGCATCTGCATTGTTTTGATAGCATGATGGGGGTTGATCTCAGGGCCACCTTTGCTACCCAGTATTAGCCCATCAGACTGGGGTTCACAGTAGGAGAAGCATAGAGGTCACAGGCTTAGTTTCTTGAATTGATTTCCCCAACCTTCGATGATAAGCAAGAGAGGCTCTGAAATTTTCATTCCAACCCCTTACATAGACAGGAAGTAGGAAAGGGAGATTCTGGTTTTGGTGCAAAAAAATTAGCCTCCGTGGTTTAAACACCAATCGGGACAACCCAGACCCAGAAGGTCCATGCTGGGACCGACCCCTGGCACTTCTTCTTGTCTCACTTCCTTGTGATCTGCTGCACCCTTCAGCTACCGGCCTCAGGGCGCCCCTCCATGCCATCTTCACTCTCTCCTTCCAGCCTTCTCACTCTGGGGTGAGGGAGGGGAAGACCCCAAATCTTAAAAAAAAAAAAAAAAAAATCAAGACTGAATCACAATTTAATCCACAACCTGCAGGCCATACAACCAGTTATTCTTGTTCCTTTGGATCATTTTCTGTTTTTCTTATTCTTCCCCCTTCTCCACCTTTGTTGATCCTCTTCTACCTGTTTTTGGTGTTTTTTTGTTTTTGTTTTTGTTTCTTTATTTTCCGTTTATTTATTTATTTTTATTTTGTTTTCTTTTTGTTTCCCCCTCCTCTCACCTGATTCTGACCTCTCTTGATTTGGTGTGGTTCTTAACAGACAAGCCCGACAGCTCTCTGGGCCCAGCAGCCTGGTGGTGGTGGTGGTGGTGGTGGTGGTGGTGGTGGTGGTGGTGGTTGGTGGTGTGTTGAGAACTTTAAGCCTCTTGCTAGTGCTGCCTTCAGCTCTCTGGGCTCAGTAGTCAGCGTTTTGAGAGTTTCATATTCATGTGAGGCACCTGGGAAGGGGCTCTGTCTTTCTCTGTACACACACACACACACACACACACACACACACACACACATCATTGGGGGGCGGGAGAGGGAAAGGGGGTGGGGATGGAAGGTCTGATGGGAGAGTGAGGGAATGCTTAAGCCCAAAAAGAAGTGATAATTTATTAGTTCATCTCACTTTCTAGCAAATCGATGCCACCAGCTATAGGTGGCATCCAGTAGTTTGCTCAGACATTTGGGCAGGGGTGGGTCATGGGTGTTTAGTGGGGGTAGGGGCAGCGGGTAGGTAGGGAATTCCATACAATTAAATAGATTTTGTTCACCAGAGCAGACTGATGTGTGGGCAGTAGTTACGTGGGCACGGCACCTCGTGGAACTTTAATAGCGCTCTGGCCACGGGCGTGCCGCCTCCGTGGGGCATCCGCTAGGTGACGTCGGCTTGACTCTCTCCCTTGGCACCTCTGCCTGTTATTCACAGAACCTCTCTCCCCTGTTTCTAGGAGAAAAAAAAAGTGCGTTCGCTACATACAAGGTGAAGGCAGCTGCCTCAGTCCACCCTCTTCAGATGGAAGCTTACTAGACTCGCCTCCTCCCTCCCCCAACCTGCTAGGCTCCCCTCCCCAAGACGCCAAGTCGCAGACTGAGCAGACGCAGCCTCTCTCGTTGTCCCTGAAGCCCGACCCCCTGGCCCACCTGTCCATGATGCCTCCGCCGCCCGCCCTCCTGCTTGCCGAGGCCGCCCATGGCAAGGCCCCTGCCCTCTGTCCCAACGGGGCCCTGGACCTGCCTCCCGCCGCTTTGCAGCCGCCCATCCTGCCCTCGTCATCTATTGCACAGCCGTCGACATCTTCCTTACATTCCCACAGCTCTCTGGCCGGGACCCAGCCCCAGCCGCTCTCCCTGGTAACCAAGTCTTTAGAATAGCTTTAGCTTCGTGAGCCCTGCTTGTTTTGTGTAGTGTTTCATTTTGCTTTTCTTCATTTCCTCCCCCCTTTTGGGAAGGTTTTGTTTTGTACCCTTAATTTTGTGCCACGTGGCTACATTAGTTAATGTTTATCGAGTTCATTGGTCAATATTTGACCCATTCTTATTTCAATGTCTCCTTTTAAATATGTAGATGAGAGAAGAACCTCATGATTCTACCAAAATTTTTATCAACAGCTGTTTAAAGTCTTTGTAGCGTTTAAAAAAATATATATATATACATAACTGTTATGTAGTTGGGATAGCTTAGTTTTAAAAGACTGGTTAAAAAGCAAAAAGGAAAAAAAAAAAAGAAGCAATTTGGAAGCAGCCCTCCAGAAGGAGTTGGTTCTGTATTATTTGTATTAAATACGAGCTTGCGAACCAATCATTTTACATCTGGTTTTTAAACCACCAGGGCACGACGAATGCAGTGCCGTGAGTTTTTTTTTTCTTCTTCCGTGTGAAACAACTTTTATTGTGATGTTACTTGTTATTGTTTAAATGTACAGAAACAAAGGGTTAAAATGTGTTAATATACCTTGTTCCATGGTGTTGTTCTTTTGGGGGGGGAGGGGATGCTACTCAACACTTAATGGCATCACAGCGCTGTTGGACCAGTAGTATTTATTGCTTTAGAGATTGCTCGTCGAGCCCGTACGTCGTCCCTTTTAAAATATGTTTTCCTTTTTTTCTTGAAACTGTGTAAAGTCTTTTTTCCCCCTTAGCATCAGCATCTTATATATAACAACTCATTTGTACAAGGTTTTTAAGTTTATATATAAAATGTGTATATATATTTTTTGTTTGTTTCCATTTTCGACTTTTTTTTTTTCTGTATGAAACCCAGATGCCGCCAAATGGACATGAATAGTTGCATTAAAGGATCAGTAGCATTAACAAAAGTTGTTTTAAAAGCCATTATGTGAAACAAGACTTGAAAATTAGCGAGGGAATTTTAGCGACGCTGTTTGAGCAACGACGGGAACGTCCCTGTGTCCTCTTTGAACTCACAGTCGAATGCCCTGCACCCCGAGGATGTGGACTGACTGCGGAACTTTATGTGCCAAAATTCTCAGTGACTTTAGCTTTCTCCCTCTTTTTGATGCTGTAATTTCCGTTCACCATGTTTTGCTGTGATGTTACATAGGTAGATCTGTGTGTAGTTTTAATGTCACCTATAACAAGATGTGTTTGGTAGCAGATTGTCCAGAAAAGCATTTTAAATGAAGAGGTATAAACCCTTAAGGGCCAAAATTCTGTATATTAGATTACTCTTAAAGGAAAAACCAGCTACCGCTTCTATGTACCCGTACGACATACGAGTAGGTAGCGAACTTTAAAAATAAACAAAACCTAGGCATGTTGATGTTGCAAAATGCTGTATAAAGCTGAAACCTGTTCATTCACAGTGCCATTGTAGTTGACATGAAGCGATTGTAAAACTGTCTCCGATTTTTCTCTGGTTTATTAAGATGCTAACGATAACATTTTTTTGTGTGTGAATACTTTGAATGTTTCCTAACAGTTGTGATGTTACTGTTCCGTTTTATGCTCTTATTCCAATTTCATTTCTAATGGTTTGGAAGCCATTTTTGTAATGAATAAATGTTCATGCTGTACAGTATCTGTAGCATGCCGTGCTGGGTTAATAAAAGCAACTTAGTGTGTGCAGATGAAGGCTGGTCACGTGTGTCTGTGATTTGCATTTTATCTCCGGGGAAACCGGATCTGCCTGCTGGAACCTGAGGTCAAGGGGCTGGTATGGGTGGTGGGTGGTGACTCAGGTACCAAGACGTGGTCTCGAACCCTTTCGAGGGGTTGATTCTCCCCTCCCTGTTTGGCATATTCTGTCAACGTAAGTTCATTTCTGAAAGCCAAGCACAGCTACAGACCACATGTCACCCTCTGGCTGTGAAACAGTCGCTCCTATACAGCCCAGTTGTCTCTCACTCACAGTATCATTTTACATCCGTCCCCTTTAAGGACCATTGATGGGAATGTATCCTAAGTTCTTTCCACAAGTTACGTGCAGACAGGGGTGCCAGGGGTCAACTCGAAGCCCTTTTTTGGGCAGTGAGCGACTGTCGAGAAAGTTGGATTGAGATGGTTTACCTAAGGTTTGTGCAGAGGAATCTGTAGGACCCAAGTTCTTTGTCTGCCCTGGTCAGGGTGCAAGGTCGTTACCATCACCAATGGACCAAGGTGAAGACCTGCCTAAGGCAGTGGTTCTCAACTTTGGATGCACATGAGAATCACCTGGGCCTGGGAATCCAGGCCCAGAAATCAGGATTTTAAAAAGAGTCCCAGGTGATTCTAATGTGCAACCAAGGTTGAGAACCACTGGCCTAAGGTTTCTGTGGTGATCACTTCTCAGGCTGACTAGGAGAGACAATGCCTATGGTGCTCACCTTTAGAGGAGTGACTTCTGGGCCATCAAGCTGCCCGTGTCGCCGCTGTGGTCAGGCGAGGTCACACAGTGTTGTCATCAGGACCTTACAGTACGTCCGAAGCTCTGCTCTCCGCCCACTAGTTCTTGTTTTGTGAAATCGCGGTATTTTGGTTTTGCTTTTAGCTCTGTATTCCCAGGAAGGAGTGATTCTGGGGTCCTGCCCCAATTTAGTTCGCACACTGACCCCCGAGTGACCTTCGAAAACACAGATGAGAACAATATTTGCAGCAGCTCGTGGTGTGGGAGCTGCCCCTGTGAGTTCGCTCGTTCCAGCCCCACGCCTGAGGGGGTGTTATTCTCCCTCCACCTTCTGCTCTGTGCTCTGAAACCCGGTTTAGACAGTCAGGGTTTGTGTCTTGTCCCAGGTCGCGGAGCAAGGGTGGTGGAGCTGGGATTTAAAGTCGCCTCGGACTCCAAGCCTGTGCTCTTGACACAGGTGTGCCTCCTGCGTAGTCAGCGTGGTCCTCCAACCACGATGGGGCGGGCCTGCGCTTCGCCTGGCGCCCCTCCTCTGCCCTGCACTCACTCCCTCTCTAGCCGGATGGAGGAGAGGTCCGCTTCCTCAAAGCATTTTCCTTTTCCACTTCGAAGATGCCGTCTCCTCTGCCGGGAAGGATCGGCTCTGCTCCGGCGCCTGCTCCCCGCTTCCTACCTGGACACTCCTCGCATCCTCAGGCCCCAGCAGAGACAGCGCCGTAGACAAGGGTGGGTGACGTCTCCCCAGTATGCTCCACGGCTTTCTGCTGTCCCCTCCCTTTAAACTCTCCCCCACTTCCTGTCATGTAGCACCGCTCCGTGCTGTTGGCATTTTGTGCACAGAATTCTTAGTGGTGGGGGACTGTCCGTGCATTGTAGGGTGTTGGCATCCCTGGCCTCTCCCCACTAGATGCCCTCCTCCCCCACTAGTCATGACACCCAGAAATGTCTAGACATTGCCGGGTGGCCCCTGGGGGGCAAAAGTGCTTGTGGTTGGGAACCGTTGCTCAGAGAGCCCTCCAGGACAGGGCTGTGGCTTCTGTGTTCACTGCCCTGTACTAGGGTCCTGGTTTAGAGCCGTGTGCATAGGGGGTGCTCCATATATATTTGTTGAAGGAAGGAATGAACAAAGTTGGCCAACTCTACACCTGTATTGTGGGAAGAGGGGAATGGAAATTTCCCATAATGCTTTCAAATTTTGTGTTCTCGGGGCTTCCAAGGTGTCAGTCACTTCAATAATCCTTTCAGCCATGCTGGAATATAACTCAGTGCCCTTGTTACCAAGGCCCCCCCCCCCCCCCCGCAAAAACACACACACACACACACACACACACACACACACACACACAAAACAGGTGGGAGTGGGGTCGGTCCCTCAACCAACAACTGGCATGCAGATCTCTCTAGAAGTCAAAATAGTAGACCACCTAGTCACATGCTTTCTGCCCTCCCGCCAACATCCAATATACCTTAGGGATCTTCTTTAACCGTAATATGGATCTCCCTCCTCCCCCCAGCTCGTCTCATTGTCGGTAGACCAGGTTCCAGTCTCCCAAATGGCAGCCCAAGCCCTTGCCCTTCAGCACCCCTGTGTCCATCAGTGTGGTTTCTAAAGCTGCAAGAGTTTGTTTTAAACTGAGCAGCTCCCTGTTGCACCCATGAAAAATGGGTCTGTGGGGTTTGGGGTACTGAGAAACCCTGGGACAACATGTAGGAGCCGTAACTCTCAGTCTCTGAACCACACATTACTGCCACGTGATGGGGCCTGACCAAGTCAGTTTGCCTGTTGGGAGAGAGTATTAGTTTCCTGTGGCTGCTGTAACAAATTAACACAAACTGGGTGGTTTCCATCAGCAGCTGTCACAGTTCTGGAGGCCAAAGTCTGGAAGCTGATGCGTCCTCCCTCCAGACGTTCAGAACCTCATCTGTTCCATGTCTCGTCTAGCTTCTGGTGTCTGCCTGCAATTCTGGGTGTGCCTCGTCTTTTAGCCAGATCACTCAAATCCATACCTCTAATGTCACATCACTGCCTTCTCTGTGTCTGTTCCCAAAGTCCCTCTCATAAGGATACATGTGATTGTATTTGGAGCCCACCTCGAGAACCCCGGACAAGCCACTATCTCAGGGTCATTAACTTAATCACATGTTTGGCCATATGAAATAATACCGGTTCTAGGATCAGGATGTGGGCATGTATTTTAGGGAGCCGCCTTTCAGCCCACGACAGAAGCGTTTGCCAATTCTGGGACAGGTGCAGTCTTGGCACAGGACCCTCCAGAATGGGCCGTGGGTGGGTGGTTCTGGAAAAGGCTGTGCGAAAGTGATGACTAGTAGGTGGTTTTGCATTTTGGATAATAGCAGGTGCATTTGTATTGTGATTTGGATGCATATAGGGCAGTGATGGCGAACCTTTTGAGCTCGGCGTGTCAGCATTTTGAAAAACCCTAACTTCACTCTGGTGCCATGTCACATATAGAAATTTTTGATATTTGCAACCATAGTAAAACAAAGACATATTTTTAATATTTATTTTATATATTTAAATGCCATTTAACAAAGAAAAATCAACCAAAAAAATGAGTTCGCCTGTCACCTCTGACACACATGTCATAGGTTCGCCATCACTGATATAGGGTCAGGAGGAGCTTTCATCCGATCCAGGATTTGATGAGAGGAAACACCTGGGAGCAATGCAGTGCACCTGAGCTTGGAGAATCCTCTGTCCTTGAGCGATTCCTTCATCTCTCTGAGCCTCTGTCTTTAGCTAGCCAGTGGCGACAGAGTCCTCGTTCTGAGAGATTCTTAGGAGGGCTAGAATGCAGAGACCTGGAATAGCAAATACTAAAAGTGTTTATTATTATTATCATAAAAGCAGCAGGCTGGTCACAACTGTGTTTTCCTCATTTCTCTTTGGACTAGTCCTGCTCTTGAAACTCAGGTTAGAGAACCACAGAGATCTCGACACATCCTCATTGTCAAGGGACCCTGGCCTGGGATGCTGGGACTCATCTACAGGCATTCATCTTACCTGAAACTTCCTGGCCCTATAACAGTTTCTTCCACCTTTTGGGGAGCTGCAGCTTTGGCTGGGGTGCTTTTTTGTGGCGCATAAATGTGTTCTTAATTAAGGCCCTTTGGAAAGAAACGAAGAATAGCCTAAACGTCTCTTTCGAGCGGGAATTACTGATAAGCAGGGCCTTAGGTTTGATTTTCTAAAGGAGTCCCATCTGGTGTCGGCTGCCTCAGCTCTCACTTCAGATCAGGCCCAGCCTTCCTGGCACATGGTGATGGCCGGGGCCTGCAGGAGTCCTGGCATGGCCCTGGGGGCCGTGCGGGTGAACTCCGGCTCTGGAGTGAGTGGCTTCCTGAAGTTGGCACTGTGCAGAACACTTGATAGGAGCTCTGAGTAGGCACATTGATTGACTGGTTGATTGGTTGATTACTCATGCATCCATTCAACAGCGATTTCTCCGACACATTTGCACCAGGGACTGTGCTCGGCACTGACATGAGGGTGGGTCCGGGGAAAGTCAGCTTGGTCTCCATCAACACTGCCCCCCCCACCCCCTCCCGCCCCCCCAAGCTCAGTCCTACACCATCCTTCAGGCTGGAGCCTTTAAGAAAATGGGCCATCACCATTCCCGAGGCCTGGACAAGCTGCTCACCTGGGAAGCGACTTTCCATCAGCATAATGGCAGGAGGATGTGCTAAAAACTCCACCTGTGCTTCTCATTTAATCCTCCTGGGGGGCAGAAATGCTTTTATGTTCATTTTATAAATGTAGAAAGTCACGCTTAGGGAGGGTAAGTGGCTTTCTCAAAGGTACTGAGTCCAGGTTTGAACCCAGGCAGCCTGGCTCGGGAGCAGGATAGCTATACACGCAGGCCATCTGAGGCGCTGGAGGGAGACGCGCAGTGGAGCTCATGTGATTCGTGGCCTTTGCTAAGAGACCAGGTGTTCTCTCTCCCTGTCTGGGTGCAGTTTTTTCTCATGCTGGTTTCTGTGCTCGCATTAACCAGAAAGACGGCTGATAATTACATGGATTGAGCTATTTTGGACTCAGCAGAAGTCGTAGAACCCTAGAATTGGAAGGAAATTAGAAGTAATGTGGATTCCAATATTGTACATACATATTATGTAGGTTTCTCAGGTTGATAAGTTAGGAAATTTATTTAATGGATCAAGATCAGCATTTAAAAAATATAGAATGGAATGATACAGAATCCATTGCTTTGCCCTCATTATATTTCAGCTTAAAGGAAGTCTCCCGGATTGGTCAGAATAGGCTAGACAGAGATTCTCAATCTTTTTCATCTCGTGGCACATGTAAACTAATTACTAATATTCTGCGGCACACCAAAAAATATATTTTTTGCCGATCTGACAAAAATTTTTTTTATTCATTCACACCTGATGGCTATTGCTGTGTTGGCTGTTGTCTTGTTTTTGTTTTGTTTTTTTAATTGGATAATCTGAGGCAGTGGTTGGCAAACTGTGGCTTGGCAAACCGCAGCTCGCGAGCCACATGTGACTCTTTAGCCCCTTGAATGTGGCTCTTCCACAAAATAGTGGCTCTTCCACAAGATACCGACTTCTGCACATGGGCCACGAAGTTTCATTCGCACTGTACGTGCACGCCCGCATGTGGTATTTTGTGGAAGAGCCACACTCAAGGGGCTAAAGAGCCACATGTGGCTCTCGAGCCACGGCTTGCCGACCACGGATCTAAGGGGAAAGAGGTCAGTGCCCCTGAGTAAATAGGTATTTCACGTTTTAAAAATTCTGTGGCACACCAGTTGAAAATCACTGGGCTAGACCTGTGGTTGGCAAACTGCAGCTCATGAGCCACATGCGGCTCTTTGGCCCCTTGAGTGTGGCTCTTCCTAAGCCTTAGGAGTACCCTAATTAAGTTAATAACAATGTACCTACCTATATAGTTTAAGTTTAAAAAATTTGGCTCTCAAAAGAAATTTCAATCGTTGTACTGTTGATATTTGACTCTGTTGACTAATGAGTTTGCTGACCACTGGGCTAGACTATGCTGCTATTAAAAAACAGACCCGAAATATCAATAGTTTAACCAAGTTTACTTCTCAGCCAGCTCAGAGATGCCTTCCAGCCCCATAGACAAGGGAGAGAATGGAAG
The DNA here is from genome assembly GCF_014108235.1 of Myotis myotis. Lineage (NCBI taxonomy): Eukaryota > Metazoa > Chordata > Mammalia > Chiroptera > Vespertilionidae > Myotis > Myotis myotis. The sequence goes on along the minus strand of NW_023416319.1, from coordinate 9,274,490 downwards.
ACCAGCAGGCCATCTTATAGACATGGAAGAAACCGACGTCACTTCTGCCCATATCCCATTGCGTAGAACTCAGTAGCAAGGTCAATCTAACTGCAGAGGGGGCTGAGAAATGTTGAGAAGCACACAGATATGAATGAGCACTAATAACCTAACCCACATCTTCTTTACTGGCCCTATTCTTTACCAGAACACCCCTTTTTCCCATTCATAACACTGCCTGAAAGATATCACACACATGTGAAGTTATGTGTTATTTATTTGTCTTCCTGTTTATTGTCAACCTTCCCTTCTCTCTGGACCAGGGGTTGTCAAACTATAGCCTACAGGCCAGATCGGGCTGTTTTTCTAGGGCCACGAGTTAGGAACAATTTTACATTTTTAACGAATCACAGAAGAAGAATAATTTTCAGCAGGGTCTGTTTGCGGCCCATAAAGCTTAAGATGTTGACTACCTGGCTTTTTACAGAAAAGCCTGCCAAACCCGCTCTGGAAGGTAAACCTCTGAGGGCAGAGATAGCGTCTCTGACTCCCACTCTATCCACAGAACCAAGAACAGGCTAATTCCTAGTAAGTGCTCAACAGATACTGTTAATGAGTGAATGAAACTTGTGTCTTCTGATGTGCAAACGTTTTTCCTTTTAATCATGTCTAACGGATCAATCTTTTATGGTCAATTTATGTAATTCCCCCTTAAATATTTTATCACTCCAGATTTATGAGCATATTCTCCTTTTCTCCTAGAAACATTATTGTTCTACCTTTCATATGTAGGTCTGTGATCCACCTGGAATTGATTTTGGTGTATGAGGTTGAGTGTTGAATTGAGTGTTGGGGTTCTTGGGTTCCCCAAGATGAAAATCGAGGGGAAATTTCAGAGAAATTTCAAGACAGATTTTATTAAGCTTATGCTTGAGCACAAGGGAAGAAGCACAGAGGAAGGGAAGGTGCTCTGAACTGGCTCAGGGGCTGGCTTTGCTTGGCTGCTTTTATGAACTGGGGACAGCCTGGGCTTGCATGAAAAGACAGGCTTTGTGAAAATGATGTGCTTGTGGAATTTTCCATCTCCAGGTAGGAAAAGCAAGTGGTTAGAAGGGAGATAAAATTCTTTTTTTTTTTTTTTTTTTTTTTTTTAGCAGGGAGTGGAGGGGTGGTGATATTCTGTGGTCAGCTTATCCTTCTGGACACCTGGTCTTAACTTGCCTTCCTGACTACCTGGTATTTTTCCATTCCTGGGCCCAAGTTCCTACACTGTCCCAATATGAGTCAGGGGTCAAAGTTCATTTTTGCCTATGTGGTCATGTGTTTGGTCTAGCATAATTCAAATGACAGTACAGTTGTGTATCTGTTTTCTGACACTCTATTCCATTGATCTTTTCCTACCTTGGTGCTAATACCACACTCTTTTAATTAATCTATCTGTGTAGTAAGTCTTGCTATCCGGCATATAAGTCCTTTAGTTTTGTTCTCTATCAAGACTACCATGACTTTCTTGGCCCTTTGCATCACCATATAAATGTTAGAATTAGCTTGTCAATTTCCACACACACAGACACAAACACACAACCTGCTGGACTTGTCAATATGATTGTGATGAAGCTGATGTACAATTTGGGGAGAATTGATATCTTAACAATATTGAGTCTTGTAATCCATGAACATGGTCTACCCCTCCATTTATCTAAGTATTCCTAATCTCCCTCAAGAATGTAATATTAGTTTGGTGGGGCTACCATAATAAAATACACAGATGGGATGGCTTCCACAACAGAAATTTATTATCTCACAGTTCTGGAGGCTAGAAGTCTCAGATCAAGATGTTGGCAGTTTTGGTTTCTTCTGAGACCTCTCTCCATGGCTTGCAGTTGGCCACCTTCATGCTGTGTCCTCCCATGGTCTTTTCTCTGTGTGTGTCAGTATCCAAATTTCTGATAAGGACACCAGGCATATAGGATTAGGGCCCACCCTTATGACCTCCTTTTACTTTACTTCTTTAAAGACCCTGTGTCCATAGACAGTCACAATTTGAGCCACAGGGAGTTAGGACTTCAACCTATGAATTGGGGGATGGGGAGCGGGTATGCAATTTAGCTCATAAAAAAATGTTTTATAGTTTTATGTGTAGAGGTTTTGCTCATCTTTCATTAAATTTATTCCTAGATATTGAATGAGTTTTGAAATAATCATAAGTAGTATTTAAAAATGTTTATGTTCTAATTGATTGTTGCTAGCATGTATTATTGTACTTGATTTCTGTATATGGCCTTTTATCCAAGAGTCTTGCTAAATCTGAGTCTGAATTCTAATAGATTAGTTATAGCTTCTTTTGGATGTTTCTATCCACACAATTATATTATCTGCAAATACTGACAGTTTTATTTTTTCATTTTCCACTTATCTTTATACTCCCCTCCCCCCCTCTTTTTCCCTTTATGATACTGGCAAGAGCGTCCAATAGAATATTGAATAGGAGTGTGAGATATTGGATTTCTTTGTCTTTTTTGTTTTTAACTAAGGGGAAAATAGTCACTATTTTACTATTAAGTATAGTGTCAGCTGTGATTTTATAAATTCATGTTTTCAAATTAAGAAAATTTTTTTCTAGTTTAGTTTGTTTAGAGTGCTTATCACAAATTCACCTAAAAAGTGAAAAGGCAAGCCACACTTAGGAGATATTTGTAGCATTTATATGACAAAGGACCAATTGATATCTAGAAGTATAAAAATTTCCTAAATACTTCCCTGACTAAGTGGCTCAGTTGGCTGGAGCATCATCCCATACACCAAAAGGTTGTAAGTTCAATTCCCAGTCAGGGCACATACCTCGGTTGCATTTCGATCCCCGGTCGGGGTGTGTTCAGGAGGCAACTAATTCATGTCTCTCTCTCACATTGATGTTTCTCTCTCTCTCTAAAAATCAATAAAAACATATCCTCGAGTGAGGATGTAAAAAAAGGAAAAAAGTTCCTAAAAATCAATTGGAATGAGCAAAAAACAAAAGTGAGAACTGGTAATTCACAAAAAAATGATGCCTCTATAGCATATGTTTAACTTTAGTAGATGATTTTAGCAGCTCCATTTATAATGGCCCCACACTGGACATAACCTATCTGTCCATCAGTCATAGAATGGATAAGCGATAGTTTTCATACAGTAGATGGGTAGTTATCATCCAGTGCATCATCCAGATTTCTCTGGATTTTTCTCATGGACGATATTTGCTCCATTCCACTGAAATGCCGAAGATGCCATTGGATGAGTGAGGGGGGAAAAGGCCTCTCAATTGTGTGTATTTCATGGAGCTGGTAATAAAAGACTAGCTATGATTACAGTATGGTGGCTGTGCAGGACCTTGGGAGCAAGTCACTACTGGTAACAGTCATGAAAGGAGCCTTTTGAAAAAAAAAAGTTTAGTGCCCCCATTTCACCTGACTTACAAATTATGAAGAAATCGGGTTCAGCAATTAACGTCCTCTGGATTCTCAAGGTAGTGATGGTTGCTACTTAAAACAAGCTCTGCAGTGCCCACCACCTCATTCACCCCATTCCTATTTATTTTATGACACCAAGTGTAGAAGGAAATTCACCGTGAAAAATGTGGCTAGAGTAGGGCTTCTGGAATGGTCTCTAAGGATCTATAATAATAAAAATGTAATATGCTAATTAGATCAGACAGCTGAACAACCTTCGGATGTCATTCTGGACATCCTTCTGAACGAAGCTGTGACAGTGGGGGCCAAGGCAGAGGTGGTTAGAGGCGATCAGGCAGGCAGGCAGAGTGGTTAGGAGCGATCAGGCAGGCAGGCAGAGTGGTTAGGAGCGATCAGGCAGGCAGGCAGAGTGGTTAGGAGCGATCAGGCAGGCAGGCAGAGTGGTTAGGAGCAATCAGGCAGGCAGGCAGGCGAGCAGTTAGAAACGATCAGATCAGGCAGGCAGGCAGGCGAGCAGTTAGAAACGATCAGGCAGGCAGGATCAGGCAAGCAGGCAGGCAGGCAGAGTGGTTAGGGGTGATGAGGCAGGCAGGCAAGTGGTTAGGAGCCAGTGGTCCCAGATTATGAGAGGGTGCAGGCGGGGCTGAGGGACTTCCCTCCTGCATGAATTTTGTGCACCGGGCCTCTAGTAAATAATAAAAGATTAAATTTCTATTAATACATTTGCTAGAAACTATTCTGGTGTCTATATTTGCTTTCCAGGATGCAAAGGTTGAAGGGGAGAGTGGAAATGGGAAATTGTGGGCATATTGGTGAAATTAGAGCCTATCCTTGGTGTCAGGGTATGGAGGGGGTTCCTTGTGTAGCCCCCATCCCCTCCTGGGGCATCAGAATTCCCAAGAGGGATAAGTTCTATCCTTCCGAGTGGGAAATCCAAGAGTAGGCAAGAGCAGCTGCTCCGAATGGAATCAGACTGTCTCTTTAAGAGCTGGAAAGAGGGACCAACGGAAACTGAAGCTTGGAGAAGGGGGTCCCAAGAGCGTCTTGCCTGAAGCCACACAGCTGGGTGCTGGCAGGGTCTAGGCTAAATGCCACGATTCCCGATTCCCTGCTATCTAGACCAGGGATCTTTCCAGGAACCACCTGCTGCCTCGAATTCTCTCCTCGCTGGCTTTGATGTGGGGAATTTTCATTCTGCCGCCAGCGCTGAGACTTGTTCCCAATGCTGGGTTGGTGTCCAGATTTATGGACTCCAATGTGGCGGAGGACTGGAGTGTGGTGTTCTCAGAAATACAGCAGCCACCTGTTAGCAGGCACCCCGACGTGCCAGGCACCACACTAGGCTCCCGGGCATCTGGCACAGCACGCGTCATTTTATTTGTTCTTCACCCAAATGCTCTGATGGAAGCCTTCCTATTCCCCTTGTCCTGGGAAGGAGCTAAGGAACACGTGCAGCTGAAAAGTGGCAGAGCTGGGGTTAAAAATGGGACAATGACTAGGGAGCCCATTCTCTTCAACTACCGACTGAATAAGAATCTTTTGAAAAATACATACTTTTTATTAATTTCAGAGAGGAAGGTAGAAGGAGAGAGAGAGAAACATGAGTGATGAGAGAGAATCATCTCTCAGCCACCCGGGCATGTACCCTGACCAGAATCGAACCCTGGCCTGCTGGTTCATAGGCTGACACTCAACCACTGAGCCATGCCAGCCAGGCCGAATACAAATCTTAAGGAGAGACCGAGTCCTGACATTGCCCTGAAGTTTGCGAAAAGCTGTTGGGACTGTGCTGGACCAGGACATCTGTCCCCTCGGGAGAAATGGGGTTGCCCCTTCGGGAACCTTACATCCTGTGGGTGCCATACCCTCGAGTGAGGGTGGCTGCAGGAGGCTACTAGCTGGCCCCGATGCTGGGACTAAGAGGGCCTGGATGGATCTCTTTCCCTTGCATCACAGCTGTGGGGAGCCTGGGGGTGAGATCACAGCCAGTCCAGCCTTGGGTGCAACCCCGATGGTGATGGGAGGTCAGGTGGGTACCAGGGCCGGCATGTGGGGGTTCTGATTGCAGCTCGGGTGCCTGGGAAGGAGAGGTCGCCTTGGGAACAGATGTCCGGCCTCCGCAGACGGTCGGTCAGCCTCTGTTCTCGGGGGGGGAAGGGGCTGGGCCACCAGGCCGCATCCTCTCACCCGTGCGTCCCTCCACCCGCCTCCCCTCCACCTTATATAATGGCACATTATACAACAGCGCAAAGCAGGTGGTATTTTTAAAGACAGCAAGTGAGCATTTTTTTGGCCTAAATTTGGGAATGAAACAGATGGATTTTTAAGACTCTGGGCTTCTCCTATGAATAGTCACCGTTGTTCTCCGCTTTTAAACACCCGTCTCAAGACTACCTCCAGCAGCCAATCAGCACTCTATTTAATTATAACAAAATTCTTAGCTCTGTCTGCTGCTGCTCGGACAAGTGGGGGGCACTGGATCAATTTCTGGAGCCAGGCAGACTTGCCAACAACAATTTTCCTTTTCCCAGGGGGCCTCCGGGACCCGGAGCAGGTTCCAAGGCCTTCCTCTCCGCATGCTCGGCGTGGGCTCCCTGACAGCGAGTTTAAAAGGGGTTACAGAGAGGCAGATAAATGCTGGGCTTGTTGCAGCCTTCCTGACAGCGCCGACCCCCACGCCAGTGAGCTCATGCCCGCCTCATTATGGTCGGTGCCAGGTTTTTTCCATTAACAGGTAATTGAGTAGAAACTAAAATAAGCGAAGTTTGTTTCATCCCTGGGACTTTCTTGCTGGGGTTTGAAAGAAAAACACTTTAGCTTCGTGAGCGGCCGAGTGTCCTTGAAACCGTATTTATGTTTGCCAAGTGATTTGTTGCTTGGTAGGTGTAATTAGTCCGTCCCCCTGGCCTCGCCCTCCTTGTTTCTATTCTCTGAGGGCCACGATGTTCAGAGAATGGGAGCTGGTTCCCTGGGTCCCGGGCTGTCTGACTCTGATTTAGTGGATGGTAAAGTGGTTCTGCTCATTGTAGATAGCTGATGTTTGTGTCTCCTCTCTTTCCCTGGAGCGCACACACACGCACACACATGCACACACACACACACACACACACCCGTTGGAAAATCACTGGAGAAGCCTGTTGATCACACAGCCTCAGCGTATACCGCCCCCCAAGGCGCTGCTGTCAGGTCCCGCCCCAGGCTTGTCAGCCCCCCACTCTCACTGTGCCTCCCACGGTCGGTCAGCATAGGCTCCAGGTAGCTGGTGTCCCTGGCTGAGGGACAGGAAGCAGACGGAGGGTTTATCTCATTTTCTCTCTCTGTGGCTCGCTTTGCGGGTGCCCAGCCCAGGATCCTTTTTCACAATTTAATAGTCCAGGAACAGATGTGGAGTGAGCCACCCCATCTCCAGTCCTGCTTCCCGTCTCCCTGGACTCCTATCTCGGCTGCTCTGTGTTCAGTTCCATGAAGATGTCCCATCAGTGCCTTCCCCAAGTTCTCCATGAGGCTGGGCCTTCTGATGGTGTGTGTGTGTGTGTGTGTGTGTGTGTGTGTGTGTGTGAGAGAGAGAGAGAGAGAGAGAGAGAGAGAGAGAGAGAGAGAGAGAGAAAGAAATATGGGAGGGGGCTGCTTCCCATACTTAGGAGTTTTCATTGCACCTGGATCACCAGAGAATCATGGCTTCATTTCGGTCATGATCCCCCCTGAGATTCTGGTAAGTGCTAAGGACCGTCACCCCCAAAGATAATGTACGTGCCCGAATGCAAACAACACCCTGCATGTGTTTTTAGGAGCTCCCTGAGCCCCCCATGCCCCCCAGGATAAGAATCACTACAGCAGGCATGCAAGGCCAACAAATCCATATAATCAAAGCAAAATTTTTCCCAGAATTATTCACCTCGTTACACACCTGGTACAGAATTCTTTCTGAAGAAGTCTCCAGAAATGTGTGACTTTCAGATGCACAAACAGAGCTCATATGCCTGCATGCGTTTGGTGTTCAACCAGAAATAGTAATCACCACAGCTCACATTCCCATGTCCCTGCTTTGTGAGGGCTCAGGGTGCTCATCTCAGGGAGACGGTGGAGGTGAGGTCCCTGCCCCCTGGAGCTAACATTCCAGTGGAGGGTGGGGAGGCAGACAATGGCCAAATGAACAAAAGGGCCACTTGAGATTTCAGTGCGTGCTACAAGGAAATAAACAGGGTGGCATGCTGGGTAATAGCTTCCAGAGGTCAGGGAAGGCCTCTGGGGAGGTGCTATTTCATCTGAAAGTTGAAAAGGAGTTCTAGGTCCTTGTCCCCCGTTTAGAGCCCTCAGACCTCCCGTCACAGTGCTGAGGGCTGTAAGCATTCTCACGGGGCCCACCCAGCCTCCCATAGCTCTCTTACACCCCCAGTTTACTGAGGAGCACACTGAGGCCCAGGCCACCTATCTGGGCTATTGGACTCGTTGGCGAGTGGGGGTGGGGGGTGGGGGGGTGGGATTAGGACTGGAGCCAGGCCTCTCTGATCCCCAAGGCTGGGTTCTTCCTATTTTTTTTTTTTTTAAAGATAGCTTTATAGGAGTATAATTTAAACACCAGCAAACTCACTCACTGTAAGTGCACTGTTCAATGACTTTGAGGAAATTTACAGAGTTGTGCAACCGCCACCACAATTCAATTTTAGAACATTTTCATCACCCCGGAAAGATCCCTTTTTCTGGTTTGCACTCATTCCGGTTCCCACGCCCAGCCCAAGGCAGCCACGGGCCTCTGTGTTCAGTTCTCTCTGTAGGTTTGCCTTTTCTTCACATTTCCTCTACCTGGACTCCCACATGATATAGCCTTGTGTGTCTGGTTTCTTTCACTTAGCACAGTGCTTCTCAACCTTTCTTTCATGATCATCCACACCTTTCCCGAGGGGGAAAACTAAACTTAATGAACATTCTCCCTAAAGACAGAAATTAAATACTAAGGAATATGGTTTTGTCTGGTACAGTTGAGCTTGGGAGGACCACAAACCATGGTGATATTAAAAAAAAATTTTTTTTTTTTGCCCTAGAAGAACCAATTTTCTCCCGCCTGGGAGGTTAATATAATATTAAATTAAAAAAATTTTTTTTATTGAATTTAGAGAGAGGAAGGGAGAGAGAGAGATAAACAGTGATGTGAGAGAGAAACATCGATCAGCTGCCTCCTGCATGTGCCTGGACCAGGGATGGAACCCGACCGGATGGAACCCGCTGCCTTTGAGTGTACAGGACAATACTCCAACCAACTGAGCCACACTGGCCAGGGCTTTTTTTTTTTTTTTTTTTTTAAAGGGCAGGGCTTCTTTTAAAGTGTCATACTTCTGAGGCTCATCCATGCGGTCGTATGGATCAGCTGTGACTTCCTGTTGCTTGCTGTGTAGTGTTTCATTGTGTGGATGATGGACTTCTGGGTTGTTTCCACTTTTTGGCTATCAAAGTCCTTGCCCTTGAACACCATACTGAATCCCTCAGCTCACTCCCCGTCTGAGAGGAGCCCTTGGGCATCTCAGCACCGCTTCTGGAGGGTGAAGCCGCTCCTGTGCCTGTGTTTCCTCCTCTGAACCCTGGAGGTAGTAATACTTAGGCCATGGGGTTGCCAGGGCAAGGATCTGAAGCAATATTTACCCAAGTAGATGCCTGGTATATGCTCATTATATGTCAGGGGCCCTTCCCTCATCCTTCCATGGAGAGAGGTGCCCCCTTGGAAATCTACCCGACTTCCTTCCAGCCACAGCTTCGATTGGTCGCATGCATTACGCAATGGCGGACATTATTGTTTCCTTCTTTTTTTTCTGGTGTTATTCTGGCCAAACCCAACATTGTTCCTTAACAGGAATCTCAAGTATTTCTCTCCTCCTGGAACTTGTCTTCTGGTCTCGGCGGTTGACACGTTTCCAGGGATCTATTGATTTCATCTGCAGCTAAGAAACGAGGCTCCTGCAGGGGTGGGGAGGTGAGGCATGCTGATGCTGCAGCAAAATGGGCACTGGATGGGGAGTCCAGAGACTGAGCCTCGGACCCAGCTGGGCTGAGTGGCCGAGTTCAAACCCCAGGGGCATTTGAATTAACTTTTTCTTTCTGCAAAGCCGTCCTCGTTATGCATGCCTCAGAAAACCATCAAGAGCAAGTGAGAGCTAACTCTGAAAGCACCTTGCAGATGGCAAGGCTCTTAGGCACAGAAAGACTGTGACTATCCCTATTGTTGTGTGGGGCCTGCCCAGTGCTGCTCTCCTGTTTGGCGGGGAAGGGGGGGCGGTGTGTTAGGGGAAGGGGGTTTGTGTGTCCACATTAAAGGACACCTTCTTGGGAGCCAATTGAGCATCGTGGTTAAGGAGGAGAGCTCGGTTGTCAGCTTGTCCGGGTCTGGATCCCAGCTGTGTGGCTTCCTGGCTGAGCCGGTCAGCCAAGTGAAGGAATGTCTCTCAGCCTTGGTTGCGGGATGGGACTAAGACACTGCCTGCTCCCAGGAGGCTCCGATGTGCTTGGGCTAGTGCTTGCCACTTGGGTCTGTTCCATGGACGTTAGCTATTGCCACTGATGCTATTGCCTTGTGTTCTCTGGAGCCAGGGAGAGAAGGGCCCTGGCCAAGTGTAGCCTTCTAGGACAGAGAAGGCCGTTGCCTGCATGATGTGTTCTTGGAAGGCCACGGGACTCCATTTTGTGGAGTGCTCCCAAGGCCTGAGATCCCCGTGAGAATTGTTGACTGTGGCTCTGAAGACCTTTCAGCCTCCCAGACCCCAATTCAAATGCAGATGCCTGGCTGGAGGGCTCACAGCTTCAGCCTTCTCAGCTGACGCCCAGAAAGGGGAGAGGGGGGCATGTGAGGGTACAGGTTGGCTTAAAGGGAGGTGATGTTCTCAGAGTCATGAACGTTTCCCTGCTGGCCCCCACCCCTGAGCCCAGCATGAGGTTCAACTTATTGGCCTTGAATTATCCTGATTAAAGGCGGAAGTTAGATCAGATTGTCATAAGGTTTTTGAGTTGGAAATGACTTTTTTTCATTATACAGTATTTTCTTAGAATGAATGATTGAATGCATGCGTGCATGAAAATGGGGGTCAAGGAAATCCGAAACACTCATAATTTCATACAGTTTGTCTTTGAAGCAACTTGTCATCCCATCTCTTTTCCTTCCTATAAGAAAGTGACTTGGTCAGGTGCCCAAGATCCTGGGCCAGACCACCCCCCAACCAACACCCTGATAAACACTTAACAACTAGCATTTCAGGGGGAAAAGCCCAGATTTGTAGCATTTGCCAGTTTCTATGGTATAAATACCTTATCATGGACAGTTTCAATCTATGTCGGAGACATCATTGTATACGGAGTTGGGAAGAGATGCTCTGAGGGTCACATGATATAATATTTCCACGATGTAGATACAGTAGGCATTCGTAACCTCAGGAGTATAGGTAACCGTAACATTAAGTGATATGCTTTGAATGTTTATCACCTTTGCGTGATAAACCAGAGAAACCAACCCTGCTGGCATCTTGGTCTTGGACTTCTTGCCCCCAGAACTCTGAGAAAATAAATTTGTGTTAAGTGGGCAGGGGGAAGAAACAGGCTTGAACATTACTGGAAGTTGAACGATCAGCTCTCACAAGCCAGTCAGAGCTGGACCAAGCATATTACTTCTCCGAGGAGCCCATGGGCCAACAGGACCCTGATGGAGGGTCTCCAAACCAGCTCCGACCTTCCCTCGCCGGCCTCTGAGGAAACCCTCTGTGCACCCTCGGCCCCCACCACCTTCTCCAGGCAACTGGGGCTGGTCCAGTCTGGACTGCTTCAGAAGGATTCCAAGATACTCCATGTTGAGCCTGTTCACTACTTGAGAAAATTCTAGAAACTCTCAGAAAAGGAGATTCACATGGTAGAAAAAGTTCTCAGAGGCCAAAAAAAACCAAAAAAAATCTAAGTGGGGAATTCCATTTTCCTTCAGGGACGATGAAGAGAAGTTGCAGAGGCCAGATCTGTTCTCTTGATGCCCTGACAGGGGAGCAGGACATTGTGGGTGACCTCCTCCCAGCACGATGGAGGTCAGGGCTGAGGCCCCATGCGGCTGAGGCCTCCTCGCTCCTGTGCTCGGCCGGGTCCTAGGCCTGGCCCTGCAGAGGTGGCCGCAGGGAGCCACTCCTTTCAGCTCAGCTCCCTCTGCCCCGCCTCCCCCTGGACTCCTTGGGGCTTCTGCTTGATACAGGGGCGCCCATTGGAGCAATTCTCTTGGAAGAAAGCCATCGGGGCTGAATGAAGCCCTGCCGCTTTCTGAAGGAGCCGCTCTGCTGCCCCAGTGACCGCCTGGCTCCTGGCCCAGGGCCATTGTGGAAGGACAAAGCTGACACACACAACAATCCCCACAAGCTCCTCTCAGCCCTTTCTTCCTGATTATTGTTATTATTACCTTTCAAGCCCAAGGCTTCTTGGGCTTGTTATCTCTGGTGAGGCCTCTGGCCAAGGTGTGTGGGGGCCACGGCTCCCTCCTTGGCAGCCCGTGCTCTCCTAGGCCCAGCTCCACTGATGTCCCTTTGACAAAATACATAAAACCGATACTGATCGGTTAACATACATGACATCTTTAAACTTTAATCCATTTTCCCTCTCTCGGTGCGGCGGGCCGGCCTCTGTCAAGGTGCCCGTCCATTGTTCCCGTCAAAGCCTTCTTGAGTGAGTCCCCCACTGAGTCATTTTGTGTGAGTCAAACCAAGATTATAGGGAGCAGAGAAGAAAAAGCCAAGAAGAGGAGGTGAGCCCCTCGTTTTAGACTTTAAGAAAAATCCGCCAGCGGGGGCCAGTTGGAGTGGGTAACACACATGAAAGTCCGAGTCCAGGCTGGGTCGCCCGTGTCACAGGAGGAGTTTTTCAGGGAGAAGCACACAAAACACACATTGTCGCGGTCGCACACAGAGACTTAAATTTAGGAACATGTTCGCCCTTCGCCTGAACAGAGTGAGCTCTGATAATGAGCAGCCATGAGCCGGAATGAAACCTCCCGGATTGAGTAGAGAGAGCAGACACTTGCTCATTCTCCCACAAGAGTGGCTTCTCTCTTCCTCCTCCTCTTGTCTCCTTCTGGGTGCCAAGTGGCCCTCAGCGCTCAGCATGGCCCTCCCGCACTCTTGCTTGGTGGAATGGTGGCGAGGTCAGGTGTCCCACAGGAGAACAAGGGGCCTGTGTGGCTGTGCTGGGTCTCCCATGTTGGAGAAGAAGCCTTTTGCACCCCCTTTGGGGAAAGCTCCAGAGGGTGTGACTAGGTAATGGACAGGAGGTGTGGCTCCCCATTCTCACTCTCCCAAATGGCAGTAGAAAGCTGAGATGGGGGTGCCTGGGGTCAGTCCTGGCGCTATTGCCTAGATGGGGAAACCAGGTCAATTACTTCATTTCTATGCGCCTCCATTTCCTCTTCTCTTCTATGGGGTAGCACCACCTCAAGGTTTGGCAACCGGAGCAAATGTCTGAAAATTACACAGCACATCGTATGGACGCAGCTAGTGTTCACTATTATTGTTAGCAGTGGTGGGTGACTCAGTCCCCAGAGATAAAAGAAAACAGTTGACTTCGATCATAAAGGTCTGGGGAGGAGGGTCACATTATCCTTATCTGGTGGACATGGAAACGGGCTCTGAAAGGAGGAAATGACATCGCCAAGGTGGCACAGCAAGTAGTGACATAAAGGAAGGTGGCCAAGTCCCCCAGCTCTGCGGGTGTGGCTCTGCACAATTCTCAAGCAGAGCAGAGTCAGTGACCTGAGTAATAGGCCTGACAGGATTCCCAGACAACTTCAAAACGTTTGTGGCAAGAGGGGTTCAAAGCAAAAGGATTTGAAAATCACTGTTCAGTGAATTTTTTAAAACAGCCAGTTCCCCTAAACCAGTGGTTCTCAACCTTCTGGCCCTTTAAATACAGTTCCTCATGTTGTGACCCAACCATAAAATTATTTTCGTTGTTACTTCATAACTGTAATGTTGCTACTGTTATGAATCGTCATGTAAATATCTGAAATGCAGGATGGTCTTAGGCGACCCCTGTGAAAGGGTCATTTGACCGCCAAAGGGGTCATGACCCACAGGTTGAGAACCGCTGGTGTAAACCCTCAGCTCAGGGCCTGCCAGGGAAAGGGTGCTGCTAAACGTGACTTGCATTATGTTTCATTCGATCCAAGCCCAACGTTCTTGCACGTGATGGTGCTTGTACCTCATGCCTCTCGAGGCCCCTTTCCTGCGTGAGGACACGGGCTGTGTGGGTCCAGATCGCTGGGGGGGCTCTGTGAAGAGACCACTTTGTGTCACTTTGAAAACTGGGCTCTGTTTTGTGTCCCTGGCTCTCGGCAAAGGGACGGAGCCACACCTGCTGGCACCAGGCCAGGCCGGTCCCCGGGAGCTCTGAGGCCAGGCTCCATGGGCAGCTGCCCGGGCAGCCCTCCTGCCACCGCCTGAGGCCTGGGGGTTTTTCTTGGCCTGCTCCCACCCTGCTGCTGGCCTCCCTGGCCTGCCTGCCTTGCCAGCACTGAGCTCCCGGCCGGAGGCACAGGGCGCTATACACTCGGCTCCCTATTAAACATGGATTGCCAAAAAAAAAAAGCAAAATGGGTACACAGATCCGTCTCGGGGGGATTTGGCCTTGGAGGTAACGTGGGGGGAAAAACACCGTACAAACACTTCTTTCAAAGCGTGGCTGAGCCCTTGGACTAATCACGGTGGTCACCACTGGGAGCCAGAGGTGGGGGCGTTCACTCCCGGCAGGACTGCAGCCCACAGGGCGGTGTTAATGTGCCACGCAGCCCTGATTCAGCAGCAGCCCAAGTTCCCAGGGCTCTGGGCAGTCTGGCCGCAGGCCTAGAGATACGACATGCAGGCCTAAGTCATCCAGACAGAGAGCCTGAAGAAATAGAGGGCGGACCCAAAACAGCAGGCGACCAGTCCAGGCAGTTGTCAACGTGCCTGCAGAACGCAGATGACAGGTTTAAAGGTAATGGGTGACAGGCCCGTGGAAAGCAGGCAGTAAGCTCGGAGAAGCTGTGTCCGAAGTGGGGTCACATGGCACTGCTTCTAGGACACTTTTGCACAAATTTTAAAAAGTTACCCCCTCTGGACAAATGTGAATGTAGCCCTGGGATGCCCTACTTTGGGGAGCAGGGCACGCCTGTGACTGGTCACTCTTGGACAGAACATGCCATGAACAACCACGCTGCTTTGGGTCCAAGGCCCTTGCGTTTCCCTGACACTCCTCTGGGTTTCTCTCCAAGTGTTGTGTGTGTGTGTGTGTGTGTGTGGCCATCGGATGTGCCTCGCCTATGAGTTTTGCTCTGAGCAGGCCCTCATCCGTGCCTGGGACTCTACAGTCTCCAGGGGAAGAAAGAGAAAGAGAAGAGAGCTCGAGCTCTGAGCTGCACCAAAGCAAAGCCCAGACTTGGAGAGCCCTCGGCATGGGGAGGGACAGGCAGACCCTGAGTCATGTTGGCACAAGGAGGACTGTCAGCAAGAGACGGCCATCTCCAGCCTCCTCATTTGTCTGAGAAGGAACCAGGATCCAAGAAGGAGCAAGGACCTGGCAAGAGCCACACAACCAGTTAGTGCCAGGATGCTGAGGAGGCAGAGAGGGACTGCGCTGTGGGATTGGTCAGCGGGGTGGGGGTGGCACTATTGAGAACAGCTGATCCTAGGGGCAGGCAGGTATGTGTGTAGTTCAGGAGGATGTGTGGTGGATCTAGGAAGTTTTGGGGGGTGTGCCCGGGAAGCAACTTGAACTTCCTTTGGCTTCTGGGACCCACACTGCCTTGGTTTTTCTCCTATCTCTAGGGCTGTCTCTTTTGGTCTCTTTGCTGGCTGGCTCCTCCTCTTTTGCAGACCTCCTAGTGCTGGAGTGCCCAGAGTTCTGTCCTCAGCTCTCCTCTCCCCACAGGTGTTCTCTCTAGGTAATCCCTTCCAGACCCATAGCATCACAAGTCACCAAAGCAGATGGTCCCCAAATATGCATGCCCACCCCTGATTTCTCCCCAGAATTTCAGTCTTGTGTATTCAACTGCTATATAAATACAGTCTTGTGTATTTCCTTTAGATATTGAATATGCATCTAAATGTCAAGAGGCCTTAATAGATCTGATCATTCTTCTAAACTTTCTCCTCCAGTCTCCTCTCCCGCTCCCAGTAAGGAGCACTCCCACCCAAACAGTTCCTTGAGCCTCTTTCCCTTCTTCCCACCCCCATATCCAGTCCCTGAGCACTTTATCAATTCTACTTTTCAGACATGAGCAAGTCCAACGACTTTGCCTTCCAGCATGGGTCCGTCCACTTCTCTCCATCATCACTATGACCTCTTGGCTCAGGCTGGCATTGCACCTTGCTTGGGTTAGCACAATAGCCTCTAATCTCCATTTCTACTCTTGTTCCCACCCTTCCACCGATCTCTACACTATGGTCAGGCTAATCTTTTAAAAACATGAGTTGTATCACATCACTCCCAGCTTAACACTCTCCAATGGACCCCATTCCACTTGACTGAAATAGAACCTTATCGTGGGCTGCAAGGCCCTGCATAAACTAGCCCCTTCCTACTTCACCCGCCTTATCTCAAACATGCTCCTGTTTGCCGCCCATTGCATTCCATCACATTGACCTTCCTTCTGTCATAACCTCCCATTAAAGTCCCGTGCACCAGCTGTCCCTCTCCTGGAATACTCTTCACACTCTCAAGGCTGGCTCTTCCCTCCCTCCCTCCCCCATCATTTGCTGTCAGTCCCATCTCTAGAGCAGCCTTCCTCATCTATCCATTCTAGAGTATCCACCAGGTCAAGCTCTATTGCATTAGCTCATTTTAATTTTCCATGTAGCACTCATCATTCTCAGGTTATTTTTCTCACTATCTGTTATGTCCTGTCCTTTCCTTCAAGAATGCACATTCCCTGAGAACAGAGGACTTGCCCTTTTGCTCTGAGCCCAGCACTTGGCAGAGTCCCTGGCTTGTTGAAGGTGCTCAACAAATATCTGTTGTGTGAGAAAATAATTGAATGAATGAATGAATGAACGAACACTGGACTCGTAGAAAGAGGATCCAGGCCCCATCATTCTGCTCTGTGTCCTTGAGAAACATTTTCTTACTCATTCACTCAGTACACATTTTTTGAGGCCCTGCTTTAAGGGAGGCTGATGGATAAGAAATCCCTGCCCTGAGAGCTCATAGCCTGAGGAGAGACAGACAATTATGGATATTGAGCCCTAGGAGAACCCAGCATATGGCCCCTCAACCAGCTCATAGGAAGTGATATCAAAGTTGAGACCCAAAAGACAAGGAGGCATGGCAAGAATGGTCCAGACAGAGGCACAGCAGGTGCAAAGGTCCTGGGGGGTGGGGAGGGGGGAGCGGAGAGAGAGAGAGAGAGAGAGAGAGAGAGAGAGAGAGAGAGAGAGAATATGAATCTGTTTTAGGAATGAAGAGGAATTGTTAGTGGCTAGAGGCATAGATCAGAAAGAAGGAAAGAAGGAAGTAAAAAGAGAAGGATGGAGGGAAGGAATAAAATGAAAGGGAAAAAGTAAGGCAGAGAGAATTGAACCTTGTTTTCAGGAGCCTTCTGTTTGGAAATGAGGAAGAAGGAAGAGGTCCTGATTCTGTCCATGGCCTTCTCTTATCCCAGTCCTCAAGATAAATCCCCTTTTGGTTCTCTCCTATGCCCGATGATAGCAACAGAGGGCACTCCAGGGTGGTCTCAGGCTACTGTAGTCCTCCGCCCATCTAGACAGCCCTTTACAGTTTGCTAGACTTTTTGAACTTTCACTACAACCTTCAGTTACAGAAAGCGGAGTCCCAGAGCCAGAGGGATTTGCTCAGAGCTGCAGAGCTGGGACAAGAACCGGCTCTTCTGCCCTTGGCTGGGTTCTTGCTGCAGCACAACCTCTTCTCTTCTGGTGTGTCTTCCTTGCCTCTGCCTAGGGAGAGTGCTCTGGAGGTCCTGAAAGCCAGGCCTGGCACCTCCCAAGTGGCCTTCCGCATGTTCCCTCTGCTACAAGAGCTTTCTTCAAGCTGTTGGTGCCACCAATGACTCTGGGCCAAGCTGACGGCATCTGTTCTGACTTAAAGTATTTATTTTGAGAGTCAAGTATAGTTGAGCTGCATGTTTCTTGGCAGAGCTGGGCTGGCAATGGACTTGGCCCATGGCGATGCCTCGCTCTGTGAGATGATGCCTGGGTTGTTGAGAAGATCCACAAGAGGGTCTTGTTTGCATTGAGAAGGTTCCATCAGCCCTGGAATAGGCAGCTGCCCTGTTCCTTCTTGAGTCCCTGGTAAAGGCTATTATATTCATGACATACTAGCAGGGGATGTGAGATGAAGAAAGCCAAGGAGGGTTCGTTCCACTGTTGGCTTTTTCTGAATCATCATGTAAACGTGGGCAAATTTCTCCATTTTTCTGGGCGTGTGAGCTATGGGGAGACAATGCTGCCTGCATCGCAGAGCACCTGGAGTCTCTGAGAGTTACCTGTGACATGGGAGAGATGCAAACTGCTGGCCAGCCACAGGAAATTACAAAGATGGGCCAAGTGGTATGGGGGGCAGGCTGGGTGTTCCATAGCCCTTGCCTCAGCATCCTGAAGAGACAATGACTCACTGAGAAAGGGTGAGCAAGAACACTAGGCAGGTGTCATTTCCTCATCCATAAGACCCCACGTGTGAGCCTTTACTATTAATAACAATTTAATGGTTAACACTGTTAGGGTCTGCAGGGCCCGGCAGTGTGCTTCACAGGTGTTGTCTTGTGTAATCCACAGAACCAGCCCCAGAGGTCAGGATATTATTCATGTGTTCCTGATAAAGAGTTGGGGCTCAGAGAGGTTTAGGGATATGTTGGGGTCCTGCCCCAGCAGGTCCAGGGGTTCCCAAAGGTGTGGACGGAGTCGGCGAAGACTATCCACCCTCTTCCTATGGTGGAGTCCTATCTGTCCCGAGAGTGGGGCTTACCTTAGGGAATGGGGGAACTTACCTAAGGGTCCCTGTTTGGGTGCCAGATGTTGGGGTCCAGCCCCAGCAGGTCCAGGGGTTCCGAAAGGTGTTGACGGAGTCGGCGAAGAAGGACGGACATGGAGGCAGCGTTCAGTTGATCAGCATAGCGAGGTTCTCCAGCCAGGTTCTGTGTTTTATTGTCTTGTTACATCTGTATTTATTTCAGTTGATTTTAATCCTATCAATTTCTATTCCAAAGGTTAGGGCATTTCTTATCTCCATTCCAGGGAGTAAAGATTATGTAGCTTAAGCATGATTGTTCGTAGTTAAAGTGATTAACTACCTGCCTGGCACTTAGTTAAGGGATTTTATTCCCTCCCTAACTTCAGGGAAAAAATCCCTACCTGGGGAAACAACCTTTCTCAGAGAGGTGACCTTGGGTAAAACACATAGCACCAAGAAGGGGAGCAAACATATTAAGAACAGTATGCCATATACGCCAGGTCCCTTGAAACATATACTATGCAGATATTTCTTCCCTGCAGCAACTGTGTCAAGCAGCAAGGATGGACCGGCTTCCGGCAGGGATACAACCCAGGTCAGTCTGATCTCGGATCCCATGTTCTTCACCAATACCTAAAAAAGCAAGGGCACAGCACACATTGTGCTTTGCTGAACATGGGACAGATGTTTGCCACCTAAGGAGCCTCTATTGACAGGCAGATGCAGATTTCCAGGGGAGCTTGATGGAGAAGGAAGGGCAGGAGTCCCCCCTCAGCCATTTCAGTGCCTAGCACAATGCTTAGTACATAGTAGATGCCCAATACATACTTGCTGAATGAATAGTTATATTATTGTGTATATACATTAATGTGTGTGTATGCATTAAAAATTGGGAACAGTCTTTCTGAAGGACAATGAGCCATAAATGAGTGATTGTTTCCATGCTTTCTCATCACCTAGGATTATTTTAATTTTAAAAACTGTACAGATTTGTTAGACAATAGAATGTATCATGCTTTTAAATCATGGTATATATTTTTTAAAATAAAGTTTTTTTCTAGTGAACTTAGATTTTCTTTTTATAATTTCCACCCATTGATCCAATTCCACACAGAATAAGTTCCATATATCAAGCGAGTTATCATGTCTCTCTCTCTTTTTAAAAATCATGTCCTTTTAAATCATGTTCTTTTTTCCCAGCTAAACATTCTCATGATTTAAATGTTGATCCTCAGCTATTATGACATTCCAGCTCTTTCATCATCCTAATTATCATCCTCTGGATGTGATCCAATTTGTGCATGTCCTTCTTCAGCTGTGGTTGGTGCTCAGCAGTTAGGGTTAGACTAGGCTCCATGCATGGCATAGAGCAGACAGGCACCCCCTTTGTCTTAGGCCTTCTTCTTTCATGTGTAGCTGAAGAATGCATGGACTTTATTTTAGGGAGCTTATTCATTTTAAAATTTAACATAATATATTGTCTTATAAAAGATTTAATTAATTGAAGTATTAGAGCAATGTATTAAACTTCTCATGACCCTCGCCTTATTCCCAGTCCTACTCCCCACCATAGAGTCCATTTCTCTTCATTTGTATCCTATATAATAAAAGCCTAATATGCAAATGGACCTAACGGTGGAATGACCAGTCAGCAGGGGGTGGGGCTGGTGAGTGGGCGGCACTAGGCCAGCCAAGGCAGGTGCCAGTGGGCAGAGGGAGGAGAAGGAGATGGGGGGATGGGGACGGTGGCAACCAGGGGTGGTGGAGGGGTGATTGGGGGGCAGGGCTGGCCACTCGCCAGCTGGCTCAGTTCCCCAATTGCCCTGCCAGTTGCCTCCTGCAGAGGGCACAGGCTGGGCTGAGGGACCAACCTCCCAAGTGCATGAATTTTCATGCACTGGGTCTCTAGTGTATATATAAACATATATCTGTATTTTTGTTTTATATAAACATATTTTTGTACATACATGTTGTTCTGTTTGTTTTTCACTTAATAATATTTGTTGGAGATATATATATTAAAAGGCTGCATAGTATTCCTTAGTGTGGATGTGCTATAATCTATCTATTCAATTTCCTGTTTATTGACATTAATAAAAATATTTTTATTTTTACTATTACAAACCATGCTATAGTGAATATTCCTGTATTACATGCAAATGCAAGTATTTTCTCATCCTAGATTTTCAGAAGTGGATATTGGAATAAAAATATATGTGCATTTTAAATTTTTTTATTATTATTGTCAAGAAGACACCAATACATGAAAGCTTACTTAATTACATTCTTATTGGCACAAATATAATCAATATTTAATTTTTATAAAACTGACCAGTGAAAATTAATTCATTAATAATTTAATATTACAAGTGAAAATGAGTATCTTTTAAAAAATGTTTTGTTTCACCAGTTACATTTATATTGTGAATTTTGTGTTCATACTGAAGCATTTCTAAAAATACTTTAAAAATTGAATTGTTTTTAAAATCACATTCTTAAAATCTTTCAAATACTTCCCTCCTCATTCCTTTTTAAAAGATATATCCCTCCTGAGTTCTCCATGAACTACTGTAAAGTTATAGCTCTATAAAGTTGAAGCATAATTATTATCTTTGGACTTCAATTAATTGCCCTTTTTGGTTGGTTATACTCTTTCTGGCTTCCATATTTTATTCTTTTTTGGCTTACTCTTTGTTGTGCTAGATCACAACCTCAACTAATTTTAAAGAGGAATATAAGAGATGAAAATTCTAAGTCCTTGCATGTCTGAAATGTCTTTATTCTACCCTTCAATGATAGTTTGGCTAGCTATAAAATAATATAAACAAAACAATTTCAAAATGACATTTTTTCATCGTGTCCTGTTATGTAGTGTGCTGATGAGAAATATAATGCCAATCTGATTCTACTTCCTCTATAGGCAACCTTTGTTCCCCCCTAATGTAAGTTTTAATGTAACCCCTTTAAGAACCCACGGTTCTTATTGAACCATGACCTCCTGGTTCATAGATCATCACTCAACCACTGAGCCACAGCAGCTGGGCTATTCTTAATGTTCTGAATTTTATGTTCATTTGCCAAGTGTGATTTTCCTCCTATTAATTTTCCTTATAATTGTAAGATTTCTCTACTTCAACTTTGTGGTATTCTCTGGTATTATTTCCTTAATACTTTTTTTGGTTCAATTTTCTCTATTTTATCTTTCACAAATTATTTTTTAGTCTAATTTTGGAAGTAGAATTTTCATTTAAGTTTATTAGCTTGTCTGTTTTTTTACAAAAATATTTTCTCTCTCTTTATGCTTTACTTTCTGCCAGATTTTCTCATTTTTCACTTTTGGTCTTCTGTTGACATTTTAACCTCAACAATCATATTTTTAATTTCCAAAAACTCTTGTTCCCACCCTTATATTCTTGATTTATAAGTGCAGTGTTTTTTTGAAACACTATTTACATTATTTTTCTTCTATTTTAAAAATGAACACATTTTCCTTAGAAATATTTTTGTATTATTTATTTGGCCCTTTTCTTTCCCTTTACATACTTTTCTCAAGTATTTGATAATATTTAATTTTTCTTTCATCTTTACAAATAAATCACTAAAGAATAATTTAATAAAATATACCCTGCCAGATTTAATATTTGTACTTTAGTCCCATTTTTGCATGTCCATGATCTCTTCTGTTTTTCAGAAGGCTGGAAGCTGAAAACTATATTTCTGAAACTTTCCTGCTTGCTGGATCCTAGTCACTGTTGGGAGATGAGATGGTGGAAGGTAAGGAGAAATTATTCTACTACTAGAGGCCTGGTGCACAAAACTCATGTACTTGGGGGGAGGACCCTCAACCTGAATTGCTAGAGGTACACAATTGGGGCTGAGGAGGGATGTGGGACCGCGGAAGGGCTCCAGGGCATGTCCGGCCTGTCTCACTCAGTCCCGATCAGCCAGACCCCATCAGCAAGCTAACTACTCATAGGAGCATCTTCCCCCTGGTGGTCAATGCACGTCATAGTGACTGGTCGACCAGTCGACGGTCTTCCCCCTGGTGGTCAGTGCACATCATAGCGAGTGGTTGAGCGGCCTTAGCATATCATTAGTATATTACGCTTTGATTGGTTGAACGGATGACCGGACAACAGGACACTTAGCATATTAGACTTTTATTATATAGATTTGGATCCATCAAGAGTAGGCAACTGCAGGCCACTGTGTATCCTAGCAGAGCTGATATTCAGGAGCAGTGGTGGATGTGGCTTCTTTTCATAGGCAGTGATTTCCAGTAGTATCAGTGACAGCATTGGCAGCAGTGGCAATGGGAGTGACTTCCACCCTATGGCAGCCTCAGTAGCTCCAGCAGCTCAGGTGGTGAGTGTAGCCTTGTAGGTTCTAGGGGAGAGATTAGGGGGTGTCCTAATCTCTTGGCAACACCCTAGTAAGAATTTTTTCAGTTTTCCTGATTAAACATTGACAGATACAGATGCCATTATACAGTACCAAGAAAATAGATAGATAGATATCTCTCTATCTATCTATCTATCTATCTATCTATCTATCTATCTATCTAGGCATCTATACATATAAATAATACTGGGAAATTTAACATACGATATAAACACATTATAAAGAAGAAGAAATGCTATTCAGAGATAGTAAAGAAGGTCTGAATAAATAGAGATATATTCATGGAAAGAAAGGCTTAACATTGTACAAATGACATTTTTTTCCAAGTTGACCTAGATGCTCAACTAAATTACAATAAAAATCCCAAAGGGGATTTGCTTGTTCTCAATTGTCTCTTTTTCTTTATGTTCAAGATTATATGTGTTTCTGCCTGTTCTTCTTAAATGTGACTTGGAAGTGAGATTTTGTGGGATTTTGGAGGCCACCACCCTAAATGTCTCATTTTGGTGTTGAAATGAAGAAGCTGTACTGTAAACTTGAATTATGTCTGTGACACAAAACTTAGATCTTAAAAATAGACCTGCAAGTAACAGGTGTCCAAATGGAGCCTAGAAATGGTGTGTCTTGAAAAATATCTGAGCATACTCACTTTTCCCCACATTGGGAAAATGGCACAGAAACTTAGTTCCCTGAGACTAGGGTGGCCAAGATGAGGATGGACTTCCCAAAGTGCTGTGCTTTGGGCAAGGACCTTTCTTACTTATGATCCTTAGATACTTCAAAACTTCTTTTGTGTTTGACATTGAATTCATCAACCCATAAATGTAGCAGGCTCCATGTGGTATAAAGGGGCATAGCTGAGCATAGCTGGAGGGGACGTAGGACCCGATTGTCTCCCACTCCCTGCCCTAGCATCATCTGGGACTTGCAAGACCTAAGAAACAATGGAATTGAAATGGATGCTATAGCCAAACGTCGCGAATTGTGATCCTGCCTGAACAGCATTATTTCTCTCGCCTCAGTTTCCCAGGGCATACTGCTTGCTGGGCCTAATTTCTGTGCTCACATATTCTGCTGGGACTGCAGACCCTTAAGAGTATGAAAAGAACATAGGCAGTGTTAGGAGTGTGAAAAGCCACTCACCACATTGATGCTTCTCTCTTGTAATACAGTCTTTCCCCCAGGATAGCATCTAATTGCTACTTGAACGAACCCACTGTCTTTACCTCAACAGCCTTGCCCAGTAGGCCATTGCAAACATTTATTATTCTTTGAGTGACAAAGCCCTTCCCATCTCTCTCTTCTGAATTTGTGTTTTTTGAACTTCCACTTCTGCCCCCACTCCTGTCATCCAGGCAATATCAAAAGTAGTAACATGCATTGATATTATCCACTTTGCTGAAGATCTTGTGTATTTCACTGATACCCTTGTTAAATTTCTTTTTGAAGCTGGAGAGATGGAAGGTTTTTTTTTTTTAACCTTTCAGTAACTTGTACAATTTTCTCAAGAAATCAGCATAAGAGAAAATATTTGCTAACATCTCACTTGCCTTCAACCAAATCCACCTGCTCTGGAAAAACATTTCCAGAAGGTTCTTTTAGGAGACAAAATGGTTGTCTTATTTCCTTGACTATTTCTTGATGTGCTCAGAAGAAAGGAAGGAAAGTGTCAAGTGTTTATTTCGATGATTCAAAGAAGGAGCTGAGGTGAAAGCAAGGTAGCCTTGAAAAATAATGTTTCCATCTGATAGGAATAGTTATAATTTACCTGGAGTAGCCACAATGGGCCAGACCTGTACTACAATATCTCAACCTCCTAGCAACCCCACAGAGGAGGTCTTATTATCATCATTTCCCTCCTACAGGTGAGGAATCTGAGGCCATATAGATAGATAACGGTCATAATGATCATGGTGGCTACCATTTATTGAGCATTCACAAGATGCCAGGCATCTGCCTCACTCTGGCCATGTAGCTTTCCTCCCAACAAATCATGGTAGTAGCTGCTGTCACCCAGGGCTATCTGGCTCTGATTATCTGTGCTTACCATCTTCCTATCTGTTTGCTTTGACAATTATTACATCCTTGTATATAGGCTCTTTTCACTGCCAGATTCCCACTGACTTTCTAAATCCTTCCCACTCTCCAGTGCACTGATAGGCTGACCAAAACCTTTAATTTCAGAAGGCATGTTGTTCATTGTTTTTCCTAAGTCAGAGGGGTTGATCAAATACCAAATCCAATCTAAGTTTTTAAGAAACCCTGAATGTCAATCATGGTGGCTACATCCCCATCTCAGAGAGAACACATGACCCTTGATGGCCAATTACAGTTCTACTTTTTCCTTATCTCAGTGATTGGTTCAGAGATGGGCATGTGGCTGAAGCTAATTAGAATCCTCTCTGGACTTCTCTGTAGAGTCAACCAGAGGAGGATCCTTTTCCCTTAGGCTAAACATGGACTTGGGGCAGGTAGTTGCCATCTTTCTTGCCATATAGAGAAGTTCTATCTGCAGATTAAAACCAACACAGAGAAAAGCAGAGCTGAAAGATACAGAAACAAGCAAAGATTTAACAGTACCTAAGTTTTTAGATATAGCTATCTCTAAAGGCTGTTTTATCCCTTGTCTTCCTACTTATAAAAACAAATATCCATTCTTACTTAAGCTGGTATGAGTAGACTTTTTATCACTTACAATAAGTGGTGTGTTGGTAAACTGCTTTCTAGGAAAAGGGGGAAAAAAGCCTTGATTTTTTTAGTGTTTGCCAATTACCCTGGTGTAAATACTCCCATTGTGGTAGATTTTAAGCTGCCAAGGTTTAACAAGCAGCTTGTAAATTTCAGATAGTCTAACAGGTATCAGCCAGCTCCAGCATACTGTTTGCACCTAAAAGAGTCCCAACTAAATTGCTTTCCCAAAGAGGTATTGATATGAGAGAAGTGGTAATCAGGGCACTTGACTGGCTTGCTTCTACCCTTCTGCTTTCCAGAAAATTCTCACATCTTCACAGGTACTCCTAGATGGGGAGGGAGAAATGTTCCATAACACCACCCAGCAGACCTTTTAATTCAAGGAATTAAGACTTCTGTGTTTGAACTTTTCAAAGCATAGTTTTAGCTACCTCCCTTATCAGAATCATCTATACTGATCGAGAATCTGCCCAAGAGCCTGTGTTTGTAACATGGTCCCCAGTTGATAGATACACACCATACTCTGAGCACTGAAATTCCGCCTCTGATTTGGTGCAGGTACTTGTGCTCAAGTATGCTGAGTTGCTGCCCAGTCCTGCATGTGATTTCTATAGGATGGTGACCTCATGGTGAAGTCCAGGATTCCAAGGGGAAAATGGGCCAAGGGGAATGAGAGGAGAATATAGGTGACCCTTCGTATACTGACTAGTGTTCTTTCTCCTCTCAGCCTCCATCCTCAATCTCTACCTCTGCTTCCTTGTGTTTTCCTCTTTGCTTTCCTCTAACCTCCCTGAGACTCAGTTTCCAATCTATGAAATGGGGATAGACAGACTTAGCCAATAGCGGAATGGGGAGGAAACCATTGTACTCAGCACCCAGTACCCTGTAGATTCTCCCCGCATGTTCATTTCATTCTTTCCTCCCTTATTCTTCTCTCTTGATAACTGGCTGTCCCCGAAGCTGCTATCAGAGACCCATCGGGCCTATTAACTGGGGCAGACATCTTTTAAATCCATTTTCAATTTCCTAGGGGATGCACTTTCTGCATTGATATTTGTGGATTCTACAGTTGACTTTTTATAGTGACGTCATCTTATAGACCTATTTCCTGAGGATGTTTCCCTGGGTTCCACAGATGGTGAGGAAGGGGAATTACTGCTGATAGACCACGAGACGGGTCTGAGAGCTCTCTCCTCTGAGCTCCAGCGGACCCCACTTCCACTAAGGGCGGTGACTCACCCTGTATTAATTGCACTGCAATTATCCTGGGGAGCCTGCGCTTCCTTTTGATGTATCCTGTCTGGTTTCCTTTTGACCTGCACAGCTGTCTCATAGAGATGGTTTTTGTGATTTCTTACTTAATGTGATTCATTATTTCCAGCGCTGCCTTCTGCCTTCAGTGGCTGGAGGTTTTTCTGACTCTGACCTGGGAGACTTTTATGAGTAGTGTCTTCAGTCAGGGCTTGGTGCTGCTCGCATTGTCTGCGGTAGAAATTTCACTTGCAAATCAGAAGTGCACAGAGCATGTCAGTGTGTTGCTTCCCGAGACGGCGTCTTCATCTTCCATGCCTCTCTCCCCTGTCACCTCCATGTGCCTTGGTGGAGGAGGGAAAAGTCTCTCTCTCTAAGACCTCAATGAGAGCCCAGGAGACGGAGCGGGAGGCCTGAGTGTGTTTGCTCCCGAGCCGTGCTAATTATGTGCAGAGAGCTGCAGAACCGGGCGGCGTCTGCTCTCCGGCTTCTTGCCTCACGCTGGGTCATGCCACAGAGACCGAGATGTCTGGATCCCCAAAAGCTTCTGATGTCAAATGTCTTTAGGAAATTACAAAAATTAAACCAACTCACTTACAACTTTCTATTCTCCTCAAACTCAGCACAGCCTTGCATGGCTTCGGGAAGTTTCTGTGGATCATACTCTTCCTTTATACTCCGAGGCCTAATGTAGCCCTGAGCCTGTAGTGTCTTGTTCACAACTACTTCACTGAATCAACCAGCTAGTTCTTATTGAAAACTGAATGTCTTAGCTCTCTACCAGGAATGGGAGGTCATTTAGAAGGAAGCACAAGCCTCTATTATCTTGAGGTTCATTTTCAGCATCCAGAATGATAACTGCCTGGTTGTAATGAGAAAAGGAGTCTCCTAGGGCAGTGGTCGGCAAACTCATTAGTCAACAGAGCCAAATATCAACAGTACAACGATTGAAATTTCTTTTGAGAGCCAAATTTTTTAAACTTAAACTATATAGGTAGGTACATTGTTATTAACTTAATTAGGGTACTCCTAAGGCTTAGGAAGAGCCACACTCAAGGGGCCAAAGAGCCGCATGTGACTCGCGAGCCGCAGTTTGCTGACCACGGTCCTAGGGCATAAAGATGGCAATGGTGACCTGTGGACCCAAGCAGGGAGGACCCCAGATGCTGTGGCTTGAGAGGAACATCTGGCAATGCCAAGGGAGGCCACTCATTTTCACATAAGAGTCAAGATGGTTGAGAGGAGTCAAAAGAAAAAAGAATGAGTGAAGACGATAGAGATGAGTACAGGGAGAGTGGTAGCCACTGAAGCAATTGCAGAGGCTGTTGGGAGATTAGAAGTGATGTTGAGGGAGCAAAGAACAGATTCCACAAAGCGGGAGGCAGGAGGCAGTGGAAGAGGGAGAGATGTCAGACTGCTCTGTGGTAAGGAGCACAGAAGGCCTTACACACCTTGGCTCTCCTTGAAGATGCTGACTTCATCCACGCAGACCCTGCTATGTGTCCAGGTTCAAGGACAACTGTCAGAACTGACAGCCTCTAAGGATATCTGTGTGCCATACTCACAGAGTTAAACTCAGCTTTCGAAACTCCTGAGATCTAGAATAATCCATTTCCCCTCAATGATGAATAGCTAACACTTTACTTATGAAGACATTAAACTGGAGGGATAAGCACTAACAAAAACCATGTAATGGTGTATTAATGGTAATTATTGAGCCTCTATGACATGTTTATCCCTGTGCTGGATGCTTTATTTGCATTGTCAATAATTTTCATAAAACTTGATAAGGTGGGTATTGTGTTGGCTGTGGGGGTTCAGGGGAGGAAGTGCTTATGGATGGTTAGTCTCAGGGGACTTCCATATCCTTAAAGGAGTGGGACTTGAGTAGGATTTGAAGGATGGAAGAGGACTCGGTGAACTTCCTTGGGAGTTGTCTCGTGGTAACTCTTTTTTTGTTGTTGTTTGGTTTTGTTTTCATGGTAACTCTTAAATCAGTTCTCCATATATTGTTTCTCCTCAAAAGTAGGGAAGAATCTATCTGACTCTCCCTGAGTGTTTGAGCCACAATGTAACTGGGTAATTTCCGCCAGTCTCTCCTACATACATCAGAGAATTATGTTTCTCTGGCTTGTTAGAGAGGAAGGAATGATGGGAGCTGAGAAGTAGTCTTGTTGGCAAAGCTTCAGGAGGCCAGAACAGAAAATTCCTGCAGTCGAAGCTGTTTACTCTTCAGAGTTTCGGATTGAGGTCCAAGTTGATGACAACTCTTGGGAAAGCCTCTTACCAGAGATCAATGTGAAATTACTGGCCACGTTGGGCTCCGTCTATAGCATCTGACATTTCTTAGCTTGGGAACCAGGAGGTAAAGTGTGAGTAATGGCTCTGCATCATTTACTTGGGTTTTTAAGAATGAGGATGTTCTTTGTTTTGAGGTGCAGACACTCACTAGGAAAACTTGAATGTGATCCTTGTATTCCTGGGTCAATACTGCCAAGTGTCTCTTGAACTTGCTAACAAGCATAGAACAGAGGTGAGTTGGAGCTGGCTTCCTCTTCTTTTCTGAAGGAATGAATAAATAAGGGTTATTTGAGCTACCTCTCTTCAAACCAAGTCCCTGAAAACACTACAAAAAGGGAAGATGTGTTGAGATGTCCAGGAATGCTGTGCAGAAGTGTAGACTCTCCAGTTACTGAGCCTTTCAGGGCTAGAGCCTGCACGTGGCCAATTCAAGCAGAAAGCACTGTGGCCGCCCACCTGTGTGCCTGGCCCAAGAGAGAAGGCAGATGTGATGCATCGTTCTTGCTCCCAGGCAGTTTATAGTGGAAGAAAAGAGATGAAAGGTGTCCGCAATAACTCTAATACGAAGCAGAACTGGCCATGGACCATAGCAGGAGAAAAAGTTACATCCAGTTAATAAAGGTCGGTGGTTGAGGGATGAGGCACGCCATCAAGAGACACTTTGAAGAGAAAATAATGTTTGAGATAACAATTTGAACAATCGCAGAATTTCTTTTGTTCACTAATGTATGACTAATGATTATTTATGGTATTTTTAAACTATAAAAATGATAGGAAATCCATAATCCCAGCAAACAGAAGTAGTATTTGGTGTATTCCTTTCAGACTTTTCTTATTTTTTTAAAATATATTTTTATTGATTTCAGAGAGGAAGGGAGAGGGAGAAAGAGATAGAAACATCAGTGATGAGAGAGAATCACTGACTGGCTGCCTCCCGCATGCCCCTGCCCCCTACAGGGGATCAAGCCTGCAACCTTGGCCTGTGCCCTTGACTGAATTTGAACCTGGGACCCTTCAGTCCGAAGGTTGATGCTCTATCCACTGAACCAAACCAGCTAGGACCAGACTTTTCTTTTTGTGTGTTTACATGTCTACATATTCTCTCTCTCTTTCTCTCTCTCTCTCTCTCTCTCTCTCTCTCTCTCACACACACACACACACACACACACACACACACACACAGTTATCAAAATTGGTCTTAAACTGAATAAATACTTTTGAGGTCTACTCAACAGAATAAGGAGTATTCTTATATCATTGAAGATGCTATAGATCATGGTTTATTAAGTCATGGTATGCTTGTTTAATAGTTTATTTAACCATTTTAGTACAATTAGACATTCAGTGTGTTTCAATTTTCTAACAATTATAAATAATTTTTTGATGCACCTTCTTATACATCAATCAAATAGAAATATTATAATATGCAGAAATTAGGGGTGAGGGTGGGGATGGTACTGGCTAGTGGGTATTCCAGGAAGAGGAATCAGTGTGAGCAGGTGTGTGGAGGTGGAAAGCATTGAAGGGCATGTGAAAAACAAGACAGCCCTTGGCTGGAGAGAAGGTGCATTTAGGGGAGCCATGGGCATTAAGGATGAAAGGCGTGTTGAGGCAGAGTGTAGAGAACTGTGATTGGCAGACATTAATGGAGAGAGAATGGAGAACCACTGATGATTTTTGAATAGATTAAGGACAGAATCAGAGAAGAGCTTATGGTGATAAACCTGGATGTGGCATTAGAATGTAGTAAGGGAGAGAGGAGAAACTGGAGATTGGGAGTTGGGTTAGGAACTGGGGCAAGGGCAGCTGGAATGAAAAGGAGAGGGTGATTGAAGGCCGTGCCTCTGTGACTCAGAAACTGGTTGGGAATATGACCCACGAAGGCTGAGGCATCCTTTAGTCTCAGATTTTGAGGCATGGTAACTGGGAGAATGGAGGAAGCATAAAGAAATCAAGGCCTGGCAGGGGTAGTGACTTGTCCAAATTTATGACCTAGTTAGAGGTTAAGCTAGGCCAGAAACCAGAGGCTCTGTGTTCTCATGTCAGAAGAGCCTTAACATGGCGGCCGTTAGACATCCGGTGTCCCTGGGAGACGTGGCGGCCCCTGGAGCCCACGCCTGCAAGCAGGTCAGCCCGAGGTGAACGTCTGTCAGCTGTGGCTTTGGCCCTCATTTGCTTGTTGGGACATGGGTTGGGCACTGTCCATGGATTAGGTAACAAGGGCAAAAAAAAAAAGTCAGACTTCTTAGTTTTTCAAACTTAGTTCCTCACTAGCCAGGGTTGAATGAGCAGAGTGACGAAAGGGAAAATAAGGCAAGAAAATAAGGTTTGTCGTTTCAAAGGATGGGCCAAAGTGTCCTCGCATGGAAAGCCCTCTTTGCATCTCCAGCCAGAGCTGGGCCCTTGGCAGCACGTCCTCTCAAGGCATGCTGGGATGCTGGAGCACACGGGCCCCTCCTGGAAGTCGGTAAAGAATTTGTTCCATTGGGCCGACATCTTGCTGTGCATGTATGCGCGGTTTCTTTTTATCTCACGTTTAAATGGTGGTTTCCCTCCCATACTTGGTTTTGCCATATCAAACAGCTTCAGAAATCAAGACCCATGTATAGTAACAGAAATTAGAAAAATTAAAATTAAAAAACCCTTCACCCGCTCTCTCCGACGTTGCACTGCTGCTTTGGAAATTGAGAGCGGCGTGTGGGATATTGGCAGCTAACAACCATGGAAGTAAAAAATGATTTTTTGATCTCAAGGCCTAATATTATTCATATTTTTTCATAGCCTCCAACAATGTCTTTAGATAATTCAGGTAAAGGCAAGCCAGAAACAAAACAACATCATAAAGGCGTTCTTATATACAGACACTTTCAGCTACGGTACACTCCTCGCAGTGTCTTTGAACCCTGTATGATGAGAGAAGCGCTTCACACTCTGGGGAATACTCTTGGAACTGTTTTGACTTCAACAGAGGAGAGTGAAACAAAATTCTTTGGCTTTAGATACGTGTTCAGCGCTGGCTCCACTGAGCTCTGGCCCTTCTTCTGTGTTTCCATCCATCAGGACTATTTGGGAGACCCTGGGAAGAGCTGTGACATTCCCAAGTGCCCTCCCCACCTGCCGTGCAGGGTCCATAACCTTCGGGCCTGGCGAGTTGGGCCAGCCCTCTGAGTGGGCGGGGGTTACAGAGCAGAGAACGAAAAGCCTTTCATTGGGAAGAATTTGGCAGTGAATCCTTTCGCAGCCCTTGTTTCTCCCAAAATAATACTGGCCAGCCTCATCAAATTAGATAAGGGCCGGGGACCGGGGCGTGCTAAGAAAGGACAGAGGAAGCAGAGAGCGAGCGAGGGAACAGTTATCTTGGGAAATCTCTCGCTCCTTATTGAAACTATCTGTTCTCTAGCTTGCAAGTGCCAAGTGTCTCAGTCAAGGAATGCGTTTTCTTTCCTCCCGGCCTCCTGTGTTTCACTGTGAGACTTCTGTACCTAGAACGGGCCCTTCAGCGTCTCAGCTTTAAGTTCAAGCTTTAGGTTCTTTTTTCCTTTTTTTAAAATAATATATATATATTTTTAATTGATTTCAGAGAGGAAGAAAGAGGGAGAGAGAGATAGAAACATCAATAAAGAGAGAGAATCATTGATCTGTTGCCTCCTGCACCCCCCCCCCCCCCCACCACACACACACACGCACACACTGAGGATCGAGCCCACAACCTGGGTATGTACCCTGAATGGGAATCGAACTGTGACCTCCTGGTTCACAGGTCAATGCTCAACCACTGAGCCATGCCAGCTGGGCGAGCCTTAGGTTCTGAAGCCACGTTTCCCAGCTTCCAGGACCCGAAGGGTCACTCTTGTGCTCACCTCCATGGCACCAACAACTGTGCACTCGTCTGTTACCTACTGTAGAGTTCCTACAGGTGCTAGATTTGAAGGGCAGGGGGGATATGCATCCTGATCTTTAGCAGGTTGCCATTTGCAGGTGTTAATTTTGCTACCTCTTACTATTTTCCAGTAGCATCTAACAGTGCCTTGCAGAGGGAGCCATCTAGCTAATGTTTGCACAGCCTCTGACCATTCTTCCTCCATTCCACAAAGAAAGCAGGGACTGAACTCAGTGCTATGAGTTCCTGTGGGTAGGTAAGCTAGGAGTTTCAATACGCGCTCATGTCGCAGGCATTTCTAGAAGGCTGAAGACTTAGCAGGACATGATTTCTCTTGCTGATGTGTTTTCCAATGCCAACTCCACTGAGAAGCCTTCCATCTTGTCCTGAATCCTAACTGTCTATGCCATTCAAAAGGCAGTTAACCCACACAGTCTTGTATTCTAGATTTTCTCATCAGTCTTACTTTTTTATTAATAAGCCTTAGAGCAGTGGTTCTCAACCTTCCTAAAGCCGCGACCCTTTAATACAGTTCCTCATGTTGTGGTGACCCCCAACCATAAAATTATTTTCGTTGCTACTTCATAACTGTAATTTTGCTACTGTTATGAATCGTCATGTAAATATCTGATATGCAGGATGTGTTTTCATTGTTACAAATTGAACATAATTAAAGCGTAGTGATTAATCACAAAAACAATATGTAATTATACATGTGTTTTCTGATGGTCTTAGGCGACCCCTGTGAAAGGGTCATTCGACCCCCAAAGGGGTCGCAACCCACAGGTTGAGAACTGCTGCCTTAGAGAGAGGAGGGCTGATTCTCATGTGGTATTGACACATTCATGCCACTATTATTCTCTGTGAATCGCACACAACTCTGTCATGTCATATGTTGGCAATCACAGTGTGCCGAATGAATTGACTTGATCTGCTTTGGCTCTGAGAAGCCTGCTGGGTTTTTGCGAGAAAACGAAACTCTATTTATCTAGAAAGTGCTTCCAATTCCCTCGAAAAGCCAGAGAAACAAATGCTCTGAGTTTCTACCATTTCTGCCCCATCCTTGAGTTGGCCTCGGTGTTCTCCCCGCACCGTTGAACATGCATTTGACATTTCACTGACTTTCCCTCCTGGGCAGCATTTTCCCCTGCCCTGGACTCCGTGTGAGTTGAGCTAGAACAATCATTCACTGGAATCTAATTTCAGTTCTACAGAGGTTAATTTATCCTTTTTCAGGCTATGTACTCATTTAAACCAAAATTACCCAGCTACTAGCCTTCTCGATAGCAATTACATCCCACTAAAGCCAACTGCTGAGCTTCATGTATTGGTAATGGCCTTTCTTTCTATAGTTTTCCTTAGGGATAAGGTTGAATGGGGAAATTAGTCACATTAAGCTAGAAAAATAGTGAACAAAATACATATCTTATATTTTTAAAAAACATCCTCCTGCTACCAATTACGGTCTTTATTAGAAACAGGTATTTTCACATTATGGGCTTGTCTTTATATTAAACAGAGCAAACCCAATGAATAGTTACTTAAGAGGATCTTTTTAATAAATACTCAAGTCCATTTTAATATCTAATAATAGTGGCTGCCTCAGGTATTCACATTTTAGCATAACCAGCAGGAAAACTGTTTGATGTTTTAATTATGTCTCTGAAAATGCTGAATGGGTTATAAAAAGCAATTTGAAGAAAATTAAAAACGGGATTTTTAAAAATTATTATTAGTGTTTTGGGAGAAAAAGACACTTTCCACTCTTGTTAAAAACCTTTCTACGTTGTAAAAACACTATCTGCCGATAAACTAGGCCAAACAAGCGAAGGATTTGCATCTGTTGTAAGTGGTCTCCTTTGGGGGGTGGGGAGGGAAGGTCTGGAAAATGAAAAAAAGGAGACCTCAGAGGAACTGTATCTAAGGAGGGGGAGCTATGGAGATTGAGCATGCCTTGAAAGAAAGAAAGGAAGAAAATCTTTTAATTACATTTAAAATTAGCCAGAACCTTGTGCTTGTCCCAGTGCGATTCCTGCGGGGGGGGGGGGGGGGGGGGGGGGAGGAGTTGCTACGTGCTGATGAACGGGCTGCCCTGGCCATGGCTGATGTAATCACTTCAAAATCCCACCTGGAGGTCTGGACTGGGGAGGAGGCTGTGGGGACATTCCCGGGCTATATCCTGCTGGCCCCAGGTCATTCTTCTGGGCAGGAATGAGGAAAGCTGTCCCTGAGGGGAGGGAAGCAATGAGAAGGAAGACATTTCCAAGGAACGGAACCAGATGTACAAGCTGCTGATGCGAGTGGGGCTCAGCAGTGGGTGGGCACGTGAAATGGAGAAAGGGAAGGCCGGATTTGGGGTTAACTCTTTCTTCTCTCAGTAGGTGGAGGCGTGTCCTGGTGCAGGCCTGGCTCTCTGATGACATTGAAGCCATTGTTCCCAATGGACAGGTAGGAAGAATTCAGGGAAATAATTCTCCATGAGGACAACGGGCCCTTTCCCGCGGTGACCTGCCCGGTGGGGTCTAGGCAGGATTCCAACCTGGACTGCATTCCCAGGGGATTCTAATGATTACTTTTCTGTAATTATTACTATTATTATTATTTAATATATTTTTTACTGATTTGAGAGAGGAAGGGAGAGGGAGAGGGAGGAAGAAACATTGATGATGAGAGAGAATCATTGATTGGCTGCCTCATGCATGCCCCACACTGGGATCAAGCTCAAAACTTGGGTATATGCCCTGACCAGGAATTGAACTGTGACCTACCTGGTTTATAGGTCGATGCTGAACCACTGAGCCATGCCGGCCAGGCTATAATTATTTTTTTATAGTCACTTTGCCCAAGCTGTATTCCAGGCCAAATAGCCAGCATCCTGGGGTGGAACCCAGGCATCCATATTTTTAAAATCTCCCCATATGCTGTGCAGCCAAGTCAGACACCAGTGGAAACAGGGCTCAAATTGAAAAATCACGTGGATGGCTTGTAAAATGCAGGTCTGGGGGTGGGGCCGAGAGCCTGTCTTTCTGAACAAACTCTCAAGTGATGCCCATGTTGCTTGGTGGACCACAATGAGTATGAAGACTCTGCTATTTGCACTTCCTTATACTTCTCCCTTTTAGGCTGGGGGAGATTGGAGCTATGTCACTCCTAGATCTATACCCAAGAGATGTAAAAACACATGTCCATACAAAACTTTGTTCATGAATATTCACATCAGCATTATTCATAAGCAAGGGTGATGATGGCAAGAGGGATGGTGGGTGGTGCCCTTCCCTGGGATTGGAGCCCTGGAATCGGATGAGCTCTGGGACCCTGGACAATCTCAGCCCTTCTCAGGGCCTTGGTTTCCTCATTTGTATAAAGACGGATGGACTTTGTCCAAGTCCCCATTGCTGACATTCACAGACAAGGACAGCCTAACCTGCAGTAAAGGTGATCCTTGTCTTCAAAAGAAATGCCTGTGGTGTCGTTTCTAGGTCACGGTTACCTACAATCTTAGAATATGAAAATCTTAGGTCTCCCTGTCCTGTCTCAAGCCAGACATGTTAGAGACAGGGTTCTTTAGTGATATTCTTTCATTTATCTCTCCCCCCACCCCCCCGCAGTGAACCCCACCTTCTGTGGGGAAAGGAGTGGAATGACACGACTTGACATGAAGGGATAATGGAACCTCGGAAATTGTTGGCCCTCTGTGGTTCTCAGCATTCCTGTTTGGATCCGGCAGACCTCGAGGTACTTCCTTGCGCCTGTGTTCTATGTTTCTTTCATCTTGTTATTCCATAATGCTGCCATTTGAGCATTCCAAGGAGCTCTTAAACTTCTATTTTGCTGAGCAGGCTCAGAAATCTCCCAGGATGCTTCGCTGTCAGGTATACCCGAGAGGAGTGGGCTGCCCTGGGCCTGGGTCAGAGATGCTGTTTGTCGGAGGCTGGGCAGGGAGCTATATGCCCCAGATTTGTGAAGAAACACCTGCTAATTCTTCGAGGATTTGAGAAAGGGCTGAGTGTTGAGGGAGGTGGGGAGGCAGAGTCAGGTCCGGGTTCTCAGAAACCCAGGCATCCTCTGTCCCCATCAGGGGAAGGACTGTTTCTACCAAAGCCTTGCTTACCCAGCAGCGCCTGCGAAGAAGAAGGCTCTTGATGTGCTTTTCCAGTGTCCCGGTGGGGGCTTTCCCTCTCTCCTTTATTATTATTAGTGTACACATCCATTAACATTGCTTTATCTTGAGCATCCAAGATGCTACAGCCTATCAGTCAAGTTATTCACATGGCATTTCAGCCTTTCTTTGGAAGACAATTGTGTCTTCAGTCAAAGGCCTCTTGACAAGAGAAAATGGGAAGGCGGATGGAATAATGCAGGCCAGGACTTGCCGTCCACCTGCAGAGTGCCTCTCTGTGTGCCATTACGTCGCAAATTGTTGTGCTGAAAGATTTCTCTTGTTTACATCTCTTCATGCCCCAGCAGTTAACCTTGGGGTTTCCACAGACTCATTCCCCTCCCCTCATCTGACCACAGCGGTTCTTCCCTTTTGTGGCCTGCATTTCATGTAATTATGTTGGGGGAGTGATCACGCACGCGTGTTCTTACCTGCGTCGCAGGATGAGATGTCTGGTTCCCTCCACTCCGGGACCTCGCTTTAGGTCATTGACTGACAGTAGTCTTTTGGGTTTCTCCAGAGGCTGCACCCCTAAAACGAAAGGCGGCAGGGATGTGCCTAAAAACCTAACAACCCAAAAGGGATTTAGAATGACAGTGGGTCACCATCTTACCCCAGAGTGCCCACATCAGTGAAAGTGGCACAGACCGGGGAGAAAAAACTGAAGTTGTTGGCAAGGTTATTACTCACTGGTGGTTTTTAGCCGGGAAGGGTAGGTTTAAAACAATTTTCTTAAATAATAAATTTCAAGCATATATACAGAAGAGATGGAACACTGCTGGTGGGAGTGTAAAATGGTGCAGCTGCTTTGGAAAAACAGTTTGGCATTTTTTAAAACCGCTAATCAGAGAGTTACCATATGACCCAGCAATTCCACTCCTGCTCTATACCCAAGAGAAATAAAAAACATATGTCCATACAGAAATTTGTACATGAATATTCATAGCAGCATTATTCATAATAGCCCTAAGGTGGAAACAACCTAAATGTGCTTCTCAGTCTTGGGTGCCTATTGGAATGACCTGGGGGGCAAGGATGGTATTAAAGACCCCAATGCCCTATACCAGTGGTCGGCAAACTGCGGCTCGGCAAACCGCGGCTCCCGAGCCACATGCGGCTCTTTGGCCCCTTGAGTGTGGCTCTTCCACAAAATACCGGCTCTTCCACAAAATACCGACTTCTGTGCATGGGCCGTGAAGTTTCAATCGCACTGTACGTGCGCGCCCGCACGTGGTATTTTGTGGAAGAGCCACACTCAAGGGGCCAAAGAGCCACATGTGGCTCGCGAGCCGCAGTTTGCCGACCACGGCATACCAATTCCATCAGAATCTCTAGCACAGAATCCAGGCATCAGTATTTTTGTAAGCTCTCCAGGTGATTCCAGTATGTAGCCAGGTCGCAGAATCTGAGGTAGGAGATCATAGTCTGATGGGTGAGAGACTTGTCAGTGGTTCACAGTGCAGGGTGATCGCTGGTTCTCAAGGAACAGAACTGAGGTGGAGGAAATTACTGATCAACGGGACCAGTTTGTTGGGAGTTGTGGGAGCCCAGAGGCTGATGTGATATCCCCCACCTATCCTCCCCACCCCGTCCCCAGGGTTCTCTCAGTTTCTTCGTCTATTAGGAGAAGATTTTCAAGCCGCCTTCCACTTTAAATCTTCTGAGTAGCCCATAGAATGGCTTCGTGAAGGTTTGGTGAATGAATGAACAGATGAATGAATGATCTTACACTAAGTGACAAAAGTGGTATAGAGTCGGACAACCGATTTCCTAGGAGTTCAGGATCAGGGAGATGCTCATCAGTAATAGCTTCATGGAGGAAATAGGATTTTAGTGGGACTCTGGGGCAAGCCCTCCAACAGAGGAGGCAAACACATCTGTTTCCTTTGGTTCCTGTTTGGGAAAGGGAACCTACTGGGACCCAGAGTCTCCAAGGAGATACATCAATCCCCAACATCTCCCACTCTGATTTATAATTAACACAGGTCCCTATTTCAGCACAGCTGTAAAGCATTAGCAGTCATTTTTAGAGATCAGCAGGTAGGAGCTTCTCCCCGCTTATGGGGTTGGAGGAACAAAGCTTCCAGAACTTTCTGCAGCCCCTGCCTCCTGGTATTCTATGGGGAGCAGAAGCCCAGTTCCTCCTGTAGCCCCTGCACATTAAAGCCCGTCCCTTCTTAAAAACAGATGATGGTTTTAAATGCTGGAATAAAGGGCTGGAAATGGATTTAACCTCATCAAACACTTCCGTATCTGATCTTACCTTCTGAGCTACAGATCCTGGGCAACATGAAAGGGTTCCATTTGCAGGCTGAGTTTCAATGTGTTTTTTCTCCCTCAGAGTTTTGCCTGTTGTGCCAGGTTGAGAAGCAGGATAAAGATGTGGTCGGGTGCTTGGTGGCCAATGGCCCTGTTCCTGGATTTGGGGAGCTGGAGACATGGAAAAGGTCTCTCCATTAGTCCTCGTTGAGGGGTTTTTGCCAGCTTCCCTAGGAACGCTATACTCTGGCAATGAGCTGAGTTGAGAAAAGACATTTTCTTTTACTGGCGGCATCTGAAACTCCTTATATTGGAGAATTCTCTATTGTCTGAGTCTTGGAGGGGGCAGAAGTGAGAAATGGCAGTGCCCGCTTTCTCAGCCCTCTTGGCTGCGAGGCCTTGAGCATATGACATGGTTTCAGTCGATTAGATTTACCTGCCTGGGGAAAACCATTCATTGGAAACTGTAGGGCACTGTGGCAAAGGAATAGCCACTCCGCCACGCCTTTCCTTCCTTCCTCTCCGTCTCCTGGGCAGCCACGTGCTGCTTTCCACCTCCAGTTGCCACCTGGCTTAGAGCTGCATCCCTTGTCTCACGGGACCTGGGTCTGGCACAGGCTCCAGAGACACCAGGATCTTAAGTTGGGGCAGGGCTGGGATGAGGTCCTGAAAGGGCCTTGTTCAACCTCACGGAGTTTGGCCTTCATCCTACCAGCATGGGAAGCCACTGGAACGTTTTAAGTGGGAGCGGTTTGTGAGTACAGATGGGAGATTATGTGATTGAATCTCAACTGTAAGAACATCACTAGTTTATGTCGGAGAATGGCTGGATGGAGCAGAAAAGCCAGTCATTTCAGTGAGCAACAGGGCTGTCTGGCCCAGGGTGGGGGCCCCTCTATCTCCTAGGTGCCCTTCTTCCAGAGCCTGCTTCCAGACTCTTCCTTCAGACCCTCAGCTCCTTGGGGCATCCATGACTATCAGCGATGGATGCCCTAACCCACAGGTTGAGTCCTGGGGTGGGGATATTTGAGCCCTCGCCAGGCAGTGGGGGAGGTTTTGTGGGTAGAGGGTAATGCAGAAACAAACCAAAATAACACCTGCAAACATATTATTCTCAGAGCATCCTAGGACCTTTAACTGTGAAGGGCTTTGAGTGCCTCAGAGTGTAGATGCCCCCTGCCACATGCCAACAAGAGGTTGTAGAGTGTGAATGTATTTGATGCCAGGAGCCCAACTTTCTCCCCCGACTGCCCATATCCTCTTGGGGCCATTTGCATGGATTTTGTCCTATCTTTTCTACTCTTCCGTGCTGCCCCCACTGGATAGCACTAGCCCTTGCATGGAAGGGAAGCAAGTGTCTGTATGAGTGAGGATTAGCCACAGCCCTGCTCCCAAACCTAGGAAAACGTCAAGTTTCTGGGTTCTGTTCTCACCTTCCAGGTGGCCCCTCCCAAAGTGCTCAACTTCCCCTTCCTCCCAGGAGAAAGGACCAATCAGAGTGAGTCTGAATCAGAGGGGAGGGTGGCTGGAAATGACCTTGGCTCGGAGATCCCCACAGGAAGCCATCAGCCCGTCAAATCACCTTCCTCTTTGGCTCAGGCTTTGATCTCCTCCGAAATCCAGGTCAAAGCCAGGCCTCGGGCATCTTTCCGGAAAGCTGTGGTCGATGCCCCTTTGCCCGCATCCCTTAGGCCTCTGGACAGCATTGGGTCCTCCTGGGTGCCACACTTCTGCAGCGTGGCGGGAGCTGCCCGCTGGCACTTGGGCTGAGCAATTAAGAAACTGCATATTTCTCCTCCTCACTTCCCTAATTGTTATTTTTGTCCCTGCTTTCAAACCATCCTGGGTTTTCATTTCATCTTGCCCCAGCCCGGCGCGCCCGGCAGAGAAAGCCAGCTCGCTCAGTGGGAGGCAATTTTCCCAGCGTGTCCAGCGATAATTCCAACACGACCGCTTTGTACATATAATTATAAAACCAGGGGCCACCAAAGTGCACCTATGGAGCAGAGTCTTGACTGTTCTTGGTTCTGTTTTAATTATTAAGCCTTAAAGCAAAAACTAGGTTTCAAAGAAAACTTTCTGTACAGTTCTCAATAGAGTTAAAGGAGGAACATTTTAAGCTGATGAGTTGACACTTGTAGAAGCAAATATATTAAATAAATCATGATTCGTTTTGGGGGCAAAGTCTGACTTCCATCAACTCTGGAAAAAATGGATCTTAATGAGTGACAGTTGGGTGTTTTCTGTCACTTCCCGAGGTAATGGCCGCAAGCTGACATTGCTCAGTGGGTGTCTCATACTTCTGAACAAAAGTTTTTCGGAGTGAGATAGACAAGGTAGAAATCCCAAGGTGACTGGGAGGAATGTCTAATGAGTGGAAAGACATATTTACTGGCAGACTGTATGTAAGCTGTGACAGTTGACAGGACCTGACTGTAACAAATATAGTTGATGAAGAAAAGGCTGACAGTCCAAGAAAGGGGGTGAGCTGGGGGGGGGGGAGTCAAAGCCCTGCTTCTGCTGAACCCTGTTAATGGGGAGCTGGATATAAAAGCTCAGGGCCATGAAAGGGAGCCAAGATCTTGCACTGATGTCTAAACACAGAAATGTGTCAAGCTTGCAGGAGGTGGTAATAGGTTCGGATGTGATGACCTTTTTGCCTATAACTCTAGAGGCTGGTGTTTCGGGTAGCATCTGGGGCCAGAAGATGACTCCAGCTCTAGGGACATATGTATGTTCTGTGATTTGGGGGGGTCCAGTATGCTCATGGCTTGGGCATAGGCAGGGTTTGGGTTCTTAAATTAATGGATGCCTCACCTGGGCAGCTACCATGACCAAGAGCCACTGGGCTCTGGCCAATCTGCCCCAGTGGGCACCAGGGGGGCTCACGTGGAGGTGAGAGGGAGGTTGAGCA
The DNA here is from genome assembly GCF_014108235.1 of Myotis myotis. Classification (NCBI taxonomy): domain Eukaryota; kingdom Metazoa; phylum Chordata; class Mammalia; order Chiroptera; family Vespertilionidae; genus Myotis; species Myotis myotis. The sequence continues at coordinate 9,232,263 of NW_023416319.1, read as the reverse complement.
ATGCCACGTTCTGCAGTCTCCCACTCTTGTATGCCCCTTACCCCCTTTATTTTACGGCTCCCACACCCCTCCACTCAATTTCTCCTCAGCACCCCCCGCCCTCTCCCCAGCACAAAAGGAGCGATTGGCCCCGAAAAGGCAGAGCTGACTGGCATATTAAATGATGACACTTTGTAACTGACTGGTCAGGGCTTCAACAGTCGGCTTGCCAATGAGCTCTGCACTTCTTCCCCCAGGCAAATGTCACACTGAAACTAAACAGGATCTTTTTTCATCCTACATGCTGTTTTCTATGCCACATATTATTTTATAGTTGAAAATAGGCTAAGTCTTTAAAATGCACAGAGCCTGTTGTACTTTCATCGTGAGCTCATTTTAGAGGAGAAGCTGGTGGGAGGGGGAGGGGATAGTGGAAAGAGTATTGGGTAGTGATGAGGGTTTGGCCAACGTCTTGACCTTGCCTTTTTGTTGTTGAAATAAATGAATAAAGAGTACCAATTAAACATTTTTAAAGATTTAAAAGAAATGCATGAAAGTGATTAGAGCAAAGGAGACTAATAAGCCATGAACCTCATGCAGCAAGATAGGAAGTTGATTTGTCATGATCACCATCTTTCTTGCTTTGGTTGACCAGGGTGCATATTCCTTACCTCTGTGTTGAATTGATGTCTGCCCTATGATTTGGAAAATCCTGTTAATTCCTCAGATTTGAGTAAAGTGTCCATTTCTCGACTTTCACATTGCACTAATTAAATGGAAAACTCTTCCCAGTAGTCTTGGCTAACATGACCCACTTTCTCCAGGTTGGTTCTTGTTACCTTGATCCATTGCCTTAGAATAGAGCTTGGGCAAGACTAAGCTAAAAAGGAGTTCTTCTCAGGCTAGGAGATGTGGACTGACACAGTATCAAAGATACTCATTGACTTCAACTCAGTGAGTTAGCACTTCCCATGTGGACTAATGATTCCTGAGGATGTCCCCTACAGGGATCCGTCAATTGAGGTGGTAGAGAGACAGGCTTCATAACTTATCTAGAAGCTAAGCATTCTTTTTTATAAAATATATTTTATTGATTTTTTACAGAGAGGAAGAGAGAGGGATAGAGAGTTAGAAACATCGATGAGAGAGAAACATCGACTAGCTGCCTCCTGCACACCCCCTACTGGGGATGTGCTCGCACCAAGGTACATGCCCTTGACTGGAATCAAACCTGGGACCTTTCAGTCCGCAGGCCAACGCTCTATCCACTGAGCTAAACCAGTTAGGGCGAAGCTAAGCATTCTTATCAACAGGATAGCAATTTTTAGGATAGGATTTGGGGTACAGGGAGTGGGGAGGGGAAGAGATATAGAGAGCTTTCTATCTCAAGATAGAGGATGGATTTGGTTTGAGATGAGGCAGTTACATTTTGGGGAGAGACGAGGCAGAATTGTTCCTCTCCTCTACCCCAGAGGCATAGGTCTATTATTATATATTTTTACTTTCTCTCAACTTGAGCAAGTTACTTTTTTTTCCTGAGCTTCAGCATCCTCTTCTGTAGAATAAAGTCATTAGTCTAGATAACCTTGGATGGCTCTTCCTGCTCAAAATCTTTTGGATTTCATGACCCACCTAAGCAGTTCCACAAAAGTTCTGCCAGAAGGACATTCTATTTCAAGTGACATCCTCATGGCTAACTAATGTGCCTGGCATTCCCAAGCCACGAGGCCAGACTCAAAAGAATTTAGTCGTGAACACTCAACAATAATCATGGGCAACCAAGACTGTTGGCTTTGGCTCCCCACAGCAAACAACCATCCACAGATGTGCCTCAACTGCTGATGTCTAGTGCCAGTTCTATGAATTACTCATTTCATACTTTTTCCGGATGAGAAAAATGAAGCACAGAGAGGTTAGGGAACTTACCTGAGATCACACAGCCAGCAGCAAAAATTGATATGAAGTTGGGCAGTCTGACTGCCGAGCCTGCCTCCCAACCATTATGCTCTATTGCTTTCTCTTCTTACATTATGTAATTAATTCCACACCTATTTATGGGATATTTATCATGTGTATAGCACTGTGTGGGGCACTGAGGCTACAGTGGTGAGCCAAAAATCAGATGTGGTTTCCACTCTCTAAGAACTTATATTCCAGAGAGGAAGACAGACCCAAGTCCAATGTGTATAAACATATACAGTACTCCAAATGTAGAACTGCAACTGTAGAAAGAGAAATAGAGAAGAGCATGGTGCTCTAAGAGCCTGTAATAGGGGACCTGGCCCAGTTGGAGAGGGCAGAGAGGACTTCCTGGAGGAAGTAACAATTTAGCTGAGATCCAAGGGATAACTAAAAGTAAGGTAAGTAGCAGGCAGTGTCAACAGGGGGCATGGGGAATGTAGGAGTATCCCATTCAGGGGGAATAGCATGTGCGAAGGCTTCTGGCAGGAGGAAGCATGGGAAGATGTGTGAATCATGGAGGAAGGCAGCGGGGGCTACATAACTTCCAGGGCCTAGTGCAAAATGAAAATGCAGACCCTTGTTACAAAACTATTAAGAATTTCAAAACACTGAGAACAGGAACCTTCTATATGTGGACTTTTTGTCACTGCAGAAGTCACATGCCCATGAAACCAGGCCTCGCTAGAGAGAACAGGCTGGGGAGAAAGGTGGTCAGGGCAGATTGCAGAGCCCGCAAGGCCAAGTTCAGGATTCTGTCTTTATTGATCTGTTTCTATATCTCTCTGGCTGCTGGATACAGATGTGTTTGGAGGGGAGATAGATAGATGAGCTCTTGAGAGGGGAGGGAGTAAGGCGCCAGGCGACTTGGGGAGGCCTGAGGGCCTCAGGGCTCAGGTGGGTTCTCCACATCCCAGCCTGGGGGTTTGCTCTTTGGAGGGAAAGGGAGTGTGATAACTAGAACTCAGGGGCGGGGATCGGAGCCTTGGAGCCCTTTCACGGCCTCACACAAAGACCTCCCGGAGGCTGTAGAGGAGCATGACCCTCTTCAGTGTCCAAAGCCAAGGGGTGGGGACAGATTGTGTGAGCGAGTTTTTGAAGAGCTTTTTAAAAGGGGGAGGGGGGCCAGAGCTGAGGACATTGAGAACTGAATTCCCTTGCCTTTGCCTTCCTGTTCAATTTCAATGCGAAATGGCTGCCTGTGTGTGTGTGTGTGTGTGTGTGTGTGTGTGTGTGTGTGTAGGTGGGGCGGGGGGGGGGGGGGGAGGGGGGCATGCGTATCCAAATAAAGGAAGACCAGCCAGAACTGTGTCTTCTTTGTGCCCCAGAGAACTTTTCTGAATACCCAGATCAATGCCTTCCTCCCCGACCTGGTGTGTTGTATGCAGACAGGCATTTTACTGTAACAATTAGAATGGCTCAGTTGGAAATTACTGTCTGGCTAGGTAGTTGAATCCATGCCTGGATCCAACTTCAAATGCAGGTATCAGAGGCAAATTAGCGTGGATGTCCAGTTTTGGACTATAAAAAGTGCCAGGTTGGGAGAAGAGCAGTGCAATTGTTTCTGCAGCCCAAGGTGAAGGTTAATACTCCTGGCCTTGGCTGCCTGCATCCCAGGCCCCCTACACTGCACAGCACACTCTAAAGACCGCCCAGCATACAGAAGCTCATTATATCTCCTATCTTCATAGAAAGCCCCAGGAACACCCATTCTGTCTTTAACTACTGAGGAAAAGGACCAGCCACAGGTCCCAGGATGCCGGAGAGATCGGTCCTTCCCTTCTCATGCTCCCCTCATTTAAAGAGAGGCCCCCCACCTCCACCCAGGGGCGTCTCTGGGTCTGGATGGCCCAAGATCCCCGTGTCTTTGGTGCCTCTCACTTTAGGTTAATTACACAAATGAGCAGGCATTGATGCCTCCTCTCCGGGATGGTTGGCAGACTTGACTAGACTCAAAATGAACCTCTTTGATTCCATCTGCAAAATTAGATCAGATTTGATAAAGTAAAGATGTACCCTTTGAAGTATTCCCTATCAACGTAAGTGCTAAGAACACTTGAGTGAAGGAATTTGAGCGGTTTTGAAAGCAGCAGCACAGGAACTTCAATGAGGATTGCAGCTAAGGGCATGCCCAGAAGGCACGGGACTAACTGCATCTATCCTGCAGGCAATAAGCAATTGCTAAGGATTCCAGACTTCTCCAAGTTCAGAGTTCAATGCGGGAAAACTTTGTTGAACTTGTGATAGGCTGGGCTCTGTGGTTTGCATTCTGCTTGCGGAGGCTCTGAGAGTCCCAGCAGCGTTTCTGCGTCTGTGTCACGCCTCTGCGCAGTGGGAACAAGGCTGTCTTTCTCTTCAGCTTCCACGCTGAGGTATGAGTTAAACCCTCAGCCGCTTTCCTGGGGTATGGTTCCCCCCCCCCAACCCCCGCCAGAGCTACCGGGCATGACATCAACAGCTGAAAAGGGTCAGTTTATCCAAACGAAAGGCAAAAGATCTGTGTCCAAGCCCAGCTCTGTCACCAGCTAGCTGTGTGACCTTGATGGAGTCCTCCAGTGTGTCCAAGTCCCAGCTTCTTCATGCCTCCAACGTTCCACTCCAGCTACCAGTCACTGAATCCCTTCTATGTGCCCCAAATACTTATCTCTCAATTGAACTATACCCACACCCCATTACTGAGCCTGTTCTAGGTGCTGGGGAGCAGATGCCACATTAATCACCATGTGGTCCCTGCAGGTCTAGCAGGGGACAGAGAGACCTGAGTGAGCGCTTCAGCAGAAAGTGCAGGCGTCCCTTTCATAGAAGGCTCCCGGCGTGGCAGTAGGTGCAGGTACAGAGTGTTATGGGAGCTCAGAGGAGGGAGCCATGCATTCTGCGAGGGGGGAGCCAGAGGAAGGGACAGAGGCGAGAGGAGATCTGATTTGATGAGATAATGAACAACAGATCATTTTGCAGTTTGGAGAGGGTTGGAAAGGGGAGCTCTCATTCTGATTTCAGGTCATATGAAACGGCACGCAGTCTGGATTCTTTTTCCTTACGTTGGACCACATTGATGGCAACTTGGGAAGCTCTTTAGCTTCCAAAGAACAAAAGGATCCAGTGAGGGTTTAAGTCTAATAATCAATGTTGAGGGAAACATTTTTTATCTTAAAAAAAAAACAACCCACGAAAACCTCACACAATGTATAAGAGAAAGCAGTAGGAGGGATCTTGGACTGAAATGCTGCCATTTGGGCAACTTAAATAGGCGGGGTGAGGCCCACAGGCTCCACCTTCCTTCCTCTCCCACCGTAGGTACTCACAATATTGTATTCGTTCCCTATTGCTGCTCTCAAATAGGGTGGATGAAAGCAACACAAATCCGTTACCTTATTGTTCTGAAGGTCAGAAGCTCAAAATGGGGCTCCCAGAGCTCAAATCAAGATATCAGCAAGGCTGGCGGCTTAGGGAAGAATCTGTTTTCTTGCTTTTCAGCTTCTAGATGCTGCCTGCATTCTTTGGTTCTTGGCCCCCTCCAGCTTCACGGCTAGGAATGGCTGGTCTAGTCTTTCTCCCTGAGTCACTCTATACTCGCTCTCCTACCCCCTCTTTGACTTGTAAGGGCCCTTGTCATTGCAGTGGGACCACTTGAATAATCCAGGGTCAGCTGATTAGCAACCTTAATTCCCTCTTGACATATAACATGACATAGTCACAGGTTCGGAGGATTTGGATGTGGACATCTTTGGGGTCATCATTCACACAGATATAGATGTTAGATCCACAAGTATCATTTTCACAATATGTAATGCTATTTTGAATGCGCAAGGATTTTTTACTTATGAATGGATTGACTTGTTGATTCCTATTTTCCCCTCTAAAACTATGTGGTTTTTTTTTTTAAATCTTCACCTGAGGACATATTTTTGTTTTTTTAAAAATATATTTTATTGATTTTTTACAGAGAGGAAGGGAGAAGGATAGGGAGTTTGAAACATCGATGAGAGAGAAACATTGATCAGCTGCCTCCTGCAAAGCCCCCACTGGGGATGTGCCCGCAACCAAGGTACATGCCCTTGACTGGAATCGAACCTGGGACCCTTCAGTCCGCAGGCTGACGCTCTATCCACTGAGCCAAACTGGTCAGGGCCTAAAACTATGTTTTTAAGGTCTCTCTATGTTGTATATATGGATGGTACATAACCCCTAATAATGGACACTTCTTGTAATCTTCTTATTCATTTCCAAGCGATGGACATCTAGATTGCTTCCAAATTCCCACTGTTACAGACACTGCTGTGATAAATACCCCATGCCTATCCCTTTATGGACCTGGCTGCATTTTTTTTTTTTTTTTTTACTGAATTTTCAGTGGGTAATGTAAGAGTGCGCCCTACAGTGGCCATCCCTGTCCACACCCTCACCAGTAGTGCATGGGAATTCCTGTTACCCCATGCAATTTGGGCTGCCAGCCCCCGCTATTTCCCAGCAGAAAAGCAGCCATAAAGGGGGGGGACAATATTAACTGAGCACCTACTACATGACCTACTGGATGATTCTGTGTTGGATGCTTTATGCATTTTATCCCCTTTCGTTCTAAGATGATCCTATGTGCTTGACATTATTGAACCCATTTTAGAGATGGGAAAACTAAAGCTGAGAGGGATTAAGTTCTTTGCCCAGGGCCTCATATTTAGTAAGTGCTAGATCCAGAATTTGAATCTAAGTTGGCTCAAGTGTTTACTCTGAGTGCTCTTGTGACGCTCTGGGCACATCTTGCTCTCCATATGCACAATAACTCCAAGTGAAATTCACTGTCTAGGGGAGTGGTTAAGGGCATGGGCTTTGAAGCTAGACCTCAGTTCAAATGCTGGCTCTATCACTTACTAGCTTCATGCAGTATTATAACTGTGACTCCCCATCTCCTCCAGACTCTAAGCTCTTTACAGGTAAAGGTTGTGTTTTGTTCATCTCTGTACTTCGTAGCAACTAGCACACTATCTGGCTCATCAATAGCTGTTCGTAAAACCACTCATCAACAAAGCTCATTCCAACTGGAGCTGAAGATTTCCAAAGCCCTAGGGGTGAAGGATCTTGGATCTCCAGGATGCTCCTAGGGTAGGGGGAGAAGAAGGTCTCCAACCCCCCAATGCTCTAGAGATCTTTCTGGACCTTGCTCCTACACCCTTCATAACATCTGCTGCTCTGGTCCCCATCTCTCTCCTGTCCATCCTATCTCTCAAGTCCCCCCGAAACCTCTCCTGGGAGAACCAAGGCTTGATTCTCTGTATGTTGTGGTGGGTGGGGCGGGGGTCAGGTTGTCTTCAGCCTTGGGTTTTCTCTTCTGGATGAAGGTGGCTCTGCACAGCTCGTGGCTTGCCTGTCAATGAGGCAGTTCTGCACCTCTGTGATTTCCCTGAGTGCTTAATAAAGATGGGATGATTAGAGAACCTCAGGAGGCCCTTTCTTAACTAGTCATTAAGCAATCATTACAGACGGAAACAGCTACAACCAACCTAACAGCGTAATTCTTTTTCAAGTGAGAAGGAATGTGTAATGGAAGCACAAAGGGAACAGTTTCAAAGTTCAGAGCCTTCTTAGGCAAAACTATAATACATCAAGCGGCCTAAACTGATGTCCATAATGGTCAGTGAGCATGGACACGTGGTGTGTTCTACGTGATTCACCACTTGCATCAGTTCTCTCTCTCTCTCAAGGGATGTCTCCACAGCCTTTCCAGTCGGGGCCCCACTGCCTATCTTAACCTAAGTTGGAGAAGTTGTGATGGTGACAGGTCATAACTTGATATTTCAAGTAAGTCCTCAGGAGGCTTTCTTAAGGCTGCTGGGGATCCAAAACTAAACCCAACTGTACAACCTGGGGAAGTTACCAAATTATCCCGAGCCTTCATTTCTGTATGCATGGTTAAAAGTGCCTGTTGCCGTGGACTAAAGGGTCCTGGGTTCGATTCTGGTCAAGGGCATGTACCTGGGTTGCAGGCTCGATCCCCAGCCCTGATCGGGGCCTATTGGAAGGCAACTAAATGATGTGTCTCTCTCACATCCATTTTCTCTCTGTCTCTCTCCCTCCCTTCCTCTCTCTCTAAAACAAACAAACAAAAAAAAAAAAAAAAAAACCCAAAAAAACAAAAGTGCCTGCTGCATTTAAAAGCATTTATTGATTATTAATGGAATTACTAACCCCTGTTTCTTTATTTTTTATGTGGGTGCTTCTGGAGTAGAAAGTGGGTGATTTAACTGTGAAGGCTCCTCTGCTCAGAGATATCCACTGGGCTCCATACTCCAGCAGTTGACAAATTTTAGGGGCTTGTTTAACATGCAGATAGATCTCTGGAGCGATTCTGGTCATGATAGGAGTAGGGCTCAGAAACCCATAATTTTAATAAGCACCAAGGTGATTCTAATGTAGATGGTTCAAAGGCTACACTTTAAAAACAAATGAGTTAGTGTTACTTAAGAGACACCCACAGGGAGAACTCGGCTATAGTCACTTATATCTTAAATGTGAATAACTGAATCTGCTTGCTTGCCTCTCAATGCCGCTAACCAGCCATTCTGAGGGAATACTGTTTTTGATATCTCGGGAAGGGAGAGGAGCAATTTTGGTCATTAGATGTCCCTGGAGAGAATAATCTCTAGCTGCTTCACCTTAGACAGCCAGAGGCACGAGCAGGCCAAGCGGGATGGCACGGTGGAGGTGGAAGTTGTGGTATGGCAAAGACTACCCTTTATGCCACCAGGTTTTTTTTTTAAATTGTTTTGGTTGGCAATGGCTGATTCATGTCCATGAGAGAAATCTCAAGGTTTGTTTTATGGGTTTTCAGACACATAAGGTGACTTTTTAAGCAAAGATACCATTCTGGTTTCTCTTTGGTGGTCTGTCTTCCTGTAGGCATCACTTTCTCAGTCTCAAGGCTGGAATTTCCAGGATCTCTGTGGCTTTGGGTGTCGAGTAAGAAGAAATATCATACGAGGCCATTCGTGGCAAAGCTCTGCTTGGCCGATCTCCTGGCGAGATGCTCTACAGTGGGGAAGTGAGGGGCGTGATGCGGTAGAGAAAGTCTCAGTCCTATAGGTTTAGAAAGATCTCAGTCCCAAATATCAGACATGCAAATGCATGTATTTTCTCCCAAGTAAAGCACATGAAACATATTCAGGTTCGCCCGTAAAATTACCTAGTCCAGTGTAGCTGTGATAAAACTGTCTTGGGCCAGTTTAGTTGATTCAGGGTGTTGATTGGACAAGCTGTGATATTTGAGAAAGATTTTGTTTGAGAAGTGAGAGTAGGGCTGAGATGATTAGATTAGTAATAAGAAAAGGCACTCTCTAGTCCATTGTCCCTCTATTTCAAAGCTGATTTCATTTCCTTAAAGTGTTCATTCCTGATAATACAAATAATATGTGTTCATTGTGGAAAATTTTGGGAATAGCCTTCAAATGTATGTTCAAATCAACGCACACCCACAAAGATTTATATAAAGTTGAAATGATACTGGAGACTTATTTTGTAGCCTGTCTTATTTTTGACTTATAACTAAATTGTGAAAAAATTCTCCATTTATCCTATTTTCAGTGGTTCTATTGCAATGTATCACTTTTTAAAAAAGTGAACTTCTGTGATTAGGCATTTAAGTTAGTTTTAGTTTTTACTACTATACAGAATTGCTGTGATGAAAATTCATATATGTAGATCTTTGTACACATTTCTGATTATTTCCTTGGGGTAAAATTCTTAGAATTGCTGAGTCAAATGGTATGTATTTTTAAGGTCTTTGGTATATAATGTCAAACTGTCATTTAGAAAAGTTGTTTCAATTTTTATTTCTACCCACATCCAAGGACAGCACCCATCTCTCAGCTTCCTTGTCACCACTACATACATTGCGATTTCTTTAAAAATATCTTGAGCTTGAGCTTCTTTAGACAACTCCTAGAGCCATCGTAACACTCTTCACTCGCTCTCCCCATGGCTGTCAGCTGTAGTTTGAATGGAATTATGCATCCTGCCAGTTTTCTGAGGTGTGGACATGGCAGCTTATATGGGAACTGCTAATTTTCTTGACCTCCAAGAACAAGCATTTACAGTGAGAACCATCCTGCCCCTTCTCAATGAAGAACTGGAGCAAATCCATTCTTTCCTGGCCCCTGGACACTAATCACATTAAGCCATTTCTAACTGGGGTAGGAGGCCCTTTATTTGCAGGTGGCTGAACATTTGTATAGACAGTGCCCCAAACAGAAAAACAACCAAACAGAAACAACCCTTCGCATCTCTAAACACAGGGACAGGAGCTCAGATGGAGTTTCAAGGAGGGTTAAAAGCATCTGACAAGAGTTGTATAGTTTGCTAATTTTTACGGAAGTTTCCCAAAGTCCAGGCTCTGGAATTTGCTTGGAAAATTCCAGGCATCTCCTGGTCTTCTGGATGGAAGCCTGCCTACTCTGAATTGGACTCTTGGGTTCCATGGAGACCCCAGTGCCAATGGGCTGTGAAAAAGGATTAATTCTTAGGACAAGATGTCCTTGAGTTGACATGAGCTGATGGCAGCTCTTGCCGCATCTGCATAGGGTGCAGAGTTATCCCACAGTGGCCTTCCTGGGAGCGTCTTGCGGGACTCCTCTGACCACGGCCAAGAAAGGCTGATGAAAGCCGAGATGCCCCACCTTCCCCTCTGAGTCAGGATGCGGGAAAGCTGTGAGTTCTCCTACTTGGGTGCATCCTGATGCCCTGGTTGTTTAGATTGCTAGCCTGGAAGTTAAAGTCAGCACCTGCTGGTCAGCAAGGGAGAGAGACATGAGACTGGGTGGGGCTGGAGAAGGTTCCCAAGTGCAGGGAGCAGGGAAAATATGTTTCAATTGAGAAAGGAGTCAGAGGAGAGCTCAGGCGAGAGCCAAGGGGTCCCAGCTCTGGCTCCAAGGGCTGTGTGACCTCGGGCGAGTCATGCACCCCTTGGGGCCTCATTGTCCTCACTGCCGGTGGAGGACATTGTTGGCCAAGGTAGGGGTCTTTCAGCTTTGGCTTCCTTAGCATGAAAACGGAAGGATGAGGAAGGATGCAGAGCAGGGACCATGAGACCTAGAGAGCAGTGCTTCCCCATGGTTTCATGTCTTAATGCTCATGGAAATCAAACCAGCTCCACCCCGGGGTCAGTGGAGGAGGCTTCTCTGAGCGGGAGGCACTTCCTGTGGGCTGGGTTGCCTCGAAGGCTGAGGACATGGCTATGTCAGGCACAGCAAGGGGATGCTCTGCCATAGGGACTGAGTCCAGAGAAAGCCATGGAGCACACCTCCAAATACGTTCCCAATAAACAGAAAGGGCCCTAAGCCATGACATAAGAGCCAGATAACCCAGCAGTGTTCTGACTTCGCTCCTAGTGACTCCTTTGGTGACTTCTGGGGAAATAGCAAATTCTCTCCTCAAATTTTGCTTTTACGTCCCTGCTTATGCTGTTGCCTCTTGGTGGGAGTGTGGAGAGGGGTGGCCAGGAAACAAGATTCTTTGGGAAGGGGGAAAATGGGGCACCTAGGGAGGAGGGAAGCCCAAAGTCCATGACCCTTACTGATTTGATTGGCGTTTTCATCCAGAGAGCACCCCTAAGTCACCTCCTTGTCTCCAGACGTGGGGGCAGCTGGGACAGGCCCAGTTCTTGAAGCCACGGGCTTGATTGCAAGAATCAAGCATTCCGTTTGGGGTCCTGCCTGCGTATTAGGCTTTTCTTATTTTGGAATAACAAGCTTTTTAATGCACCTTATTTATTTTTTCCATCCACTCAAAGAAACGATGAGGTAACTGGGCCAAGATAATTGCGGAACACCTGCAAGACGTAGGCCTGGTGCCACGAGCCTGGTGGAGGAAGTGTAAGACTCATGACCACACGGATCAGCTGGCCGCTCCCCCACCCCCAGCCTCCTAAACACCTGCAGAAACCTGTCACTGGGGACAGGAGGGCCCATTAGGACTCTTGTAATTGAGATGGGCTGAGGGAGTTTACAATGGCTCCGGGGTGGGAGAGAGGGAGACGGCTGGGATGACAGGAAACTGTCTTCCCCGCTCCACAGAGCAGACTGAGAAAGGTGGCCTGGGTAATAATGGGGTTAGCTAATCCTGCTCGTAATAAGGCTAGGAGAGTCCGTCATCATAATCACGGCTAATGGATTCCAGATGGAGAAATATAATTGTTCTCATTAGCATGGCTACACACACACACACAGGCATGCATACCCACACGCACATGCACACACACATGCATACGCATGCCTACCCACATGCACATGCACACACTCTCAGAGAGACCCATTCCGCCCACATACCTGACTTTGATAAGCACTGTCAGATAAGAATAGCCCACACTGCAAAGCTAGAGGACAGCATTGTCAATTATTCCTTCCCCGTTGCCCCCCCCTCCACAACACCCATGCATACGTAATGGTTTCATTAACCTTGAGACGTCGGCAGATGAGTTGAAAACCAAGGCTTACACGGCCAATTAATTGATAGTACGTTTTGCACAGAGTATGGAAGTACCTTTCTCTTCCCCTTAAATACTGCCTGACTTTTCGGCCGTATTTCATAAGTGTTAATGTAATGTTGCTGAAAGGAAATATGGCCCAAAGCAGGAAACTTCTCCCCCACTCCTCTCTGGGATGCAGCTGTTCGTTTGGTTTGGGTTGTTAATTCAAACCACTCCCAGGTGCCTATTTCACATTATCTCTTGTTTAGAACAAAATAAAGTGGAACTGTCAAAAGCTTTCTGCTTCGCTCAGCCCTGGGCTCAATAGCCCCATAAAGGGACTGGAGCAAGGAAGCAGCCACTAAACTTGCCTTTCCTCCGTGAGAAGGGCAGGCCCTCCAGGTGAGACCCGACCTGCAGTCAATCCACCTTCACTCAGAAAGGTCTTGTAGGAGTCCTGCCCCAGACTCCCTTCCCGCCTCCAGCTCCATCCTTTCCAGGCCTTTGCCTTGACCTTCCCCTCCGGGAGCCCCATCTCCACTCCGTTTCCGGCTCTCTTGCAAAGCTTCCTCTCTGAATCTCTCCCTGAGTACTCTGGTTTTCCGGTTTGGACATATAGTAAGTGCTCAATAAATGTTAGCCATTATTAACATTTCTACTTCATGAAGCAAGCCTGTCCTTCGGTGCTCATAAAATATTTAATGGAGTAAGAACTCTCAGGTGGATTTGCCTATGATTTGCATATGTCCCAGAAGGCTATTTATAGCCCTGCTCTTGCTTTTTATAGCGTGAAAGCCTCCCTAAAGTGGACATTTATCTCCTCTGCCATCTGCCTTTGGCTGCTCTGCCTTGCGCTAGAAACAGGCACTGAGTGAGGCTGGGAGCCGGAGCAGAGGAGGAGCCGCTGAGGCTGCGGGCCTTTGCATGGAGCTCCGGAGTCCTCGCGGGGAAAGGGCTGTGTGACTTTTAGAATCTAAACTACTCGATGTTCCCTGACCGCTTCCTTTTTATCCAGAGTCATCTCTCATGTCCAGCAGCACAGGGAGAATGGCTCTTTTGGGTGAATTTTTCACAACCGGAGTTTTGGGGGCTAGGTTAGGTGGTACCAGGAACTGCAGAGGGTTGTCTTGAACCAACCCCTGGTGTCCTTGGGGCCTCTGATTCTGGGGCTCTGCCCATCTCCCAGCTTGGCCCTTGGCAAACCTGAGTAGGCTGCTGCTTGACAGGCAGGAGGTGGGCTCAGTCTCCTTGCTTGCTGGCTTTCTGGAAAGGCCTCTCCAAAAGAACCCTGCCTCCAGTCTCCACAAGGGCCCCAGGGTCTCACTCTGTGCAGTTCCTGGCTTCCTTTCTCTGAGAGACTGAAAGCAAGGGGAGAGGGAGGCCCACGTGACCACAGCCACGCCTCAGTAAAAGAGAGAGATTTTCTGAAAACAGGATTTCCATAAATGGCAGCCTGGGAATGCTGAGCTGCCCTATCGTTACTGTTATTGTCATTTTTAAGTCTCCTTAAAAAGATGAGGCCACCTCAGACTGGGGTCCGTGCTGTCCTTGAAACTGCTCTGGAGAAGGAAGCAGAGCGCCACGCGTTGGATCGCACGTTTTGGATTATGAGCCACTTTTCCTGCAGCCGGGGCCTCACTGGTTTTAGGTTCAGCCTAACATCTTGGCCTGGGATCCTGTGGAGAGCTGGAGCGACTTAAAGGAACAATTCAGACCCCAAGCCCTTGTTTTTTGAGAACTGACCTTCCATCTGTTGACAATCAAACATTGAACCTATTAAGAATGGCAGGTCCCCAAGCTGGGAGGAAGGAAGGAATTTCCCAGAGTCTCCGGAGACAAAGGACCTTTTGATTACACCTGGGGGTGAAGGGTGACCAGCCCAGGTCAGACTAAGCTGGGGAGCAGCGTGGAGAGCAGCTGGTGGGGTGGAGGCCCGCGTCCGCCTAGCCGAGTTCTGGTTTGCCAAATAAGGGGGAGCGGGGTGAAGGGAAACATAATAGAGTGTGATTAGCCACGAGGGACTCCAGGATGCAGACGTGGGCCCTCACCTGGCCTCTGTGCTTTTCCTTGGTCTGAGGCCATATGCCTGCCTCCTCTGCCAGACCTTCGGCTCCTCGAGAGCAGGGCCCCAGTCTCCCTCCTCTTTGATGGCCTGACATGTAGCAAGTATGACTAAGTAAGTGTAGAGGTACAGAAAGGGGGTTGCTTAAGGTAGGGCTGCAGCTTGCTCTCGTAGTGCCTTTGTGAATTAGGAAAGTCACCCTCTGAAGACAGACCCAGGCCTGTGGGCACGTGGCTCAGCAGGTGAAGCACCTCCCTCCTGGCCGAATGCGCTCATGGAGACACATTCTGAACAAGGTCTCACAGCGGCTGTCCCTCTGATTTAGGAATTGGGGCTGATGTTCCAAGCCTTGGCCTTTGGGACACCCCGGGCTGGTGGAAGTTGGTCTGGGTGTCAGGAAACAGCTAGAAGGCAGAGTCCTACCCCAGATGGTAACGCTGCCCGGACCTTAAGGTCTGCCTGTGGGCGGTCCTCCCCAACAGGCTTGTCAGGCCTCCTCTCCCAGGGATTTCCCTTTGCCCTGCCCATCCTCTGGCTGTTCTCTTGGGAAATCTGGCCCCATAAAGGCTCTCTTGGATATCTTTTTAACTAAAGAGTTCACAGTCCTCTTTTGGTTCACACAGACCTGGGCTGGAATCCTGGTTCTGCCCCTTGTCTATCGTGAGTCCCTAGGAAGATGTTTTAATCTCACTAAATCAAAGTCGCCTCAGCTGCACAACGGGGACATGGCAAGGTCATGTGAAGTGGTGCATCTATGGGGCCCAGGCCAGTGTTGGACATAGAAGTTTTCTGAAGGCTTGGTGAGCCTGTCTCAGAGAGGATGATGGTCCCTGGAACCCACTGTGAAGTTGACCGTTTCTGCAGTTCCGTTTCTTAGGATGGGCCTCTACAGCGAGCCTCCTGGAATGAAGCCCTTAGTGTATGAAGCCCCTAGTGTTCTTCCTGAGAACTCTATAGTCAACTGCTCCATACAGATCTTTCTGGAGAATGGGGCTGGGATGCTCCAAACTTACTCAGCCTCCTGGAGCCAAATGTGGCTGTGAGAGTGGCCAGAGCAGCTGGTTCTGATGAGGTTGGGTCCCTCCCCATGGACCCTGGTCCACCCACCCCAGTGATCTCTATTATATCGGGAAGATTAGAGTTAGCTGATTTCACAAAAGGAAGTGAGCTGAAATCAGTGAAGATGTTGGCCCTTGATGTTAACGAAAACCTTGACTCACACTTGTGCTGAGTCAGGTTGGTTTTTACAAAGCATCTAGACCTCTGCCCTTTGTTTTGCAAATGAGGAAACAGGACCAGAGAGGTTAAGTGTTGGTTCAAGGAGTAGTCCACCTTCTGTTCTATCCCAGGCCCTTTCTTGCTGGTGAGATTATTTAAACTGTAGACTTGCCCAGCTGTGAGATCATGTCATGGGAATTGTTAGAAATTCTATAGCAACTGGGGTCTGAGATTCCAGAGGGTTTGGCATGCAGGATGGCCCTGCCTGATCTAGCCTCTCCCTAATGACCTTGACCTCCTACTCTCCTCCTGCACACCAACTCTGGTTTTCACACACACAGACACCACTTTATTCTTGTTACTACGTGCTTGCTCAAAGTGGCACAGAGCAAGGATCCCTGGGAACAAAGGGATCCAGTGCTGGCTGGAGGCCACCACGTGATGGGCATTATGCTGGGTTCCTCATGCTTATGTGTTCTCTTCAATCCTCATAGGAACCTCAAGGTCAGTTGAGAATTCTAACAGATGGTTATTGAATTGATGCTTGAATGAGTGGACGAGTAACTACCTGTTAATCGTACCTCTTTTTTAGTTATTGACATTTGTCTCATGTCTTATGTGTTGCTCTGAAGGGCCCTTGTCCTTTGCCCCCTCTCTTCCTATTTCTTACCCCCATGGTGCCCATTCAGAATGACCCATAACTGTGAGGATCCAGTGAGAGGACCACATTCATTTTCCTGTTGGCATGAAGGAAATCAAGAATCCAAAGCTCAGAGTCCAAAGAGTAGATTTTGTGAGTTTCTCCACGCAAGCCCACAATCCTAGCATATATACAATAATCTGTATACTTATGTTCAGCTTTCTGGAGAAAGAGTGGGACAGGTAGAGAGAATGTGCAATTCTTGTTCCTTCTTCATGGGAATTACATTCTTGCCAAGTGTGCAAATGGAAAATAACCCTATACTCCAGCTACAAAATAGGATGGTGTGATGCGTCTGTGTAAGAATGTTTCTATTTTTGCCAACTATTTGTGTGCTGATATCAGCCCCTGAGTGACCCTTCCTGTTTCAGTTTATTAAGCTGTAAAATGGGGCTGCACCATCCGTTTCGTTGGCTTCTAGTTTCTGATTTTTAAAGAATTTGACTTGTTTCAGCTGATCTTCTACGGTAAGCTGGGAATGTGTGCATAGGAGAAAGATGAGTCGACAAACCTTCATTTCTAGTCTTCTCAGATGTCAGCTTCATGCCTGATCTTCTATTTCTTGCCTCAAATTCTTGGGAAGCACACCAGGGATTTCATTCCAGAAGGCTCCCTGAAGGGGTCCATCCCAAGAAATGAAACTGCCATTTCTCCACTTGCAAAATGGAAATAAGAACAATCTCTATCCTACTTCCTTTTTATGTGGCTGTAGAAAGTGAAATGAGTTGGTAGATAGAAAAGTGCTTCGAGAACAATGAAGTGCTGCTCATGCCAAGTGCGGTATAACAATGCCAGTGGCTCATTCTGCTAAAGTTTCTTTAGCTTACGAGTGACTCATTTGAAAAGGAAAGTTTTGTGGTCCTGTTTATCTGGTTTATATTTTGTGATTTATTTCTCAATTTGGCACAGGCAGATGGTTCGGGAGCATCCCAACTATTTTAAATAAATACTTGTTATTATTTCCCAAAGCCCTAGTCTCTAGCAGTTTAAAATGCTGGCCAAGTTCACCTATAGGCAAGAGTACTTGGTGATATCAGAGGGGAGAGAACCTTTCACCAAGGTGGGATTGGGGTACGGGCAGGGAGGGGAGCCAGAGGGGAGGGGGATGTGAGTGCCATGTACTGTAGCTTGTCCATGGAGGCAGGCCAGAGATGAATTAATCATGACGTGCTGCACAGCACCAAGCAAACACCCGCCACACCAAACAAAAGGGCCTGGCTTCCATTTAACAGTCAATCAAACGGTGAAGAAACATTAGGCCTCTTTAAGATGAAGAAAACAAATATTTCATCCAGTCAGGTCTGCAGAGAGTCAAGAGGAAGAAAAAACATAATGACCAGGCTTGTCCGTGACCATTTGGCTCATAACAATCATCAGAGCCCAGGACTGGAGCGAGAAAGAATCCCAGGATGAGCAGGGAGCCACACGCATGGCCTCATGCTCCGTGCAGGATAAACAGCCAGTACATCTGGGCACCTCATGTTCTTGTACCTTAGAGTGGGGAGAAACGAGGCCCACTGAAAGATGAGCTAAGCCTGGGGAGGGAGTTGGAAAGAAGCAGCAGATGATCCAAATGTTTAGATAGTGTGATGTCTTCTCCAGAATGGGAAGACGGGCCTGGATGGGTTGGCTATCTGAGGTTTGCATTCTTTCTAAAGCAGCATGCTCAGACTCCACTCACTCTGCAGCGGAGGGGTGGGGGGAGGGGTATGGGGGAAGGGGGGCGTTGAGTGGCAGTAGTGGCAGTAACAGTAGTAGCTGCATGTGGGGAGTTTATTGCTGCCTTGCAGGAGCTGTTTGACCAAGGCAGGCAAAGTGTGATGGTAATTATTGTTTCTGTCTGCTAGTACACATGCTCTTTCCTCCCCTTTCTCTTGTAGCACAAACTGCCTTCTGTGTTATTGAGTCTGCACCAGTCCTACTATAGCTTCTTCCTGGCCAAGTGATTGGTTAAGGAATTAGCATATGGCTCAAGTAAGGCCAATGGAATTTTTACCCGAGACTGGTATATGGATGCTGGGAGAAGGAAACTGCCCCTCTTTCTGGTGGGATAGCTAAGCACTGAAGCTGTCGTTTTGGAGTTTCTGGTAGCTAGCTTTCCTATTTCCTGGAGAAAACCTGTCCATTGCAGGAAATAATTGGGTCACCATTCAGAGAGAAGAGGAGTTGAGAGATAGAAAAAAAAGTGTGATGATGTCACTTGAGCCCCCAGATGCAATCATGATTGAAGCCAGATGCACCCTTATGTTCCCAATTATATGAGGCAAGACATTCTTTTTGTTTGTGCAAGCCAGTTTGAGATGGGTTTTTGCCACCTGAACCTGGAGAGTCTGGAGGAGGACAGTGTGTGTGTGTGTGTGGGGGGGGGGGGGGTAGTTAGGGGTAAAGGCAGATTGAGCAAGTGAGAGGTCAGAGAGGAAAAGGAACGGAAGCAGAAGAGAGGAAGCATGATCGATGGCCCTTGTTAGGGAGGTGGGCACCTGCTCTGGTTTTCTGAGGCTCCCTGGAACCTGGCCTCTGAGAAAGGACGCTTATTGCAGGCAGGCAGATCTGCTCTCACTGGGGAATCAGCCCCATGGCTCCTGGAATGCAAATGTCCACATACAACCAAGTCCCCTCCACTGTCCCACCAGCCCCTCCCTGGCTGACCAGTATGTCCACACAATGGGATCTTAGTCATGAAGAAAGCGGAATGAAGTAGTGATGTATTTTACAACATGGATGAAATGTACAAACACTGGGCTACGTCAAAGAAGCCAGACACAGAAAGACCACACACGGTAGGGTTCCATTTTATGAAATGTCAAGAATAGGTAGATCTATAGAGAATAAATGTAGATCAGGGCCAGAGGTAACAACTAAGGGACATGGACTTCTTAAAAATTGCCATAACGAAGATGCTCTAGAATTGGTTCAGGCGATGGTTGCACAACTCTATCAATATTCTAAAAACCATTTTTCACTTGAAATGGGTGAGTTGTATGGTATGTGAATCATATCTCAATAAAGCTGTTATACAACAAAACAAAACAAAAATTAAGAAACAAAGTCTCTGTAAGTTACCACAACTGGTTATTAACATCAAAAGCTCGGGAGGCAGATATCAAATGGAGAAACAGGCCTAGAAAGCTAACTTAGATCCCTTGAGGAGAGTGATGACCCACGTCAGGTGATCTACTTTTATCAGAGCGGACACTGATAAAATGTCCCACAAAAGACAAAGTCAAAAGGATATGAGAGAAAGCAACCCAGTTATTCCTCAACTAGGGAATAAACCATCCATGCAATGAAATACTACTCAGCAATCAAACAAACAGACTACTGATTTAACAACAATCAGAGTGGATCTCAAATACATTATACGAAGTAAAAGAAGCCAGACGCAAAAGGCCAGGTGCCGCATGATTTCATTTATATGAAATTCTGGAAGAGGCAAAATCGTGGAGACAGAAAACAGATCAGGGGTTTGATTTTCAAAGGTGCAGAAGGGAAATTTCTGGAATGATGAAAACATTCTAGGTCTTGTTTATGATAATGACTACACCGCAGTATGTATTTATCAAAACTCGCAGAACGATACACTAAAAATGGTGAATTTTGCTCTGTGTAAATTATAACTTGCTAATGAGGGGGAAGGATGTGAAGAACATATTTGGATGTTCAGGCAGGTGCACAGGCACTGAGAAGAGGTACTTGGCCAAGGAATAGGGGCCGTCCCATCCCCTGACCCTCATGTGATCTGTAGGTCAGCTGGGGCTGCTCTGTCCTTTGGAGACCCAGGTCTGCAAATCCCCCAGACCTTCGAGGTGATGCGTGCTCCTTCCTGTGGCCCCTTCACCTCCAGTCTGCACACGTGTGGTCTATTCCCCCCATATCCACCTGCAATGGCCTCCTCATTGATGTCCCAAAACCCATGCACACCGGGCATCCAGGGCTTGGCTGACGTCACAGAAGATGGGGAGGGCTATCACCAGAAGGCCTGGGCCCCCGCCATCCTGCTGACATCCTCGTCTTCCTCCCCTTTCATTTCTGCTCCCACCCCCTCCTCCTGGTTGCTCCTGGGAGCTCCAAGTTCTTCCCCCTTGGCTATAGGGAGCAGGGGAGGTGTTCCCAGCTCCTCCACAGAGATGCTGTCCGAGCTGATCCAGGTCCTCAGCAGAACAAGGGCCTTCTTTTCATGAAGCCACTCTTTGGTATCACAGATGGCAACTTTTCTCTTTCCTATTACACTTGACATTTGGGACCCAGCCATCAGCAAGGATGAGCCTGTCTGAGCTCTTGTCCTCCCACAGCACACAGAATGGGCACAGCTCAGGTGTCCACGCTGCTGAGATGGCTTCGACAGATACTGAGCCAGCTACGACTGTCACCTCCAAGCACACTGAAAGGCAGGTCCCAAGGCAGTGGGCTCTGGGACACTCTAGTTGTTCTTCTACCTTCGAGAGCCGGCCTTTAAAAATCATTACAGCAATTTGTGCTTGGTATTTCCTCTTGTCCATGCTTTTCTTCACGCTCGCACACCCCCTTTCACTTCCTCCATTTGTCATCTCTGTCAGAAGACAGGCCCCGATTGTTCCCGGCCTCCAGCTTCGGCCACAGCAACTGCGGCCAGCCCCCATCACTGAGCTAATTACCAGCCCCTTTGCAGGAATGCCGAGGGCCTCCCGGGAAAGGGCTTGTCTGCTCCCCAAAGAGGCCGGGCTCCCTGGCCCCCTCTGGGTGGTGACACCGCAGCACCCCAAGCCTGAGCCTTCTTCCCGCTGCCCCAGGCCTTTCCCCTTGTTTCTCGGGAAGCGTGAAACAATTTCCTCTTTTCACGGGGGCTCCATGGCAGGCAGATTAATGAAGGCGAGTCCAGCACAGAGGCCAGCCTGCCAAAAACGTCTGCAGCACATTCAGCTGTCCCCACGGCGGGCTGCAGGAGGGACAAAAGGCACTGCGTTGCGCAGTTGAGTTCCCAGCTCGAATCTGACCGGGAGCTCCACGGAGGAAATGATCTTCCACCTCCTGCTCCTTTGCCTCCACACCCAAGCCTCCCACCCCGGAGCAGCCAGCTCTGAGGCTCCTTGATGCTTCTAGAAATAAGTGTCTACCATGCTCCCCACCCCCATGAAGGCTCAGGCTCGGCACTGATGCACTGGAGCCGAGATCGAGGTTCTCTTGTGAGCGGCAGGGCCACCAGGCCCTCTGCAGCCCGCGCTGTGATTGAACTGCAGAGCAAGAGCACACTAGTTGGGTGTTTTTAGCAGGCTGTTTGTTTTCTGCCTTTCAGTGGAGTTTTTAACAAACTGCTGGGTAGGTGGTGCTCCTCAAAATGGGAAACAGATGGGGCTAGTGTGGGCCCCCGGGATATTTGCTTTGAAAACTCCCAGCATGACAGCGTCTGTGAAAAAGTCCTCAGCAGCTGGGGTCCTCGTGTGCCCAGCCAGGTGTCCGGGAGCCAGAAGTTCCCAAAGGGCAGCTGCCAACTCCTGGGATTTGGACATTGGTATCGGGAGTACACATCCATGTTGTGAGCCAGACCCTTGATGGAGTGGAATTGTTGCTCCCCGGTTATGGGGTGATCTGTCCCCCTGAAGCTGGTTCATATGCCAAGTTCTTATGTATCGGCTTCCTCACGGGCAGAATTCCCAGCTTGTGGGATGGGCGTTCATCCGTGTAGGCACCTGTGGCTGAGTTGCCCAGCTTAGATAGTCGGCTCTGGGGGACAGACTGCTAAGGCCCACAGAGTATGATGGCTGAGTGTTTGCAGAGGGAGTGGAATGTATTTACAGAGCCCAGAAGTGTTTTTATCACACAGTCATATATGTACACTTGCACATACACACACACCAACACCTCCCCCAACATACATAGCCCAACACACATACACACATCTCTCAGATAATCCCATTATACCTTTGCCATATTGATGTTCCTTAGCTAATGTGAATTTTGATGGTTTTAGGACCGTCTGACTGTTTCAAGCAGGAAAACAGCCAGGCTTCTTTCCAAGTCAGTTGTTTTTAGTGCTTTTAATTTTGAATTCTTATTTTGTCTCATATCTATAGTATCATACCTACTATTTTTATTGGCTTTGGATTCATTTATCTGGTATCATTTCTTTCATTTTTAACCTTTGTTTCATTTCATTTCCAGTTTGAATTGTGGATAGTATCCAGCTGAATTTTTAAAATCTGGAACTCTTGGATTTCCCATAAAATAATTTTATCCATTTATATTTATTGTGATCATGTTCAGACTTTAGGCTTATTTCTGACATTTTATTTCATGTTTTCTGCTGGCTGTAAATACTTGATATCTGTTATTTTCATATTTTTGTGTTTTAGAAGAGAATTTTTGAGTTTTGATTCAACTTATATTTTTTTCCTAAAGTTTGGATGTTATGTATAGTATTTCTCATTTTCTGGGGGTAGAAATGACAGTGGACTAGGAAGCAGGAGACCAGGCTCTCAAATTGGAGTTTTCTCAGCAATTTTGGAATAAATGGTCTCCTCTTTATCTCTTGGTTAAAGTAGGAAAACTTTCAGTTAACATGCTAAATTAAACCTGGCTATGGCTTCACTCTGCAAAGGAATCTGCTTACTAAGTTATTCCTACTCTGGATGACTAAATCCTGGCAGCATTAGTCATAGGTCAGTGCTACTCAAAGTGTGGTGTGTAGGCCGGTGTCAACCATGAACTGCAACCATTCTGCAGTGGGGTAGATGCAGAATTTGAGATTAAATATCTAGGCACATCTATGGCAATCTGACAATGACGTGGTGTCCCAGTGTATGATTAAAAGACTTAACTTGGTGAACAGGGAACTGACCAGTTCAGGACTTGTTGACCTGCTTTGCAGGTTGCTGTGGGTGAGCTGTAATTAAGTGCTTTGGGGTAGGACCACATGATGGTCTGCGATTAAAGGAACTACTCTGTCCCATTTGTGTATTTTAATGGGAATGCATGGCATTTTGCTATGATTTCTTTGGTCTTTCCTTGATGAGGAAGTAAGAAAGGAAGGAAGAAGGAAAGCGAAAATGAGAGGAAGAAAGAAAGAGAGAGGAGGAGGTCTTTCCCCAAGGAGGGGGAAGGAAGAGATTCTATCAGGAAGCATCCCAGGTCTAGGCTGAAAGAGGCAACTTCGGTCTGATCAAGCACAGGCAGTGAGTAGCACAGGGACCTTGGGGGAAGGAAGGTATTCAGGAAGGGTGACGAGCCAAGGAGAAGAATAAATTAAAGATTGTTTCTTTTTAGAAAGATGTTAAGAACTTAGGGTGTTAAAAAAAATCAATGCCCAATGAAGATTTCCATCAATCAATTATGATGATGAGATGAAGAAACTGTATTTTTATTCACGACATCTTTCTAGAGCCATGGTGGTCCCTGGGGTTGGCTGTTCGGGACAGGGAAGGCCAGGCCCCATGGGCGTGGTGAGCCCAGTCGTGTCATGTTGTCACCAGCAGGCTTAGGCAGTGTGTTTTAGGATGGGGGTGATGAGCACCATGGCATCACACACAACCAGGGCCATTATAAGGCCTCTCTTTGCCGTAGGCACATTCTAAATTTGGAGGTCCCACTTTACATCATATCAAAAATATTAAACACACCCATATTAGATAGCAAAATACTTTTTCCTATAAAAAAACTTCAAAGGATTTTTATGATTTTGCTTTTGAAATGATATCGCTCCGAGTAACTCATTTATTTTGTAATTAGTCATGGTTTCTCAGCTAATTGTGCATGGCAAAGCAAGAAAATCTACAGATTGCATTCAAATGTGGTAGAATTTTAATGCATACTAAATTTAATAAGCAATGACATTTGTATATATTAATTAAGCATTTATTTGTTTTTAGTTTGCACTTTGCTTTTAATGTTTTGGAGCCAATGCTATTTCAGATCTCAAGCATCTTTGTGAGCTGTTGCAAAAAGTGTGGGCCTTGGGCACCGTGCCTAGAAAGCTTCATGGGTCAAACAGTCTCGTTTATGAAGGGCTGGTACATGGCGGGCTGGACAAACCTATCTTCACATGTCAGAAACTTGTGTTGAAAGAAGGACACATTTTGCTTTGGTTTCAGGGCTCCGTAATGCCACCCCCTCAGTTCAAGGCCTCATTAAGAAGAGGTGACGAGTTTTTTAGCCAACTGTTTTGTTAATGAAGCAATTCTGGTGTGGGGACACCAGACTTAACATTAAAAACTTTCAGGGATTTAGTTTCCTCATCTGTGAAATGGAGCCAATGACATAAGTCCATCACCATACCAAGGTGTTTTTGAGTTTCAGTTGAGATCATCTACAAGAACATTCTTTATTGAAAAAACACAAAATATTAAAACAGCTTAGGATACTCCTTCTCAATCCTGGCTGGACTTTAGAATCCACCCCAGGGGTTTTGGAAAAACTGAAGTCTGGGTCCCACCTGAGATCACTTAAACTGGAGTCACCGGGGAATGAGAGAGACAGCGGTTTTTTAAAACCAACCCCTTCTGGGGATTCTGACATGCAGCTGATGTTGAGGATGGAGGTGCCTAGAGAGGACATCTGTGTCCACGGCAGCAACAGTCGTGTCCTACCAGACTCATCCTGTGGCATGAGTTTGGCTTGATCTCCCGGCCCAGCCTCTTGGCAAATGGTTCTGTAAATTTGGCAGAAACTGTTTGGGGTCACAGATGCACGTGCTTTCCTGGCACACAGCCAGGCTTGGCTTCCCAGGCTTGCGTCACGTGGGGCCATGTGGGTGAGTTTTGGTCAATGGATGCGAGCAGAAGTGACATGCACCATTTCCCGGTCTTCCTCAGTGTACTGGTTTCCTGGGGCTGTGGTAACACATGACCATGAATGACTGGCTAAAGCAGCAGAGAGTAATTTTCTTACAGTTCTGGAGGTTAGGAGCCTGAGATCAAGGTCTCGGAGGATTGGTTCTTTCTGGAGGCTCTGGGGGAGAATCTGTTTCATGCTTCCTTTCTGGCTGCGGTGGCTCCAGAGATCCTTGGCATTCTTTGGCTGTAGATGCATCACTCCAATCTCTATTTCCCTGTTTATGTGACTTTCCCCTGTGTCTCTGTCTTAAATCGTTTCTATTATAAGGACAGTAATCATCAGATTTCCTGCCCACCCTGTATCCAGAATAATTTCATTCTAGGATCCTTCACTTCATTGCAACTACAAGAGCTTCTTTCCAAATCAGGTCATATGCACAGCTAACAGGGGTTAGGACTTGGACATATCTTTTTGGGGGGCCACCACTCAACCCATTGCACACACAGATCATTTGGCTTAGAGACAGATAGCCTTTCTTCCATCATCTTTGTAGCACTTATTCCAATTCTTCTCAATGGTGAGAACAATGTGAGGGATGCTACTAGGGTTAGACTAAGTTAATATTCACATAGGAATGGAGTGAGAACTTATTTTATTACTAGAGGCCCGGTGCACGAAATTTGTGCACTTAGGAGGGGGGGGTCCCTCAGCCTGGCTTGAACCCTCTCGCAGTCCAGGAGCCCTCAGGGGATGTCCAACTGACAACTTAGGCCCACTCCTGGGCTGTCAGTCGGACATACTTAGCGTTGCGGCGAAGGTGGGAGAGGCTCCTGTCACTGCTGCTGCACTTACCTGCCATGAGCCTGGCTTCTGGCTGAGCGGGGCTCCCCCTGCATTGAGCATCTGCCCCCTGATGGTCAGTGCGCATCATAGCGACCGGTCATTCTGCCTTTTGGTCGATTTGCCTATTAGCCTTTTATGCTAAAACCAGCTCTTTGGCATCCCCCAAGGGGTCCAAGATTGTGAGAGGGCACAGGCCAGGCCGAGGACCCCACCGGTGCATGATAAGGGCTGGGGAGGGACAGTGGAGGTTGGCCAGCTGGGGAGGGACCGCAGGAGGGGTCCAGGGCATGTCTGGCCCATCTTGCTCAGTCCCGATTGGCCATATCCCAGCAGCAAACTAACCTACCGGTTAGAGTGTCAGCCCCCTGGTGGTCAGTGCACGTCATAGTGAGCAGTTGAATGGTCTTAGCATATCATTAGCATATTGCACTTTGATTGTTGAATGGATGACCACTTAGCATATTAGGCTTTTATTATATAGGATTTTGTTGTTGTTAATCCTCACCTGAGGGTATTTGTCCCATTGATTTTTAGATAGAGTGGAAGGGCGGGAATGACAGAGAGAAACATTGATGTGAAAGAAACACATTTATTGGTTGCCCTCCTGCACGTGCCCTGACTGGGGCCAGGGATTGAGCCTGCAACTGAAGTACATGCCCTTGACTGGAATTGAACTCTTTGTCCTTCAGTCCATAGGCCAATGCTCTAAACACTGAGCCAAACTGGCTAGGGTGAGAACTTATTTTATATCTGGCACCAGGGTTTGGTGGCTGGCTTACAGGAAACCCATTTTCAGTGGGAAGGAGTGAGTCTTGCATATTTCAACTCCACATAATGCAGGGGCTAGCCTGTGCATTACTTTATTTGACTCTCAAAATCCCTAGCAGGAGGGTTGCTGCTGTCACCACTTAGGCACACAGGAGAATCAACAATGGCATAGTTTGCCCAATAGACCTTGAGACAACACTCTGAGTGCAATGCTATTTGGGCAGTGATTCCAGAAAGAACTGGGAAGGGAGTGGAGAAGTGAGACAGGGAGGCGGAGGATGCCAATACAAGGTGTGCTACTGGGCAGGTTACTGCTGCAAGGCAGCTGGGATTCAATCCCATTGGGAAGCTCTGAGAGAGGGTGTGGAGCCAATCTTGGAGGGGTGAGAGACTGTACTATTCACCACCAACCCTCATCCGATATTGCTCTAGGGCTATTTCCTAGGTGCTAGCTAACTACCTGCTTCTTCTAGCCTGCCCTGCTAATGGAATTGCAATAGGAAGCCGCTGGTGCCAAGGACGGGGCCATAGGGTGGGGCAGCCATGCTATTTGCCTCCAAAGCCTTTGCTCTCTCCTTCATGTTCCTCACGTCAACTGAGGGCAGACAGACTTGTGGCCTGAAGCCCGTCCTACTCCTTCCCTGCAACCAGTTCTGACTGAAACCTCCTGCTGGTTGCAAGACTTCCTGAAACCTCAAGTCTTTGAGATCAAGTCCAGAAGATTCTTCCCTTGGATGCTTCTGCAGAGCATGTTTTCGTGCGATGGGTTCTGTGTGACCCAGTGACATGCATCACACTTGCAATATTTCCACTGCTGACAAAATAAATCAGCTCTCCTGCCGTAGCGCTCAGCTTATTAGGGGAAAATGGAAAGGGGGCATTAAATATTCATGCTGCGTATTTTCCTTCCCCTGGGCGCCTCTGTGCTGCTGATCACTGCCCAGCCAGTGCAGCCTTCTGCCTTTTTTCTCCTGATGATGATAGGGGACAGACGGGACCTTTGACAACGCAGGGAGGGACAAGAGTGAAAATTGGGGCTCTGACTGGTTTCCTAGGTTCCAGCGTGGGAGCGGCCCATCTTCGTCGGATGCCAAGGACGACAGCAGTGTGAACCTTTATCTCGGGTGGAAAGCTTGCCACCCTGGTCGTCTAGCTGAGACGTCTTCACAGGAGGAAGCACGGCTTCTTGGAGGAAAGGTGCTTTCAGAGGCAGGATGGGGAGCCAGGAGCCTTGGAGACGCAGCTGATGAGAGCTGAGCTACCAGACTGAGGGGACCCCTGGCTCTGCTCCTCACTGTGTTCATTTCCGATGAACATTCAGTAAAGGCCCCCCCCCTGCTCAGCTGCCGAGGAGGTGGGTGGAAGCAGCTTTTAGTTCTCAGAAAGGTTCTCCCGGAGATGTTGGTGTTTCCTTTGGCTAATTTGTGCACAAAAATAAAAAACGAATCCCTAAGAGGAGTCCTCTTTTAGAATGCTGGCAAGGTGACAGCTTAGTTGTGTGTGTGTGTTTTAAATTAATTTTTTTTTCATTACATGAGTAATGCATTAATGCAGTTTTGTAAAAATTTAAATCATTACACATGGGCTAGAGCGGCTTTCCCAGTCCCTCCCTGGCCTGAGGACCCTCCGCCCGCCACCGCCGCCAGGGAGGGGTCACAGCTGATGGTTCTACAGAGGCGCCCAGGATTTTGTTTGTTTGCTTGCTTTTGACGCTCCTCCTCAAAAACACTTTTGTTTTCTGATGAAATCTGTGATTTGGCCTTGTGACTGCTTTCTCTTGTCCCCAACATATCCTCCCTCCTCCCCTCATGCCATCTACATACGGCCTTGACTAATTTCTTCCAATGATCATTGAACCCTCTGTGTCTGAGCTCAGGAGCCTTTCCGAGCTCTGAGTTCTATAGCATTGTCTGCCTCGCTTTAGACCAGGGGTGGGGAGCCTTTTTCTGCTAATGGTCATTTGGGTATTTATAACATCATTCAGGAGCCATACAAAATTATCAACTTAAAAATGAGCCTGCTCTATTTGGTCAAACATGTAATTAACTCACCCCTAATGCCTTGGCAGGGCCAGACCAACTTATGTCACGGGCCTTATATGGCCCTGTGGGCTGGACGTTCCCCACCTCTGCTTTGAACACTTGTCACAGTCTGTCCCTCCCCACCCCCAGGCGTCTTGTCTCTGGATGGTTGAGGCTTCTCTCCTCTGGGGCAGTTTAAACACACCTCGTTGGGCTTGTCTTCGGGCCTTCGCTCATGCGGCTCCTCTCTCTCCTTCCCCCTTGATCATGCTCCTATTTCAAGACACCACACCCTCTGTGAAGCAATCTCTTGCCTGTGCAGGTGCCCTGAGCCTTGCTTCTTAGAACTCATGTCCAGGCAGCAATGGAGGTCTGGGAGGCAAAGGTCTCCAAAGGCTGATTCTCTTCTTATTTTCTCCCCATCCTTGAGTCTTCCAGCTCAAGGTCATGCCTCAGTCGTCATCCTCATCAGAGCTGTTGTGGAGACCTACTATTTCACAGGCTCTGTCCCTGGGACTCTGCATCGGTCATCTCACTTTGTCCCACTCCTGTTGGTAGCTAAACTTGGACAGGGAGTGAGGTAGTGGGGGGAGGATGTGTCTCTCTTCAAAAGTCCCTTGTCAATAGCTGGTATGGGTCAGAGGTGGGATTCAAACCCAGGGCTAACTCCCAAGTGCATGAATGATAAGGTGGAAGGATTTGCACCAGGTGGCATGCTTCCCTTGATTTTGCTTGCCCAGTGGCCCACGTCCTAGAAATCCCATATCTGTATCCATGGAGGATTTATAAAGAGCCTGCCCTCCAGTCTGTGGTCCCCTCTGTCTGCCCTTCGCTTGGGCGCTGAGAGAGCTAAGATCCAGAGCGGACAGAGGAGGGCTGCCTACCAGGCAGGTGCGGGCCTCCAGGGACCCCACGAAGCTGTCAGCAATTTAGGGGAAATGAGCGTCCAAAGGCCAGCTCCGCAGAGAGATCATGGGAAGACATTATCCACCGTTGTTTACAAGAGAGAGTGTGAAACTCCTAGTGACTTTCTTGAGGGAAGACATTCCCTTGAGGGGAAATTAGGCAAATCGTGTGCCTGTTGGGCCACAGGGGCTCAAATCCTCGCGGAATTAACTTGTCACCGACTTGGCTGTCACTTGTGCTCTCTTTGTGGCCTCCTGCGCCTCAGTGTCGCCGCAGCCACAGGGGGAGGTGAATGCACGCATGCGCATGCCCCAGCACCGGCACCAGGGGCCATAGGGCTTCATTTGGGGTGCTTTGCAGGCGGGCTGGACGTTCCCACAAAGGATAATGCTAACTGCACCTGTCAAAGCCTCTCACCCCCTTGGTGGCCCGTAAGCGTCCCTCTTCCTGAGCTACTTGCTGTCCTCCCCCTCCCCCCGCACCCCTTTCCAACAGATGAAGTGCATGCTTCAATCAAAGCACCATTTGGCATGACTGAAGCTTTTTTCTCTTCAGTCTCCTTCCCCAGGTCCCTGCAGTGTGTCCTCCTCCTCAGTCTGCCACAGGGTCTGGGGGCTAAGAGCGTGTGCTGTGGAGACAGGCTGGCTTGGCTTTAAATCCTGGCTCCATTGTGTACTAGTATTTGACCTTGAGCCTCGATTTCACTGTCTGAAAAACGAGTCTAGTTAGTATCTAGGTATGAGATGTTCTTAGCTCTATACTCAACACATATGAAGTTCTCGATGGAGGGTGGCTGTAGAGTCTCAGTCTGTTACCTTTCTTGGTGTCTCTTCTATGTGGACTTTTAAAAATATATATATTTTTATTGATTTCAGAGAGGAAGAGATAGAAAAATCAATGATGAGAGAGAATCATTGATTGGCTGCCACCTGCACGGCCCCTACTGGGAATTGAGCCTGCAACCCAGGCATGTGCCCTTGATCAGAATCGAACCTGGGATCCTTCAGTCCTCAGGCTAATAATCTATTGATTGAGCCAAACTGGCTAGGGCTCAACTTTCCTTTTAAGTGATGGTGTCTCCTGGGTTCCCTTTTCTTTCTATTCTGGCCTCTTTGGATGAGAATTTTGCTCAACTGGCTGAGTGCTACCCCCCCACCATTGGTTTCATATATAACCTGTGTATATGATACTTCTGTAAATTTCAGATCATTACTTGGTGGTCAATAATATCCCAGTTTTGAAACTCATATCAACTTGTATCCAAAGCCATCAAATAACTTTTAAGTTGATCATGAACCTTTTTCTCTTGCAAAAATCTAAACCTATAATTAAACTTGTATTTCACCTCACCCTGGGCCGGTAGCTCATTGGTTAGAGTGTCACCCTGATATGGCAAGGTTGTGGGTTCAATCCCTGGCCAGGGCACATATAAGAATCAACCAGTGAATGTATAAGTGAGTGGGACAGCAAATCGATGTTTCTTGATCTTTCTCTTTCTCTCTCTCCCTTCCTCTCTCTCTCTCTCTAAAATCTATAAATAAAAATATAAAACCTAGATCTTAAAAAAAAACCTTTGATCTCAAAAAAACAAAATTTCTGTTTCAAATTAGTTATTCTCCCATTCCCTGCCCTCTATCTAGCCCCACCCTCCCCACCAGAAGTCTCTATATGTGGATAATTTCAGAGGATTTAAATTTAACAGAAAAAATAATGAGTTGAATTCCTTCTGGCCAAACGATGTTTCCAGAAGGTTTAAAGGCATACCAGTCTTATCTTCTGAATCATGGCTCACCCTCCAAAGTATTTAACTGCATTCAATTTCCGAGTTTTGAGATGTTACCTGATTTCCCTTACTTCCTAAAAAGAAACAAGAAACCAACAGCAAGGACGCACACACGCTCCAGGAGAGCTGGCCTTTCCTACTGTGAGCCACTTACCGGGATCCAAAAGACTTACTCAGAGGCATAATTAATTGGAACTTATTTCAGTGGAAGTTATTTCTCTTCATCTCATTACAGAAACAAAAGAAGCTTATAGGCCAGGGGAATCCATGAGGTTTCAAGAGAGCCTACTGATGAATGAAATTGGAAGGAGTTGACACACGGTCAGAGATGGTTAACATCCAGAGATTCTTACAGAGAAACAGCGATTCTCTTCCATTAACTCCTCCTTGCCTCTTTGATCATGAATGGTTCCGTGTCTGCACGTTAAGTGCAAGGCTGCCATGGCCTTAAAGGCCCCCAACGACCTTTCCCTGGAGAACGGTTCTTCAAGAACTTGGAAGATTAAAAATAACAATAACAACAAAAACCAAACAAACAAACAAAAAGACAGAAAAATGCCAACAGGCAGAGATTCCATGAGAAAGTTGCTGTAGTCTAAATCTGCCATCTCTGCTTGTTATGACAAGTACATCCTCATTAATTTATCACCCAGTCAGTAGGGAAATGGATCAAGTTGGGCCTGAAAACTCTGGGTCATAATTGCCTCGTTTTTTTGTAGAACAAATTAATTAAATGAAGGAGAGAGTTGGGAGAGGGTACAATTTGGGAGATGCTTGAAGGATTTTTTAAGTAGCTGACCTACTGAGTTTTCTCCTGGCTTCTTTTGTTTTTTTTGTACAGTTCTAAGAGCTTCTCTGAGTCTCCCAGAAAGAAAGCATGAGGAAGTGAAGAGCCCTGATGTTTGTGGCAACTATTTGAGATGCCAAAAACTAGATGGGGCTCTGGGGACCTGCATTGTCAGTTTGTATCCTCTTCTGACCCAACGACGACGTAGCCCCACATCTTTGAATAGTCTTTCAGCTCTGGACGTGGCCTGTGGCCATTAGACATTCCTTTCATTCTGGAAATGGGGAAAAAGGGTGAATATGTCTATAAATTGAGGATGTTATCACCCAACCCGGCTGGTGGTCAGGCTTCATGCTCAAAACTGTCCAATTAAGGAAATAAAAAAAATGTAAGCTTTGTAGGAAAAATTGCAAATAAGGTGGCTTGGGGTTAAGATTTTGAGTGGTTTGGTGCTTAAACTTATACTCTTGTTTATGGGGGAAATGGATTAAAGAAATCTATATACAGGTGGCTGAATTAGGCAATCATCTATTATATAATTGACTAACAACATAATCCATCATAATGGTGTTGAGTCAGGCCAAGGCCACTGCAAGTTTAGGGGACTCCTGGGTTTTTTTGTTTTTTTTTCATTCTTCCTGCTTCAGCTTTTAGAAAGGCAAGAGTTTGGGGGGAGTTCATTCTTTCTCTCTCTTTCCCTCTCTTGTTCCAGAGGGTGATGTCTAACAGTGCTTTCCTGAAAATTGGAATTATTGTTTTTGGTAGAAAAGAAAAACTTCCTCTGAAACAGCACTTACCTCTTTTGTCCTCCCCAGAGGCCCTGCATGCCCTGGTTTTGTGGCCTGACATCGTCCCACCTGAATAGTCAGGGCGGAAGGGGACGGGCAGTTTCTATCAAGTCGAGATGTGCAGGGCATCAGGGCCAGAGCCCTTCCTAGTCACTCCATTGAGACAAAAGAGATACCTCCCCTCCATCCTTCAGACAAAGGTCCTGAGAGTAAACTAGTCAGCCTGGTTCTGCTTTGTGGAGTTCCACCAGGAGGCAGGTGTCCTTCTCTTATTGCCCCAGGTGGTGGGAGGGGGTGGGGATGCAGGGGCTCCAGCAGTGCTGGGAGTGTGTGTGTGTGTGTGTGTGTGTGTGTGTGTGTGTGTGTGTCCCACTTGTACCCTGGCAGATTCCAAAACCTATTTATAGGGGATGCTATGATGTATCCCTCTTTAGAATTGGGGTGCCTGTTCACTCAGTTGCGGGCAGTGTTGGCTGCTGGAGACTCACACCCAGGAATTGTCCTCACCAAGGGGAGCTGCCTGTTCAGCTGAATGCCCCAACCTTGGATATCCACGTAATAACTGGTCTGTGTCGGGGTGCAAAGCCCCTTGTCTGGATTCAGGATAATCCTGGGGCCACTCCAGCTCTAGAGCTCCCTGTGGGGTCAGTAGAGACCTCTGTTACAACTGTATCACAATTCACTTTCCTTCTACCTACTCCTACACCCTCATCCCCCTCCCAGGCATGAATCTGGGACCATCCCCAGTACACCTCCTGCATGCACATCTCCCTGTCTCAGCCTGTCGTCCAGGGAAACAGCCTACTGACTAAGTGTCTCCTCTTCATTTCAAGTGGATGGGGAATGAGAGTCAGATCCGCTACTGTGAGGTCACAGAGGTGCCTCAATTCCACAGTCACTGGTGTTTCTGGTCCCCTCAGGACCCCTGAGATTGCTGACTGTGGGGAAGCAACTTTAGAGGCTTTGAGACACTAGGACGTGTCCTCCCGTGTGGCCTGTCATTCTGCCTCAAATTCCACCTTTTGGTTATTCGTTTCTTTTTCACCTGAGAGCCTATTGGTTTTCCTGAGGGTCCTGTTGTAAATCTCCTAGAGACTCAGTGTGGTCCTGAGGAGAGAGCCCATCCAGGTTCAAGGCCAGGCTCTTCCACTTACCAGCCATGTGATCTTGGAATTGACAAAGTACCTGTCTGGACCTTGGGAGGTGGAGCTTCAGGGATGTGACCCACCCACCCTGCAGAGCAGCCTTGGGGCCTGAGGAGATAGTGTGAGGGACAGTGGGAAGGGCAGAGGGAGTGGCCCAGTCTGGCCAGGAAGGTAGCGCCTCAGCACATCAATTAGCATCTTAGCTGGACCTTAACAACCAGGCCCAGCCAGGCCTTGCCAGAGAGGGCTTCGGAAGAGTAAGAGGGAGGGGTCCTGGGCAGAACCTCTGATTTGGGGGCCAGGCAGAATCGAGTTCAGATCTCACTTCTACCATCCATTTGGACAAATAGCCTCTGCTTCAGTTTCCTTTTCCATATAGGAGTATAATTGTACCACAGGGTTGTAGAGAGATTGTGAAGGCATTAAGATAAAGCATCTAGAACAGTTGATGAACTCAGTAAATGCTGGCTTTTCTTAGTGGCAGAGTGGAGTGGACCCCAGCTCTAACATGTACCAGCCGAGTGACTTCAGGGGAAATAGTTACTAACTCTCTCTGAGCCTCAGTGTGCTTATCTGGAAAGTGCAGTGATAGTGCCTGGCTTGTGTGGTTGTTTTGGAGGCTAAAGGGAATGTACAAAGGGCCTGGTACTGACAGGCGCCCAGCTATTATTACTGCTGTTAAGTTGAAGAAGTTGCTCTTGTATTGAGGGTCCTAGATTAAGAGCAGCAGAACCTGGGCCGATGAGGCGTTTGGTGCATTTTTACACATAGAGGGCC
Source organism: Myotis myotis (assembly GCF_014108235.1). Taxonomy (NCBI): domain Eukaryota; kingdom Metazoa; phylum Chordata; class Mammalia; order Chiroptera; family Vespertilionidae; genus Myotis; species Myotis myotis. Next base: position 9,197,332 of record NW_023416319.1, on the reverse strand, counting down.
GCAGACGAACAGGCCCAGCTTTCTCACCGATGCTGGGAAGTTCCCCAGCGACTTTGCTGCCAGGTTACCTGTTTCCTAGCAGGGAAACAATGCATGGACCTTGGCCATTGCATGCTGCAGTCTCACTCTTTTCTGGGAATCACCTGATGTCAGGGTTTGCAACCTGAGCGCCTGGTCCAGAGCAGGGAGCTCTGCCAGGCCCCAGACAAAGGCTCCCTTGGTCCTCGAGCTGGCGTTAGCTGCTGCCCTGGCCAGGTGTCCACTGATGGGCTTTTGGGTGTCATGTGACCACCCCTACTTAGATCTTCAGATAGAAACTCCAGCCATTCCTGGGCATCGTGTCCCATCCGCAACTTGACGAGGATACGGAAAAAATACAATTTTCACTACAAAATACCTGGACAGGTCCAGTTAATAGCCAAGAAATCTGCCTTATCCCGAGGGAGGAAGCAGGCATGGTGGTGCCATGGAGAAGGTCTTGCCCCTAATGCTGACTTGTGTCCAGGGATTGCTGGTTGCAGGGGGAGAAAAAGAAGTTCCTTTGATTTAATTCAAATAAAAATTAGGGGTTTTACTTTAAGTATTCAGGGGCAGCTTTGGGGACCCAGTTGCAGGAAATTTGGCCTGGCCTCCCAGCAACTGGCAGGTCCCCACCTCTTCCCTGACACCCAGACACTTGCTCAACTCTCCTCCCTGCAGACGACTTTCCTTGCCAGGCCCGCTCTCTGCCTCTCCTTACTTTGCCTGACCGTGGCTTTGGCTGACCTTGGCTGACCTTGGCTAACCTTGGCACCGGTTTCAGGCTCCACAACCTTGGTTCCCCATAGCTCACCGACATAGTCCGACATAGTCCACAACCAATGATCACTTTGTCTGAATATTAAAGAAAGAGGATTTGATTGACTTAACTTGGTCAGGTGTTAGAACCTGGTCCAATCAGCTGTGATCAGGGGAAATGCTCCCAGAATGCCATGGGCTGTTCCTCCTGGAGCTGTGGGCAAAGTGGGCTCTCTAATAGGGGGACTTTGCTGGCGAAGAACTCATGGACATTTGGAAAAATTGGTTCAGCTTTCTGGGTCTTTCTTTTCCTCAGCTGTAAAATAATAATAGTAATTGTTTCATTGGCCATTAAGTGTCAAAGTAAACCATTTTACACATGGAACACAGTTGACCTTCCCTTCCACTCCCCATGGCTGTACATTTTCAGTCACCTGTGGCCACATAACCGTAATGCCAACCCTCATCTCAGGATAAAGGGCGTCCCTTCTTCCAGGAGGTTCCTTTCTGGGAACCCTGAGGAACGTGTGCCATCCCTGCCAGCCACCTTGCTCTGCTTTGTCGCTCCTTTCAAGCTCAGCTGGGCATCTCTAGTGTGTTCCAGGCTGCCGACCTCCCCCTTGCACATCTTCATCCCTAATGTGGATGTGAGTGAGCTTCTTTCAGTCCTCAAAGCACGGCTGAGATAGGATGGGAATGGTACAGTCCTTCCCCCGCTCCCTAGCTTTATTGAGTTATGATTGACAGATAAAAGTTATATATATATTTAAGTGCAATGTGAATTTTAAAATGAAAATGGAGCAACTTTTTTAAATGTTTGAGGACAACAGAATTTAACCAAGAGCCTAAAGTTGGCCTCGCGTAGCTCTTACTGGGCCTTCATGTGGCTAGAGGACCCTCAAAGCATTTCTGCTGAGGAATCCAGGCCACTCCCAGATACAGAAAGCATTTCATCTTTTCCAGTCTGAGGTGCACCTGGTTCTCTTCAGCAGAAGTCATTCCAATCCCAGGAAGCCTGGCCATTCCCTGGCGGAAACAACCTTCCCACCTGCCAGGTCCCTATCAGACCCCGTCACAGTCCCCCAGCTTCGCCAAGTCTGGCTTCTTCAGCCTGAATGAGTCCACAGGAGCGCTCAGCAGCCTGGGCCCAGTTTTTTGGGGGGCCCAAGCCTGCATCTCCCTCCTCTTGGGGGTAGGTATTTGCACTGGATCACTTGTGAGCTCATTTTTGGTTGGAACAAACAAACGTATCTCCCAAGACTATCCACACTGACGTTCCAAGATTTACAGGAAAAGACTTTCTGACTTTGAGGCTCACCTGGAGACTCTCCAGTTGACATTTTTAAGTGGCGCACGTTAGGATGAGAACTGGCCTTACCGTGGGACCAAAACGGCTCAGTGACGTGGCCCCTCCTTAAACAAAGGGAGTGTCAGGTCCAAACACAAATGCATTTTTCCCTCATAAATTCTCCAAGTGGCTGCTCTCCAACCTCAAATACTTAAAGCCCAGTCTCTTTCAGATGCCTTGTGCTGTTAAACTACCTCCTCTGATCCTCCCAACAACTTTTGAGGTAGGGTATGGCTTGCCTCGTTTTACACATGGGGAAACTGAGGCACAGGCTGTGATAATTAGCCTAAGGCTAGTACACTGCCGGGTGGCATTCAAACCCAGCATCAGCCTTGTCCCATGATGCTTCCTAGTGCTGGTGGACTGCCATGCTGAGGTGGTCCTGACACCGGGAGGCCCTGACCCTGGTGTGGGGGAAGGCAGCTGTGACTCACAGGAGCTGACGTCAAAGGACAGTCCGGCTACCTAGCTTGCAGGAACCGGTGCTCATGGAAACCTGGGCCCCGTTCAAAGGTTATTACAAACTCAAGGCCATGACGGCAGAGCATGAAACCAGGTCAGGTCCTTGTGAGCCCTGGGCCCTGTGCAGGTCACAGGCCTGTGGGGCTGGCAGCCCAGACATGTCACCTTGCTCCTGGGAGGCGCATGGCTGGGGGGTGACCTGGTGCTGGAGGATATGGGCTGTTTCCTAGCGAGGCTTTACCCACCCCTGCAATGTGTGTGGCTGTCAATAACAGCCCAAGACCAAGGGGTCAGGTGCACCAGATCATTTTTGCAGTTTAGCTACTTTTATTCCTCCCCTATTGTTGTTTGGAATAATCTGAGTGGCTTTAGGAGAAGTTGCTCCAACAGGTTTGGGGACAGAGGTGAGAAGGAGGGGGACAGAGAGCTGTGAGGACAGTGCTCCGGCCTAAACAGCAGAATGACAATTGGAAACATAAACTCCAAGGAGGAAAGTGAGAAAAACAACCCCCCAACTCAACTGTAGCCACCTGACCAAGGGGGAAGCTGAGAGAGGAGAAGGCTGGTCGGGATGGGAAGTGGTCAGCAGCCCTCACTGGAGGATGGGATCCCCCAACGGAGGCATTTGGCACTGGGCTGGGTCTCCCCAGAAGGCAGGATGTGCTGGTGAGGTTCCAATTCTGGCAGAAGCCTCTTGCATTCTCAGGCAGCTGCTGTTTGGACTTTGAAAACCTGCTTCCAGCTTTGTGATTCTTTCCAGGGTCGCTGAGCATCCTGCATGCAGCCTGAGGATTCCATGGCTCACAGTCAAGTATGGTCCCTGCCCTCCAAGAATTCTCAGTCTGGAGAGGGAGCCAGAAAAATGAACAGGCAGGTGTGACAGGCAGGGAGGTGTTGAGGAAGCACAAGGAGAATTGCCTGACCCAGAGAAGGCCTCTCCTTGGGAAAGCCACATTTATACAGCAATCTGAAGGATGAGTACAATTTATCCAGGTGTTGGGGATGGTAGGTGTGTGATGGGGATCCCAAAGCACATGCAAAGGCCTGCAAGTGAGAAAGAGGCTCTTGCATTTGAATGATGTACTTCTAAGAGAGACCTTTCTAACAGCAAATATTAACTGAGTGGCTACTACATGCTTCATTGTAAGTCATCCTATATGCTTGATTGTGCACACTCCATCCAATGGTACACCTTTGACTGCTTCTCTGTTCTCTCAATATTTTTTATTTCATATATTAGTTGGTTCCCTCCCTTGGATTTATTCCATGTACTAGCAGAATATAAAGTCAGATGCTGTTTCAAAGATCAAAATAACATTGGCTTAAGCAAGAAAGATGGACGTCAACTTCACCTTCATGAGATTGCCCAAGAATCAGCAGGTGGTTGATAAGGTGGCTCCACAGAGGTGAGAACCCAGAACCTCATGCTCTTTTTCTTCCATCATCTCTGAGGCGTTGTTCTTGAATACATGTTTTCTAATGGCTCTCCGCAATGTCAACTTTCCCTGAGGCAAGATGGAAAGAGAGACGGAGTAGCACACATTCCTTTCTTTTAAGGCTATGGCTTGGGAGCTGCATGCATCATTTTTGCTCCCATTCCATTGGCAAGAGCTTAGTCATGTGACTCCATCTAACTGCAGGGAAGTCTGGGAAATGTAGTCAAGCTGGTTCTCATGCTCAGCAAAGGCTCAGAGGTTAAGTGGGTATTCAGATGACTAGCCATCACTATCCTATTCTATTTTTGGTTTGTGATCTCAGAGGTCTGTCTCCAAAGGCTAATATCACAGTAATGACTCTCCTGTTTGGCTCAGCCCTGGGCTCCCCATCTCTTGTGTGGATGCCAGAAAGAAAGAGAACATCAATGCTAGGAAACTAAATATCATATCTTATGCCCAAACTAAAATTTTCAAAAGACAAGTCAAGGGATAAAACATTTATGGGATGTTTCAGACCAATAAAAATTCCTCTTTTCAGGGCAGGGCAAGGGAGACCTACTCACTTTACTTGATGATTGTATTATATGCTGAGTCAGTCCCCCTTTAGGCCTTAAATGTTGAGAAGAGGCAGTGAAGGCCATGGACTTGCCCATAATCCCTTAATCAAGGCCCAGTCTGAATTCCTCAGGTTTTGTTCCTTGGCAGGAGATGGAGGGGGGGAAAAGTGACAGACTGACAAGGAAAGCTGGCGTCCAGGTAGTAAATGCATTCCCATAAAGACCTCTTCGGGAACGTGAGAGGTGGGCCATCCTTGAGTGAATGGGTTCAGCTAGACAGATGATCCAGATAATCCAATAAAACACTTCTGTTTTTGTGACTAATCCAGCTGTCATACTCCATTTCCAGGAGTTCAAACCATCCCAAAGTGTTCTGAGTCTCAGTGTTCACTTTCTGGTTTGCCCAGAATTACATTTTCATCTCGGCCAGATCTCCAAGCTGCCTACTCATGTCTCAGACAATAACAAGTGAAGGAAAAAGTTAAGAAGGAAGCAAGATCATTTCATACACTGCAGGACTCAGTGCTCACAAAGTGGGGTTTATCTGCTGTTTTGCATCATGTGTGTCTCCGTGCCCTGCTAATCATAAGGGTGGCATGGAGGTTCTTCATGTGCGTGTCTGTTTCTTACACAGGGAGATTCTGAAGGAACACGTCTGCGTCCCAGTTTGGTGGTCCTCCCAGCTTTCAGGGTGGCGCCTGGCATGTGGGATGTAGTGAGGCAATGCTTGCTGAATTGCTGGCTTCATTCAGATAACCAAGGTTGTGGCTCTTAGTTAATGCACTTCCCCTTTATGAGCAGCATAAGTGATCAGAGTGCCATGCTTTTATCATATTTGTATGCTTTCTAGCTGTGGATCTCTCCTCTCCCTCCACCCACCTTCCCTCTGAGAGTCCATTGCAGTCTTTAAAAATGGAAGGAGTGCTTATCAGAGGCTGGAGAGAGTTCACGCATCATAAAAATTAATGATATGGGAAAATTGTTCGGCAATTTCTTATTAACTAAACATACCCTTGCCTTAAGCCCCAGCAATTTCACTCATGGATATTTATCCCAGAGAAATAAAAGCCTGTGTTCAGGCAAAAGCCAGCACATGAATGTTCAAATGTTCACAGCAGCTTTATTCATAATTGCCTAAAACTAGAAACAACCCCGAAGTCCTCCAACGGGTGAATGCTTAAACACCCTCTCATATGTTATAAGAAACAGGCTTTTGAGACAGGCAATGTATTCATTTTCTAGGGTTGCTTTAACAAGGTACCACAAAACTGAGTGGGTTAAACAGCAGACATTTATTGTCTTACATTTCTGGAGGGTCGAAGTCCAAGGCCAAGGTGTCAGTGGGGTCATGCTCCCTCTGTAGGTGCTAGAAAAGGAACTGTTCCTGGCCCCTTAGCTTCTGGTAGCTCCTTAGCTTGTGCCAGCGTAATTCCTACCTTTACACGGCATTCTCCCTGTGTGTCTGTGACTAAATTTCTCCTTTTTATAAGAACACCAGCCATAGGGACCCACACATCTCGTATGACCTCATCTTACCCGAGTACATCTGGAGTGACTACTAGTATTTCCAAGAAAGCTCCCATTCTGAGGTCCTGGCGCTTAGGACTTCAACATAGGAACGTGATGGAGACACAATTAAACTCATAACATTTAGCAACGTGGATTAAGGACATTATGCTTGGTGAAAAAAGGCAACATCAAATATTTTTATACTGTATTTCCTTTATGAAACATATGCAAAATGACAAAACTATAGAGATGGGAAACAGATGGGCGGTGGCCGGGAGAAAGGGGCAGGGTGGGGGAGGGGCGAGTCTATAAAGGGTAGCCCCAGGGAGCGATAAAATAGTCTGGATCCTATCGGTGGGGGTTATACAAATCTATACGGGGATCAAATTGCACTGAACGACTGGCCCTCCCCCCAACACCAGGATGCATATAAAAACTGGTAGAAACTGAACACGGTCTGCAGCCTAGTTAATAGTATTGCATCAGGGTCAGATTCTTGGATTTGATCATTGTACTAGTTACATAAGATGCTACCATTAGGGGAAGCTAGGGGAAGGGTTCATGGGACTATTCTATGTACGATGCTTACAATTTCCTTTGAGTTTGTAACCATTTCAAAAATAAAAAGTTTAAACATTTAATGATGTGGGATGGGAGAAAGGAAATGAAGGACTGGAAGTGTAGACTGGGTTCAAAAGTTTCTCCTGAGAGGGTCATAATCCTGAAAAGACTCCTGGCTTCCTAATTTCATGACATCTGCTGTCATCCGCCTTCCCTCTCTACTAGTGGAATGAGGAGCTGTGTTCAGGTGGGACAGGCAGTGGAGGGCAGAGAGGCCAGAGCGCACATTTTTATGTATTTCCCTCTGGATGTCCACCCAGGACTTGATTTCCCAGATGTTCCCAGATGTTTTGTGAGCTGTCAGGACCTCAGGTTCTTAGATAACAATGGCCCAGCTCTTCCTCCCTCCCCTTTCCTTGGTGCCATTGTGCTTGGGGAAGACCTCACTCTGCAGGCCTGGGGGCCTGTCCCTCTCTGTCAAGCTGGGGGAATCTTGCCCAGCCCTCCTGCCCTCCTCCACCCTCACCTGTGCACAGAACAGGGCCATAGCCCCAGTCCGGACTTGCTCCATGTTATCAACTTTCTGGGTCAACCTACATCGAGGAGGTTGGCCTTGCAGTTTCTGAGCCTTGGTTCAGAGGACCCAGGTTCCAGGCTAGCTCTGCTGCATGCATGTAGGTAGGGTGCTTCTCTTCTCTTTGCCTCAGTTTCCTCAACTGTCCACTGAGGATAAATCCTTTCTATCTAATCTCGAAGCCTGGAAATCCTAACGCTTAAGCATTATAATGGATGGGAAGGTTTCATGCAAATGCAGGGTTCTGTTACAATGACCTCATCATAATAATTTAATAGTGATTAATTATTAAGCATCTCCCACATACTAAGTTCAAAGATTACCTCTTAATTCTCATAAGTGTCATGGACCTCCTGGAGCTGTACCAGGAACATTCCACACCTGACCAGGACAGGGCAGCCTGGCAGGACCCAAGACCTGCAGAGAAAAAACCATCAGCAAAAATCCACAGCCAGGGAGTGAGGGATGGGGGCGGGGGGGGGGAGGGGGAGAGGGGGCTTCATACCAGGCTCTCCCTGTCCTGCACTCTCCAAATTCCTACCTCCATTGGCCAAACCCAAGTAGAAGCAGGGCAAGATCCAGTGCCTGAGACAGAGTGAGCGTGTACCTGGGGGCAAACAGAGCCCATTCAGTATACACAGCCCAAGCTAGGACTTCAATCAGGCCTTTCAGACCCCAGATCCTACATTCTTTTCAGTCCTACAGGCAAGTGCCAACGGGCCCCTCTTAGCCTCAGTCCCTCCATTTCCCCACAGCTACCTCTCACTTTCCCCTCCCTCCAGGGATCGACGGGAAGCTGGGGTCCACAAAGGTGCCCACCTTGTCCTTTGGGCTACCTTCTCATCATCCCGTGCCTCTACTCACAGAGGGCTGCTCTCCCTGTGCCTCCCTTCTCTGCATTGGGAGTGAGGCAGGCCAGCAGGCCCATAAGGGCTGGGGGCTGGGGGCTGGGGGCTTTTTTTTCTTTCTTCCTTGTCCCAGTTCATTCCGAGCCATGGAGAGAAAGGGCTGAGAGAATCAGGACCAGGGCCTGTTGTGAAAGGAGTCCATGGAGACAATGCTGGGAGTGCTTAGTGAGGTCCTGAATGCAGGGCTTAGGGCTGCGCTGAGCCCTCACACAGGCCTTTGTGTGCCTTCCTATTGACTGTCACTAAGCCATTCAATGGGCTCCCATTGTGCTCAGAAGAAAGCCCCAGTCCCCCATTCCAGCCCCCAGGGCTCCAGCCTCATCTTGTACCAGGCCCCTCCCTCTCCTTTCGCCTTCCTTCAGCTCCAACCACACCAAGTAGCTCCCACTGCCAGACTCTTCCACCTGCTAGATCTGCTGCCTGGGATGAGCCTGCATCTCCCCGGGGATGGCACCTGCTCCTGCCTCGGGTCTCACATGTACTGTCACCTCCTTAGGAGGGCCTTTCTTGTCCTAAACTAGATCCTTTTTGCCACCTCCCTCACCCCCATCAGTTTTCTCTCTTGGCACCTTTGTGTTATGTCTGTGTCTCCTACTAGGCTAGAAGCGCCATGAGGATGCAGAGCTCATCGGCCGTATTTCCTGCTCCCCCCACAGTGCCTAGCAGAACCCAGTGTAGAGCGGGCACCGAAAACACGTTTGTTGAATCAGAAAGTGGGTGCAAGTTTTTCAAACCTCAGTCGTTTGGATTTGACCTCTCTCTTTGGATTTCTGCTCTTTGATAACATATGAAAAGATCTCTGAACATTGGAGTTGGGTATTGCTCACTGTGTCTTTTGTTAGCGGATGTCTGGCCTTCCTGTGTGGTTTCCTCTATGGTTGTCAGGATGTAGGAATAGCCATTGCTCATGCGCTGTAATGGTGAGACTGTGTATTATTTGCCAGGGATCTCTGTGGGTTTGAACTCTGGCTACTACATAGCTGTGGGGCCCTGTAAACAGGTCTGCTTTTCCTCTATTCTGCTTTCCTTCTCCTCCCCCTGTCTAGTTCTCTTCCCATGGCATGTGGCAGGTGCTCAAAAATATTGGATTCTTTTGATAAAATGTGATGTTCACCTTCACCTATTCTAATAAAGAGTATCTTGTTAGTAACTGCTAGTGGTTGAGCACCAGTGAGTAACTTGGTCCTCAATTCTCAACTCAGTTCATCTTATTGTCTAATCTGAAGTCTCTTCTACATGAAACTTTAATTGTTTGACAGGGACTTAAGGATTTTGTAGTGGGAGAGGATGGCTCTGGGGTATATTATGGGAGCTTCATGGTGAGACGCTCTGGAATAAGTGGCAGCCTAGGAAAGGGTAGATCAGCATTTGTATCAGTTTTGTCATTTCCAAATAGAGAGGCTTAGGCGATCATGTCACCTCTTGGTCTTTAATTGCCTTGGTTTTCTTATTTGTAAATGAAGATGTCTAAATGTCCCTCCCAAGTCCAAGTTTCCATCAACCTATCACCACCTTTGTGCGGTAGCTCTACCTCAGGGGTGGGCAAACTTTTTGACTCGAGGGCCACAATGGGTTCTTAAACTGGACCGGAGGGCTGGAGCAAAAGCATGGATGGAGTGTTTGTGTGAACTAATATAAATTCAAAGTAAACATCATTACATAAAAGGGTACGGTCTTTTTTTTCAATAGTTTTATTCATTTCAAACGCCACGGGCCGTAGTTTGCCCATGGCTGCTCTACCTTCTTCATCTAATCAAGGAAGGTCCAAATAGGTCTGGCCAGTGTGGTTCAGTGGTTGAGCATCAATCTATGCACCAAGAGGTCTCAGGTTCGATTCCTGGTCAGGGCACATGCTTTGGTTGTAGGCTCGATCCCCAGCAGGGATGTGCAGGAGGCCGCTGAACGATGTTGATTTATCAATGTTTTTATCTCCCTCTCCCTTCCTCTCTAAAATCAGTAAAGACATATCTATTTTTTAAATGACCAAGATACCCAAGGAAAAAGCAAGCCAGGTAAATAGATGAAAGCCCATCAAGCAACGCATCTACACCCATGAATATAGCATTTCTTCTCTTCTTTCTTACTTTTCTCTTCTCTCTCTTTCTCTTTCCCCCCCTCCCCTCCTCTCCCTACTCTTCCCCCCCCCCCCGCCTCTCTCCTTTCTTCTTCATTTTCTTTATAAATTCAAAACAGTGAAGAGAGTAACCTTCCAGCTCCCCAAGATTCAGCACTTTCATGAGGGCTTGTGTGGTCTGTTACTTAGCCCTAGGCAATTCAGGATCAACTTGTGTGCTTTGGCAAAAACTTTAAAAGGTGAAGTTATGGTACATCTTACAGTTTAGCTGCTCATAAAGGAAAAATACTCTTGTCCTCAATGAAGTGAAGCTATTGCAATCTTCCGTAAAGGAAATAGTCATCATTGTTCATATAGCCCCAGTTGTTTATATGCAGTTCATTCAGTGTGGTGCTTAGCATGCAAGGCTCCTTTAAACCTCCTCGCTCAGGATTCATTTAGTTTTACAAGTTAAGCCAAACTCTCTGCACTCCCCTCCCCCAATAAATGCCTTTTCTTATTCTTGGATAAAATCAATAAACCATGAAATGTCTCTATTGAAAAATGAGATGACTAAGCTCTCCCTGAGAATATAGGGGTTAAAAAATGTGATTTGAGGCTTAAAGGCCCATTAAGGTGCTATTGGATTAGGGTGAAATTCTTCTGAACGTGAATTTGACTGCATTTTGACTTAGAAATGTAATCCAGCACCAGGTCCTATAGACACAGGTGCCAAAGACTGCATTTAGAATATTCGTGCTAATGAAGGCAGCAGCTTGCATGGCAGCTAGAAAATAGGATTCTACTCTGTCTCTACTTTCAATGGCCTGGAAAGAAAACAATTCCCCTGCTTGGCTTTGGAAGAAAATGGTAACCAAATGACCAACTAGGGAGTATTATTAAATTAATATAGGACACAGGTAAATTACACATGAAGTTTCATAAGACTCCACCATCTTGAATGTGAAGTATCCTATATAATAAAAGGCTAATATGCAAATCGACCAAGTGGCATAATGATCAGTCGCTATGATGGGAACTGACCACCAGGGGGCAGATGCTCAACACAGGAGTTGTCCCCTGGTGGTCAGTGAGCTCCCACGGAGGGAGCGCCGCACAGCCAGAAGCCGGGTTCACTGGCTGGCGAGTGCAGTGGCAGTGGCAGAAGCCTCTCCCACCTCCATGGCAGCACTAAGGATGCCCAACTGCAGGGCCTAAGCCATCAGTTGGACACCCCCCGAGGGCTCCTGGACTGTGAGAGGGCATAGGCTGGGCTGAGGAACCCCCCCGCCCCCAAGCGCACAAATTTCGTGCACCGGGCCTCTGGTATTTTATTATAGAAGTCAAAGATGCACAAAACTAAATAATATGATATCATGGAAAGAATATATATGTATGTAAGGGAATACTATTTAGCCATAAAAAAACAGAAGGAAATTTTGCCATTTGTGACAGCATGGATGGACCTTGAGAGAATAATGCTAAAGTGAAATAAGTCAGGGAAAGTCAAATACCATCTGATCTCACATGTGGAATCCTATATATTAAAGCCCAATGACCGAACAGTGGAACGACCAGAATGACTGGTTGACCAGTCACTATGACGTTCACTGACCACCAGGGGGCAGAAGCTCAGCGTAGGAGCTACCCCCTTGTGGTCAGTGTGCTCCCATAGTGGGCTGATCCCCACAGTCCATGCCCCCTACCAGTGCACAAATCCTGTGCACTGGGCCTCTAATACATCTTAAGGTTTAGTTACAAGAAACTCTATGTCATCAAGTGGAATATCTACATTTCACAGATAAGAAAACCAGGGGGCCCTTAAGGGAACTGACTTGTCCATTGGTAATGGCTTGATCCAACCAAAAAAACTAAACTTTACGGAGTGTGATATTTAGTACCTCTCAGAAGGTAAGTTTTAGGTCTTAAGTTTTGTCTTATTTTTGTTGCACTAAAGGACTGTGATAGAGTGAGATGGTTGTAGACCTGGGTGCGAGGCTCAGTTGTATCATTTCCAAGTCTGGGTTTTTAGGCAGGTCCATAATCTTTCTAAACTTATTTCCCCATCTGAAAAATGGGAATGATGGCGATGGCAATAGAGGCAGCCTCTTGGATAGTGGTGAGGATTCAGGGAAACGGGGTAGTAAAGCTTAGCTTCATACTTGGCAGGGCATTGAGTGAGGTCATGGGATCATTGTGAGGGTGCTTCTCAGCCACATCTTCAGTAATTCAGTTTCATAAACAGAGTTAGACTCTCTGTGTTGAGTTATTAGAGGTTAAAATACAACATGTGGACTTGCCCTGTATAGGGAGTTCATTCTGAAATCCTCCAAGATGTACCTTTCAACAGGCCCAAGATTGATTGATGTTCATAATGGCCAGATGGGCATGTCACAAGAATTAAAGAATTTTTGAATATAAATGCCTGGCACACAGAAAGCAACCAACAAACATCTGTTGAATTAAATTATATTGATCAAGGAGGTAGAAAGGTCTTGCCACCAGATTTAACAGAACCCAGGAAACAGACTCTCTAATTTAAACCTAATCCCATATAGTAGGGATGACAAATGCTACTATCATATTCCATGCCCAGGGCAGACATTACTAATCCATCCCAGCACTCTTATCTTCCAACCCAATATAAACCTTGTATTTTTTTTATACTTATGACTCTCCCATTATGCAATGGGCCATTGGAAAAGGCTGACTGAGTTCAGTTTCTTCTTTATCTCCCACAAGTCTCATTGAATAGGTGTGTAATGTTTCCAGAATGGATGAGCTCAGAGGGGCTTAGGAGGTTTTCCCAGGGCCACATAGGAAGTTTGATAGTAATTGTGTTCAATACCGATTGAGAAATAGACATAGGAGGCAGGCAGATGAAGATAAAAAACACCATCTTTATTACCTTTATAGGGAGGTTGGAGGATGTGACTTGGGTCCATGGCAAGGGAGCAGCAGTGAGCTGTTTAGCGGAGACAGACTCACCCTCTCAGACACAAGCCTGAGGTCCAGAGCACACTCCATTTAGCACTCAGAAGCAGAGCCTAGTGTTCAACTCAGGGAGTGGAAGGGCAGAGCTACAGGGGGACCCTCTGCAAGCAGGTGGGTTCCAAAGAGAGTCAGGGGAAGGGGCAGAGCCACACTTGCTCTGTCCTTATCCCTCACCCCCATTAGTAAAGTAGTTCTTCCTCCCATGGAAGGGACAAAGCAGGTCTGTGATGCCCAGGGGTTTTCCCCAAAACATGAGGAGGAAACTAGTGATCCCCCAATCGGCCCTGGGGATTACATCAATTACTCACGCGGGAGGAATTTACTCAGCATGGTACTGGGTGCATGGTAGGTAGGAATACTACACATCTCAGCTTCCTGCCCACACAGCACTGCTCTGGAATCCTTATAATAGGATTCAAAATCTACTACTTGGAAATCAATTAAGAGCTCTCAATATTGCTGGGTCCACTCTGTCTCATATCTTGTTTTCCTTTCCACTTCATCACCCGGAAGAAAAGGAAAAGCATGTTTTGCGGAGCCCAACTCCCAGCACGCATGAGGACACTGCGCAGGGTGTCAAGCACATAGTGACTTCTGAGCCTGCGCTGGTACAGTGCGATCAATGTAGAGGTTCTGTGCCAGCCGTGGGCAAACTACGGCCTGTGGGCCGGATCCGGCCCATTTGAAATGAATAAAACTATTGAAAAAAAAGACCGTACCCTTTTATGTAATGATGTTTACTTTGAATTTATATTAGTTCACACAAACACTCCACCCATGCTTTTGTTCCGGCCCTCCGGTCCAGTTTAAGAACCCATTGTGGCCCTCAAGTCAAAAAGTTTGCCCACCCCTGTTCTGGGCCCTCCCTTCACCTGGCGGGGCTGCTAGCTCTCAGTCGCCAGCTACACAGGGTGCGGGTCAGATTGTTTTCCACTCAACAGCAGTACTATGGCCATGGTCTACAGCAGGGGTCCTCAAACTACGGCCGGCGGGCCACATGCAAAAACAAATATTGTATTTGTTCCCGTTTTGGTTTTGACCATAAGATATGTTCAGTGTGCATAGGAATTTGTTCATAGTTTTTTTTAAACTATAACCATAGTCCGGCCCTCCAATGGTCTGAGGGACAATGAACTGGCCCCCTGTTTAAAAAGTTTGAGGACCCCTGGTCTACAGGGTGGAGAGCTGTACTAGCAGAGCAAGAACCCCCTGGGGTCAAGGAGGGCCTAGGCTTCCTCTCCCGCTGGCCTTTGCTGAGAGCCTCCTCTGGGCTTCTTTTATACATCTTGCTCTTCACTGGCATCCCACATGCTGCCCAGCCTGTTTTCAAGTCTGAAGAAGTAGTGGGCAGGTGGTGCCCTGCCTCTGAGGAGCCTGTTGTCTGTTGTGTGTGTGTGTGTGTGTGTGTGTGTGTGTGTGTGTGTGTGTGTGTGTGCGCGCGGCGCGCACGCGCGCGCCCTCCTGTGTGCTGGCTGGCTGACTCTCCATCTCATCTATCAAGGCCAATAGCACAGCAGGTAAGGAGTAAAACTGTCAAAAGTCAAACTTGACTCCTTGACTCCTACCTAACGTTGTACAGTGGTTCTCTATATCTCAGTTTCCTCATCTATAAAATGGGGATGATGATACCTGTCTCTACTCTGTTTACAATATATACAAAGCTTTTTAATACTTGCCACATGAAAACAAAGTTTAGGCTTTCCTGTCATACTGTTAATACTGACATTTCAGAATGAATTTGAGGTGTTCTATGGGAACTACACACAACTAAACATGTAATTAAACAAAGATATCCATAAAAGAAAAAGGGGGATAAAAAGAAGGCACGGGGACTACGGCAAATATAAATTAGAACCTGGAGGGTAGGCTGTAGTGTGAAGGGGTGGTAGAGAAGAAAGTAAAGAAATAGATTTTTAAAAAAATCATAGTCTAAGAGTATATGTAGTTATTATAATAAGTAGACAATTTAGTTCTGGGCTTCCTGGAAACCTAATTAAAAGAGAAACAACTCAGACCACGTGGTGCAACCTAACTGAACATTTAGAATTTAGAAGGATCTAGTTCGCCTACTTTATTTCCTGAAAGATCAAGTCACAAAGTTAACAACATAGAATTCTATATTATCTCCTTTTGGTGTGTGTGTGTGTGTGTGTGTGTGTGTGTCCGTGTCCGTCCCTGTGTGCACATGTATGCATGCACACACATGGGTACCATAAATAGCTGGCTGCACAATTAAAGTTGTTCACAAACTGTCAGGGAACTACCTATTATTCTTAGTGTCAGTGATCATTTCATTTTGTTCAAGTTACATTTATTTATTTTTTATTTTTTAAAATATATTTTTATTGCTTTCAGAGAGGGAGACAGAGAGAGAGAGAGATAGAAATATCAATGATGAGAGAGAATCATTGATTAGCTGCTTCCTGCATGCCCCCCACCGGGGATCGAGCCCACAACCTGGGCATGTGCCCTTGACCGGAATTGAACCCGGAACCCTTCAGTCCACAGGCTGACGCTCTATCCACTGAGCCAAACCAGTTAGGGCTATACCTCACATTTAAAGGTTACTAGTTCCTCTATCCTGTGACCTATTTTGCTTCCAATCTTGAAGCAGTTTGTGAAGGAAAGCTGTTCTCCTTGACTCTGTAACTGAAACTTTTGGATAAGCCCACTCACCTTATTCCTGCTGAAGGCTGGTAGAGACCTGCCAGGGCTGTTCATGATATTGTACTGACACTGAGTTGTTCCTATGATGATTATACCTCTTCTTGCCTCTGAACCTGAACATATAATGTAGTCTGTTTCCCATGTACAGCTCTGCTCTTGGGCCCCCTTAAGTCAGCAGTAGTGTTTGGTCTTCTTGTCTCGGCTCCTGGGTCCTTTTTTAGGTCTTGGGTTAGCACGATCTTGGTATCTTCTGTGGTCAGTCTCAGAATGGGAACTCTGATAAAGAGTCATTTGTGACCCAACCCTGCAATAGGGGTGGGGGCACCCCTCTGGGTCACCATGGGCAAAGGGATTCAGGCACATGGGACATTAGAATATGCCAGAAATCCATACTGATCCTGGGAACAATGCTAGGAAGAGAAGTGGAGTAGATCCCTTTTCAAAGTGGCTCTGGGCAGTCCCTTCTTCCATTGTCTATCTATGCAGTCGCGCCCAAGCCCAAGCACCAGCTCATTCGAGCTCACAGATTGTGAGGGTACCTTTCTGATACAGGCCTGTACTTGCCTTAGTTGAGTTGAATGGACTTGAGATTAGAGCTATAGTTCTCTGACATCCATCGTTGTGTTTGTGCTGAAGCCACGATTCCCATTGACTGCTCCAAGCTCATGATGCATGGCAGACGCTAAGAAAGGACATCTCAAGGATGCTTTAACCCAGTGGTCGGCAAACTGCTGCTTGGCAAACCACGGCTCATGAGCCACATGCGGCTCTTTGGCCCCTTGAGTGTGGCTCTTCCACAAAATACCGACTTCTGCGCATGGGCCACGAAGTTTCAATTGCACTGTACATGCGCACCCGCATGTGGTATTTTGTAGAAGAGCCACACTCAAGGGGCCAAAGAGCCACATGTGGCTTGCGAGCCGCGGTTTGCCGACCACGGCTTTAACCTATCACAAGGAGTGTTGCATTTGTCACTTGCAAGGAGTCCTGTGGTTCAAACCTGTGGCAGATGGGCTTCCTCAGGTCCCATGTTTGTACAATGGCATACTTTTAGAAGCTCTATGGAAGTGTGATGAACTCACTGTTGCTTCATATCAATCAAAGATTATCTTGTTCTGAGTCTGCTTGTCCCTTGCATGGTCAATGATGGGTTTGTTTTACTTGGACAGCCACGTGATCAGTTGGTGGAGAGACAGGACTTGAACACTGGTCTCTCTCATTCTGGGGCTCTTCCTATTGTGCTAAGATTAACTGAGCTCTGTGCTTCTTTGATCATTTCATCTTCCCAGTCTTTTCCAGAGACTGCAGAGAGAAACCCAGTCCAGATCCTGATTTGCTCTAGGCATCAAGACTTTTCTTCTCCCTGTTAGAGCCAGAAGTTTCTTGCCAACAACCATGAGTGTATATTTTTTAAAACTCACAGCAGTTCTTTTGTTCCTGTCTGTTTTCATTTTGCCTTTCCTCTCCCTAGGTCACACACGAAAATGTTTTTCAGAAAAAGCAAAATTAAGTCCCTGACATCTGCCATTCCATCTGACTCCTGGTTCCTTGGATTCTTCTGGGTAGAACTTAAAATTAGACTCTTCATTATTGATAGTTTTTACTTTCTCCTCATTTGGATGGCAGGGATGGGGACATTGATGAGAGGGGATATAGACAATCCAGCAATTCCATCAAAAGTTTCACTTTTCTTGATGAAATAAAAACAAAGCGATGACTAAGGTAAAATTTATGGATGACATGAAGACTCTGCCTTATGTCACTAACATCAAGAAAAACTCTGAGAACAGAATTATTTATTTATTAGTAAAATTGCATTTGTTACAGTTATGTTTTTATACCCTCCTCTCCTAAAAGACAACATCCTGACAAGCCAAGTCTGAAATAACCTTTAATTCGACAACTGGGGGCACTTGAATTCCACTTTTGCGGTCATGCCATTGTGAGACATTTAAAGGCCAACTCTTGTAACATTTGTGCCGGGGTCCAACCCCAGCAGGTCCAGGGGTCCCCAAAGGTGTGGACGGAGTCGGCGAAGAAGGAAGGACATGGAGACAGTGTTCAGTTGATCAGCAGCCTAGCCAGGATCTCCAGCCAGGATCTCCAGCCAAGTTCTGGTCTGGATCTCCAGAGAGGTTCTGCTTCAGGATCTCCAGCCAAGTTCTGAGTCCATGCTCTCTTGCTAGGTTCTCTAGGTTCTCCAGCCAGGTTCTGTCCAGGTTCTCCAGCCAGGTTCAGTCACCAGGTTCTAGTCAGGTTCTTTTGCCAATTTCTGTAGTCAGGTTCAATCCAGGATCTTTTGCCATGTTCTCTCCAGCTAAGTTCTTCTGTCTTCTGGTTCCTGTGTAGGTTCTGTCTTCTCGTTCCTGTGTAGGTTCTGTCTTCTCGTTCCTGTGTAGGTTCTGTCTCTCTTGGTTCTGTCTTCTTACATCTGTATTTAAACTAGTTGATTCCAATCCTATCAATCTCTATTCCAAAGGTTAGGGTGTTTCTTATCTCCATTCCAGGGAGTAAAGATTATGTAGCTTAAGCATGATTGTTCATAGTTAAAGTGATTAATTACCCGCCTGGCACTTAGTTAAGAGGTTTTATTCCCTCCCTAACTTCAGGGGAAAATCCCTACCTGGGGAAACACCCTTTCTCAGAGACCTTGGTTAAAACACATAGTGCCAAGAAGGTGAGCAAACATATTAAGAACAGTATGCCATATATGCCAGGTCCCTTGAAACAGCAAGCATGGACCGGCTCCCGGCACATTTGCAGATGTCATTCCAATGTATAAGGAGAGAAAATTGCTGTTGATTTTTAGTTGTGACTGTAATTCACATTATGTAAAATGCTAAACAGGTTATGACTGCTACAAATAAGCTAATAGAAAATCTCAAAAACTGTGGCCGAACATGATTTTGAAGCTTTCCAATGTTCTCTATTTTTTTTGGTTGGGGTTGGGGGGAAATATTTATTCTCCAATACATATTTTTTGTCTTCATTAGAGTTTCCATTTGCATATGTGGTGTATCTGACAAAGAAGTTTACTAAACACTCTTATTGGGTTCTGGGGGATGTTACATGGTACTCTATTAGGGTTCTTACCAACCCAAGGGCACATCTCCATCATGTTAGCGTTCCGGGGGATCCACGGTTTTCCTCTGGGTAGACGTCCTCAGTTATTAAGGGTTGCTCTTAGAAATACTAAAGAACTGCCCGGCTGGCATGGCTCAGTGGTTGAGCCTTGACCTATGATCCAGGAGGTCACAGTTCAATTCTGAGTCAGGGCACATGCCCAGGTTGTGGGCTCGATCCCTATTGTGGGGCATGCAGGAGGCAGCCTATCCATGATTCTTTCTCATCATTGATGTTTCTATTTCTCTCTCCCTCTCCCTTCCTCTTTGAAATCAATAAATCTTTTTTAAATACCAAAGTACATATATGCATATATGCATAACCCATGGATAAAGACAGTAGTGTGGTGAAGGCCTGGGGAGGGGACTGGAGCAGGGTAGAAGGAGTAAATGGGGGAAAGAAGGGGGCACCTGTAATACTTTCAACAGTAAAGATAACTTTTAAAAAATTGAATCTAGTGTTTCAGTTTAAAAAAAAAACAAAAAACAAAAAGGCAGAACCTGGGGAAAGGGGTGGAGTTGAGTATATTTATCTTTAACCCCTGAAGGTGGTCTGGGCCTCTTCCCGAGTGGATTGTCTGCGGAAAGATGATGAAAGAGACAGACTTTGTCACCCAGCATTTCTGGGGGTCACATGGCCCAGCCTTCTCATTTTCTTCACGAGTGGGTGAGTTTCCTTGGGAAGCACAGCAAGGAAGTAGAGCTGAGACCAGAGAACCCCATCTGCAGGGCCCAGGGCCTGACCTCACCCCTGTGCTCAGCTCTGCATTTGTGGCGGGAAGCCTATCGGCCAGTTCTGTTGCACTGAGACGTGGGTCTGGGAAGTGAGCGCTCTTCTCCAGGCCTGTAGGCATGAAGTGGAAGAAGAAAGCGAGGATCAAGAGCATCCCACGGGCTCACGCAGCTCCTCGTCCCCGGGATGAAGGAGAAACAGCGTGTTACTGACACAAGTCAGAACTGAGAAGTTGTGCAAGTTGCTTGGAGATGCCATCTTGAGGTTTATTATTCTGTAAGATGATGAGTGGCCTGCCCATACCTGCTGGTCTGAACTCTAGGCTCTTGGAATTGCTAAGGAAGACGGAAGCCTTTAGAGTAAAGCGCAGTCTTTGGACAACATAAAACTGAGCAGCAGGCCACCCTGCGGGCCTGGTTTGCTCTCCTTCGCATGAAAGATTGTCCTTTTCTGCCACTTGCAAAAGCAGATTGTCCTCTCCAGCCATCTCCAAGCGCTTTGCTTACGAGGTTTAAAAATAGAGCTAGAAGGCCTTGTAGAGCTGTGATGAGGCCCGGCTCTACCTTGGACATATGTGCTATGCAAAGACATTGAGTTGTGTCTGACCACACAATATAACTGCTTAAAACGTGCCTTCAACGCCCTCTGGATGAAGTTCACACACTGATGTGTGACTTGCACGTCTTCCTTCTGATCTTGCACAACACCCAGCAGATTGTCAGCCCGATTTCTCCTTGCATTTCCACCTCCCGTGTGCCCAGCTTGAGCAGCACTGTGCTCCCGGCCAACTCTCCCAGGCCCCTTCCTGGCTTCTCCCTGCTGAGATGCCTGCCCTCCTGCTGCCTTCAGCTGCCTACTTCCTACTTATTCTTCAGGACTCAATGTAGGGCAACCTCCCCTGGAAGTCACCTCTAACAACATCCCCTTTCTGCAGGGATGAAAGGGACAAGGGAGCATCCAGAAATTCTCAGGCTTGCAATTAAAGGATGTATGTCCAGCCAGCAAAATATTTTCAAATTAAGACACAGCCCGAGGACAAACACCTTAGTGAGATCTTGGCCATCATGCATTTGTTATGGTCTGTGATTGGTTCAAGTTCTCCCCTTCAAGTCCTTGCGTTTGCATAAACATTTCAGGCCAAAGGGTCCTAAGGTAGTCCCACAATGACCTGATAAGTTCAAAGCACCCATAATTAAGTCTCTAGAAAGAGGCAAATCTGGAAAAAAATTTCATTGTGGGTGCTGCTATTGGCCCACAGAACTTCCTAGAATCAAATCGATTTAAAAAAAAACACACCAAAAAACAAACAAAAAACAAACAAAACAGAAATGCCACCAGCCCGAATAAAAGAGACAGTGATTATTTAAGATGTAAAACAACCTTTGGGTCTCCACTTTTTATGGGCTGGAAGCCTGCAGAGAAAGCCACTCAGCTGCCAGGATGGGCACAGTCTTCGTTGTGGGATAATAGAAAAGAAAGGGCTTCCCAGAGAGTATGGTGAGGAGCCATGGACAAAGTAGCCTGGGGAGCTACTCCCAGAATGGCTCAAAGATTTTGATGTTGAAGGAGACAGTCCTTGGCTACCAAGCTACATAAGAGAGCATCTCGCATCCATCACCCTAACGTCAAAGCATGACTCAGGCCGGCGTTCACAGGGATGTCTCGGCTTCCTCTCTTGCCTCCTTTCTCCTCTTTCAGGTGCTGCTTGGGCTTGATAGAAGGGAAAGAATTGGGGGTTTCTCTTCTTCGCTGTGCCAACAAATTCCACACGGCACCTGCAATTAAAAACAAAACCTAAGGAAGCACAACTTCGCCTAAATCACTGGGGTAACTTCTGTTTCCTGGAGATAGTAGAAGTCTTACACCCCCATTCATTTTTTCCCCCTCCTCTTTCCTCCAGCTCTTTGCTTAGTTTGGACTGGGAAACCAGCCTAGTCATTGTCAGTTCTGATTCCTCCCTCACTGAATTGAAGTTTCGAGCTCCGTAGGAGGAAATGAAATTATTTTTGCTATTAGAACTTGGGTTGAGCTTTTTTTTTAAGTGAGAACACTCATTCTGAGCAATAAAAGACTCAAATTCACCAATGAAAGGAGTGACCTTGTACGAACAGTTGTGATGCTGGATCTTATACAACCCATCTGGATATTTTAAGAGCAGGGCAGACCAATGCATGCTCATGTAAAAGGTTAGAGAAGTAGGTTAAAGGAAAAAAGTAGCCTTCTCATCAATGTGACTCACCCACCCCTCTGGGGCTGGCAGAATGACTCAGACTTTCAAGTAGGTGACAACGCTTATAGAAAAATATGACCCAGCGCTTTTCATCAGGACTTCTCAGTTGGCTAGTTGTCACCCTTTTGATTCTCCTGTCCCTGAGGAGTTTGGGGTATTTTGGAGGGTATTTTCGGCCTTTTTACAAAATGGTTTAAAGGATCCTGCTGACTGTTCACAAGCCACCCTGTGAAGGTCCAGATTGCAACCTTCGCACTCTCAATGGCTATGGCAGAAAGAGTCGAAGGAAACTTCTTATTAAACTACTGGGAGGAATCAAGCCCCCAAGGTCACATTTACAAGCCCACAGGGCCTGCTCGGAGCAGACCTTCCTCAGATCCTGAATCAGTGTTCGCCTTACGCTGAGCTCGGCTCCAAGTGCACAGCCAGATTCCCAGGCCCCGTGGCTGTGCCCTTTGCCTCCGTTTTGTCTATCTGGAAAGGGGAGGCATTGGTTTGCAGAAAGAGGCCACCAAGAGGCTGGGATTTCATATCAGCCCGGCCCAGGCCAGCTGGGTCATTTCAGGCTGATTTCTTTTTGGATCATGTTCTTCATCAGCTGAATGGGGATGATCCTATCTGCCTCCTTTGTTGGGTTACAGTCCGAAACAGTAAGATAATGTGCTTGAAGCCTTTGGAATGCTACGGAGCACAAAGGCACTCAGAATGCCAGCTATTATGTGTTTAAGGAGAGGCCCTGCTGTTAGTTAGGCGTGCTGATGGCTTTCAGGCCATTTCTATGTCTACCTAAGGGTGCTCGCAGGTAGAAGAAAATAAAACTGGGATGAGGTTTGGTGGACGTGCTCCCTATGCCATGTTCAACAATTTGGCCATGTTCAGGGTCAAGGTGTCAGAGTTTGCTTGCTTCCCGCCAAGGGCTCCTTATCCTTCTCCATCTTGGATACAGCAGACTCAGGCCTCTGGTCCGCACTCTCTCCCTTTCCAGCCACGGCTTTGGCATCTATCCAAGGATGAATCTCAGCCCCCTCTCTCATTGGCCGGGTGTAATGGAATTGTCCCCGCAGTCAAACTAGGGCCTGTTTTATTACCACTTTGGCACATTCAAAAGAGCACAGTTTTGAACCCAAAGATGTCAAAGAGTAAATCTCTGCAGAAGGGTTTTCTTAAAGGAGCAGCAAGGGGAACCCAACTCAGTTCTCTCTCTCACCACTGTCCACCCTCCACTACCACCCAACTCTTATGTGAAACTATTTCATTCCCTTGAGGCTTCTCCTACCTGCATGTCCACCTATTGCCCAGTTAGAGAAAAGGGCATCAATCAGGATCTTCCCAGTGGTGGTGCAGGACTGGGATTCAGGGATGTTGGGAGAAGGTCCTTTGATTTGACTGGCCAGGAAGAATTCTTGGTCAGCTCCACTCCCCACATTACCTCCCAAGGTTGGAGGGCCTTGGTGGCAATGTGAGTTTGTTATCTGCTCTTGGATCCCAGCATAGACATAATGAGCACTTGGCTGCGGATTTAACAGGAAGGGGGTTTGACGTGTGGCCCAAGGATCATAGCCTGCCCCCGCCCACCTCCCCATCCCTCATCTGGACTTGGCATTCTGTTAACCAGCTCCAGAAAGGGTCCTGAGAACCAGGGGACAGCTGTGCCTGGCACTCAAAGTCAGATGCAGGTGCTGCTCCTCCTTGTCAATCAGCACAAAACCTCAGGCCATTCATACTCAACACTGAGTGATACTTTCCAGTTGGATGCAGTTAAGAATTCTCAAAACATTTTCACATAATGTCTTTGATTTTCCAATGGCTCTGTGAGGTAGTCACACCTTTCAATCATGCAGCCAATACTGGATGAAAGCTCTGTTTGGGTTCTTGGGATATGTGTTTTTTACTTTTAAAACCAGGAGAGTCTCAGGCAAACCGGAACAAGTTGATCATCTAGCCCTTGGACCTGCCCTGCCCTATCCCTAAGATGAACAAGAAGCAGTCCAGGCACACATGGCCCCTACATGTTGGTTATTTGGGTGCATTAGATTTTCTGCTGGATGTCAAACTGAGCTATTGCAATGTGAAGTTCAGAAAATGTTCAATTCTTATCTCCATTCTTTAGATTTCTGATTTATTCATTAGGCTGACAGTTTGACATGGGTAGGGTTTGACATGTGGTCCCAGGATCTCAGCCTACTCCCTCCCACCTCCCCATCCCTTGTTGTGGACCCTGCCATTCTGTAAACTAGCTATAGTAAGGGTCCCAAGGACCAGCGAACAGGTAGTTCCTGCCTAGGAAAGGACAGAATGGTGAATTAGAGATTGTCTGGCTTTTAAAGAGCTGATGGGGGTGGAAGGACATTAGGAAAACTTGACCTGCTGGGGCCTCAGGTGAACCCCTTGAGGTACTCCACCACTCTTTTTTGCCTCCTCTTTAGATTTCTCTGCTGCCACCTCCACCCCCATGCACCTCTTTCTCTGACATTTCTTCCTAATCCTCTTCCATGTCTTCAATTAATACCTCCATACAGATGTCATCCTATATAATAAAAGGCTAATATGAAAATTGTTCCCTCAACCCAGAGTTCTACTGGGAGTTTAACCAGAGGGTGGGGCCGGCTGGCCAACTGCCAGAGGCCCCTCCCCTGGCCAGCCCAGCCAGATTGGCCCCAATCGGGGCAGACTGGCTGGACCCCACCCGTGCACGAATTCATGCACTAGGTCGGTAGTCTATTAATATTGCGATTAAAATAGCTAAATCGATTGAATGCTAATTACATACACTCAGTGAGAAACATTCTGATATCAAATAGAACTCCCAGGAAATTCCTTCTTTGGGGAGATAATGTGTTGACCAAGGGATAAGAAAGAGTTTCTATCCAGTTGTCAAGAATGTCATTTAATTGCTTTTCTGGGACAGATGAGCTTAGGGTTAGTTTGGGCAGCAGGAGCTAAATTCCATTGTGTCACACGGCTCCCTCTAAAAGTCAAGCACTTTTCCTATACACATAGAACAACCAGGAACCTTGCTAATTGAATAGTATCCCATTATGTGACCAGATCATGCATTTCCAGGAAGGACAAAGTAATCCGATTTGTGTTGAAATGTCAGCGCAAACTGCAGACACTTTTTTGGTATGAGCTGGAGCATTTTCTTTGGTTGTTGCCAATGGTGTGGTTACCTAAGTCTAAAAACTATCTAAGGCATTTTGTACGGCTCATCTGTTGAAGAAGTACGACTCTCAGCTCATTGTTTTTCTGAAGAATCATGCATTCTGCTTTACTCTGGCATAGTTGGCTGGGGGTTTTGAGGGTGTGGCTTGATCTCTCCCTAAACTACACAAAAAACATCATAGGAAACATGATCTTTGTCACCCGTTACTTAGGGTGTGGTGGTTGTCATCCCATACAAAATGGTCCAGTTGTTTTGGCTCTTCATTCACTCACTCCTCCATAAATATTCGCTTACTGTGTGCCAGGTATTATCCTTCTGGATGCTGGGAAGACAGCAGAGAACAAGCCATTCTGAGGAGGTGACATCCGAGTTGAGATCCAAGTGATAGGAAGGAGCCAGACATGCAAAGATCTGAGTGCAGAATGTTCCAGGCAGAGGGAACAGCAAGCAGAGGCTCCTAAGGAGAGAAAGAGCTCGGGTTTTGTTTTTTTGTTTTTGTTTGCTTTGTTTTTGGATCAGTGTGGCTGGAACAGAGTACGCATGGAGGACTTGGTAGGTGATGATGAGGTCAGGAGAGGTAGACCGGAGCTAGATGACCATGGACCTTGGGATTTTCTTCGAAGCACAGTGACAGCACTGGAGGAATTTTAAGTAGGAGAATGAAGGGCCTGGTCTGATCTTTACAGGAAAATGTATTATAGGGTAGCAAAAGTGGATCCATCAAGAAAAATACTGCAAAATTCTAGGTGAGAAATAATGGTGATTTGGACGAGGGTAGTGACAGTAGAGAGGGAGAGAAGTTGACTAAATTCAAGACATATTTGGAGGTAGCACTTGCTGATGGGCTGGAATTGGATGTCTGGGTGGGAGAAGGGGAAACAGAGAATTTAAGGATGAGTCTTAGGCTTTTGGCTTGAGTGAAAGTGTAGATGGTGCCACCACTAATGGAGATGCGGGGACTGTATGGAATCTTGAGTGTGGCTCATGTCTTTAGGCATTGGTGCCACCTCAGTACGCTGCTTTTCTTGGACCAATAATATGTGATCCTTTTGGTTTCATGTTCCATCAACATGGGATTACATTTCCAGTAAACTAAAAAAAAGCAGTGAATTGAGACCTGGCAGTGATTTCCTTCCTAGGAAGAAATGAAGACCACAAAGAAGGACATACTGAGCATCTACTGCACATAGAATAAACAGGCAATCGGCTAAGATGTCATTTTTGAAGCACAGTCTTTAGAGAGTGAGTGCTGAGTGTCAGACATGGTGGTAAGTGCTTTCTT
Organism: Myotis myotis; assembly: GCF_014108235.1. NCBI lineage: Eukaryota > Metazoa > Chordata > Mammalia > Chiroptera > Vespertilionidae > Myotis > Myotis myotis. The sequence continues at coordinate 9,170,956 of NW_023416319.1, read as the reverse complement.
TACACAGATTATTTCACTTAGTCTTCTCATGGCCTGGGAGGCCAAGTGGAGATTTTAATCTACTTTTAGAGTAAAAGCAACCACTCAAGGTCACACAGCAAGAAAGTGGCAGAGCCTAGATTTAAACCCAGTCCCTTGACTCCTATGCTCCTGGGCACAACCCTCCCCCCCAACGTCCCCTTAGGCCAGCCGTGGGCAAACTATAGCCTGCGGGCCGGATCCGGCCCATTTGAAATGAATAAAACTATTAAAAAAAAAAGACCGTACCCTTTTATGTAATGATGTTTATTTGAATTTATATTAGTTCACAAAAACACTCCATCCATGCTTTTGTTCCAGCCCTCCGGTCCAGTTTAAGAACCCATTGTGGCCCTCGAGTCAAAAAGTTTGCCCACCCCTGCCTTAGGCCATTAGCTGAGATCCCACCCCATCCTCAGGGCTGGGATAGGAGTTTCATCACAGACCTGGATGGACACAAACCACAGGCAGCCAGGTGCATCTGCAATGTGTGGGTGGTGATCAGCTCAGAGTCCCATGAGCAACAGAGCGAGGGGAATTCATTAGGTTCAGAGGCTGCTGAAAGGTCTTTTGTTGGAAATGGTGTAGTACCTCCCATCCCAGCAGAGGATTTGGAAATGTTTGCAGGCATTTTTGCTTGACCCAGTGACTAACATTTAGTGTGTCTGTTATTTGAGGAGAGGGGGCAGGAATGCTAACACTCTGGCATGCCTGGATGAACTGCCCCACCCCAAATGCCAAGAGTACCATTGAGACCCTGGGCCACTGGGTGAGTCTGAACTCTAGATACTGAGTGGGAGGCATTTCTCTTAAAAGAGGCCAGAAAATATTGATGGTTGTTGACTGTACTAAGAGAGCCTGGTTTAGCATTCAGATTGAAGATCCATTTTGCCTTCAGAAATCTTATACAACTTTGGAAAAACCAGGGTAAATTTTGGGTGTGTGGTGAGGCTGAGGTGGTTTCCCCCCATTTCCTCCACCATATTTTTGGGGGAGCTGGTAAAATGAGTACTTAACTGGCAAGCTACAGCTGGCATCGCTGTTTACAATCAACTTGAGAGCGCTTAATAAAGAATATCTGATTATACAAGGAAAATTGGTTTGTTTTCTGTTCATTGAATTGGATGTTTTAATGATGCTGCTAGTTATTTGAAATATTCTATTTCAATATACCCTTTATTTATTGTACATGTACCCTGAGGCATGCTGGCAAAGAGTGACATGTTTAAAAGTCTGCCCTCAAATAATAAATTTCCACTACAAACCAGAAGCAGAAAGGTTTTATATTAGGAATGCTTTAGAATATTAGAAAAATCAGTCCAAATGAGATTCCAGAGATAAGCACATGAGGACTTTAAAAAAAATGTAACTCTTAATATTCTAAAAAATATATAATTCCCAGAGTACTGTTGTGGGTTAGATAAATGGAGACAGTGGGCTTTAGTGCTAGTTGTTGGAAAATAGTCAGTTAACAAGTAATATCTTTGAAGGCAGTAGCTTTACTGGTTTCATCCTTCTTCCCACTTTTATTTCAAACCAATTGGGACTATTTAACTATTTGTTTACCTCTATATGCTGTCTCCCTACTCTGGGTTGCAAGGTCCCTAAGCACAAGCTTATCTGGTCTTCTCCTTATCACAAGCACCCAGACAGTTGTTGCTCAATAAAGTTTGTTCAGTGTAGTACGCAGACTACTGGCCCCAAAACATCCAGGTCCTAATCCCCAGGCAGAATCTGTGAATATGTTATGTTACATGGCAAAGGGAAGTTAAGGTTCTGATGGAATTTAGTCTTCTAATCAGCTGACCTCAAATGAGGGTTATTCTGGGTTATCTGGATGGTCCCAATGTAATCACAAGGGTCTTTACACATAGAAGAGGCAGGCAGAGGAGGTCAGAGTGATGAGAGGTGAGAAAGACTCAGCCTTCCTGAAGATAGAGGAAGAGGGTCCTCGCCTAAGGAATGTGGGTGCCCCGAGGGGCTGGAAAAGGCAAGGAAATGGATTCTCCCCTAGAAGTTCCAGAAAAGAAATTCAGCCCTGCAGACACCTTGATTTTAGCTCCATGAGACCTATGTTGAACTTCTAACCTACAGAACTGTATGATAATAAATTTGTGTTGTTTTGAGCCACTAAGTTCATGGTAAACTGTTATAGCAGCAATAGAAAAAGAATACATACAGTGACTGCATCCCAGGCCCATTTGTTCACCCATGTAACAAGCATCTGCTGAAAGACCTACCAGTCATCTCCAGATTCTGTGGTAGGCACTGCGATGCTCAATGCCCCTTCCCACCTCAGGGCCTTTGCTCCTGCCACTGCCTCTGCCTGGAGCTCTTCTTCCATCTCCTTGCTTGGCTGTTTCCTCCACCAGAACAGGGAAAGTCTTTCTTTAAGCCCCACCCAGTCCCTGAAACTTCTCCTTAGAAGCGTTTATACCAATTGTGGTATTTTAAAATGTATGTAATTAAGCGTCCTCCTGTAAATTGTCATACAGACACAGACATCTACATGGGAAGTATAGCTTCATGGATTATTATAAGGTAAACAACACGTAACCACTACTCAGGTCAAGAAATAGAATTTTGCCAGCCAATCTGGAAGGTCTTTAGAGATCTGGTGCTTTCTCTTAAAAGTCACCACTCTGCTGACATTTATGTCCATCTCTTCCTTGTTTCATTACCTTCCTGCTCCTTTGTTTTATTACCTGGGTGTGCATCCCTAGACCCTCTAGTTTAGTTGTGTCTCCTAAATTCTGTTTATCTACAGGTTCCTCTTTTCTCTCTTTCCCCCCTTGAAATTTATTTGTGAAAAACTCAGTTTGTTCTGTAGCGATCCCCATAGTCTGGACTTTGCTGAGCACATCCCTTGAGTGTATTAAACATGTTTCTCTATCCTCAAAGAATCCCTAAACTTAAAGTTGGCTCTTATGGGTTGATTAGATATTTTATTAGATATTTAGGATATATATATATATATATATATATATATATACTTGTTAGAAGGTGGTGTCTTCTTCCATCAGGAGGCTTATAATGTCTGATTGTCTCTGTCTTTGATGTTTGTGGTCTTTGAGGCTCAACATCTAGATCCATTCATTTATTGTAAGGGTTGCAAAATGGTAACATTCTAATTCATTTTTCTTTCTTTGTTTACTAACTAGAATAATTCTAAAAGAGAAAGTTGCCCTCAACTTTTATTTAGTTACCCAAAGATACAACTTATATTGGAAAGGAAGGTTATTTATTTGCCAGGTTTCATATTAATAATTTGGCTCTCTAACATGCTTGTAATTAATTGTTTGGCATCTTCTTCTAACCTGTATCCCCCCAACTCCCATTAGAGCAAGGCCAGGGTCAAACACTGGTCTGTAATAGCAATTTTCATCTCAGGGCTCACATAAACTAATTACTAAAATTCTGCAGCATGCCAAAAAATATATGTTTTTGCCAATCTGACAAAAAAAGTATGATTTTGATTCATTCACATGAAATGGCTATTGCTGTGTTGGCTATTGCCTTTTTTAAAAAAATTTGACAATCTAAGGAAAAAGAGGTTAGTGCCCCTGATCAAATAGTCAGTCATTGCATGTTTTTAAAATTCTTATGGCACACTGGTTGGAAATCACTGGTCTATAACATAATCTCCACTTGTTAGGTATTTATTGAATGAACGGATGAGTGAATGGAGTAATTCTCTCTTCCTTCCTGTCTCTTCCATTTCACCGCCCCTTCAATTTATCTTAATTCTCATTTAGTTCCATGTAGCTAAAGTATGGGTCAAAATAATTTGGATCAAAAACATAAAATGAGTGAAGAAATACTCTCAGAGGCATCAAAAGGAGCTTGCTCTACCGTTGCTCGGAAACAAAAATACTCATTTGGAGCATTTAATATGGATACCTTGTGAGAGACCCACATGGATTTCTAAACAACATCTTGATTTTCTGCTTGTCCTCTAAGTGATGGCACCTTAGGGGGCTTCCTAATGAGACCCCTACGAAGAGGTAGCATTATTACGACTAAGAATTAACTAACAACAGAGTCTGCCTTTTGAATGGTGCAAAGTGATTCCATATTGAATGTTCAATTTGTCCTTGAAAATACCCCTGTGAGGTCTCCACCTAGGAGGTATACAGAGAGGAGGACAAGAATTATTCTCTATTTAAATGGGGCTAGGGCTGTAAAGAGATCCATCAATGTCTCATGAGAGAATACAACTGGGACTAGATATTTGTCCATAGGCTGGGTTAGGTTCTAAGTAGCTGGCAGAATATAGAGCTTCCAGCTCTATATTAGAGATCACCTGATGGCAACATCTATCAGTTATCTATTGTCACCATACTGCTGTATGACAAACAGGCACCAACTGGGGCGGCACAAAATAACAGCCATTCATTGCTGTTATGCCCAGGGCCAGCAGCACTGCTGATCTTGGCTGGACTCGTTCACATGTCTGGGGGTTCTCTGGCTGTGGACTGACCAAGGCTGACCTTGGCTGGGGAGCCTGGGATGACTTGGCATTTTGTTCCATGTGTCTCTCATCTTCCATGATGCTAGGTCAGAGAGGAAGTGAAACACCACAGCTTCACGAGGCCTCCACTTAGAATTGGCGCATTGTCACTTCTGATCCATTCTGCTGGCCAAAGTGAGTCATAAGACCAGCTCAGATTCCAAGAGTGAGGAAATGGACTGTCTCTTAGGTGAGAGGAATTACAAAGTCACTTGACAAAGAGCATGGATTTAGTGTTTGTGTGCGTGTGTGTGTGTGTGTGCGCGCGCTCTCGAAGAACTGGGACCCTTAATGCAATCAGTCAACCAACACACCATTTCATTTTATAGCAGATTTTCACAGGAGGGCTGGTGATTTGCCCATAGTCACTCAGTGGAATGGAGGACCAAAGCCCAAGATTCTTGCCTCCTCTTTTAGTGACCTTTCCCTCCACCCCACAGGCTCCAACTAAAGGCAAAAGGATGTGATAGGAGTTGGCATCATTCAGTCGTTCAGCCAGTTAATTCTTGATATGCCTCATTGCTGCATGCTGAACAGTTAGAGCTCACTAAGTCTGGAGCGCCCCCTGGGGGCCAGCTCTTGAGCTAAATTCACAGGGTGGTGTGAATGGAACCAAAGCAATGACCCCATCCCTGGGGGCTAGTCTTCCGGGTTGAGCCACTTGCCTCACTTCATTCTGATTCCAGTCTTGCCAACTGGAACTAGCAAAATTAGGGACAAAAAGGCTGCTGCTATTCAATTCTCCCTCTTTCTGATATTTCTTTTTTTGGTATCCTGTGCTCTCTCTCCTACCCTCTTGCGAAAACAACTCTTAGAAAAGGTCGGGAGATTATCAGTCATTTATACCTGAGTGTGAATTTTAGTCAAAGGATTACTTCTCCCGTTTCCCCAAAGTATCCTTTTGGATAATAGAAATCCAGGCAGGTGGAAGAACAGGTTCCCCACCTGTCCTCCCTTGGCATCTGCGAAGTCACACCCATGGACTGGAGCAGACTGGAGCAGACTGGAGCAGGGGACTACCCCTCACCTGTCGAATAAAATGCCTCATTTTTCTGCTTAGAACGGAAAGGTCACCCTAGTGTCCCTAGAATGATACCCCTTCCCTTCTCATCCAACAGGTGGTTTTAGCAAGAATGGGTTTTCATACCAGAGTTTCCCTCTGACTCAAGGGGAAAATAACAGTCATTTTTTGGGGGTCTGTTTAGTCTCAAAGGGAAACAACTTACTAATTAGGGTAAGAGTCTTTACAAAAATATGTTTTCGATTCCACTGATGGTCAGTTACAAGCGATAACACTGTTAAATGTAGTGCCTAATAAATCTGGAAAAACTACCCAATAAATGTAAGTAATAACAATGATTAACAATAAATTAAATGCAGAGAACCAGGAATGTACCACATTATTTTTAACTAGCTTGGGCCATCGGGTTCTGATTATTCAGTTTGTCCTGCGCACCTGGAGTTTATTAGAGTGTAATACAAACTAAACGGTCCCTCGGAGAGGCCACTGAAAGGACTTAGTATAAAACAATATACAAGTTTAATAGTGGTAACTGACCTTTCTTTCTTTTAAGAAAACATATCTTTGTAACTCGAGCCCCAAGGAAATGTAATGCTTTTTACCTAATCCTGATGGTTAATTTTCCTTTCATTTCACTTAGAAGGTTTCGTTTGTTTCATGAGATAGGAAGATACCATTTACATTCAATAATTCTTCCTGCTCTGGAAAGAGATCCAAAATGGCTAAATATTTCTTTTCCTTTTGCCGTGTCTATTACAAGAAGGAAAAACAGGCGAGCCGCGCACTTGCTATTAATGGCAGCTGGTTAAAACCCACATTTTAGAGCGGCCAAACGAAATGGGTACATGTGTTTATAATCAAGGTGCATTTGACTAATTTTCCCTAAATCTTTAAATATTACTCATTCTCAAATGCCAGAAAATTGGGCTCTTTCTCAGTTGAGGACAGGAAGGCAATGTCAGGCTCTGTGATGGGGGAACTTTTCCATGATTTCCCTGAATGCTTATGTTTCAGATGCGATCTGAGGGGACTCCTGTATTCTAGGGACAGACTCCTCCAATATTTGAGAGTCTTTGCAAGTAGATGTCTTTGTCATGTTTGAAGTTTCCCCCACATATCCTCAGAGTTTTCTAGATGAGGGATGTTTTCAGTGCCCGTCTATCTGGGGTGTCCCCCTTCTTCTATCCCTTGCTCTAGTCCCCCAAACTGAATGCATGGGCCACAAAAAGAATTTTAACTAGAGTCAACTCCTGTAAACGTCTGAAACTCGAGGTGCCCCGGACAAACACGAGGTCTGGCAAATAGTCCATAAAACCCTGCCTTAAAGTAATTAAATGAAATGGTCACCAGGGAGGGCAAGAAAGGCATTGCCCAGGGGCGTCAACAGAGCAGGACGCTCTATTTTCTTTAGCCTGCTTGCTAATCAATGGGGTTGGCCTCAGACCCCCCGGACCCTGTTGGTGGAGCCCAACCCAAGATCTCACATCTCACTGGCTAGCAGTCAGCCATCGTTGTATAATCAAAACCATTTTTTTTTTTTTTTTTGTTCACAAGCTGGTCTTTATCTGGAAAAGACTGAGCGAGTTCACCTTACACGCAGAGGAGAAACTCTGCTCCGAAGGGAGGGTGGCTTGACTTTCTAATCAGAAGGCTCAGGTCAGGCAAAAGGTGGGTTGATTTCTCTCCCTGTCCTCTGAAGGAGCATCCTGTAACTCAGCCTGGCTCTCGCCTTGGCGGGTTGGGAATGCAGAGGAGGAGGAAGGGAGGGGGCAGACATGGAGTTTCTAGATGCTGCAGGAATATCCTCAGAAGAACACAACTAGTTAGCCCCGGATGGAACTGAGAGGCGCGTGCAGTTCCCCACTAAGATTTCTAGCATCTCCTAAACTTAATAAAATGACAGCTGCCCATCTCTCAGGATTTCTTAGGTGCCAACCCCGGGGTAGGGGCTGACACTCATCTCCCCATTCAGTCTGCACAGGGACTTGATGTGCTTGATAATTCCGTGGTTCCCCAGGAGTTGTTGTGCCTTGTTTGGAGCCAGCAAGAGGGCAGCTGGTTGGGGTGACCATGAGAAGGCACCACCCCGATTTCCTGTTGTGGGAGCATAATGGACCAGCACCCCTGCTGCTATCCATCACTGGGTCTACCGCTGAGGTCCTGTTGAGGCCACACTTCCTGTGTGCTGCTCCCAGCCAATGGCTGTGTTCAGGTGGCCACCGAGGCCTATTTCTGGGAGATCCGGACTCTTCCCATGGGCAATTTGCTTCAAAGAGCCCCCATCAGCCTGGCAAACCTTTCTTGAAACTGTGCTGCTGTCTGAGACCCTCCCTCCCCACTCCTCCTTCCTTCCTTCTCTCCTTCCCTGGGGTCAGACTGGAAATGCAGTCTGAAGGACCCCCTTTCTCCATCACAGGCATGTCCCCACTAAATTCCTCTCACGCCTACTCCTGTCTTGGAGCCTGTTTCCCAGAGGATCCAAAATAACACATGTCACTATAGCAACAACCATCACCATGGGTAACAGTGGGCCCTAGACTTAATTTCTCCATGGTTCTATCAGCAGTGGGCAAACTACGGCCCGCGGGCCGGATCCGGCCCATTCGGCTGTTTTATCTGGCCGACGGATCTGAAAGAGCGAAGGGTTCTCTTGCTCTCCCGTCTGCTCCTTCACCAGCAGCAGGGTTAACATGGCAACGTCGGGAAACACGGCTGCAGCTCCTTCTTCTGAGTCCAGTTTAAGAACCCATTGTGGCCCTCGAGTCAAAAAGTTTGCCCACCCCTGTAGGTCCAATAACAGCCTTGCCAAGCAGCCTGAGAGTCCCAGGAGGAAGCAGGATTCCCTACCAGTCTGCATATCTCTGGAGGGAGCTCACACCCTGCTCGTGACCCCAACATTTTTAGTTTCTTGGGCGTCTATGGTCATTTGGCCTCTCTTCCCTTCCTCTGCCCTAAAGGATGCTTCTAACCTTGTTCCTGCCGTGACTCTTTCTCCCAATGGGACCCCACTGCCGTCCCCCTGGCTTATGTGAGAGGGGCTTTTCACAGGACCCTGGCTCTACATTTCTCACTCTCTACTCTGTCCCTCTCTGATGGGGAACTCTCCCCAGCCCTTCAAAGTCAGACTAGACCAGGGGTGGGCAAACTTTTTGACTCGAGGGCCACAATGGGTTCTTAAACTGGACCGGAGGGCCGGAACAAAAGCATGGATGGAGTGTTTGTGTGAACTAATATAAATTCAAAGTAAACATCATTACATAAAAGGGTACAGTCTTTTTTTTTTTTAGTTTTATTCATTTCAAATGGGCTGGATCCGGCCCGCGGGCCGTAGTTTGCCCACGGCTGGACTAGACCCTCCCCCGCCCTTCTCAGATTTGAGGACATTCTGGGGACTGGCAAGGACTGGCTCTGAAGCCACATTGAGCCGGTTCGAGCCCCAGCTCCGTGACACCAATGCTGTGTGATCTCGGCAAGTTACTTAACCCCACTGAGCTTCAGTTTCTTTATTTGTAACATAAGGCTAACAGTGCTATCTCATTTGTAGGATTCTTGTACGGATTAAAGGAGGTATTTAATGCAAAGCACTTAGCTCATTGCCTAGCACCGTGGTCAGCAAACTGCGGCTCGCGAGCCACATGCGCCTCTTTGGCCCCTTGAATGTGGCTCTTCCTAAGCCTTAGGAGTACCTTAATTAAGTTAATAACAATGTACCTACCTATATAGTTTAAGTTTAAAAAATTTGGCTCTCAAAATAAATTTCAATGGTTGTACTGTTGATATTTGGCTCTGTTGACTAATGACTTTGCCGACCACTGGTAGTACATCAGTGCTCAACCAATGGTAGCTATTTCTTGTGGTTAGAATTGCTATATCATTGTCTAACCAGCACCTTGAGGGATCCAAGATAGGACCCAGATAACTATTTCCAATGGTCGTATAGCTTAATGTTCTTCTTTTCAAAATCAGAGGGGTTGCTTCCGAAATGGAATATTGACAAGGATCTTGGTATTTAGGATCAAATTTTCTCCTTTGGGTTCTGGGAGTTTAAGGGGTGAACTTCTCCCTTTAAGTTCTGGGGAAGTCTTGGCACTGGGAAAATAACCTTCAATTTTTGTTGCTGTAAAACCTCTAATGAGAGTGTCTCTCTAGGGGAGAGGAGCTCCACATTTTAATAGCTTGCTCCAGGGAAGAACTCGAAGCATCTTTGTGGCCCTCGACAGAAAGTGAGAATGGTGCTCCCAGCCCCTCCTCCTCTCGCCTTTTAGAGATGAAAGCCAGTTTCATTACCTAGAAGAATGCTTATTAAAGAGAGTCCCTCTCACTCACCAGATTTTTTGCAGGAATTGCACTCATTCCTTTAGAAATTTGCTAAGCTTCCCTGGCAAAGAGGTATACTTGCCGATGAGACATAGAACGTTCTTTGGGCTTGGCTGTCCCCCTGATTTTCCCAGACACCGTACAGTTTCATGTTGGAACCATTATTTCTCGTACTTTGCGGCCAATAAAATAATCACAGAGAGATGATTCGGTCTCGGTCCTGAAGTCAGTAAACCCTCCGCGCCATCAGAGATGGGGGGGAAACGCGCTCGGGTTTAATTCTGAGTGACGTTGGATGCGAGCCCGGTTCGGGTCTCGGACCAGACTTATCCAGCTGTTCTTTCATCCTGCGTCCAGAAAGCCGGTCACAGGTTTCTCCAGCTCATCTGTGCATTCTTGATCCTGCCTCTCACATTTGATTTCTAATTCCCCTGACGGCCTCAGCGAAAGTTCCCGGCGAAGATTGATTGGAGGGCATGACCCAAATTTGTAACTGGCCACAAAACGCTGTAAAACAGAGTTCACCGAATACCTTCCAGCTGATTGGAAGTGATTTTCGAAAAAGATCGGGGCATGGTTTTCCTCTGCTTTTTTTTTTCTTCTTTTCCACACATAAAATATCCGGAAAGGGGGACTTCTCGTCAAGCTCGGAGTTTTGTACCATCATCCGGAAAGCATGCTGCATGACAAAGAGGGCTGCATGGGGTGCTGGGGGCAGCAGCCAGCCTGGCTGGGAGATGTTTGTGTGCCAGATAGAACCCTGAACAGAGGATGAGGGCCGGGAGGAGGTGTGGTAGCAAGGGCATCTAGAGACCCGAGTTCTAGAGTCTTGGGAGGTTTCTTCGTCTCTCTAGTGGGCATGTTCCTCGTTTGCAAAATGCAGGAAACATTGTCAAGTTCCATCTTGGCAGAACCCTGGAACTGTCCCTGAAAATGGAGGAAGAAAGGGCTTTTCCACATCTGCAGAAGAGAATTCACTTACTTGAAAGAAACTTCTCAATTTCGGGCTTTTGCCCACGCATTTCTCTTACACCTTTGACACCTGCTACCTGCTACAAATGAACAAGCATCAGAAAGGCTAATGAAAAAATTATGAAGGGGAGTCTTGAAGAAGGAATTTGCTTTACTCTGGTATCCTGAATACGTGTGGGTTAGTTGTAGTATTGTCAGTGGAATTGTTCTTGGCTTACGCTGTGGAATAGAATATAGCAGAATGGATTTGCTCTAGGGTTCAGGCACGCATGGTCTGTTGGGAGGCTGGTGGGCTGTTCTCTTCCAAAGTCTGTTTTATGAGGAATTTAGAGGTTGCCTGGTTATCAGCTTGTCCTAAGAAAAAGGTAGTGAGAGCCACGAGTTAGGGCCAGTGGGTCAGTGCTGAGGAAAGGATAGGATTCTGTCATTGAGATAACCTTTTCATTTTGCCTCCATGGGGGCTCTGTGGATGCTGAGAGAGAGAAGGCACTGAACACCCAAGGCATCAATGGCCATGATGCTAAGGGTTTTAGCAATCTTGGGAGAGAATGGGTCATTGGTGCCATTGGTGTTACCGCCTACATCAGCAGAGTTGGTGCAGACTCTGGCTGCCTTCATTGGGCTGGGGTATTGTCACTGATACCCTCAAGATCATTGCCATCTGGATCCATGATACCATCATAGGACTGTGAGCATCAGAGTCACACTGATGATGTCTATAGGAAGCAGGGTAGCCTAAAGGGAAAAATGATCTGACCTGTTGTGATGTGGCCTGGGCTAGGGGCATAGAGAAGCTGCCACTCTATCCCATGGATAAGAGGGAGCCATTGAGCCTTGGCTGGTTGCTCAGTGGTTAGTGTCAGCCCTCAGACTGAAGGGTCTCAGGTTCAATTCCAGTCAAGGGCACATACTTCGGTTGCAGGCTTGAGCCCTGGCCCCAGTCGGGGTGTGTGTGGGAGCCAACCAATCAATGTGTCTCTCTCACATCAATGTTTCTCTCTCTCTGTCTCTCTCCCTTCCACTCTCTCTAAAAATCAATGGAAAAAAATATCCTCAGGTGAGGATTAACCGAGAGAGAGAGAGAGAGAGAGAGAGAGAGAGAGAGAGAGAGAGAGAGCGCGCCCTTGAAGAATTTTGAAAGAGGGACTCTTGGTCGAAGAGTTTGTACAATAGGAATCTTGGGCTTAATAATAGAAAAGGCCTCCTTGAGCTTAAGTGCCCTGAGTTTTAACTCTAGGAGAGGCAGACTTCCTGCTTGTGGTGGAAAAGAGATGACTTGACCACTTCAGGTCTCTTCGGTGAGAAAATGAGTAGAAGCTAAGAGCTTAGACTCTGGGTGTGGAACTTGACTCTGTAACAGACTGGTTGTGGCCTTGGAAAAGTTCCTTAACCTGGCTGAGCTTCAGTGTCCTCTTCTGGAAAACATGGCCCCAAATGCATACTTTGGCATTGAGGTAATCTTTCAGCATAGGGCATGGCACACATGAAGCCCTTAATGGCAGCTGGCATTGGTGATGGTGGTGAGTGTTCAAAGCAGGGCTTCCTGATGCCCAATCTTGGATCTGGAGGGGTTATGAGCACCTCCCATGCCCTTCCCAGGCCAGGTTGTGTTGCATCTTTATCTGTGGGACATTCCTTTTTGTCCTCGCAAGTTGAGGCTCACCAAGGGGGACCTACAGAATTCTCAGGGGGAGGAGAAATATGACATTTTGCTTTTCATATTAAAGAACCAGGACATGTACACTGTATAAAATCAGAGAATACCGAGAAGCAAAAACAAAGAGATGAAGAAAGTACATGCCTACTATGGCCAAATGATGTCTTCATCTTCCCCAAACATATGCATGTCCTCATCCCCAGAAGCTGTGAATATGTTACCTCACATAGTAAAAGGGACTTTGCAAGTATGAATAAATTAAGGAATTTGAGATGGGGACATTATCCCAGATTATCTGGTAGGCCAAATATGATCACAAGGGCCTTTTTAAGAGGAAGGCAGGAAGGTCAGAGTTGGAGGGGGTGATGTGACGGCGAAAGCTGAGGGGCAGAAGCGTCTGTGACAGTGGAGCAGAGGTTGGAATGATGTGGGGCTGTGAGCCAAGGAGTGCAGGTGGCCCTCAGAAGCTGGAAAAAGCAAGGAAATGGATTCTCCTCTAGAACTTCCAGAAGGAGCTTTTGATTTTAGCTCAGTGAAACTGATTTTTGACTTTGGAATCCTAAGATAATAAGTTTGTGTTGCTGTAAGCCACTAAGTTTGTGGTAATTTGTTACAGCAGCAATAGGAAACCAATACACGCACCCCCTGCTCCAGATCACCAATGTAATTTGGTATATGTTGCATAATCTTCCAGATATTCTCTCTCTCTCTCTCTCTCTCTCTCTCTCTCTCTCTCTCTCTCTCTCTCTCTCTCTTTTTATTTTGACCCAAATTAATTCCTACTATACATCTTCTTTTGTAATCTACTTTCTTCTGTCAGCAATCTCTACTTTTCCATACTAGTAAATTTTCATCTCTTCTAAAAGCCAGGCCATATTTAAATGATCCCAAAATGTCCATTACAGGTGCTGTCCAAACCTCTGTTGAAACCAGGATTGCATATTGCATTTAGTTGCTATGGTTTCCAAAGCTCTTTAATCTAGCATCTCCTCTTTCTATGCCACTGCCTGTTGAAGAGTCCAGGCCAGAGGCCCTGTGGAATGTTCTACTGTCTAGATTTGTCTGGTTGCTTCCTTGTGGTGGGTTTTATTTAGTGTTTTCCTTCATTCCCTGTCCTTCTTGTAAGTTGGATATTATGTCTAAAGGCTCGGTGTATTCAATTACACACACTGGGATAAAATTCAGCATAAGCGATGCTATGTATTTGATGTCGCACCACTATCATTTCACATAGTTGATCTACTGAACCATTTGCTTATTTTTCCTAAGGACTATTCCCAGGACCAGAACACCAGGGGGCTACATGAGTCTCAGGGGCATCAGGAGAGTAGGTGATTCACTCTGATTCTGTGGGACCTAATTGTTATTAAGGAATACCACTTCCAAGGCAACTTGTTTGCCAGCCTAATGGAGCAGACCCCCAACTCAACTCCAAGGGAGGGCCCACCACAGGAAATGCAAGCCTGCAGACCACATTCAAACTCATAAATTACTGCGAATAAACTTGGAGAAAACAAGCAGGTTCAATTTCAACAGGACTTCCCCAGCTAGGTGGACCAGCATCTGACTGTTTAGACATCATTAAAATACATTGCACCCAATATGTTTACCCATAGTCATCTGTATTACCTGGGCAGGTCATTCATCAGCTTGTCAATTTAAATGGATTCTGTATATAAGTAACACTCCAACACACAGAGAACTTTTAAGGAGAAACTTGTAGTACCAGCATGTTAGAAAAATGCAAATTACCCAAAGCCTCATTTGAGGATACCATTTCTACCCAAATCAAGTGAGGAACAACGGTATTTTCTGCCCAAACTATTTCTATTTTAAAATGTTATTATTAACTAACAATAATAGTGAAAGCATCATGAAGAGTTTATAGACGTGACTTCTTTAGGTGAAATTGGCATTCAACCCTTGGACCATGGTTAAACTGTAGTGTTTTGCATGCAATTGTGTGTTCTTGTGTGTGTGCGTGCGTGTGTGCATTTCCATGCATCCTATCCAAACATTTTTTCTCACATAATTAAATGTATTGATGACATCACAGGAACTCAGCCAACCTTTGGGTTTCCATCACTTTCAGGAGATTATAAACTCTAATTTGAGCTTTCCAAAGTCTGACAAAATCTGAGGTGCCCTCGGCAGGAATATAGTATTTCAAGGTTCATTGTAATGGGTAATGAGAAACTATTGTGTGCGGTCTGCTCACTTGTTCTCACTCTTTCCTCAGTCCTAAAAGCCTAAAACTTAGATGGGTCCTAGTAAGAAACTTATAGCACAAAAAAGCATGCTTTGGGCAGAATCCAGGAAATAATAATGCTATGTATTTTACCATTTGGGAAAAGAGACTAAAAGGGGAAACTTTGGAAATTAAAGACTTGAGTAGAATAAACTAACTGAAGAATGCTAGATAGAATTTTTTTTTAAAGAAGAAACTCTCTAAAAGACATTGGAAGGCAGTGTATTCTTCAAATTACTACACTGTTCTTTTGCATGAATTAAAGATGGGGTGAGTCCATGAATGGACATCAGTTGCTTAATGGGAACACCAGATGCCCACGTTTAGGAAATGTAAAGAAAGCTGAACTCTTGTAAAATTTTATATATTATCCCTTTCACCAAAATATGAAAAACAGATTAGAAGGGGGAAGCAAAAGTTCTTCTATAAATAAATTTGAAGAAACACTGGACCAAAAGGAGACACTTGTTTAAATACAACGTCCGAGGAAGAAAAATCGTCAAATAAACAAGAATCCCCACTTTTGACAGAGCAGAAAAAACATTCTGTGAGGCCCTAAAGCAGAAACTGTGATCCCTGCCCTTGTAGAACACCTCTGTGAACTCAGTCTTCTCCGGCCATCACATTTGTTAGGAATAATAAATAAAAGCTGTGGATCTGGAGGGCTTTTTTGAAGATCTGTAGACATTCTAAAGACATTTTTATCAAGTCTCTGTTGAAACCTATAGTTTGATGTGTGGCCTAGATTGTTGAATTATTTGTTGCTTTTCTTAGTCTGCTCTCCCCGCAACTTCTTTCAATGCACCTTGGATCCTCACCACTCTCAAATCATAAACAATTTGCCATTTGCAGGGTTGCCATTGAACTATGTGAGCAAAACGGCCCTGTGGGCTAGAGGTCCGTCAGAGAAGTTGCTGAAAATACGAGCCTGCTGCACCGAGCAACGGGGAATATAACTGCGGAAAGGGAGAAAATACATTAATTCATGCTTGATGGCTTTAAAGAAGTTACAACTTTATGTCCTTGGAAAACAACAAGAGAACACCAGATTCCCCTTAGACTCAATGATGTTCAGAAGGGCCACCAAAGGATTTCAATCTGAAACATTGGGTAGGAAAGTTGGCAGGGAGGGTTCCGAGTCTGGACACTTGGATTTAGTCATATAGTCATTTATGTTGGACAAGCCATTTAACCACTCACTGAGCCTGTCTTCATTGGCAAATGGGAATGTCATGCCTGTCCTTCCAAACCAGCCCTTGCATGGAGCTCTGCCTGGGACCTGGGGGATCTTCCAGAACCTTCTACTCCCACCCCTTGCTTGCTCCTCACTGGCTTCTGATTTGGTCCCATATAAACCCAATTTGGAACTCCTGACTTTGTGATCCCAGGCTCGGTCCTGCCCAGGCCCTTTGGAAAGGTGTTCGCTGAGCCTCTCCCGGGTGTCTGGCCCTTGGCCCTCAGTTTTCTCCTTTAACTCACTTTGGCTCACGTCTTGAATCTCAGCCTCTCCAGTTACATGAGGTTGGAACTCTCCACACAGCTGGCACCAGCACCCGCTTCTCACCCTGACTCCACTTCTTGGCAAATTCCAGCCCGCAGGGAAGGGAAACTAGCATTTACTGGGGCCTGAGCAGCACTTTATTAATCTCATAAGGCTCTGTGAGGCAGAGATTATTATTCTCCCCATTTTACAGTAGAGGAAACTGTGCATAGAGAAGTTAATCTTCCCAAGGTCACAGAGCTCATAAGGGGCAGAGGTGGGATTTGAACCTAGGTCAGGAGTCAGCAAACTTCTGTAAAGGGTCAGGTAGTAAATGTTTGAGGCTTGGTCTCAATGGTCTCTGTCACAGCGACTGAGCTATGCTGTTGTAGCCCAGAAACAGTGACAGACATGTAAGCCCATGAGCAGGGCTGTGTTCCAATAACACGTTGCCAATATTAAAATTTAAATTTCCTATCATTTTCAAGGGTCACAATCTATTATCCTTTGATTTTAAAAACCATTTGGAATTCAAAAGCATTCTAAGTTCATAGCCCATGCAAAATCAGGTGTTGAGCCAGACTTGGTCCATGGGAGCCATTTGCTGATCCCTGACCAAGGCTATTGTTTCTAGATCTCCTGCCCTTCACAATAGTATGCTGCCTCTCAATAGTACCATTATCATCCCCTTTTACAAATAAGGAAACTGAGGCCCCATAGAGTAAGTAGAGGGCTATTTGGGCCCAGGAAGTGCAAGTCTACTGCCTGGACTTCACTGCTAAGTTATGACAAAGGGAACAGAGTAAGTTGGAGTTGTGTTGCCTGCTTCACAGCATAAACATGAAGATAAATAATACCACACTCCTGGCGTACACACAAAAAGGCATGCAGGAGTGTTTTTTTTTTTTTAAATATATTTTATTGATTTTTTACAGAGAGAAAGGGAGAGAGATAGAGAGTTAGAAACATCGATGAGAGAGAAACATCGATCAGCTGCCCTCTGCACATCTCCCACTGGGGATGTGCCCGCAACCCAGGTACATGCCCTTGACTGGAATCGAACCTGGGACCCTTCAGTCCGCAGGCCGACGCTCTATCCACTGAGCCAAACCGGTTTCGGCAGGAGTGTTTTTAATGTGTGGAAGCTCTTATAAACTTACAATATAAGCAAATGAGATTAGGCTATCTTCTAAAAGCAAATCTCCTAGTGGGAAGTGTGTTAATATCTTTTACTCATTTATAAGCATTTATATTCTGCCTTGTTTATGCCAAGTATACTGGCCACTGGTATATATGGAGGTGACAGGTGACAGCTGACCGCACTTAATTTGGTGGGGAAACACAGACACACCCATAAATGACCAGCATTCAAAGGGTTAACTGCAACCATGAGTGGGGTGCAGATGATAGAACCACAGCCTCATCCTGAGGGCACAGGGAAAAGTGTCCTGAGGACTGTCATGCAGGCTGTGGGGCTTTGAGGTAAAGGGAGACTTACAGGCTGAGGGAATAGCATGGGCAAAGACACCAAGGTATGGAAGATCAGGAAGGCTGTTGGGTAAGGAGTGAGTAGCAGAAAGGATGCCAGGAGGAAGGTAAGACCAACTTGGTGAGGGCCTTGTAGTCTGTGCCAAAGCCCTGGACTTGCTCCCTTGGGACCTAGCTCCTCTAACTGGGAGGGGTGTGAGGGACAAAGTTGGAGGATAAAGATGAGGCAACTTCCTTGGGCATCAACTGTACTCAAAGAATTTTAGAGGGAAGTCACTGTTTTTAAAATGTAAAAAAGCCAAAGTTATATTGAGTGGGATAAAAAAAAAAATCCATGTTAAAATTTAAGATAACATGCTAGGTTTTAAAGAAATTCAAAGTAGACAATTTTGGGCACCAGCCCACACCTCCCTAGCTTCCCTGTTAGAGGGGATGAGCTGGAGGTGTTGAGAGGCTAGTTATAAAGAATAGGAGACATGTAAAGTTGGCAGTGACATGGTTGGATTTGTTTGTGTAGAATGACCGTGCTGGAAGGAGAAGGCTGGGAGGAGAGATGGGAAGGAAGATAGCAAAGGTCTGGAGATTAGTTAGGAAGCTACTGCAATAACTTGGGGAGGGGGAGGTGGAATTTAATAGCCCAATACAGAGGAGCTTGATTTTGTCTTGAAATATACATCCCTGTCCCATTTGAGAAGCAATGCAAAGAGAAATGAGCACTTGCTTTAGAGCCAAAAGACCAAGATTTGAATCCTGATTCTGCCTAGCCGTGTGACCTTGGGAAAAGCACTCAGTCTCTCTGGATTTCACTTTTTTTTTTTCATCTCACAAATGAAGAAAACTATACCTGTCTTGCCTACCTCTAGGAGCCTTTGTGTGGATGGTCTAGGACAGTGGTCGGCAAACCACGGCTCATGAGCCACATGCGGCTTTTTGGCCCCTTGAGCGTGTCTCTTCCTAACCCTTAGGAGTACCCTAATTAAGTTAATAACAATGTACCTACCTATATAGTTTAAGTTTAACAAATTTGGCTCTCAAAAGAAATTTCAATCGTTGTACTGTTGATATTTGGCTCTGTTGACTAATGAGTTTGCTGACCACTGGTAGGATAACGCCTACGAGAGTTCTTTGTAAAGGGCTTGAGCATCACTGGTGGGTTTCAAGAGAGCAAAGGCCAGAACTCTTTCTGCTTGGTGACCTCTCCAAGAACAGGCAATTGCTATTTCTCCCCCCCCACCCCCCTCCTTCTTCAGCTGTTGGAGCTGGGGATCAATTGCATCCAGGCTAAACAAAAAAAAAGGTAGTCATACATGATCAGCAAAATGGTCCAAATGATGTCATCCATCAAGATGGACATCGCAATTTGCCAACTATTTTCTCATAAATCAAACCGTGGTCCCTCAAGGAAGAGGGGCAGGGCTTGGGGAGCCAGCATGGCAGTGCTTATCGGGAGACCAGACGCGGGGAAGCGCTCCCTTAAGGATACAGTAATTATTTTCACTCGATGGGAAATCAAGAGGGGCACGATGGGAGGGAGAGCTGGAGAGTGTCTGCCTCACTTCATTACTACTCCCCAGGCAAGGGACACAACATATGCTTTTCATTGGGAAGCCAATAATTTTGAATCGTGGGACAGGTGAAAACTTAAATGACATTTGCAAACCTTGATTTATTTCTCTGCTTAACTCCGGAACATGCTTTAGACTCCGCTCTATAAGTTTCCATAGATTAGTGGTCAATGTCAAGAGTTTCCAATGACATACTCAAGTGTTTCCTGTCCCTATCAGTTAATTAAATAGTTTCAGTACTAATCCCTTCTTATTGAAATGGCTCCCCTTCTTTCGGTTATGGGTTTGGAAAACAGTGATATGAAGCATGTGCTTTATGGAACACAAAATAACAAAAATAAGAAAGAATACCTTTCCCCCCACGTGCTCTTTAACTTGCTGGAAACCTCATTAAAAGTTATTTATGAGCTGTTAGGGATCCCATAAGGGTTACACCTAATTCAGTCTGTAAAGCTTTGGAGTTTCTTTTACATGAAGGACCTCCTTTCCCATTATTCTACTTTGGTTTGCACCCAAATAAATACTGGCGATCAACTTCTTGGCAGAAGAAGGCTCCCTGGTCCCTTCCCTCACCAGCGCCACTCATGTGACCCAGGCAAAGTGTGTGCCTTCCTCTCCTATCTGCTGGCCCCTCTCTGCTATGACCAGGGTAGTCAAACCGAGGGCAGACTTGTGGCAGTCAGTCAATTATTATTGGTGTGACTAGTTGCATTATAGTGAAGATGCAGAGCTGCAGGTATCATTTGCATCCCTGGGGTTTGTAGACTCTGCAACTGCCTGTGCAGTTAAGTCCTAATTGACTATCCTATTTTCTCCTCCTCTTCCTCCTCCTCCTCCTTCCCCCTCCCCCAATTCCCTCTGAAATAAGAAAACTGAATTTGATCAGAATGAGTAATTTTCCAGCCCCTTTATAGGGCTGATATGCTCGTTATTTTGCTGTTTCTCGGGACTTGTTCTCAGGCATCTGCTTCTCAGTTCACTAAAGACTTAAACACCAACTCGGGCATCTTGTGTCCTTCTAGGGCAGTGGTTCTCAACCTTCTGGCCCTTTAAATACAGTTCCTCATGTTGTGACCCAACCATAAAATTATTTTCGTTGCTACTTCATAACTGTAATGTTGCTACTGTTATGCATCGTAATGTAAATATCTGATATGCAGGATGGTCTTAGGCGACCCCTGTGAAAGGGTCGTTCGACTGCCAAAGGGGTCGCGACCCACAGGTTGAGAACCACTGTCCTAGGGTCTTTCATAAAACACCCCAGAGAGATGCATTTGATCCCCAAAGACTCTTCCTTGTAGAAATATATCTAAGATGCAAGGAAGAATGTAGTCATTCAAGTAGCCCCATATTCAAAATGGGATGTTGGCAGTTAGACAATTGGTATAAAAATAATGAGTAGTCATAAGGACATTGCTACCATAACCATCACATGCACAGCATACTCATGTAAGTGTTAGTTATTATTATTATTATCGGTGCTCCTACTATCCCACCAAAAGTCTGGTTCGTGGATGGCTCCTTTCTCTCCAGGTGTTTGCATACAGTTGTTCCTCTTATATGTAGTTTTGCTTCCCATGGTTTCAGTTACTAGAGGTCAACTGCGGTCCAAAAATATTAAATGGAAAATTCCAAAGATAATCAATTCATGCAGTTTAAACTGCATGTCATTCTGAGTAGGGTATGAAATCTTGCACTGTCCCTCTCTGTCCTGCCTGGGGCATGAATCCTCCCTTTGTCCAGTGCATCCATGCTGCATACCCTACCTGCCCATTAGTCATTTAGTAGCCATCTGGGCCATCGGGTAGACTGTCTTTGTATCAAGTAAACCTGGTGTCCATGTAACCCTTACTTAGTTATGGCTCCAAAGGAAAGAGCAGTGAGATATGCCAATTCAGATATGCCAAAGAGAAGCGATAACGTGCTTCCTGTAAGTACAAAGGTGGAAGTTCTTAAATTAAGGAAAGAATAAAAATCATAACCTGGGTTGCTAAGGTCTGTGGTAAGAACAAATATTCTATCTGTGAAATTGTGATGAAGGAAAAAGAAATTTGGGCTAGTGTCGATCCTTTTTTCTGATGTATCATCAGAAGGTCAATAGTACCTAATGCTACATCACAATGCCTACATCACAATGCCTCACTTCATCTGATTGTGTAGGCATTGTAGCATTTCACATCATCACAAGAAGAATGACTATAATACAATAAGATATTTTGACATAGAGATACCACATTCACCTAACTTTTATCCTATATAATAAAAGCCCAGTGACCATAATGGCAGAATGACCAGAACGACCACTCGACCAGTCACTATGAGGTGCACTGACCACCTCAGGGTCCCTTTCCCTAGCCAGCAGGCTCCCATTGCCTGATGGTGAATGGGGAACTGGGGTGGGTGGTGGGGGATGTGGGCTGCATCAGGCCAAGGCCCCCACCCCATAGGTCACCCCACACACAGAGGGCAACCTGTAGCGGGAGTGGGGCCATGAGTGGGCAGGACCAGCTGACCTCTCAGTTCCTCCCTCTCTCCTTTGTCAGGCTCCAATCACCCAATGGCAAACTGGGAACCCAGGTGGGTGGCGGCAGGGAGCAGGGCCAGCTGCCAGCAGCCGGGGAAGATGGCCCTGATTGCAGGCTAGGCCTAGGGACCATACCTGTGAATGATTTTGTGCGCCGGGCCTCTAGTTATAGTACAATTGTTATATTTTTATTAGTTGTTAGTCTCTTGCTATACTTAAATTTATTAATTCAACTTTGTCATAGGTATTTAGGCATAGGAATAAACCTAGAAAATCAGGGTTCAGTAGGATCTGCAGTTCAGGCATCCATTGGGCATCTTGCAACATTTTACCATGGACAAGGGGGGCTACACTATTCTTTGTACGCCATCTCATTTCTCCAGTAGAAACACCAGGCACCAATAAATTATCAAGGACATGCTGAACCATCCAGCCAGATCAAACATAAGCCTGGGATATTCTGACCACCATGGGAATAGCTGACAAAGACATCTTCACTTATAAAATCTTTCCCTCTTGGGTCCCAAGGCATTTACAACTACATGAGACTGCAACCTTAGCCTACCCACACTTCTCCATTTGGGCAAGAGTGGGTCTTACCAAAAGTGGTCCAGAAATAAGGCAACGGCTGCACATTTTAAGAGAGAGTATATTCTTAATTTCAGCCATCTGGAGAATTTTAACGTTCTATATTTACTCTTTATAGAATTCTACAAAAGAGATCGGTTTAATTTTTTAAGAGTCATTTAAACACCCTGAGTACATTGTAAGCCCCCAAACAAAAAAATGCCTCTCAGGCTAGACCAGGGAAAACCGCATGGGTTATTTTTATGTTTAGTCTAGTACAGTGGTTCTCAACCCTGGCAGCACCTAAAACAGTGATGCTTGAAGACAGGCTGACTTTGACTTTCCACACAAAGCCCGTAAGAGTGACCAAGGCATCTAAGTAGCTTTGATAGTCTGCAAAGTGAGGGCTCCAGGCACAGGGCAAACAACTGGTTCTTTCTGGCACTGCTAGTGAGGCTTCTAGGAGGAGGTGAAGGTATTTGATCTGAGCTTGGGAGGAGGAGTATTCTTTTTGACAAGAATGAAGGGAAGGGAAGATATGGAAACAAAGATATTCCAAAGTGAGGGGTTGCCTCAGTAGTGAGTCTGATAGAAGGCAAGAAGGAACAGCCTGTGTGTGTGTGTGTGTATGTTTGTGTGTGCGTGCTCGTGCTCGTGCCTGTGTGCACTTGGGGTGGGAAGTTGGGCCTGATTCACAGTAATGA
This sequence comes from Myotis myotis, assembly GCF_014108235.1. Classification (NCBI taxonomy): domain Eukaryota; kingdom Metazoa; phylum Chordata; class Mammalia; order Chiroptera; family Vespertilionidae; genus Myotis; species Myotis myotis. Next base: position 9,147,885 of record NW_023416319.1, on the reverse strand, counting down.
CGTAACAGCACACATCCATGGAGAGCACACTGAATGAAGCACTGTACTAACTCACATTCAGTCCTAGGATTGACCCAATGGACTGAGGTTATTATTACCCACATTGTCCAAATAAGAATAATGAAGCTCCAACAGTTGAGTCCAGGCCCTGCAGTTGGATTCCATGTGGTCACCACTGCATACATTGCTCAGTAGTTTATACTTGGGGGCTAGTCCTGGGAAGGAGGATGTGGATGAAAGTGGAGAGGTGAAGGTGGTCTTGCAGCAAATGCACATCTTTGCTTGATTGGGGGCCGGGGCAACCCCGAGGGTCCATCCATGTGTGGGTACAAGGCTGCCCCCTGGCTGTTTCCAGTTCCACTGCCCCTCCTGGGGGTTACTGATAGGCCGCGGAGCCCCATACAGAGCAGGCTGTGCTCTCGGGTTAAATCCAGCTTTGTTCTTGGACTCCAGTATTCCAGGGGAAAGCAGAGAAGGGAAGGGAAGGAAACATAAAAAGTTCCAGCATGTGAGGAGCATTTGCAATGTAATCTATGTGTTCTGAGCCAAGTTACTGTACACGCTCTGGGGAGAATTACAAATAAATGACGAAACGTTTTGAAACATGGCTTATACCTAATTAATCATGGAACTTAAAGAACAAAGAACGCATTTCTTCAAAGTTTTCAGTGTTTTCTCTATTAAGTGAGGAGGGGTGGAGGAGGGGAAGTCTCCGTGCCCTGTAATGGATACACTGTGCACTTCATTTGGGGAAAGCAGCTCTTAATCTTCTTTGGCCTCCTGCAACCTCTGAATCCTTACATCTTTAATACTTAATGTCGAGCATTTTCATATTAAAGGAACTGAAAGTTTCCAGATCATGAAATATTCCTCAGCTCTTTGTCTCTTGATCCCTCAGCCCAAACAATACCGGTTTTGAGATTATGAGATCATCAGGCATGTCTTAAGTACCCATGATATTGTGTCCTCAGATTCCTGTGTCTTTTCATACGCCGCCACCACCCAGAGACATCTGTGGGCATTTCTGCTTTCAAGGCAGAGCTCCGAGCCCAGGTTTTGTGCCATGTCCGTGTCCGTGTTATTTCACACGCTCTTAACCTCTGGACCTCCACATCCCTATTTGCGAAATGGGGACAGTAATAGCCATCTCACTGATTTATTTTGACTGCTAAGTAAAATAATGCCACGAGAGCACTTAGCCCAGTGCCTCGAACATGACCGCTCAGTAATGAAGTGTGCAACTGTAACTTCCAGATACGTTTTCATTTCCTTTTTATTCATGAACTTGGCCACGTCGCCATTTTGCTTCTCCAGCCAAGGCACTTCTGGAAAGCGCTGTCTCACCGTGACACATGTGACCTTGCACTTGGTAGGCAGTGCTCACGGCTCCTGTGGGAAGCCACAGCTCTACTCTTTCCCCTGCAGCTTTTCCAGCATCACTCCATGAGCTAGTATGGACACCCCTTAATGGGGATTAGAGCTACGTGGGTTTTCATTTCAAACCCAGTCACTTGTACTCTAAGTGGCTTTGGACAAGGCCATCAGACTGCTTGGCTGTAGACTTGCCCCTTTCCTTGGTTGAAAAGGAAACCAAAAAGCTTACTATATTAAAGTGGTTGGGAGTAAAGCCTCAAACAGGGACTCCCTTCTCCCTAGCTCCATGCAGAGAATGAGAATGAGGACAATGCTTGGCTAAGAATTCGCTGAGCCATGGTGAGCATCTTGCAAGGTTTCTAAATATATTCTCTCTTCCTATCATCCTCTGGCAGCTCAGCTGTGGCCATGTGACCTGGTATTGGCCATTCAGAGGTGCCACCTGGGACTCTGAATGTGGAGGGAGGAAAACAGAGGCCCACAGAGAAGTTTGGAGCAGAGTAGTGGCACCCAATGGCCAGTGGTTGTGGTGCCAGGGGTAGCATGTAACCAGACAATGCCCAAGGCAGGACCTCAGCTATGTTATTTGCTCTACAGCCCCCTGTGGTTCCAGCTCATTGTTCATCTCAGCTCCCAGGTGTCCTGTAGACTCTGGGAGCTGCCCAAGATCTTCCTCATAAATCCCTTTTCTGCTTAAGTTAGGCTCCTCTGCTCACAAAGGAGAATCTGGACTAAGACACAATTAAGATATACTCAGCACCGACTATGTGCCAAATACTATGCAGATAAGGAAACTGAGACCCAGAGAGTCTAGGTAACTGGTCAAGGTCACCAGGCTGGTTGGAGGTAGTGCTGGGATTTGAATGCCTATCTGTCTACCTTTCCCACTCAACCCTTTCAGCAAAGGAGCTGAAAGGGAAATCTAGAGCCTATGACTGAATACTATGGTTTCTTGACCCAGTCCATTCCCAGCCCACTCCCTGCCCCAACCTGATGATTAGCAGGTAAATCAATTAAAAAGTGAAGTGCCTTCCAGTGCTGAGAGCCATCACTGGTGTGTGAACCAGACGACTGAAGTGAGGGATGAAGGGACCAACACAGTGGAACAACTTGGCTTTGTGTCCTCCACAGCAACTCTGCATTGTTTGCGTGTGCTGCTAATTGTCCTTGGTCCATGTCCCCCCAGTCGATGCTTCAGAAATTAAAGGCACATGCCTTGTACTGTGTAGACTGAGAGCTTGGCTCATTTGGTTTCCATTTCTCCCGTTGCCCTTACACCTGCTATTGCATCAGCAGATGGCATGGTCCTCCCTCCCTGGCATCTAAGAACAGGAATCAGATGTTGTCTTCTGCCTTTGTAGCTCCCAGCCCACTGTCACTGCTCTGTGGTGGTGGGGTAGCTTGCTGAAGAAAGAGAAGGCACCCAAGTGGACACTCATGTCCACAGCCACACCATCTTCTCTTTCTTAAACCAAGATGAGAGCTAACCAGTCCCTGGGCACCTAACATACAATAGCTCCCTGGAGAGAGACTCACAAAACCATTTTTTTTCTTGACCTCACTAGTGTATCTGCAGAACCTCAGTCTGGCCAGAACCTGGTCATCTTGCTTCTTCTTCACTAACTTTTTTTCGAAGCCAGTTATTGAAGATCTCGGGTAATAAAAGCAGCTTGAACTTCATTACCCTCTTTCCAGTATTAGTTACTGAAGGTCTCGGTCAGCGATACTGCGTATAAAATATGAAACAGTGAATTAAATGAACTTGACGATACACGTTGTACTTTAATGAAAACAAAGCTCAGGAATACTATTTGTGAACGTGTTACCCAATAAAGTGTTAGCAAAGGAGCTCATAAAGCTGCCAGAGGGGCTGAACCGCTGCTGGAGCAAGAGAGAAACACTGTGCAGTTGGTCTGGACACAGAGTGAGGTCTCTTGGCTTGATCGCAGACGCTGGAGGTTTTTATTTAAAACACATGGAAGAAAGACACTTGGGTTTGGCACCAAAATGTCTTGTGGTAAAGAAAAAAGCATTAGAAATATCCCAAAGTGCTTAAAAAAATGTAGGGGGTGGGGGTGGAAAAAAACAGATGTGAAGAAATTAAGGCAGGATGACATCAGGTGCCACGCTAGTTCGTTTAAAGTGATGGCAAAGAGAAAGAGCACTTTTCCCTGGCAGCTGATAGACACGAGCAATTGAACAGTTCATCCCCTCTCTGTTGTCCCTGTCACGAGATTTGTAGGTCATTCCCCGCCAGCCACTGGGGCTAAAGGGCACAGGTCGTGACCTGCTGATTTACCAAAGTATGATCAACTCACACAAATTATAGGCGTAAGAGAGTCCTGACAACTTCAATATGATGCGCAAGGAGCGCGATTATTTGTGACATGTGAAACCAGTGTGAGACCATAATTCTGTCGCTGCGTGACAAGGCATTATTAGCCGGGGCAGGCAGCAGCTTGAACCAGGAGCAGCTGCAGGAGAGGCGGGGAGAGAGGGAGAGACAGAGGGCTCCATCGGGGAAGGCCCGTGACAGGCTTTCTCTCCCAGAGCAGCCAACAGCAAGGCCCCTTTGTGGAATGTGCTGCCTCTCGGAGGACACGTCTGGTCCCTCAAAGAATGAAGAGGGGTTTGGAGGGAAGGGAAGAAGGGGACACACACCCTGTTGGCCTGTGGTTGTGCACAACAAGGTGTTGTCTTTGAAATGGGATGTGTTGTTTTTCCAACTGGGATGCTATTTCCAGTGTGAGATGAGGAGGGCAGGGGGTGGGGGCTCTCGGGCAATGAGAAACCTCCACTCTCAGGCTTCCTTCCCACTGAATTTTCTCTGCAACTTGCAGTTTGGTGTCTGGTGAGGAGGAGTCAGAGCCCCTGTGCCCAGGGTTTCCCATCCCTAGCGATCCCCACTCTGCACCTCAGTGGGCTTTGTAGGGGTTTAGCTCATGGAGGTGGAGGTGTGTGGAGGTATTTCACTTTTAGTGGTGGTTAAGGAGGGTTAAGCCCAGGTATGTGTGAGAGGAAGGTGGCTATTCCCAGAAACTGAGTCCCAGTAAGGCAGGCTTACTCAGGCTGAGTGTGGGGGTCATGCGACAGGCGAGTCACCAACAAACTTACCATGAAGCCGGGAGCCGGGTTGTTCTGCATGTCTCCTGCAGAGGGTGTGTTTTGGGCTTGCTTATTAGTTCTGGGAATTTAACCAGGTTTTGAGTAGTGAGTAGCCACTGCCCAAACCACAGAGGGTCCCATTGAGAAATGCCTCCATCTGCCCAGGAGAGCTCTTGGTCAATGAGAAAAAAAAACACACGAGATGAAAACAGAAAACAGATACACTATGGGGATGGGTGCAAGCTCTAGGACTCACGGGCATACCGGGGAAGGCTCCCTGCTCCATAGCAGTCAGATGTCTGCTCAGATCTCCCACCCAGTGGGGCCCACACCATCTACAACTGGCCTCTGTCTCTCAGGCTTACCTTTGACCCTGCTTCACTGTCCTTTAATGAACTGAGGGCACATGAACCAAGGGCGGTCAGCAGCACATACAAACAATGCACAGTTGCTAGGTAACAACTCTGCACAGCAGTCATCATACGTGGCATGAGATCCTTTATTCTTACATATTTATTATCCCTCCTCTTACAATGTAAGCTCAAGAGGGCAGGGACTTTGTCTCCTCAGCGTCCCAACTGCCTTGAACAGCGTTGGGCACAAAGTACTTGCCCAGTAAATGTGTTCTGAATGCGTGAATGCCAAGCACTGTTCTAGGTGTTCTTACTTTTGAACACGAGAGCCTGTTTAATCCTCTCAACCCAGGTAGGTTTGTTAGTTCTCCATATCAAAGCACCCCCAAATGTAATGGCTTGAAAGGGCAAGATTTATTATTTCTCACAGTTCCATGGTTCAGCTGGGCTGATTCTTCTACTGGTTTTGCTTAGAGTTTTTCATGAGGCTGCATTTTGCTGGGAGCTTGGTCAGGACTTAAACATTCAAGATGATCGCTCATCCTCCATGTTCCCTAATCATTCACTGGTCTCGCCAGACTTCCTCATGGCATGGAGTCTGGGCTCCAAAGGACAAGAAGCAGAAGCTTGAGGTGTGGTCTCAGAAGTCCCAGAATTCACTTCTTTCCCATTCTATTGGTCCAAACAAGCGCCAAGTCCAGCCCATAGTCCAAGAGAGAAATAGGCTTTTCTCCTCTTGATCTGAGGAATGGCAGGTGCCTACGCAAATGGGAAGTTGTGTTTAGAGGTTATCTACTAGAGTATGATTAGCCTGCTCTACAACAGTGGAAACTGAGGCTTAGAGGAGTAAAAAAAAAAATGTATCCAAGAGTACGTGGGGAGAAAGTGGCAGAACTATGATGTCGGTCTAAAATAGTCCAAGTCCTGATCCAATGTTCTTTTCTCACCAGTGACTCTTCCCAGAAGCCCCTCCTGAATCTTGGGTGGTAAAGCTGGTATCTTCTCTGGCTGGCCCCTCTGCTTTTTACTTTCTCGGCAAAGTGGCCAAGGTTTGGGGGTGAGGGACATAGAATACTACAGATCTGGAATTTCATCCAGCCTCACAACGCATCCATTGTGTGGCCTTGAGCAAATTTCTGAGCCACTCTGAGCATCCCTTCCTTACCGTGAAATGGGATAGGAACAGTGTCTAGCACACAGGATTTTATGAGACTGTCCATATAAAGCCCTCAACCAGTGTATGGTACACAACAGTCATTCAAAGGGTAACAGTGCTACGGTGTCGGGTACAACTCTAGCTGGACCCAAAATGAACCTTCATGGACTAGTTTCATAGTTGTATTTAGAGTGAAGGATTCCCAGGTCATTGAGCCCACACCCATGTTTAATGTTCACCTGAAGATAAGTTCTGAAATCAGCAAGAATGCTTTTAGGACTCACTCATTATGGGATGTAGTCATCACACTTTACTGAATCTTGCCAGGCATCCTGCCACCCTGCTCCTATAGGGAACTTTTCACACATACACATTGAAAAGAGAGGGTGAAAAATCATATGCAGCCCTAAAACTAGGATTTAAGAGAGACATAACTCTAAGTTACCAACAGAAAGCTAGGGAGAAACAAACAAGGATGCCCCGAGGGCCCCTCGTGTCTCATCTGTGAGTCACTGGATTAGTCAGGACTCTTCGGGTTATTAGAGGTGACATGCCAACCCTGGCTCCAGCCAGCTTAAGCAAGAGGGGGGATTTATGGTCAGGTCTGGCTGGATTCGGGAGCTTACACAGCGTTGTCAGAAATCGCCGTCTCCAGGCTCAGTTCTGCTTCTCCACGGGCCTCTTTTCCTCTTCTGTAGTCAGGCTGTTTCCTGGGTAGCCTGTTATGCGTCTAACTCTGTGATTCAAAGAGTGATGTCTGTCCTCTTCCTGTTGCTTTAAAAAAATGCGCAAGGATTATAATCCCCCAGGTTGAGTCTCCATGCGACGTGACCACTCAGGGTCCCAGGCAGTGGCATCTGATTGTCAAGCTTTGGTTGGGGACTGTCTTGGTGGCCCAGGGCTAGGAATTCTGGGATTACTAGTCCTATGGATTGAAGGACAATTCTGCAGTGGGAGTGAGAACCTTTAGCAAATTCTCCTCCAGGGGGGCTTCCATCATAGCCAACTTCTGCAATTACCAAAACCTCTGGAAAAAAAAGAACTTTTGTCAACGTGAGTACAACGTGTTGCTCATGTGGGTGGGGGATGTTTTTCTGTGGGTCATCTCTTTGTGCCCCACCTGCAGTGTTTATTTGTGGGTATTTATTTCCCACCAGTATAATGAAATGCTTGAAATAAGCATAGAACCATCGATGAAGTCCCAGCTTCTAATTTAACCCCCTAAACCTCACAACATTTATTCTGCAGCCCCTGGGTTAACCAGCATTCACACAGTGAGCCTAAATTTAAGAAAAAGGTTCTATTTCTTTTATTTGTCCCCAAATGTTTCCATTGTATACAAAAATGAGACAGTGTTCCTTCTGGGGAGAAGAAGTTTCTACTTTGGGTTGAAACCAAACAAAATAATATTTAAGGAAACGTTAAATAAATTATTTATCATATTGGTCAACGTTTTGGGGAATATAGCTTAGATAAACACATTTTTAAGGTCAGCCACTCTAAGGGCTGGGTCTTATAAAAACAGCCTCCAAGGAGCTTTAATAAATCTTTGAAAAGGAAAAAAACACACACACACACACCAAGCACTTGTTTTCATTACTGAATCATTTGCTATTGCTGAATAATGGTCATTCAAGACGTAAGCTTAACCAGGAGGCCGTGATAGCCACGCTGGGGAAACTCGCATATTATGACAAATCGATGTGGATGGCAGACACTGTCAGCCAGCCTTGGACTTCTGTTAAAGCAGTCCCATACTTTAGTTGCATTTTAAATCAGATAAATGGGCAGAGCTGGCTGATTTGGGTCATAAAATTGTCAGATGAAGATAAATTCATTCCTACTCAATGGGAAACTTCAGAGTAGAATTAGAATATATGTAAGTAGGAAAACAATGTTTTTATTCCCTCAAATTAAACAGTTCCCACATTCATCAAGTACATTGAGTTCACTTTGTGGGTCCTTCATCTTTTCAAATTGCAGCCGAAGGCATCTTTGGAGCCCATTTCTATTGCAAAATGGCATTCCTCGGCCAAAAAAAAAAAAAAAAAAAAAGGTATGAGGAGGAGAGGAGAGGGTGTTTGGATAATAAGAAATGGAAATGGAAGAAGTGAGAAGCAAGGATGATCTAATGAAGAAAAGGGTGGGTGTCAGAGCTACTGAGGGGGCACTGCGAGGAAGGGAGGACCACGGAAGGAAGAAGGAGGATGGGAATCAGAAATGGAGAGAACCCACGATTGCAGGGACTGGCTGAGACCAGCTCCGAGGCACTGCTCGCTGGGGCTCTGATTTCATTTTTGCAAGGTTCACAATTTGAAACGCAAGGGCTCTCATGGCCACTTCTTATCTATGCAAACAGGCAGCATCCTGGATGTGGCCCTGAGCGCCCCGTTGGTCTTGAAAGGAGAGTTGGGCTCATTTTCTGAGTCTTGTCTCTTCCAAGGGAGGAACCTGCCATAGAATTTCATGGCTTCAAAAAAGGAGATCCTTTCTCTTTACAAGCGGGAAGGGATGTCACTAAGGAGTCGGAGGAGTTGAGGTTACATTACCATAAAGTGCCTCGGGGCTTAAAAGTTCAGGGGAAGAGAGCCTGGCTAACCACATCTGGGACTTGAGGTTTTATTGAACTGGTAATGAAAATAATCTTTGCAAAATATTCTGAAAATATTTGATAAACACAGACTGAAGCTGCCGCCTGTACCCATGAAAAAAAGAGAAAAAAAAGAAAAACACCAAATAGCCTTGCTTTCAGATGAGCAACCTGTTAGCAACCAGCTAGTACTTGGGTTCGGCACGAAGCTGAGTGATTATAAATACAGGCTTTAGGGCGAGGCAGGGCTGAGTTCAAACCTCAGCTCTGCCACTTATCAGTGATATGACCGTGAGTGTCATAATATGAAAATGAATGCTCTTTCCTCGAGCTGCTGTGAGGATCGAGCAAGGTAAGTTGTATGGAAATGATCTGTTAATTGTCAAAAGGGCCATGAATCCTTCCCCTCTCTATGTCTACTGCCCTGTGATGTCCCAGTAAGAGGCAGTCTGCTTTTCCGCTCTTTGAATCTTGCTTAGACTTGGGGCCTTAGCAAACGTGCAACAGGCAGAGACTTGAAAATTGCTTGCCTGTTGGATGTTCCTCTCTTTTGCTGGACTTGCATCCCCGAGACTGGTATGCACATGAGCCTGAACTAGCCTGCTGGAGGGTGACAGGCTGCGTGGAGAATGAAGGCAACCCAGAAGACAGCCTGTCAATGACAGACATGTAAGAGAGATCATTCTAGATCACCCAGCCACCAGCTGACCTATCAGCTAACCATGACAATGCATGGGAGTCACCAGCCACAGACACCAACTGATCCAGCTCCGTACAGACCTCCCAGCCAAACCATAGACCTGAGAGCGAAATAAAATGTTGTCTTAAGCCACTAAGTAGGGTGGTTTGTTATAGAGCAAAAGCTGACTGATATAGGTGGTGTCCACCTGTACTCTTGTGGATTGGATCAACCAGTCATTTCAATTGAATTTTTAACTCATTTTCATTCAAAATGATTTTTCTCTCTAGAGATGGACTACGGAATACCAATCTTCCTGGTAGCTATTTTGTACAGCCATGTGGTTTAAGATAAATTGCAAAAGACAAGAAGATTTAAGACATCAATAATAATTTTCTGGCAATGTTTTAAAGTCTTCCCTTTCGTCATATTTTGAAAGTTTGACAACATTCTCAAAGCCAGAATAAGGTGCGAAGTGAATAGCCCACACTGAAGCTAGTGGCGGTTCAGTTGTAAGATCGGTTGAGACAGAAAATTGCTCTTAAAAAGCTCTGAAGCCCTGGCCCACGGAACCAATGGAAACGAAAATAAATGAAATGGATGAAACTGGGTAAAAGAAGGTCAGTGCCTTGAACTGATCCACATTCTCTGCTGGGAGCGACAAGCTTGGCCAACTACCCAACATAAAGGAGATAAAAGAGTTCCAGTTAATGTAAGCCCACCCAGCATTCTCACCTGAACCAACCATCGAATTGCAGCCAAAGTGAATCTGATGTTTTGTTTTATCTGGACAGCTGTCTCCTCCTTCCATGTTCCTTGAAATATGCATGTCCTTTTGCATTCCTGCTTCCTTTTATTGCTACATTCTTTATCCGGGTTGGTGTTCTTTGAGATTTTGATGGTAAGATGCTTGGGTAAATTTTAGAAATGAAATTTTTGGCCCGAAGAGTCTAAAGCATTTGTATTTAACAAGTGTTGGTTATTTATTTTATTATTTGGTCTTATAGACCGTATTTAGAATGCAACTGTGACCAAAGAGACAAGATAGCTTGTCTTGCACCTTTAAGTCTAGTGAGGGGAAAAGATTCATAACCAGATAATATCATATAACGTGAGCAGTGTTGTAATGGGGGAAGTATAGGGCATTACTGGGGAATGTAGGGTGAGCACTGAACTCAGACTCGGGTTCAGTGGTCAGGAAGCAGAACACAAAGGAAGTGGTGTCTAAGATGGAAGATAAAGAACCTTAAGAAAGGTGAAGATATAGGGGTAAAGTATTACAGGCTGATAGCACGGCATTACATGGTCCAGCCTGGGAGAGTTCTGGGGGACTGAAATATTCAGCAAGGCCAAATGCTCGCATTAGCACCAGGTTGTCAGTGGAACCTCAGTACCACTGAGTGGAGTGATGGTGAGCACTAAAACCACAGCCAAAGCATGGCCATGGCTGCCTTCCCAGGCCTGCCCCAGAGTCACGGTTAACTTCAGGGGGTGATCCTGGTTGGTGCTTTTAAGAGTTGTACCTGTGTGGCCAGGGTACGTGTAAGAGAGAACATGCCAGCTGGCTAGCTAGTTTTCTGGAAGGAGGTCGAACTACGACAAATGTATATATATATACCGAAGGTTAAACTAGCCTCTGTAGCACCTTCCTCCTACTTCCAACCAATTTAGATAGAAGAGGAAGGTGAGGTTTGGAATCCAAAGAAACTGTGACACCATAGAACGGACTCTAAGAATTCTGAACTTTAGAAATCCTTGTAAAAATATAGGCTACTGACTAGAAGCACAAATTAAGAGTGTGCACTATATATAAAAAGATCCCTGTATTAGTTCTCGAGTGCTGTGTAACAAATTACCTAAAAATCCAGCAACTTAAAGCAGCAAACATTTATTATCTCACACTTTCTGTGGGTCCAGAATCTGGAGGCAGCCTACTAGTAACTAGGTGCCTCTGGATTATGGTCTCATGAACTTGGAGTCAGCCAGGGCGGCACTCTCACCTGAAGTGCTGACTGGGGAGGAGCTGCTTCTAAGCCCATTCACATGACTGTAGATTCCGTGGCTTTCTGGCTGTTGGATTTTTTTAATGCAGCCAGTCCTAACATCTGCAAATCACAGCTTGTCTCTTCTTGTTCAATCCACAAGCATCATTTCTTTTCCTTGCCTCTTGGTCTAAGCTAGCACCTCCAGAATCATGTTGAAAGTGGTGGGCATCTTTGTCTACTTTCTTCTAACTTACTGCCACTGGGACTATAGATGCTTTGTTCTATAATCTCTGAAGGACTCAGCCGCTGGTTCTTTTAGGATTCCAAAGTAGGCTTGAGACTTAGTGTTTTGGTTTGTTTGGACACCTGTAAGGAAGAGAAGAACATTATTTTTACCCAATGTAAGTCTCATATGCTATGTGCTATCTAGGTGCTGGGAATATTCTTTTTTAAAAAAAATATATTTTATTGATTTTTTTACAGAGAGGAAGGGAGGGGGATAGAGAGTTAGAAACATTGATGAGAGAGAAACATTGATCAGCTGCCTCCTGCACACTCCCGACTGGGGATGTGCCCGCAACCAAGGTACATGTCCTTGACCAGAATCGAACCTGGGATCCTTGAGTCCACAGGCTGATGCTCTATCCACTGAGCCAAACCGGTTAGGGCGGTCTGGGAATATTCTTAAAAAGGAGCGCAGGGTCCTGCCAGATGAGGTTACAACACAGTATCATCATCATCATCATCATCATCATCACCACCATCACAGGAAGCACAGGCAAGGCACAGGGGAGCAAGAGGGAGGGAGAATCCATGTCTTTAAGGACAGTCAGATAGAGCTGACCAACAAGGTGTCACTTAATTGGCTCTTGCAGAGGGAAGAGAAAGCCTTATTGCTCTTTATGTTTTTGTTTTGCTTTATCTCTTTCGGGGGTGGGGGAGGGGGAGGGAGATGGTGATCAGCTCTTTTTTTTATTAAGTCCACTCAGAATTGCTATCACATGGTCTCTCTGTGACTTGGCATTTTATAGAGGCTAACTAAACAAGCCAATTTAAGTATTTCTTTTTTTCTTTTTTGTTCTTTTCCCTTCTCTTCCCTTCCTTTCCCTTCTCTTCTTCACCCCTCTGCTCCTCTCCACCCCTCCCTTTCCTTTTACTCCCCTCTTCTCACTTCTCCTCTCCTCTCTCTGTCAGAAATAAGGAATAATAATACGTTTTCTGCAACGTTTTTAAAGGATGAATGAGGTAATACCTGGGAAATGCTGGACATGTATTGCACCACATTAAATGGTGGCTATCGAGTGGGTAGACATCTCCTCTTCATTTATATTTAATATATCCATGGGTTATTGTCAAACATGATCTTCCAGTCAAACTTTTTAGATGAGTTAAGTCTCAGGAAAAGCTGATTTGACTTACTTCACACAACCAGGAAAAAGCATAGAATGAGAACAACAGTGTGCAGGAGAAAAGAAGGAGCAACAGATGAATGACATGTGTTACTGGTGAGCTCATCATAAGACAGAACCCCAGTCATCCTCTGTTTTGATTTTCTCTCAGGAATAAACCTGTGCAGTTTTTATACTGCTTCAGAGCAAGTGGTAGTAACTGATACTTATTGAACCATTACTGGGTGTCAGATGTTGCCCTAAGCATTTCACTTGTGTTATTTAGTCCTCAAACAACCCTAAGAGGAAGGTGCTATTATCTACCCCATTGTAAAGCTGTGGATGAAGGAACTTGGCAAAGCTGATGTAGTTAGTAAGGGATGGGCATAAGGTAATTCTGAAAAAGGTACCCCAAACGCTGTACCAGAACTGTGGGCACAGGCCACAATGTCTGTAGTTGATTTCATAGACTTTTTGAAAAATAGTTATCAAAACCAGGAAACTTAATATTGAAACATGCCATTATCTAATCCATAGTTCATATGCTAACATGTCATCAGTTGTCCCAGTTAAGTCCTTTATAGCTATATTTTCCCTTTCCAGAATTTATATGACTGATTTTTTAACTTTATTGTTAAAAATATTACAGATGTCCCCATTTTTTACCTTGTTGACCCCTCATCTCATGGACTTTTGATGAGCTTGGCACAGCCCTTTGCCCCAGTGGGATATTGGCATGTGACACCCTTAATACTACACTTCTGTGACCAACCAGTTAGAGCTGCCTCACCTCAGGTTTTCTTCCAGTCTGGGGAGGAGCTTAGAAGTTCCTCCCATCGGACTATGGTTCTTCCTGATACCATTCCTGGTTCTCAAGTAAAACCAACAAAAAGAATTTTATTTCAGTCATGGCAAAGGTAGTCATCCACTCTCATGACTTGCCTGAGGGCCCCTTGTGAAACAGCCAGCTGCTCCCCGGGCAGAGCAGAAATGGCTCCCCGGCTCCTCTTCCTCCACTGGATCTTTGTTTCTGCCCTGTGCCTCCTTGGGCCACGCAGAGCACCCCACTCTCTCTCCTTGCCAGGACCCTACCTGTAGCTCAGAACAATCCAGGTGGATTTCCATCTGGCTTCTTCTACTGCTCCATTCAACCCCGTGACCAAGGGCTGGCCAGCCCAGGTTTCCCAGCACCTCCCAAGCTCACACCTTGCCTGGGTCTCTGAGCCCCTGAATGTACACCTCCCACCCCATCTCATTTATGTGGGAACAATGATCAGATCATGATCTCCATCTAAGCAAGAGATGCGCCCGCCCAGAGAATTAGACCTCACAGTTGCTCATGGCATTCCCTCATCTTTTACAGCCCAATTCAATTATTTTCCACTTTTCAGACCAAGAGCTCTTTCCTCTCAGGTTCACTATTAAATGCACTTAGGACCTAATTATTTGTCTTTGCCCATTTCCCTTCACAAAACCTGCTCTGCGACTACTGCACCCAGAAAGGTGGACTGGAGTTGGGAGCAAGATGAGATTTTACAATTTGGAAAGAGTTGTAACAGGTTTAGACACCCCTGAACAGAGAACAATTGTTTCTGCCCAGACATTTCAATCTACGCCAGGGAAACAGAATAGACTTGGTGAGAAGTGGAAGGGAAAGTGAGATAAAAACAAGGAGGACTGCAATTAACATTCAAATGAAGGTTGGAAGAAGCCCCACTGAAACTGTTGGCATCTGGTAGATTTCAAGCTCAAGGGTTAAAATCTCCAAGTCAGGAGAGCGATGTTGGGTTTTCCAACAAGTACCTCTAAGGGCAATAATTTTCAGGGGAAGGTAGTTCATGACATTGAATGTAATATTAACATAGCAGGCTGCTTGCCCAATCTTATTTTATTTTCATTTGCATTATTGGTTTGAAAACTTCCCTGCATCCATAGCGTGATCCATAATGTGTTGGCACATGTCCTTACAGAAACTAAAATGCTGAGCCAGCATTTTACTCTGACTGTTTTACTTGACTTGGGAGAGGCCCAAAGAAATTTAGGTTGCTAAAGGAAGAGTGATAAAACTTTCAGCCTTACTCCTCAACAGATTGTGCCCTGGGGAGATATTTGGAGGGCTGGATACTTTTCAGTTGCAACCCAAGCACATCAGTGGTTATGCAAAAAGCCTTCATGGTATTATGTGCATGTGTGTTCATAGATACACATACATATGGGTGTATACGTGTATGCACACATATGCTTTCTGCAAGAGAACTGTGGGTAGAGGTTAGTTATAATCACACACAGATTTGGATAATGTCAGTAGCCAGATCTATTGGTATGATGTCTTTTTTTTATCACATTTAAAACTGTGACTTATTTCTATCCTGGTGAATCAGGCGAGTGATTTGGCATGCCTATTTTACACAGGAGGAAACTGAGACTCGCCTTAAGCCATGGTGCTAGATGGTGGAAGACAAGAACAGGACTTCCGACTTTGTGACCTTCACTTCTGTATTCAATTCTACTTCCTCCTGCTCTGAATATCCTGTACTGGGGAAGAAAGGTCATCTGTGTGATCTCCCAATGAAAGCTCCCAGTCAGTATAAGCTGAGCATGTCTATTGTTCACAGCAAGGCTGGAAACATATAAAAACCACCCTCCCTGCTCCACTCTAGCCCGGGAAGGGGCCTTGGAGCCTCCTGCAATGCAGCCATCGTGCATTGCTTCACAATGAGACATGGACAAGTGGTGGCCTCTGGTCCCCTGAAGTCCTCTGGGCAGACCTAACCTCCAGCCCATTCAAATGTCACCACCGGAGACATTTGTCTTCTGGTTGCATACGCACCTTGGGTTTCTTAGAAGGAGTTACCTCCTTCCCCCATCTGCCATTGTGTGACATCTTGGCAGAGATGTAAGTCTGGGTGCCCACCTCCTATATGGCCTCATTCCTCGGTTTCCCTCTGATATAGGCAGGGCCAGGCAAAACGGCGGTCGGATTCTCTCTCTACTTTGAATGGAGTCTTTCCCAGCAGAAAAGACTTACCTATTGTATCTCCAGATTCCTGCTTCTTACCTTCTGGGCGTCTGGAGGAGCAGAGATTTTTCTGTTTCACCGTTCTTCCCAGGCTATTCAGAAGGAGAGCCAAGATTGTGTTTTCCAAAGGCTATCTGCCTGACTTTATGGAGGAGGGAGATGGGGTTGGAACTTGGAGGATATGGAAGGCTTTCTGGATTGTTGGGATGGACTGAAAAAAAGGCACGAAATGGAAAAGCAATGAGTCTAGTTTGGAGTACAATGTATGCATAGGACAGGGATGGGATGGGAGATCAAGTTGATGCATCAGATTGGCATCAGTCTTTGTAAGGTTCTGACCAGAAAGTTAAGAGGTCTGGAAAGCAGAGCATAGAAAGGTTGAGCACTTCCATAGTCAGCCATGTCTGGATCCTGCTCCACCCCTTCCTCTCCCTGAGACCCTTCCTAACATACTCTATTCCTTGGCTGAGCCCTGAGAACCAAGCTGGGGCTCTATGTATGACCATTGTGTTTCCAGATGAAAGAATGGACTAGACCATCCATTTCCACAATGGAAGCCAAGAAAAGTCTTACAATTACTGCTGAATCGCACCCAATGAGTCACCCTGTGAGCTTTCTCCATGAGTGCTATCTCTTTCCTCTTTCCACTCCCCAAAGCTGAAAGTCCTGAAAATTGTACACTCCAAATACCTCTCTAAGCTATGAACTAAATCAGCCCTCATCATAGCTCCTGGCACAGTGCACTAGGTCTGACTGAGCTCTGGCTTCAGTGGTACTACCCCTCCCACAATGTGCTCAGGATCTACCCACCACAATCCACCAGAGGGATCTCTCTAGAGCTTAAATTTCATGACGCATTACATAGCCTTAGTGTCTGACCACTGCCTTTGGATGTATACCATCTCGTGAATTTGGCACGGAAAGCCCACTGTGATATCCTGGCCTGAGATCATGCCTGCTTCCTCACTCTCTCTTCCACACAATCTCTCACACATCCTGTCTCTATGCCTTTGCTATTTCAACCCTATTCTATTGTCTTTCTACCTGCCCATCATAGCTTCAGCCTGCAGGTAAGCCCATGCCTTGATGCTGTCTGCCTGGCACGAACACCCTCAACACTTATCATTTCCAGGTACAACAGTCCATGGTTTAACTTCTAGCACCCATGACTTTATGTTACAGGGTAGACCAGGAGTACTAGGGTATGTATACTCCTGGGATCAGTCATCAACCAATAACAGACAGGAGTCAGAGGGTAAATTCCCCAGCTCCCTCACCTCTTAGCAAGACAACTGAGGCCCATGCCCTACCCTGGCTCTCTGAGCTCCCAGCAAGATGAAACTCCAATTGCCCTTCATGGAAATGTGCTTGACTGGCTTCCTCCCTTTTCTTCTCTCTTTCCCGTCCCCTGACCAGCGTTTACTGGGACCCCCTTCAAAACAGATTCAGGGTTTACTTCTGGGGAATACACTAAAACAGCCCATAATGGCCCTAGCCCAGGGTTTCCATGGCTATGCAGCTCTAGGACCCGCTGCTCACTGGCACCTCCATTCTGTCTCTCTTCATTCAGATTCCAAAGAGAGAGATTGGCTCTCTTTTTGGTGAGAGAGAAGCTCATCTTTTTAAGTCAGGCAGCATTCAGAGGTGGCCAGTCTGCCCATGTGTGGCCACCCAGGTCAGCTATCCACCCCAGTCCAATCATCTTTAGCCGGGAGGAGAAGGGTGTAAGGTTGACTGCTTGGTCCACAGGGCTGTAGGCAGGAGGCACCTGAGTCTCCACTGTGGCCATTTGCCTTTCAGGCAACTATCACCCAGGTGTCTGCATGGGAAAATCAACAGGAAAGACTGTTTATTGGACATCAAACACTAATTTTCAAACATTGCTTTGATAGGTTAAGTACAAAAGAATCAGAAACATATGGATTAACTTTTTATTGAACTGCACACGCGGGTTTGAAAATTAACATGATATGTGCTTGGGAAGTTATTCTCTCCCCCTTTTCTTTTCGCCAAGCCAGGTTATTTGGGAAATAACTTGGGAATTTTTCATAGCTCAGCCACCCTCACTCCTACTGCCTCCTTCCCTTTGCTTTAGCTTTTCCCTCACACAGAGTTAATTAATAAAAGCAACATTTATCAAAGATGACAGGTCAGTCTGCGAGCGTGTCCTGTGGTGTTGGGGGTGGATGTTAGTTTCTGCAGGATGGATGCATTTCAGGGAGACCTGAGGTCACCAATGCCTCGATGACTAACACCCGTTGCACACATACCACGTGTCAATCTCGCTGTGCTAAGTGCTTAAGATGATCATTTAACCCCTGGGAGACCCCCGCCAGTAGGTGCTATCACTTACAGATTAGAAACTGTGATGTAGGGTTAGAGGTATATTTCCCTGGTATAAACAGCTGGGAAGTGGCAGAGCTAACATTTGAACTCTCTCCTTCGGTCTTCAGTAACCACTGGGTGATCCTACACTCTCTGTAAGTGGAGATTCATACAACCTCCAAGTTGGAAGAGAGTTCTAATACCACCCTGTCATTTTACAAAAGCGGAAACTGAGGCCCAGAGACTGAAAGATCAAGCTCGATCATTTTGCTGGGAATCCTGGTTTAGATAGACGAGCTGTTAATTAGAGGCATTCATCTGGTGCAAGTATGTCAAACTCGGGTTTGACATGCTTGAGTGGCTTATTCAAGTGTTAAGTATTTGAAATACATGAAAGAAAAAATCCTAGGTAGAGCTGGAACATCTAGTACTCAAGTCCTAGTCCCTCACTTTTTGGGTGGGAATTGTTTACATAAGAAATATGATCATGATGACAAGATTCATTTACCACCAGGCGAGTTATGATATCAGGAGTTCCCAGAGCTGTCTCTACACCAAGTCTAACTCTACATCAAGGCGTGATTGGAGGGCCACTTGGATAGCCCACCAGCTCCAAAACATCTCTGCCAACCCCTGCGTTGCCATCCAAAATTTCCAACAGTAGTCCTTCCTCTTTAGTACTGTGGTACCGTGTTGGGTCCCTGAGTGGGCCAAGATCTAATGAAAGTGTGTTGCAAGGGAAGGAGAACGATTTAGACTCTAAAAGTGAATTGACCTAGTGGGTTTTCTAGCCTTGGATGTCACAGTCGTAAGGGAGAGAGATGTGCTTTGTCCCTGTCCAGGAAGCTAGGGCGAGAAGGAGACCGTGGAGCCGACTGCCTCCCTTGCTCAGACCCATTGTCACACAGAGACATTGCCATTGTCAATGTTCTTCTGGCTGCAAGAAGATTGTTCTTAACCAAACCAAGACCTTTACACTGGACTCTAGTGACTAGAGGGAATTTAGGAAAGCAACAGTAGGGACATGCTTCCTTTTCTCATTTTGTAGATATAGTGCTCCCCCCACCCCCCCCCCCCCACACACACACGCTCACACACACACCCTCACACATACTCACATACGCTCTGGTCAACATAGAGCAAGAGTGGAGGGGACATTTCTCTAGCCCATGCAAACTGCATGTTCTCTTCTATTTCCTGTGGCTTCTGTGTCTTCCTTCTTGTGAGCATTTGCAGTTTACTGAGAGATTATTTGGGGAGATAGTCAAGATTTCCAGGGGGATTTCCTGCTAATGGACAGATCCTTTCTCCTCCTAATGATAGGCGAGCTCTGGAGAGCACCGAGGCCCTTTGTTCTCTGTTCTCAAGGAGACAAACTGTTATTTCTTCCCTCTGAAGAAGCTTCTTAGATGATGGGCGAAACATCACGAATAATTAGGCCAAATAGCAATGCAAGTCCCACTAGAAATAATGCATCCATTATTTCATTTCATCCTTGTGGTTAGAGCTTCTGCCTAATTTCAGTTGGTATAAAGATAGCTGTAGGTTTTCTCTGCCCAAGAACTCCTCTAATCGGGCTCTTTATGGAATATTTACCATTTCTTATTTGATTCTTCTTCTCTTGATCTGTTGTTTTACAATTAAGAAGTGCTGCTGCTATTTTGATCTCACATAAAACCTCTGTAGTTGCAAAGATGCCTTGTTCCTGGGTTTCCCTTATGTCTTGGGGAGGCATCTGAGAGTGAGGCTGAAAGGCTAATGTGTGTGGTAAGTCGATGCTTTTAGTGGAGTTAATGAAGGAGAGGCTTCCTACAGAGTCCTCTGGTGGCCTGAGTGAGTTAATGAAGCCACTTGCATGCCCAAGATGGAGGACCATCTGGACCAGAGTCTCTTTCTACAGCTTACAGGTGGGGTTAGATGAAGGAGGGGGGTGGGATCTGGCCAGCAGCTAGCCCCCAACAAATATTTGCTAGTGGCTTAAAGGAAGCACATGACATTTAAAAAATATGTATGACCCATTAGAGACAAGAGGTGGATGAAATTCTGGAGAAAGTAAAGAATCAAAAGTGTATAAGATGTAGCCCTGGTTTATGCTTCAGTTCTGAATAGTTACTTCTAAGGAAATCCTTTGGATGTCATCAACCAATACAGGAGTAATAAGTGAGTCCCTACTGTGTGTCCAGCACTTGCCAGATGTCATTTCTGCCTCTCTGGGGAGGTGGGTGAAAAAATTGAAAGGAAATAAAAGGTACAGACTTCCAGTTATAGAATAAATAAGTCACAAGGATGTAGTGTACAACATAGGGAATACAGTTAATAATATTGTAATGACTTTGTATGTTGATAGGTGGTTACTAGACTTATCATGATGATCATATCATAAGGTATGTAAGTGTCAAATCACTATGTTGTACACTTGAAACTTCTATAATATTGCACGTTAACTATACATTAATTTAAAAGAATTTAAAGATGTGTTTCCTGCCCCTGGCATGGAGGGAAGAGGGCTTTTAATTCAGACTCAATAAGGGAGTAATATAAAGAATATATTAGATATGTTTATAAATAATAAGAATGACTTTACCAGCCAGGACATCAATTACCAAATGGTGAGAAGCCAGTGAAAATAATGGCAGAGGGTGAAGATGAGAGGCTAGGAACAAGAGCTTTTTAGAGATAGTAGATCTCATACTAGATCATATGTGTAGACTTCAAATGAGTATCATAAATGAGATTAATATAATATATAATTAATATAATATAATATAATATAATATAATATAATATAATATAATAATATAATATATTCTAACTAGAGGCCCGGTACACAAAATTTGTGCACTTGGGGGTGGGGGGGAGGGTCCCTAAGCTCAACCTGTGCCCTCTTGCAGTCCAGGAGCCCTCGGGGGATGTCCGTCTGAAGGCTTAGGCCCGTTCCCTGCTGCACTCACCAGCCATGAGCCCGGCTTCTGGCTTAGTGGTGCTCCCCCTGTGGGAGCACACTGACCACCAGCGGGCAGCTCTTGCATTGAGTGGGATCAGGCTGAAACTGGCTCTTCGACATACCCCTAGGGGTCCCAGATTGTGAGAGGGTGCAGGCCAGGCCAAGGGACCCCACTGATGCATGATCGGGGCCAGGGAGGGACACGGGAGGTTGGCCAGCCAGGGAGAGACTGCTGGAGGGCTCCAGGGTGTGTCCAGCCCATCTCCCTCAGTCCAGATTGGCCAGACCCCAGTAGCAAGCTAACCTACCAGTTGGAGTGTCTGCCCCCTGGTGGCCAGTGCACGTCATAGCAAGTGGTTGAGCAACCTTAGCATATCATTAGCATATTACGCTTTGATTGGTTGAATGGACAACCAGACACTTAGCATATTAGGTTTTTATTATACAGGATAGTGGTAGCACTCTAGAGTAGGGCAGAACAGGGATTAGACCCAGCTCCTCCACAGAGTATGTGTACATGCGACCTTAACCAGATTACTTAACTTCTCTTCTGAGCCCCAGGTCCTTCAAATGAAAAACAAGGGTAATAATAACAACAGAACTTAGAGCATAGGATTAAATGAGATAATACACACAAAGTGCTTGACTTATAGTAATGCCATTGGATCTTAGCTATTGTTATATAATAAGGATAGTAATAACCCTCAGGCTAGAAGGTTGTCGCAAATACACATTCAATTAATTGTTGATTGACTCAACAACTATTCACTGAGTATGTAGTTTGGGCCAGGCCTTGGGGGTACCATGAGGAGTCAGAAAGGATGAAGGCTCTGTTCTCAACAGGGTTAGAGCATTAAGGGAGAGAGACACATTAATCAACCATGATACTAATGATTCCATGAGCATAAATGAAGAGAAATACTTTAAAGGAAGGGACCAAAGTTTGCAAGAGCTGAAGCAAAGGATTCTGACCAAAACTGGAGTCTAGCAAATCTTCCAGATATGAGGATTGAGCTAAAGTTTGAAGAATGGAAGGGAGCTTGCTAGGGAAGTAGAGAGGCGAGGACAAGTTGCAAAGACAGAAGGACAGGCAAAGAGAAGAGCAGGCACAAAGGCAAGACACAGTCCAGGCTGGGGAGGGTAGCTGAAGGAGTTAAAGCTGGAGGTGGTGGTGAGGGTATCCAAAACATGGTCAAGTCAGGGAGATCAGCAGAAAAAGAGGTGAAGCTAGGGGGTGGCAGGAGGGAGATGTCCCGACTATGGTGGCCTTGGAAACCACGGTAGGGATTTCAGTAGGAAGTGACACATCTGATTTGAGTTTTAAGAAGGTCATCTGGAGGCATCCCTCCAAGTTCATCCTGCCTCCTTTCAACACATCGTCTGAACCACTTACCTGGGGCCGGAGTACACTGAATTCTGTGGAAGCTGCTCCTCTTGCTTCTGTCTGATCTCCCCCAGAGAACATACACTCTCCAAGGGTCAGAAGCATGTGCTTTGTGTATTCCCCACAGTGTCTCACAGAGTCTTGAAAACAGTAGGTACTTCAATTGAACATATGTCTGAGTAAAAGGCAAGCCCAAAGATTAGGCAATGTCTCCCTTTCCAAAGAGAAAACCAACTTGAATAGATGAGCTTTAATGAAATAGTAACGGGTTTACTTCCATACTTAATTGATCAATTTATTGGCATATATTGCATAGTGAATAAAATAGTATCAACACTTAGAAATACTGTGTTCCCCAATTTTTTCTTAAGTTCAGGTCATGAAATAATTGTATTCAGATTCTTGCAGTGCACCTTTATCATTTGCCTTTGTCACAGAAGCCATTTTTGAAGCATCAAACACAGTTCCTCATTGCGCATCACCTTTAGTTCTGAATTGTTCATGACACAGCACTTTAAATCCATGTAAGATACTGTTACTGAAAATTTTATTCTGAGTCCCAGAGGCTTTTTCAATTGTCCTATAATTGGATATTTATGATCTCTACAAGGTCACCACTTATAATATGCTTTTTAAAAAAAGTGAGCTTTAAAAAACTTGCTTAAAATACCTTCAATATTTTTAATGATGAAGTCATATCTTCAGAAATAACAACCAAATCTGTGCTAAATATTTTTACCTCTCTTTTTTTCACTTGATATTATCGGATGACATCTATAAGCCTCCGGTCTCCATTCCCCCACCAACTATTATCTGTTGAGGTCACTTCAGGCTAATATGTCTTCCCGCAAACACTTCCTTGATGTTCAAAATAAAGCAATTGAGAAAGTGTTAGGAATGAGAAACTTTGTCAGGACTTATATTCTCTAGGACAATTTTGGGCAAACCACTTTCACAGTAATTACAGTAGTCCAATGAATATATTTGCTTACCTGACCTTGTGGTCATGGCTCAAGGGACACTGGATAATGGGGAAACTTTTGCTGGGAGAAGTACTGTATGCCTTCTCATTGTAAGAATAAATTTCTCTGTACATGAATGAGTCCCAAGTGAATGAATGAATCCCAAATCGGAGATGTGAGTGCACCCAGTGTGGCCTTGTTAACTCAGAGAGTGTTGGTTCTTAAGGAGTGAGAGTGGCTCTTGGTCCTTCCTCTTCCAAGTCTGAGCCAAAAGATTCAGAAGGTTCTAGAAATGGAACAAGTGTCAAAACACTTGTATGAAGTCCATAAGAGCATGAGCCTTGGAGCTGGGGTGTGAATCGGTTCTGTCACTCATTAGCTGGGAGTCTGCATCAGTTTGGTTTGCTATAACAAAATACCATGGACTGGGTGGCTTAGACAACAAACATTTATTTCTCACATTTCTGGAGGTTGGAAATCTGAGGTCAAGGCCACAGCAGATTCAGGTTCTGGTGAGTCTCTCTTTCTGCCTTAAAAATGACTGCCTTCTCACCATGTCCTCACATAGCCTTTCCGGTGTGTGCACCTGGAGAGGGGCAGAGGAGAGGGGTCTGTCTTTCTCTTATAAAGGCACTAATCCTGTCATGAGGGCACCACCCTCATGACATTTACTCATCTAAACATAATCACCTCCTGAAGGCTCCACCTCCAAACTATCATCACATTGGGGTTAGGGTTTCAACATATGAATTTGGGGGGAGAAGGGGGATCACAAGCACTCAGTCTAAAACACTAGGTAATCACTGGTGAGATGTTTAATGTCTCTGGGCCTCCCTTTCCTCCTCCATTTGTAAAATGCAGATAACAATGGTATCTACTTCCAGGGATGTTGTGAGGATTACATGAGATAATGTAGGTAAAGTGGGGCAGGCTGGTTCTGGTAAGTAGGCAATCATGTTGACCACAAGTATTACAGTATTAAACTTTGGAAAGTCATGGACCACTTTGAGAAGGTCACCAAAACTACTACTCGCACCAAAAGTAGACATGCACACACATGCAAAATTTTGCATTGATTTTTGTGAATCTCCACCATAGGAGACATCATAGGATTCACAATATTCTGGGGTCTTCCTGCTGTACTCCAATGAACAGGATTCTGCTTTCTCTGATATCTTTCAGAGTCTATTGGTGATGCCCCCCAAGTGACTCCTCAATTCTATCCTATTTCACATTGTCTGTGCATAGTTTATGCTGATAGCTTATGTGTGTTGGTTTTCACAACCAGACCACAAACCCCTTGTAGACAGGGACTGCGTTTAATGCTTCATCATCATCCTTTGTAGTGATGGGGCAGAGTATTGGTCTGCGGTCCTAGGTCAGGTGGGCTGCATTAGGCTGACCTGGGGAAGATTTCTGGGTCTCACCCTTCAAAGCACCTGGGGCTATGCATTTCCCCAGTTTATGTTGCTTTTCAGCCAGTTTCATGAACCATTTTTGTTACAGGAACTAATCCCAAAACACTTCTCAGTGTGATTAAGAGAAAACAATAGCATATTCTGAGGGCTGACTAGATACCAGGCTCTGTGTCAAGTGCTTTCCACGTTAGGATTCCTAAAAGCCCAGTAAGCCATTAAAGAAGATAGTATCACCCTACGGTTTACACACGAGGAAACTGAGGTGCAGGGAGGTTGAGAAAGTGGAAATAACAGAACAGCTGCAGAGTTCTAGCTCTCTGACTCCAGAACCCATGCCCTCATGGCCACCCCATGCTGCCTGGATATTGGTGGATTATTAGATCGATGGATTACTTCTTCATAACTCTCCTATTGGTGGGGCCATTGCCTTGTGCATTATATTCCATGGCTCAAAATCCCTCACAAAATTTTGTTCATCAGAGTTTTGAATTTCTCTGATCAAAGTTTTGCCTGACTGCAAGGCGTAAGGTATGATGTGAAAAGAAAAAGTGGGGGCACTTGGGGGGAAGGAAGGTCACAGTCACACACACAACCTGCTCGGAAAGGTGAGCCAAGGAGGACGCCCCACAAATCCCTGCGCAGCCATCATTATTTCACTGTTCCTTCTTTTGGTTGCTCTTAACTGACAATCAACAAGCGAGGGCTCTTGGGCCAGTGCTTAGAGTTGGCTGGGGGACAAAGGGTCATTTGAAGCACTTCATTCTAAGCTTCTCAGGGTCCCAAGAAACATATCTTCATGCCATTTTTATGAAGTGCTTGAACCCCCAAATGAGGATGGGAGTAGTGCCGAACCCCTAATCCCAGCCCTGCCCTCCATGTCATGGATTAATGCACAGCCTGCCACGGTCAAAGTCAGAATGCGTCCGTCATGAGGAGCTGCTTCTGGCTTCAGGTGGTGGGGACCTGCTTCTGCCCAGCAGACTCCTACTCGCTTCCAGATGGCATATCCTGAGCCGTGAATGGGAGGGAAGCCAGGAGCCCGATCCCTCATCAGTCTCAAGTCAACTGCCTTTTTATTTTAACATCCATCTCCGACAATTTGAATGAGCTCTTAGGAAAAACTGCCTCTCCCTTTCCAGCGTGATTCTGATGGATACTGATGTTTTTATGATTATTAATAAAATCTCTGAGACAGAATGTTATGGGCACACAGAGACCCTAAAAAGTCCTTCTTTGTCTTGGGAAATTGTATATGTTAAAGATGATGGAGGAAATTTTTAATAAGAATGTTCAAGTGAAAAGTCGGAGTGTGACTCCCTTTAACATTGAGTTGGCTTCCTGCAAAGCCCTGCATGGATGTGTCTCCTCAAGAGCGCGCACCCTAGGAGGCGTCGCCCCAAGAATGCCCCAGTGATGGTTCCAGCTTCGGTGAGCAGCGCTTAGTCTGGGAAAACTTAGTTTGGGAAAACGCGTCATTAACTATTCTTTGGCTTCTTGTTAAATCATCTGCCTTGCTTTCTCCCCGCTCTTCCCTTCCCTCCCCGCTTCAATTCTACCAACATTCTTTCCGGAGTTTCATGGATCTGTTCACCGAAACTGCAAAATCAAAGTGACTTAAAAAGAAACCCCAATTCCCTTTGAACCCCCAAATGAGAATGGGTTAAAAAATGAGACAGACATGCGGGGCATGATGAGTTAAACATCGATGCACTGAGAGCGGAAAGGAAGGGCAGAGCGCCCGACATCTGGTTAGAAGTCAGCCTCAGAATTCGTGCAGATATTGGGGAGAAAATGCCTCGGCGAAGCCTGGAAAAATTTAGCTTTGCTCAATGCCAGGGACAAACTGGCACTGTTTCCACGCACAGTCCTTGCTCCGCTCTAGCAATCTGAGGGTAGCGAGGAGTGATACTGAGTCCTACCTGCAAATCTTCTCTCCCCCCTCTACCTCCCTCTCACCTCCCAGCCTTGGGACTCCATCAACTCCTGTATTTAAAACGAGAATCCTGGAAAAGTTGGTCATTGCAGGCCCATAATGAATGACTGGTTGGTGAATTCGTAGTGTACATTCAAAAACGAGAGTCGGGCAAACGACGTGGCTAATTTTGATCACGAACAGCTTCGGAAGAACGAGGTGACAGCGTCCTGTGCATTTAGTTCCACTCCTGCCGGTGTTTTTTGTTTGGATTCTGTGCTCATTTTAGAAACTGTGAAACACAACGTGCCAAATTGGTTGATTGAAATAGTGCTGCTTCCCAGAGGCTAGCAACCTGTCCTCTTGCAGGAGGGGAGAGATTGCACGATGAGTGTTTCCTCAGTTGTAGCCAAGAGTCTCGGGGAGAAGTGAGACAGTTAGTTGTCCAGGTAACTCAGAGCCTCGGTGAACGGGGGGCTCTGAGTATTTTGAATCTGCTTCGTGTCTGCCTGTGTGTTCCTTCATTCCTGCATCTGTGCTTCTACTCATGGTGTAATTGGTTCGATTCTCTTTGCCAGTGCAGACACGGACTATGTTTTGATCTGGAACACTGCGTTTTCAGTCAAAGTTACATAGATAGTCTCCCTGAAGACCTGCCAACGAAGTTGGTCATTTCAAATAATGTACGACTCTATTCCTGAAGGGAAATTGAATTTTTATAGTCCGTTTAAAGCCAACATCATTCAGTTCATGAGTTTTAAAATGAATGTATAGAAGGAAGGAAGGGAGGAAGGAGGGAAGGAAGGAAGGAAGGAAGGAAGGAAGGAAGGAAGGAAGGAAGGAAGGAAGGAAGGAAGGGAGAAAGGAAAGAAAGAAGAGAGGTTGCTTAGTGAATTTAAATTTAGACAAACTCTGAAGAAATGCTTCCCGTTTCATTAAATAAATAGATGCCGACTGCTAAATTATGTTGTTGAATTTTGAATCATATGATAAAGTGGTATTTAACCAGCCTATAAACAATAAAGATAAACATTTTTGCTCTCCTGGGACTATTTTAAAGTAGGAAAGATTATTTTCACAGACATTCATATAATAGCAAATATGGTGGCTGGCTTATTAAAAAATTATGAATGTTGATTTTGAATCATGCTTTACAAAAGTTGTTGCTGAGTATGGTTTATATGTCAGTTTTTATCTGTCTCACTAAAAAAAAACCCCACTCATTAGTAAAAGACTCAATGATGGGCATCATTTAATGGGACTTGAAACAACCCCTGTTTTCAGGGGAGCTTTTGCTAGAGAGAAAAGTCCCCTCAGAATATCAGGGAAATGCTTCAGATAAACATTCAGAATTACCTCCTGGCTAAGCAAGCAAGCCAGGGAAAAAAAAAAGAAAAAAGAAAAAGAAAGGAGGATAAAAAATAAACCTCAGCAAAGACCCTGTGGCAAGTGAGAAGGAATTGGAACGGCTCCTAATTTGAGCTTTTAGCTCTTTTGCTGGCCTGCTGGTATTTGGTTTCAACCGAGAGCAATTCTGGGGTTTTGGGTGTCTGTCCTTGTTGCGAAGATAAATAAATTGAAATTTAGGGAGACTTGAACTTTATTTCCTTCTTCCCCATAAGAACCTATTTGGACTCTCACCCCTCACCTCCTTTCCAAGCCTTTCCGCCTCGTGCTCTTTTTAAAAAGAGAAGGAGGCAGGAAACAAGCAGCAGTGAGAACTTTGGGTCGGGTTCCCACGACTACATTTACAGGTAAAACCCAACTCTCCCATGTTGCCTTCATGAGCCTTTAGGAGGCCCTACTATCCCCACATCATAATGAGAAAGAAGCATGGTTGGGATTTGCTGTTGTGCTTTAAACAGGCTGAGAATCCAGTGAAATTGTTTTGTCGTAATTCTTCTATCCCTTTGTTGTTGTCGTTGTCAGTTCACTGACTTCTCAAAGCAGAACTTTTTACCAAAGTAGCTGGCGAGTTCCAGAATGATAAGGGGAAGTGGGGAGAGAGTTTCCCTGCTGGTTTCTCTGTCCTGCTTTCCTCCCACCACCGCCTCCCCCCCACCAAGAGTCTCAGGCCCCTAGAAATCCCTGGAGTGCGTTTGACGAGTAGGGGCCATTATAAATGAAATACGAATCAAAAGCATCATTCCATGGGCGCCTTTAGGTTCTTAAGCAGAAGAATGTTCTGATCATCGAAGCCATTTCAGGGCCTGAAATTAGAAAGTAATAAAAAATATCACACTCTCCCTGGTGGGTAAGACGTTTAATTGGTTCCCCAGCAGGAGTCCAGCTCAAGTCAGAAATGCTTACTTACTCTCTAGGTCTCTGCTTGGGAAAGCCCTCGTGCAAACAGGACCCAATAAGTAAGAAATCGGGTGAAGGGAAACCGGAACTCCGGACACAAGTGCAGAAATAAAGAGCTCAGTGCTAAGGAGAATAAAGGAAAGAAATGCACCACCCCCACATTTCTTTAACCTCAACAGTTTGCTAACCCGCACACCAGACCAGCCGCCAAGTTTATGCGTTTAGGTCAGGTTGGCCCAACAGCCCTGTTTAGGCCTGAAGTTATGCTTTGGACTTAAGTTCCGGCTGCAGGATGTTCTCCGGGAGAGAATGGACTGTACTCACAGAACTCTGACTGTTTGGGGTTTGTCTTAAAAGACCGGCCAGATCCGCAGCTCAGCCTTGGCCCAAGCGCAGCTTTCCCTGGCCGCCCATTAAACGCCAAATTGTTGGGACTTGCTGCCTGATCCAGGAGGACTGCTCGGCCCACAGAGCCTGGTGCTCTGCTGCCACCTTCTGTCCCAGCTGTGGTGCCAAGAGGCTGTTAAACGCCGAGCTGCCCAGAAAACCCCGTGACGGTCCCCTCCGCCTTTGAGAGCCGGGCCTGAGTCACCCGCACACTCCGCACACTCCAGGCACATGAATGTCCTATCCTCGTGCCCACCCGGGGGGCTCAAGGCTTTGGGGTTTGGCCCTTTGCAATGGCTTCCTCCAGAACCAACATCAGCTTGTTTGCTTGCCTCCCTCCTTTCTCTCCCTCCCAGATCTGGAAGTTTCCATAGGTAGAGGGGTCTGGAAAACGAAGTTGAAGGCAAAGACAGGCCTTTTTGTTTTCAAACGTCAGCACGCTCTTGTCTAAATCATTGCCGAAGACAAATGGGATGAGGGGAGGCAAGGAAAAGTGAGATTGAATAGCAGGAAAAGAGCCCTGACAGCAAGATCTATGGCCCTGTGGAGAGGCGTCCCCAGGGGGGGAGCTGTTGGGAGATATATTTAAAACTTGAGTGGACAAAACATTAGACCCTTCACCACAGGGAACAATTCTGCAGCAGCTCCTGGGACCTGACCCTCGTGAGCTCAGGGGTCCTTCCCAACTCTAATTTTTTTTTATGATTTCTCAATTGGCTCCCCGTTCTATAAAAAGTATTGGGTTGCCGCTGAGGAATCCAACTGCTTTGACATTTGGTTTGAGGGCAGGATGGTTTCGGTCTCCTTTCATTTTTGTGCGGCACTAAAAAGGCCCCTGGACCTGCTCTCTTTGAGCCCAAAGCAAGCAAATTCGCACAATTAAGCCTATAAATACGTATTTTAGGGAGCGGATGCGGGGAGTCAGTGCTTGACAGCTGGCCAAGATGTGACGTGCAGAGTAGCCGTGGCTTTGCCGGATGGCCTGGGGCAATTATTACCCATCTGAGTGGCCAATTTCGGTTCGTTTGTCTGTTTGTCTCAGAAATCAGGCTAATGATATCTGATGCCAGTCGTGAACATTTTGGAAAGCCTGTGAAGCAGAAGGAGGGCTGTAGCTCTGCATCTCATGTCCAACTGCTCCTTCTTTGTGGGGTTTTTATACTTCTCAGCTTGCAGGCCTGAGCTGGGGTGTGGGATGGTGGCAAGAGGGAGGAGAGGGAGGTGAGATGCAGTCATGCTCTTTGCTTGCAAGATCTTCCTCTTTAGGATGACTTGGCTCAGCTATCCCACTGATAACTACTAGGCACCCATTAATTGCGAGGCCCTGAGCTAAGAGCTGGTCAAAGTGGAGGTGAACAAAGACAGACAAGGAGACCAATGAGTCCCTGGGGGAAATCGCTCCGTGGCTTTTGCCTGTTCTTAGGGTAAGGTTTGAAAGCTCATATTCTGCAAAGCATCCTGTGATGAGGCCCCTGCCTCTCCTCTGATCTCATCCTAGCCCTTTTTCCGGGGTCTAATGCACCGGCTGGGTCTAGCTGTTCCCATTTCTTTGGTGAGCTCTGTTCCCTCTCATTTCAGTGCCTGCCTGGGTGCTCAGACCCAAACACAACTAACTGGTCTTCCTCCCACCCTTTCACCTAGTTCAGTGGTTCTCAACCTTCTGGCCCTTCACATACAGTTCCTCATGTTGTGACTCAACCATAAAATTATTTTCGTTGCTACTTCATAACTGTAATGTTGCTACTGTTATGATTCGTAATGTAAATATCTGATACACAGGATGGTCTTAGGTAACCCCTGTGAAAGGGTCATTCGACCGCCAAAGGGGTCGCTACCCACAGGTTGAGAACCGCTGACCTAGTTAATGCTGCTTCTCACCTCCCAGTTCCCAGCCAAAGGGTCCCTCACACAGAGAAACCTTCCCAGGCCTCTTGGCCTAAGTCAGTCTCTTGAGCGTGTGCGCTCCCTTGGCCGTTGGCCCGCCTTTATCAGGGCCCAGGACAGAAGGACAGCTCATGACTCCAGGACAGGGATCACTGCTGATCTCCCAGAACATGCTCCACACAAGTGGGCACCTCATCTGTCTTGCTGATCTCTGCTTCCTAGAGCTCCCCACGGGGCTGTCTGCACAGTGCCACTGTCGAGTGGATGAACAAATGAAAGGCTGAATGAATGAAGTGTGGTGACACTGGAAGGGGCTGTTGGATCACAGAAGAGATAATGAATTCCACCTGGAGGGGCTTCCCAGAGGAATTTACGGTTGAGCTGGGGCTTTTCCCCCTGCAGTTTTACCAAGGTATCATTGACATACAGCTCTGTGTAAGTTTAAAGTGTACAGCGTAATGACCTGACGTACATAGTTTGTAAAATGATGACCACAGTAAGTTTAGTTAATACCCATCATCTCACATAGATACCAAAAAAAGAGCGAGAGGAAGACCATGTGTCGTTGTTGTTGTTTTCCTTGTGATGAGAGCTCAGGATCAACTCTCTCAACAACTTGAGCTGACTTTTAAGGATAAATTTAGCGTTTCTATGTTGAGAAGGGCCTAAGGGCTGTTTCTACAGGGTACACCCTGTAAGCCAGCTTAGGAATGGGGCCTCCTTTTAATTTCTTATTACATAATAATATGTATCTGTGGTAAGACATTGACACATTATTGAAATGTACAAATATTAAAAATCACCATCCTTACTTCCCACCCACACCCTCAAGGCACAACCACTAGTCACAGTGGGTGTGCCCTTCTTCCTGTTCAGGCTTTTTTTTTACACTTTTCCCCCAGTGATGAAATTATTAAAAATAATGTTTTCTTCTACCCACAAAGTGCACCCACATTGTCCCAGGGACGAGCCTCACTCCTTTCATTTAACTGGGATCTTGCGCAAGTCTGGAGGAGTTTGTAGGCCTTTGTTTATTTCCCAAGAGCTGTGCAAGATACACTAGGAGACATTTTTACATTGTTGTAATAAAGCAAGTCTGGCCCCAGTTTCTCACCCCTGAGAAACACAGGTTTTGGTCTGGAGAGAACTCTTAATAGATACCGTGACTATTTGGTTTTATCACAATGAGGTTTAAAAAACAAGCTAGATCAGGAAATCCAAATGGAATGGAAAATATGAACAGCTTGAATTGCATTTCTATTTAATAATCCCCAAATTCAGGGAGCTGACATATGTTGAGCGTCTGGCATTAGACTAATGTTTTGCATGTATCTCTCTATTCACTCTTTATGATGACCTTGCCAAATGGGTCCTACTATTAGCACCCCCAATTTACGGATGAGGAAGCTGAGTTTCTTGCCTCAAGGTCAGAAAAGCAAGTATCAGAGCTGGGACTTGAACCTAGACAGCCTAGGGAGAGAGCTTGCAAGCTTCACTCCTGGGCTATTTTGGCCCCTGGCTAAGTCTAGGAATCAGAGGTCCTAGTCGTAGCTCCTCTCTACTTTAAGAACTGGAAATACTGAATGAGTCTCAGTTTCAACCCATATAAAGGGGAATAATAATTGTCATCCCACGGGGTTGCTGGAGCTACTAAATGGAATCATCCGTGGAAGTATTTGGTCAACTCTAGCACATTCCAGCATTTTCATGAGTGCCTCCTAGCTAATTTCACAGCGGCACTTTTCAAGATGGCTAAGGTCGTCTGAGACCCCTGAGAAGAATAATACGGAAGGAGAGGAAGCACCCAGGTCACAGTTGGGAGGGAGTGGGGATTGATAGCGGTCCTCCCTACAAAGCTACCTACTCTG
This sequence comes from Myotis myotis, assembly GCF_014108235.1. Lineage (NCBI taxonomy): Eukaryota > Metazoa > Chordata > Mammalia > Chiroptera > Vespertilionidae > Myotis > Myotis myotis. Next base: position 9,114,848 of record NW_023416319.1, on the reverse strand, counting down.
GCTCTCATCCACACCTCTCATCTCCAGCTGCATTATCGTTATTGATATAGATAGGTGTCCATTTTTAAAAAATGACTTCACTGTCTTTGTCAAGTAATTTGTGTTTATTGTGAAAAGTCAAGTAACAGAAAGTACAAATAGTCATCTTTTTTGAATGTTCACCTTCCTGTTTCAAGGCACTTCATTTGTTTTATTCTTGGCACGTGGGTTACAGACTCTGTATTACCCAGAACAGGTTTTTAAAACAGCATATGGATACCATGCTGCCCTGGGTCTTGTTGAGGAAAGTCTTATGAGATACCATAGTAGGCAGAGTGAATAAGGAAGGGAACCTCTTGAACGAACCAGGAGGGCATTCCCAACCCCAGCGGACTGAATCAGATTTTTCTCCTGCTTCGGCTGTTGGTGCTTCCTCAATACCACGCTGGCGGAAAGCCGGCCTTGCTTTATAACACGCCCTGTACAGTGTCTATTTTTTCCCCTTTAAAAATCCAAACCCTCGCAGAGAATGTAAATATGCCTCCTCCCCTGCTCCGAGGGCCCTCTCCTCCAGTGACCATGTGTGAAATCTCACACGTACTCGTGCGCAGTGTGGCTGACTGTCTGACTCAAGACGACAGGGCTGTTCTCTGTGTGTCTGTTGGAGGCCCCAACCCCCCAGAACCAAACGAGACCAGATGGGAAACTACAGACCAGGCCCCTGCCCTCTGCAGCGTGTTGTCACCTCATTTGGCTGTGCATCAAGTGAGGAGACCAAGGAGCTCAACCCCATTTCTGGACTGGGCTTCGCACACAGGGCGGCTTTCTGCACCTAACTCGTCCTTTGTCACCAGCCCAACCCTCTCCTCAGCCTGACACTTAAAAGCTATCAGGCCACTGATCTCTCCCTCCACCCCTGCTCACCCTCACCAGCAATATCGTCCCTGATACAGAGCAGACACTGGGAAAGAACTCCAGCACGCGGTGGGGAAACGCATCAGGCCCCGTCGGCAATTGTTTATCAGGGGCTCACGAGCTGTCTTCCTGGTTTAAGTTGAGGGAGGTGCGGAGAGATCACGGAGCTCTTCGTAGCTTTGGCTCATTCAACATCTGGGTGGAGAGACGTAATGCTAGTCATCCGTGGGTTATCTCCCGTGCATCCCAGTTTGCTGAGCACTTTCACATTTTGACCTCCTTTGACCCTCTCAACCACTGCAAGGAAGATTCTGTCCCTATCTCACAGAGGAGGGTGTGGGTTGAGTGCTTTGCGTGTGCCATGACAGGCTGGGCTTTCTTCACCCCACTCCCTCCCTACAATCTGAGGATCTTGAAGCAGAAGTTGAACTTAGAGGAATGACCTAAAGCTGCTGGTCCCTGCAATCCTCATGTCCCCTCTTCTCTTCTGGCCCCATTTTCAGTTCCCTACTGGGACCTTTGGGGAAACCGAGTGCCCAGTGCCTGGGGTGGCCCTCCTTCTCTGCTCTACACTATGGCTTGTCACAGACTGAGCAGGGAGGTGACAGTGACTGGTGGCTGACCTGTCTCTTTGAGGACTGCGGGGAGCAGGCAGCCTGGCATTCTTTCTCGGGCTGTCCCAGGTGATATTTTTCAAACTAGTTTTTGAAAAACCGAAAAATCAAATCTGGTTAGTGTCTTGCAGTTCCAGAAGGGCTGGTTATGGGCAGCATCAGACGAGGTGATCCTGAATGGCCCCAGGGTAGAAACAGTCACTGAGTGAAACATGGTTTTTGACCTGCAGGAATTTGAAGAAGCGACACACAAGTGTTGTGTTGGCCCTTGGTTCCAGCACCCAGGGCTGATCAAAGACCCAGGTGTTTGCCGTGACCCTGGCCACTCATTTCTACTTGGATTGGGGACCACACTCAAGGGCACAAAACCTTCCTACAAAAGCTGGCCACTTGGCTATGATTTGTATAAAATTCTACCAACTAAGATCTGCCTCATTGAAAGTCTTCAATCTCAAATTCTAGAAGAATCTCACCTTTTTTTCCCACAGCAGGCTTTTCCCCAGCCCCTCCCCATTCTTTAATGTCTGTTTCTATCAGAAGTGGCAGGATAAGGACCAGAAGGCTAGATGGGGTCCGGGCAGCAGTAAGCCCCCTAGTGCATTTGTTTCCTGGTTGGCTGAATATGAAAAAATATATGTATTTCTTTTATATTAACAGTAATAGTGACCCAAACTAAGAGCTTTAAAACATGATCTCATTTAATACTAAGACTAATTATTAAGTAGAAATGTGTTACTCTCCCCATTTTACAGATGAGGCAATTGAGGCTCAAGGAAGTTCATGAACTTACCTAAAATCATACATTAGCAGGGAAAGATGAGATTCACACCCAGAAGTCTCTCATTCCAGATCCTAGTGCTTTGAGCCATTGCCCAATATAGGCTAGCGATTCTCAAACTCAGGCTGGAAGCAGTATTTCTAGTTGGGCCTCATCTATACTCCTGCCAGTCAGATGTTACTAAGAAGCCCCCTCAGTGGCAGAGCCTGGAGAGCAGGACCTTTCTCCCAGCTGACTCTGGAGTTGGGGTATTCTGTAGTCAGTGACCCACCCACATTGAGGGTTCAGCTGTGACCATGTGAGGACTCCATGCTAGCACTACATGCAAATCCTATTTCTTTTTTTTTTAAATATATTTTATTGATTTTTTACAGAGAGGAAGGGAGAAGGATAGAGTGTTAGAAACATCGATGAGAGAGAAACACCCTTCAGCTGCCTTCTGCACACCCCTCACTGGGGATGTGCCCGCAACCAAGGTACATGCTCTTGACCGGAATCAAACCTGGGACCCTTGAGTCCACAGGCCGACGCTCTATCCACTGAGCCAAACCGGTTAGGGCACAAATCCTATTTCTTAAACCAAGGGTTATCAGATAAAATAACAGATGCTCACTTAAATTTGCATTTCAGGTAAGCAGTAAATAAATTTTTAGGATAAGTAAATCTCGTGATATATTTGGGATATAATTTAAAAATTATCCACTGTTTATCTGCAGTGAAAATTTAATTTGGGATACTACATTTTTTTTTAAACCAAATAACCCTAGTGGAACTTAAAACAAATGTATCTGAACCAACTGAAAAAAAAATGTGATGTGGGTCTGATGTCCATGTATATCTCAAAGACATAGCTAATATGGCAGTACCAATAATAATAACTATTATTACCAATAAAATAATAATACTCATTAACATGAATAATAATACTTACCTGTTATTATAGTTAAGTGTTGGAATACCAGGATTTCTGGGAAGCTTCCATGGTTTATGTGGGATCAACTTGACAAATACTTGAATTAGAATTAGCCCAGAAAATCTGGGACAAATAATTGCTTTATGTATAAGTGGTGACTTTTGACTGGTGGTCCTCAGTTCTGGTTACACATTGGAATCATTAATGAGCTGAGATTCTGGGGATATTTGGTCTGGGGGATGGCCTGGGCAGGGAGATGACATATTGACAATAAAACAACAAGGCTTCAAGCATGGTGTGGATGGCATGGCGGTGCAGGTGCTCAGAAGGGGGCCACTCTATGACTGGGGTGGTACCAGTAGCTTCCATGGAGGAACGGGGAACCCAACAGGTTGAAGGATCGGGAAGGTGTGGCTGAGCAGAGAGGAGCAGGGAGAGTGTGCCAGGGGAAGGAAATGGCTTGGAGCAATGAGGTACAAAAAAAGGAGCGAGGCAAGCGCAGAGGATAAAAGTGGCACTTCTTTTTTTATTTTAAAATTTTTAAAATTTAATTGTTTTCATTTCGGTATATAAAAATAATACATGAAGTTGTGGGAATTTTGGAAAAACAAGATGAAGAAAAAAACCACTTCCTGTCCATCAGTCATTAAGTGAAAATCACTTTTCAGTGTGGGCCACTTTTCTATGCCTTTTGGACATTATTTTTAGAGCATAGCACTCCACAGTTTTGTATCCTATGTTTTAAATTTAACATTATATCACGGCATTTCCCCCAAGTTATTAGTAATTCTTCATGAGCATTTGTACTGGCTGCAACTGTTGATATTGATGTAAAAGTCGCTCAACCTTTCTCCTCAAGTTGGGCCTTCAGTTTATGTCCAATTCTTCACAAACTTGGGGGTTGATTTTAGATTTGTAAGAAGTGAGGGAGAGAGTCTGAATACTGGCCTTTTCCTAATAGTCACTGGAGTGAAAGAACTTGCAGACCCCTTCTTCCAACTGTGCTCATGAAAGCCCTGGAGAAGGACCTTGAAGTCTTCAACCCCCAAACCAGATGTCAATTCATCCTCAAAGGCAAAAGCTTCCGATCTTGGAGACGCTAAGCAATGTTTTGAGCCTTCTCTTCTCGGCCCCAAATCACAATTCCTAACAAACAGAGCTGCTGCTTCTCCACGTTGCAGATGCTGTCTGGCCAGGAAACTACTGGGGGACCTTCGATTTTTTTAACACCCAATTAAATTGGTGTAATTGGATAGAATTGCAACTTCTTTGCCTCCAGCTGTGAATCATAATCTGTTTCACACCCGAGTGTTGTTTGACATGATGTTTAGTACTTTTCCCAGAGTTGTGGAGATGGGGTAGAAGGAGAGAGAGCTCTTTCCCATTTCTCGACGTGTAGACAGTGTTTCCTTGACTTGAAGGAGTCACTGGCAGTCGGACTACTATGGTTAACCTCCTGTGGGCTAAGACTCTACTTTGATCCCAAGGTTTTAGCATCCAACTCCCTCTGGGGCCAGCTGTTTAAAATGTCCAGGCAACAAGGAAACAGTCTGATCAGGAAAGAACAGTTGGTCAAGCTTGAGACTCAGCTCACAGAATTTTGTTCAAGGCTCATCTGGTCCCTTTCCCAAGGCTGTGGGAATGACCAGGAGATCATACTACTGTGTTAAATTCTGATCAGTTTTAAAAACATGAACCAGATATACTTTTTGTGGGCTGGAAGATAAACTTAATTAGGGGAGACAAAATAAGCTTGAGGTACTCTCTTCATAGATATTTAATGATTTTATCAGAGCTCTACAATTAAATAACAGGATACATAGGAAGGAGTATTTTGGGCCTCAGCCCAATTCTATTATCTGGACCCCTTTCCTTCTGTGAGACACTCCTGTGCTTAGAACATAGTCTTTTACATAGGAGGTGTTTAATGCATATTTACATATATTAGGTACGTGGAACCTGTACTCATTCCTGACTTTGGCAATAGCCGGCATTTCTAGAAAAGATTTGTATGTTGGATCAATGGTTCTCACATTTGCATGCTCACCAGAATCACCTATGGGCATGTTAACCTCCATATTGTGGGACCTCACTTCTGATTCAGTAGGTCCAGGAATTTGCACCTCCAACAAGTTCTCAGGTGATGCTGTTGCTGCTGGTCAGGAGACTAACTTTGTGAATGACTGTGTTAGATTTTGAAGGTTTAAGAAGCATCTAGTCAGAGTGTTACATTCCACAGCCAGTTCTCCACTTCCCTCTTTTCCTGGACAGACATCACCTCCCCTCTTTCCTCATGGGTTCTGACTCGCCTCGGACCCTTGCAATACCGCAGTTTAGTAGGACTTGTTCCTCAAAGTGCCCCATGCACAGCAGCATTGGCGTCACCTGGGAGTTTGACAGAAATGTGGAATCTCAAGCCCAACCCCGGAATCTGCATTTAACAAGATCCCTGAATCATCTCTATACACAATAAAGTTTGGGAAGCATGGGTCTCGGCAACCAGAGTTACACTGGAGTTGGAACCTATCTGTTTAATATAGTCCACTCATTTCATCTTAGATATGAGAAAACAAAAGCCCACCGAAATCAGGAAATCTAAGTAGCAGATTTTCCTGTGCTTGTTAAAGCATTAACTTACTCAGGGTGTTAGCTGATAATCTTAAAAATGTCACACCAATCCCAAACCCCACCACCTCTAGTATTGTCATTGCATTTTTTCCTTTTGTTAACCATGTATTATTTTTAAAAAATCTTTATTATTAAAAGTATTACATATGTCCCCTTTTCCCCCTATTGACTTCTCCCAGCCCACTCCCAACCCCAACTCCAGGCCTTCACCACCCCATTATCTACGTTCATGGGTTATGCATATATGCATTTAAGTTCATTGGTTGATCTCTTCCCACGCACCCACCAACCCCTGCCTTCCCTCTGAGGTTTGATAGTCTGTTTGATGCTTCTATGTCTCTGACTCTATTTTTGTTCATCATTTTATGATGTTCATTAGATTCCACATATGAGTGAGATCATGTGATACTTATATTTCTCTGAGTGGCTTATTTCACTTAGCATAATGCTCTCCAGGTCCATCCATGCTGTTGCAAATGGTAAGAATTCTTTTTTACAGATGCATAGTATTCCATTGTGTAGATGTATCAGTTTTTTAATTTTCTCATCTGCTGATGGGCACTTAGGCTGTTTCCAAATCTTAGCTATTGTAAACTGTGCTGCTGTGAACATAGGGATGCATATGTTCTTTCTGATGGGCGTTTCTGTTTTCTTAGGATATATTCCTAGAAGTGGGATCACTGGGTCAAGTGGGAGTCCCATTTTTAATTTTTTGAGGAAACTCTATACTGTTTTCCACAGAGGCTGCACCAGTCTGTATTTCCATCAGCAGTGTAGGAGGGTTCCCTTTTCTCTACATCCTTGCCAACACTTGTTGATTTGTTGATGATAGCCATTCTGACAGGTGTGAGATGGTACCTCATTGTCATTTTGATTTGCATCTCTCAGATGACCAGTGACTTTGAGCATGTTTTCATATGTCTCTTGGCCTTCTGTATATCCACTTTGGAGAAGTGTCTACTTAGGTCCTTTGCCCATTTTTTGATTGGAATGTTTGTCTTCCTGTTGTTAAGTTGTATGAGTTTCCTATAAATTTTGGAGATTAACCCCTTATCAGATGGATCATAGACCAATATGTTCTCCCATGTAGTGGGCTCTCTTGTTATTTTGTTGATGGTTTCTTTTGCTGTGCAGAAGCTTTTAATTTTGACGTGGTCCCATTAAAAGGGTCTTAAAAAATGGAAAAGTCTGGACTTAAAGGGAAGATGCCCTAATGATTGACTGGCAGGCAGAAGGGTCAAGACAAACACTACTTTCACCAAATGGATGCTTGTATACAGACACTAGAAGCTACTAGTAATGGGGCTAATGTATCCCCCATTGTCTTCATCACCTAATTCCTGGCTGGAATTCTGGGTTGAGAGGGCCCAAGGCTTGACTCTACTCAGTGAGGCTCTCCACAGAATGAGGCAGTAGACCTGTACTCACTAGTCTTCTAATCCCAGAGACACACTTGTGTTTCTTTTCTGAAAAGAATTCCACAAAACCAGCATTGAAGGCAGGTCTAGATAAAAGAAAATATTGCTTTAGGATGTAGCAAAAACATTTGTACAATAGCATGCATTTGGTTAAAGGTGAGAAAGGAAAGGCTGGGAATAGACTTGAACTTAGAGATGGAAAGGTTGATGGTAATGACCAATGCACAGGTTCTTAGTCCTGGCCAGCAAAGCCAGTTATCAAACTGAATGGGGATGGGGCAAGGAGGATGGTCTTCTATATCAGGGTGGGAGCAAACCTCAGGAAGAGGCGTGGGCTGGAGGGGGTGTCCAGGGCTAGGAGTGGAGGCACATGTACACGCAACCTCGATTTACTAGTACATGTCAAGCAGGACTGATTTAACCTGTTCCACCACCACCCTCAATTATTAAAGAACCAAAGAGAGTAGTTCTTAACTTTCTTTTTTATGGAGTCCCTAGAGACTCTAGGTGAAGCTATGGACTCTCTCTCATCAGACCGAAGTGCACATTTGGGTCATGGCACATTTGTACAGATAATGTCAGGGTTTCATAGACCCTGAAGCCCACCCAGGGATCTCTAGGGGATCCAAAGACTCCAAATAAAGAATTCTGGATAAATGCTCAAAGCAAGTGCTTGTTCAAGGTCACACCGAGGGTTAGTGACAGAAAGGATACCAGGCCTCCTAACTTTCTGCTTGAGGCTCTTTAGAAAATCCCAAAGTTTACCATTGAGAGGAAACTAAAGGTAATAATTAAAATGAAGGACCTTAACCTAGTTAAGCTTAAACCTCAAAATAATATCTGGCCTGTGTATCTTTGAAAATCAAATAAAAAGCAAAGGTAAATGGATGTGTTCAATCTATACATCTGTATTAAACACTTTCTATGTAAAAGACTGTGTTCTAGGCACCGGAGAGAGTAGCAAACCAGTCAGATACTGGCCCTGCCCTTGGGACGTCTGTGGTCCAGCCAGGAAGACAGAAAGGGGACAAGTACTAATTATTACAAGTTGCTGCTTAATGAGCATTATAAAGGTTATCTTGAACTCTTCGGGAGCAACTGTGCTAAATAAATGATTAACTTCAATACTCGAAATAGGGGTAAACCCTCCTGTGTATGAATAATTAAAGGAGCTTCCACGATGGAAATGCAGCTGAGCTTCTAGGAGTGGCCGTCTTCGTCTGCGGCCGCCGTTCCAGTGCGTCCTGCGGCGTTTTCACTTGATGCCTGCGCGCGGGTGTCTGTCTTGCCTGTGGGAGAGATGAGCCCTTTGGAACCACAGCCAGACTCTCTGATCCAATCAGCCTGTAAATATTTACAGTATTCATGGCACTCCCTCCTCGTATCAAATGCCGGGGAGCAACAGAAAAACGAATGAACTCAAGCCGACCCCATGTTACGCCATGATAAATATTTAGCGGGTGCCTTTGGGGGGCTGGGCATAGAGCTGTGGGGAAGTGGCTGTGGCCACTTTGTCCTAAAAAAGAAATAATCAACATCGCTCCGAACACCCGGAATGAAGCTGGGGGAGAATGGAACGTCCCATTTGGGGGATGAGGGATGCTCGAGCTCTTTTTTACTTTGGCTCTCGGACGCAGGCTCTTCTGTGCAGGTAGCGGATTAGTGGGGAGTCTGTTCTCTTTAGCGTCCGTCAGAGACCGGAGATCTGGGGAGTGGAACTGTGTCCTTTAGACTTCTCAGTGTTTATTTCTCAATGTTTATTATAAACTGCCATTGGTTGTTTTTTTTTAAGTTTCAAGTATATGAGAAGGATGTTAGAGGAGCCTGCCCCCGAGTTGGGGACCAGCTTACAATGTGAGGTGATAACTCGGTAAGCTATGATAGCAGATGTCTTAGTCCAGTTAGGCTGCTGTAACAAAATAGTACAGTGAGTAGCTGATAAACAACAGAAATTTATTTCTCATAATTCTTGAGGCTGAAAGTTTGAGACCAGGGCGCCAGCATAGACCAGTGAGGGCCTTTTTGGGTTGCAGACTTTTCATTGCATCTTCACATGGCAAAAGGGGCAGAGGGATCGCTCTGGAATCTCTCTTATAAACCACCAGTCCCATTCATGAGGTTTCACCCTCATAATTTGAGCACCTTCTAAAGGCCCTTCATCCTAATACCCTCGCTTTGGGGTTTAGGGTTTCAACATTTCTATTTTAGGGGGACACAAACCTTGAGACCAAAGCTATGAAGACCCACAACCCAAAACTTGAGTTGGGAGGTGCTTGCTGAGCCACACTAAGGAAAGGGAATTTTCTTTTTAAAACATCCAGGTGAGAGTATGGCTCTGTGCCTCCCTGCCAGGCTGCACCTGGTAATCAGAAGTGTTAGAATCTGCCTGGCATTGTTTGCTTTCTCTTCGCTCCAACCTTGGCTGCATTGGGCGTGGCTGCCCTGGGATCCTAGGCCATCCTGGAAAGCTGACCGAGGTCTCTTGACCCCTCTTCCTATCACCACTGAAGAGGTCACGGTCTTCAGCCTGTTTTCCAGACAGGAATGGGGTCTGTGCTCACATCTGGTGTCTTGTCTCACATCCAGGAAGGAAATGCTGAAATAACCCAGGAAAGAGACATCTGGAATAGAGCAGAAATGCCATCTTCTGGAATATCCCTTCTCCAGACTCTTTTTTCTAGAAAAGGTACCCCGAACAATCAGAATGGAAACCCTAAGCTAGCCAAGATTGGGCCCAAATTAATGGTGACCTCAACCCAGTTAGAAACCCAATTTACATGATTCATATTTAAATCACTTCTTTCACCCAGGAACAAGGCTATTTCTTGCCAGTATTTTTAAGAATTTAGTCTGATTCATTGTGATCTACACTTGGTATGTGTATAAACATACCCAATGGGTTTCGTCCTTTATTCAGATAACTAGGGCATGAGAGAGGAAGTTGTTTTTAATGAAAAGTTGAAATAAGTTTTAACTTTTGGGGTACTGAACCAGTTTAGAGAAAGAAGCAACCACTCTCACCAAGCTCTAAGCATAACCAGGTGGCACATGTTGGCACACACACCTGTCCATGGCTCGAGGGTGAAGGAACCACCATTTGGCCAAGATGCCTCCTTTTATATTATGCTTCTGTGCTCCATCTGTGTCCCCAGGGGTGGCTCTGCCATCTAGGAAACCCCATTTTCATGTCAATCTCTTGGAGACTTTAAACTGATGGTCTGTCTATTTGTAATTTTGTGCATTTAAAGTTTGCTCCCAGTTTTTCCCCGGATGGCTTGAGGAAGTTTATGCCTTTTATTGGCCCAATAAAAGGAGGAAGTTAAGATTATCTGATAGAAGTGTGTGTGGGGGTGGGGGTGGGGGTGGGGGAGGTGTAGTCATTCCTTTGAGGAACGTGGCCTAGTAGTTTTTCCAAACTTAGGCAGTGACCTAGGCTGGACATTTTTAGCAGCAGAAGCCGAAAAGGAAGTGCTCCGGGCGACACGGTGTCTGCCTCCTTATAGCTCAGAACCTACCCATTCATTAGCATCATCTGCTTAGTGGCTGGGATGAAAATGGAGAAGTCCACAGGCTCAGCAAGAATCCGTAGGACCAGTCTGTACCTTGGTGGATTGTAACATGTTTTCCATTAGCACAAAAAGCCAGGGCATGATTCCTGTCCACTTCTGTCTCCTGAACCCTTTTGGTTCTGCATTTAAAACCATGTTAATCCCTGTCTCTGGGGGAAAGCTGTGACCTTGGCTGAGGACTTGTCCTCAAGATGTTGTGGTTCTGGGATCCACAACTCTATCCACCTACTTGGTCAAATCGGTGAAGGTTTGTGGTCTCCTGGCCAGGCAGGTGACTTGTGGCATCTCCAACAGAGGGAAGGATTCTTTGTATCTTTTTAAAAAAATTAAATTTATTGAGGTGACTAATAAGTCTCAAGTGCACAATTCTATGATACATGATCAGTATATTGCATTGTGTGCCCACCACCTAAATCAAATCTTCTTCATCACCATACTAGGATATTTGACCCCATTTATCCTTCGCTACCCCCTTCCCTCTGGTAACCACCATACTGTCATCTGTGCCTATGAGTTTTTGTTTGTCTTGTTTGTTCACTTGTTCCTTTCAGTGTTATATCCCATATATGAGTGAAACTATGCAGTTCTTACCTTTTTCTGTCTTATTTCGCTTAGCATGATATTCTCAAGATCCATTCACATTGTTGCAAATGGCAGTATTTCGTCTTTTCTAGGGCTGAGTAGTATTCCATTGTGCGTATGTACCACAGCTTTATCCAGTCCTCTATTGAAGGGCCCTTTGGTTGTTTCCACGTCTTGGCCACCATGAATAATGCTGCAATGAACATAGGAGTTCCTATATCTTTGTGAATAAATGTTCTTAAAATTGTAAGGGATACCCAGAGAGGGGTTGCTGGGTCATATGATAACTCTATTCTTACTTTTTGAGGACCCCGTTCCCCATGCTCTTTTCCATAGTGACTTTACCAGAAGATGATTTTCTTGCCTCCAGTGGCTATTGCAAGGTGACGATGTGTAACTCATGAGGAGTCATGCTGTTCTGGCCCAGAGGAGGTGTGCAGGGAGTCCAGCACCTTTTCTGTGATAGGGCGGGACACCATGCATAAGTCCTAGGTTGGGTGCTTGAGGAAGGGGGAGGGATCCATTGCTCAGCTGTAGTCACCTGTAGATGGCAAGATCTAAGCAGTGCTTCTCAGTTTTTTGTTTGTTTTTTGTGACACAGATGATTTTAAAATCAAAGAAAAGCCATGGTCCCTCTCCATATAAAAACAAAAATAGTTATTATTGTGACGAATTGTCATTATTACAGTAACAATTCAAGTTGAAGGCAGCTAAGCAGACCCACGCTGGGATCTTAGCTGAATAAGGAACATTTAACCCAACCCCTTTCTCTGGGCACAGCTCTCAGCAACAGCTACCAAAACCCTTTCCGGATCAGCAAGAATGTTATTTCAAATGATGCGGCCTCTTGACACAGGGTACATTTCTAAGACACAAATGTTTCTTGAAAAATTACATTTTCAGGGGCCTATTACCCTTTCAACAACAGTTCACGAATCCTGAAGGCGAGGTGTTTGATCCTTTCTCTTCGAAGAACTGAGATCAGGAAACAGTCGTCATTGTCAGAGTGGGCTGCGAAGGTTGTGAAGAAGGTCATGGAGAGCAGAGGGAGGAAGGTGCTCTACGGGAGGGCATGCTTCCTGATGTGGGATGAAAAAGGAGCCTGTTAAGGACAGCTCACCTCAGCTTCTCACCAAGACGCCCTTGGAACTTTCTTCCTGCACATTCTAAAGATCTCTTTTCCTTCCAAACCAGATCTGTATTTCTGAACGATAAGAGTCTGTACGCCATTCTGAAGTGACTCGGCGTGCTATAGATCTGGGAACTGGTCCTCATCCTCTCACCAGCTCGCTGTGTGTCTTTGGGTAAGTTACTTAACCTCTCTGAGCCTGTTTTTCTCATCTATAAAAGGAGCATTAGGTTAATTGCTAGAAACACATTGCAACTCTGGCCTTCGTTGATGCTTATATCTGGGAGGTAACTATTCTCCCGGCCACATTTGTGTCTACCTCATAGTGTGAAACTCCCAGGTTGGCTAGAGATGGGTGCAACTCTCAACACAACCACTGAGCCAGCTGAGGGACATGGCTCTTCCTGTCACCAAATTATAACGGCCTCTCCTGCAAAATGAAAATAACCTTACTGCTTTGCTGGGCTTTTAACCCTTTGAGTGCCAACCAATATTCTAGGAACTATGCTAAAATTGCCAAGGCATTTTTGCTGATTTTACAACAGTTTAGGAAAAAAATTATGAATCGAAAGTAAATGAAGTTACATATTCAAAAACTTAAGGAAACCTTTACTACACTGACAAATTTAGCAATATCATCATCATCATCACTAATAAAAGCAGACTTAGAACTGGACGCCATTTCGAAGCTTTGATAGTGCTCCCGGCACTTTTGGCAAAAGACAGGAGGAGTGCCATTGCGCTCCCCGACACTCTAGGGGTTAAGGCCTAAATGAAAGAGCATCTTAAGTTTCTAGCTCAGCACTTGGCACCAGCCAGGCCTTGAAGAAGTTTCTCTTTTTTCCTCTCCAATACCCATCTTCTCTCTCTAACCCCCATTCCCAGACCAGGTGCTGTAACCGCTCCCTCCCCATTCCCACACAGCCCAGAGCAGGAAAGTGAAAGTCACGGGAAACCAAAGATGAGTCTTTGGGCCCTGTTTTCCATCTCCCACCCCCAAATTACAGCTAACTGGCCTTTCCAAGTTCATGAGCATTGATTACTCTTCTAATGATCATGATGAAAATAATGTCTTTTGAGTGTGGCAGGGTCTGTGCTGAGTACTTCAGGGAAATTCTTTTGCTTTTCACACCATGAGGATGGTATTATAGCCATTTAATAGATGAGGAAACTGATGCCTAAAGATTTGAGAACTTGCCCAATCAGCAGAATAACAGTCAACACATTGGGCGGAAGCCCAACCTTTTGATTGAACAGGTACCGCCCTACTGCCTGGTAGCATACGCCCTGCCTCAGGGGACCCTGAGCATCCTGGCGGGTTTATGTCAAAGCCATCAGTCAGGCAAAAAGGACAAGTATGCATGAGCATGCTGGGGTCGGGAGGGTGGACAGCCAGGTGGGTGGTGTCTCTGGGCTTGGGGTGAAATTATAGCCTGGTGGCCTCCTCTTCCCCCACCTCCTTGGTTCTGAGGCTGCCAGAGAGAAGGGTGACAAACCGCCAGTGGCACTGACAGTGTACACCCCAGATGGCTGCCAGGCTCTGACTGGCGTTCGGGCCATCAGTTCCAGCAGTGCCAAAGGTTGTGCATGGACCTGGGAAGCTGAGAGAAGGGAGACAGAGGCCCGGGGTTACCCAACAGCTAACTGTGACCCCGGAAGGCTCAGCTTACACCGCTGCGTGTTTCTGCCTGGGAACGGGGAGAAGTCTGCTCTCCAGGCTGGGAGCTGTCACTCTTATTTGTGTGTATGTTTTGTTTGCTGCCAGGTGCCCTCGAGCCTGTAATGTGAGGAGGGTCTGGAAATGATTGCGGCTCCTCCCTGGCTGAGAAGACTGGGAAAGGAAATGGGGAGTGAGGCCCATTGACCCCGAGGCTGGAGAGCAAGCTCCCAGTGAGGAGTGAGCAGAGCTCGAGGCACCTGGGCCGGGGCCTTTCTCCTTCAGGTGTGTGTGTCAGGTGGGGTTCCGCCCGGAGTTTTTTGCTCTTGACATGGTCCGCTTGTCTCCAGAGGCCTAGGGAAGAATTTCTCTCTCTCAGATTGTGAGACCATCCTGGGGTGGGAATCTCACAGCAGTAAAATGTTAATTTTGTAAGTGGAAGCTTAGGGCGACAGGGTCAGCTGCATGGCATGAGCAAGTTTCCAAAATGCTCTGGGCCTCAGTCTCCACACCTGTAGAATGGGGATAAAACTAGGACCTACCTTTTAGGTTCCTTGTGTACAGAGATGAGGAATGCAAAGCACTCAACACCAGCTATGACCCATGCTAGGTACTTATTAAGTGTCATTGAGTGTTCAGAATTCTTATGGGCAGCAGAGGCTATTCAATTTCTTAGATGTGTCTTGGGGTCATAACATTAATCCAACTTTGCAGAAAACTACTGAGCCACGCTCCCAGACCCAACATAACCTCCGATATAAGCAGAGGTTTATTATTAAACTTTATCAACTCTTACTGAATTCCAGGCACAACGCAACAGTATTTGTTGCTTAAGATCTCAGTCAGTCCTTACTGTAACGCTATGAGACAAGCACTATTTTATCTTCATCATCCCCAGTGCTATGGGAGGAAGCCATGTGCTCAAGGTGCCACAGCCAGGATTGGCCAGCAGAGTGCCTGAGCCCCAAGTGACCTGCCTCTCCCAGCGGAGCTATGCAAACGTGAGTCACTCCTCACCTTGTCAAGTAGAGGGCTGAAGAAGATTCTAGAATGGTGGAAATTTTGTCCAAGGTCACCCTCTGATTTTGGTAGAAGTGCTAAATCCCTGCGGGGGTGGCTTAATGTTCCCCTTGGCCTGAAAGACAAAATGCACGAGTTTAACAGTGCTTGTGGCCACCTTGAAATCAACACAAGCACCAAATTCTGCTCCAAAATCCACAATTCAATGCAATGGAAGGAAAATGTATAGTCTCTGTACTGGGTTGAATAGTATCCCCTCAAAAAAGGTATCTTGACGCCCTAACCTCTAACAACCCTGGAGGTGACATTATTTGGAAACAGGGTCTTTTCAGATATAATCAAGTTAAGATGAGGTCCCACTGGGTCAGGGTGACCCTAATCCAATAATTGGCCTTAAAAGAAGAAGAAACTTGCACCAAGTCACTGACACACAGGGAAGAGCGTGTTAGGACAGAGGCAGAGGTTGGCGTGATGCAGTTAGGAGCCCAGGGAGGCCAAGGATTCGGCAAATGCCAGCAGCTAGAAAGGGCAGGTAGAGACTCTCACCTGATGCCATCAGAGGGAGCACGGCCCTGCCAGCACCTTGATTTTCGCTTCCAAGATTGTGAGCAAACAAATGCCTGTTGTTTTAAGCCACCCACTTTGTGGTCATTTGTTATAGCAGCCACCAGAAACTAATACAGTCTGCTAGAAGGGAAATTGTGGGGTCACCTTGGAAACTCTTTTATCTAAATGTGCTTGGGAGATGAGGAAACTGAGGCCCAGACTCATGCACTGTCAGTGAGCTTGGGGTAGGGCAGCTATCACACCATGGAGGGCCACTTCAGGGTGAGGACAGGTGGCACCTGGGTGTTTTCAAGTTCTCAAGGGACATACCTGGTGTTGTCACCCATACAATGAACCTTCACCCAGCATGGGGCTTAGGAGTTGCACGACACTGCACATCAGGCAAGCGTGCTGTGTCCTGTTGCCCTCAGCACAGCACACCCTCCCCGGGCAGAGGGAAGCCTGTGTAGAGCAGATTGCAAACATCAGGCAGGCCGTGCAGGCTCCATTCTTCATGCTGAGGGAGGGCCCTGGCTGGGGTGGGGTAATTTACATCGTGGTTAGATATTGGAAAGGTTTCCATATGAAAAGAGGCTGGGACAATGGCATTGACTTGGCTCTTTTCTCTCCTACCTTGAAAATATTGAATATTCCTGAAGACTCAGCTAACGATCCTGGAAGGAAGCATTAGACATTTTGAAGAGATTTCCAATGCACAGAAGACGGATGACATCAATAACCTTCTGAGGCCAGCTCCCGCCGCCCCCGCCCTGCCAGGAAGGGCTCCCGGCTGACTGTTCTGCCAGGGGGTCTAACTGGGAGCCAGGCAGCTGCTGGCAGACCACGATCCTACAACAACCCTCTAAAACCAGGCCCTCTGCCCATTTACGAAAATGCACTTGCAGCTCCAATTATCTGATTCCCCGGGAGGGATTTGCACATGCAGATAGTTGTCTCACTTGTTTTGCTTTGTAGGGGAAGGCACAACACCGGGCCTGTGCCAACACAGCGTCTACTTCCTGTCTTATTTATTTACTTATAATTATTCACCTGTGTGTTATTAAATATTTTTCGTACAGGTGCATAAGCTGTTCATTTGGAAAATTCACTAAGTAATTGAATCGTTGCCTTTTTAACGTTTTTATCAACTCTTCAAACTATTGTGAGTCATATTTTTCTTCAAAAAACTCAATTGAAATATAAAATTACCACTATTTTCCTCTAAATAAAGATTACAGTCAATTCAGGGATGGACCTTAAGATCAGAAACTATAATTCTGGGTTCAGATCCCTGCGTGAGATGTGCAATCAGATTACCTGCTCTGAGCGTGCGGAGCAACGGGGTGGTTCCTTCCTGGAGTGGAGAGAGTTTGAAGAGAGGAGGTGGGCGGTAACACTCGGATGGGCTCTACCCCTCTCTTTTCTAAGTTTTTCTGCTAAAAAAGAAAGAAACGACAGCTGCCCTTGCTTTCAATATGGGGAAATGCAGTGCTTCCCCTGCAGACAATGGCTGGGGGAACTTGCAGAAACACAGACACCACACAGATAGGATGCTGCTTTCCATAGCCCATTAGGGAAGGAGAATCAATCACCTTGACTGAACTGATTAGAATCTCCAGGAAAACAAGTATTTTAACTGGGTCTTCACCATTAATTGACTGGCTATTTGCCCAACTTGGGTTTTCTGGCCATGCACAGGTGGGTCAGCCTCTGAATCCCCTGGGGCAGTGGTCAGCAAACTCATTAGTCAACAGAGCCAAATATCAACAGTACAACGATTGAAATTTCTTTTGAGAGCCAAATTTGTTAAACTTAAACTATATAGGTAGGTACATTGTTATTAACTTAATTAGGGTACTCCTAAGGCTTAGGAAGAGCCACACTCAAGGGGCCAAAAAGCCGCATGTGGCTCAAGAGCCGCAGTTTGCCAACCACGGCCCTGGGGGAAAACATGAGGACATTTCCTACGAAGGCCCTGGGTTCTCCAGATCTCCCCACCCCGTGCTCCTCACTGCCCTCGCCGAGGGGCGACAACGTGGCAGGACCAGTCACTTTGGCTCCTTCCCTTCGAGTCCATGAAGAAGGTGCTTCAGGGAGAAACTGGGCCTTTGTGGCCCTGCAGACCCGAGGACAAACCAGCCTGTGTTCCCCCACCTCCCACATATGTGCTGGGGAAAAACAATGCCCACACCCCCAAAATATCACGGTCACCTACCTGAGTCCTACTCTGTAGCGCCCTGCCTTGGAGGCTACACGGTGCCCTTGAGTCAGGACCTGCACAAGCCTTTGCAAAGGCAGGTAGGAAGCCCTGAGGGCATTGAGGTGCCAGAGCAGAATGGAAAAAGCACCCACCACATGTCTCCCCAGTTGACAACACAGTCTTCACCAGCTGGGCTTCCTGTTTGGGGACCCCCGAACTCCCCTGGGAGCCCATTGTGCTGTGCTCTGCCCCCTCCTACTTCCCTGAAACCAGGCATCCCTCCAACCTCTGACATCACCCCCCCTCCCCTGTCCCAGAATTGCCTCTCCTCAGCCAAGAGCCTGAACCCCCGCTCCCTCCTCCCTGGGACGCCTCTAAATCCCTTCAGAGGCATCTCTTTCAGGAGCTTCTGAGAAGAGTGTCATCTCTCAATGGCTGGAGAATATATTAAAAATTCTTGATAACAATGCTTTACTCTTAAATACAAAACCAGCCCTTTCAAAGGCCCCCTGAAGGGCCCCTAGAACATGCCATGACTATAGAGAAGGAAGCATTTTATCCCCGTGATTTCTTTAAGCAGAGAAACACCCAATTGATTGGGCCGCCTAAGTGTGAAATCATTTGCACAGCGGGCCTGCGGGGGTCAGCCACGGGCTCCCCAGGCCCAGATCAGGCCCAGATCAGGCCCAGCCACCCATAATCACTGCCTCTCCTCTCAGACTTAGTTCATTAGTGTGCACAGCGCTGGTAGGGAAGGGCACCAAACTGCCTCATGCCTGCGAATTAATTGTGTGCTCACAGATTAGCAGAAAC
This sequence comes from Myotis myotis, assembly GCF_014108235.1. Classification (NCBI taxonomy): domain Eukaryota; kingdom Metazoa; phylum Chordata; class Mammalia; order Chiroptera; family Vespertilionidae; genus Myotis; species Myotis myotis. The sequence continues at coordinate 9,096,087 of NW_023416319.1, read as the reverse complement.
ATCCACTTCGGCTCTGGAATCTTCCTTCTGACAACCATGGACATCCAGGCCTGGCTTCTGCGATCTTCAGACTAAAAATGAGACAAAATAGGGATGAGTGAATCAGAGCTAGACTTGGACTACCAAAGAGCTAGCTGTGTGACTCAGGACTATTTACTTAACCTCTCTGAGCGTCATTTCCCTGTCTGTAAAATGGGAATACAACCTCCTAGGTACCTACTAGTACCTCTTAGGGTTGTTGTGAGGACTAAATGACATAAGGCATGTACAGCAATTGACACAGCGCATGTCACGTGGTATGTACTCAATAAATTTCAGATATGGTCACCAGCATCAGCTTCTTCATTATGCCTCTAAATTTGACCTCAAGACCCTTTGAGTAGAAGGAGCCTTCCCTGTATCCTGCTTATTATCTGGGAGGGTTGGTTAAGGTAAGTAACCACTGCCATGAGCACTTTGGAGAAATGTCTCTCCTAGAGTTCTTTTCATGGGGATCCAAAACAGCTTTGCAGAAAATGGGCTCTCATAGCCAATGAGACTATACGTCACTGGAGGTGTCCTAGCAGGAGATCACTTATGACCTGGGATAGGAGGATTTAGCATGGCCAAGGGCATCTGAGCTCCCTTCTTCCTACCCCCTACACTCCGTGTGACTCTGGGAATGGTAGCTCTGCATAAAAGTATCAGCCCATTGGGGCCATTGCTCTTTTTTCCATTCATTCATTTTTTTATTGAGTGCCTACTAATGCTGCACTAGGTACCGGGGAACTTCCCATGGAGCTCTACTTAGAGCAACTCTCCCAAATTGGAAATGTGAATGACAAGATGGCCCCAGGGAATGAAACTGGAAGAAATTGGGGAGAGATGGGGTTACTGTAAATACAGTGGGAGGGGGAGATCTGTCCTAGAAGGTGATATGGGGTCTGAGATAATGAGAAGACTCCAGCTAGCAAAGAACAGAACAAGATTCCAGGCAGAAAGAACAGCAAATACAAACAATCCCATGGGGTCAAGGAACAGAAATAAGGCCTTTGGGCTGACATAAGGCAGAACACCCTGATGAGGTCCAAGCCCTTCAGTGTCTTGATGGCCATGGCAAGGATATGGGATTTTACTCTGAAGTAGTGGGAAGCTACTGGAGAATTTAAGCAGGGGTGACCTCACTGGATTGACCCAGAGCAAGCATCTTCCAATATGGGACCTCCCTACGTCAATGTCTCTTTCCAATACAGAGAATGTTTCTGCAGGGAGAGCTCCTGGCTGATTGTTCTGCCAGGGAGGGAGAGGGGGATGTTGAACTGGTAGCTGCTGACAGATTAGGATCCTACAAGAACCCTCTAAAATCAGGCCCTCTGCCCATTTAGGAAATGCACTTTGCATGGACCAAATGTAGAAAGCGAAAATTGCTAATGAGTCATGGAAGTCAATGTAGAGGCCAGAATCCTGTTTTACAATGAAATGTGCTTTGAAATGCTGGGGATATATTCCCAACCGAGTCCTGAGTGTTTGGGAGGCTTTCAGCTCATGCGAGCTGCAATGAAGGTGGCCCTTATCAGTCTGCGCTGGAGCTGCCTTAATTAGACCCAGATTCTCTATCTTTAAATTGGTCTTACATCAAAGCTAGAGTTGTAATTGCAGGTGATGCATTTGTGAGCTGCATTGTCATGTAGAATACGGCTGCCATCAGGTAGTGTTGGGATTATTGAAAAGCAATTTGCAGGGAAGGTCTATGGGGGAAATACAGTTCACCTCACTAAGCCTAAGAAAAAAGAAAAAGAAAAAAAAGCAATAGATAGCTCCAGGTCTTGGGGAAAACATGTTTAACAAGAGCTATTTAAAAAAAAAAAAAGACCCTTCAGCATTTTACCACCTCTGTTTTGCATGCACATCTGGCGTAAGGCTCTGAGACACATGGCTGTTAAGGGCCATGTTGTTAGAGGTCATTGCTGGCCTGCATTCAGTACAGTCCTGGGAATTGCTTGTGGGGTTATAAGAGATTATCAGGAAAGTTCAGGAGGCAATTTTTGTGGCTACTCACCAATTGATTTCAGGTTTACAAGGTGCTCAGAGAAGATGCTTGACTTGATGTGTTTGTTTTGAAGGCAAGTTTTTTGTGTGGTCAGATGCCCAGTCTTAGGAGAACCTCTTCTTGTCAGTGAAGGAAGGTTGCCACTCAGGACCACATGGATGGGTTCCTAGATTTTGAGAAAGTGGGGGGATTTGTGAGTAGCTAAGTCTCGTGAGAGAGAAGAATATCTTAGAACTTAGAAAAGGCCACTCAAGTTAAAGGGTCATTCAACTTCCAAAGCAGAACTTCCAAAACTTTTGGATGAAACATCACAAAAGGAGACATGTTCATTTCATTATCCACTACTGGCATGCATTTCTTTGTGTATTAGGATATCCAAGAAGAGCGTGTAGGATCTAGTCAAAGAGAGGATTTCTGGGATTCTGCCTACTTAAGTGGGATGTAGCAAACTCCCCATACCCTGCTCTGATTGGACACAGTCGCTGCTGAATTAGGGTCCATGCATCAGATCTCCCAGAAAATGTCCAGAGAAACTTAAGAAACCCTCTACAATCTCTCCCACTTTTCCTTTATCATCATTCCAGGAGCTACTTTGTTGGTCATGATACACGAAATCGTTTATCATGACCAACTCTGATCCTTGGGGTCATTAATGGAATTGTAGTGTCTACAGCCCACCCAAACAACTGGTCACTTCTGGGGGTGAGGTGGGGGTAGAGAGCAGGAGGCAGCCACCTGTCAAAGGTATGGAAACAACTCCTTTATGTGGCTGAATTTTTTTCACATTTCATCTGTCCTGGTCCCTGGGGAGGCAGGCAACCTCTTGCCTCTTAGATTGGAATAATGTTCCTGGGCATGAAGGCAGTTTTATCTCTGAAGAGTTTAGGCTTTGGGAAGGCGCGGGGGGGCCGCGGGGGGAGGGGGGGGGTCAAGTTAGTCACCAAGGGCAGGGAATCCAGGCCTTCACTCCAAACCACATTCACTTTTCTAATCGAACTGGCTCATATGATTCCAATTATTTTTCCATCGTCTCTGAGGGCAGCAGGCCATGGGGTAGGCTGATGACCTGTGAAATTTCAATTTAAAGAATGAAACTGGTTTTGATTTATTAAAAAGCCAGCCATTCCTCTGGTTCTGTGTGGATGTAGAGAAGGCAAGAAGAGCTGCCAAAGGCTGGGTGACATCTGATGAACCCCGTCTCCCAGCCTTGGCAGCCCCTCAGGCCAAGTCTCTATGCCCAGGGCGTGCGGAGAACTCTCTTCTGACTTGCTGGGGAGGTGGCCGGCAGCCACAGAGCCACATGTGGCTTCCCGACAATGTTGCATGCATGCAACCTACATGGGGCGGTGTGAGGCCCGTCACCATAGGCGTCCTTGAAGATGCAGGTTTGTCAGAGCAGAAGTGACTGGGTGAGTGTCTGTCCACTGTGCTTGACCTTCACCCCTTGCTTCCTTCCTCTCCTTTTCCTGGTTGATGTTGTTGAATATGGTGTCTGTGGGTTTCTAGGTTGGTGTGTAGCTACCAAGAGCTGCTGCACTTGGTAGAACTTTCTTCTTTGTTCTCTCGAACTCCTGCATTGACTCGTCGATGAAATAATCCTCATGGCCTCTAATTTCTTTTCACCCTCCCCATGGGAACTGACCAGTTTTTTGATTAAATGGACTCAGTGTATGCATACATCCATCAACATGGATGGATCTTAAAAATATGATCCCAAGTTTTTTAAAAAAAAGAAAAGAAAAGCAATTTTCAGGGAGTTAGATAAGACGCTGTGATGTACAGAAATTAAACATAGATGTATGCCCGGTTTGGCTCAGTGGATAGAGCGTCGACCTGTGGACTAAAGGGTCCCAGGTTCGATTCCAGTCAAGGGCACATGCCCAGATTGTGGACTCGATCCCCAGTGGGGAGCGTGCAGGAGACAGCCAATCAATGATTCTCTCTCATCATTGATGTCTCTATCTCTCTCTCCCTCTCCCTTCCTCTGTGAAATTAATAAAAAAATATTTTTAAAAAACATAGATGCACATGGAAAACAAAAAGGTCACATTAAACAATGAGAAGAGCTGCCTATGGGAGGAGAGCAATGGAAATGGAAAATATGGATCAAATGAAAGAACTAAAATGAATGAATCAATCAATCTATCAACAATGATAATGTGCTCTGAGCTGAAGAGTGTGATTATCTTTACACACTATCCTTCGAGTAAAGGATATAACAAAAAGCAATGTAACCTTGGTAATCTCCTAATGCTAGACCTGAGGCTCAGGACCCAAGTGGTGCCGTGGCACCAAGATGACCAGCTCAACCTGAGTCCTTCCATGTCATGGCTTCACATCCAGATGCAAGGGACCCTCCATGAGAAGACAGGAGCCATGCTCCCCGGGCACACACCTTCCAGAGGAGAAAGCACCAGAGGGGGCTGCTTTCTCCTCTCTGACTGTGGCCCCTTCTCTCCCACCTTGTTATGGGGCCAGCAGCAGGCTGAGTGTCATTTTCACCATCTGTAAATGGCGTGATGCCAGTACCCCTTATAAGGCTGTTGTAAAGAACGAATGTATAAATGTCTGCTCGGCTCTCGGCATAGTGCCTGACTCACGGTAAATGCTTGCTGTTATGATCATAATCATAAGAATACTTGCTAAGAATAAGAACAACGAACATTAGTAATAATGATAATAATAAATCATAGGGAGCATTTTCCTCGTTCTTGTGTATGCCTTGCTCAGAAGGTCCGTTTTTTTGGAATTATTCTAAAGACCCTAGTGTCCAGCTCAATAACACAAAATCAATAAAAATGAAATTTTCCAAGATTTCTGTTATCTCTCAAGTCTCCTGAGGATCCTCCAAGGCTGGGCCACAGGAAAGGAAGCCCTGGCAGTCATATCAGACATTTCAGTGCAAGTGATCTGAGTCCAGAATCTCAGCCAGAAGGACAAGTTGGAGAGAGACAAGGCTAGCGAAGCTGAGGATGAGGCAAGACTAGCTGGTGACCGGACGGCATGTGGGGGCTGCCTGCTCATTCCTAATGGTGTCTTAGAGGTTTTAATTGTCCAAAGTACTTCAATCCCTGCTATCTCATTTGCGTCTATGACACTCTCCTGAGGAGGTGTAGAATTCCCATTTTACAGATGGGAAAACTGAGATCTAGAGTGTCCCAAGCCCAGGATGAACATTAGTTGTAGACCTGAGCCTAGAACTCAGGTATACTGACTCTCAACCAGGGCATTATATAGTGACTAGTGGCCCGGTGCACAGATTTATGCACATTGAAAGGAAATGAATTAAAAGAAATATTTTAATATTGCTATTCGCCCTTTCTCTATAATAGAAATGTCAACAAAAACAACCAAATTCATAATCGACGATGACAGATCGAAACACACACATGCTATTGGTGCCAATGAGAGCTTTATATGTATCACGCATGCAAAAGTCATCGTATATTTTTAAATTGCCAGTGCATGTCATATGTACCAGGTGGTCGGTCCGATGGTCAGACGGCCTTTTATATATATATATATATATATAGATAATGATGATAACAATAATGGCAATTGTTACTCGCAAGTGTCTATATTAGCCAGGCACTTTTTTAGGGATATTTATATTTCGTCTGATTTTTGCAATAGGCCTATGTTGCCGATGCTGTTAGTCCTCATTTTAGAAACTAAACAGCTAAGGCACAGAGAGATTAAGTAACCTCCCTAAGGTTGCACAGCCTGGAAGTGGTCAAGGCAGGGCATGAGCCTGGGTTTGCATCACTCCTTTTACTATCTTTTGCTGCTGTGCTACTGCCTTGAGGACCAGGCTCTGCTGCTTTGGGTCCTCTCAAGACAAGAAACACCTACAGACCCAAGGGTGGGTTAGTGCCCACCCCTTAATCCCAAGATTAAGGAACAAAGTCTTGTGCCATTGGGCTCTGGAGGGAGAGGTGGCTATGGTTTCTGTAGCAAAGGACTCTTCTGAACTTGAAGCCCTGGCCAACCACAGATCTCTCTGCTGTACACAGGACTCATCCCACGTTTTCCTGGGGGCCTAGGGAACTTTTCAGAGTGCCAGTACCTTATTCAATGCCTGGTGCCCCTTTTGTTGACTATCTGGGGTTCACTGGAGTTCAGCCTGCCACTGAGGCCTCTCCCGCCACCAAGCATATTTTTACTTGGCATCTGCTCGTTACTGGAAAGTCCTTGTGGTAGAAAGAGGGATGTGGACTGGGATTGACAATGGATAAAATTTAGAGCATCAGGAGGACGGGGAAAGAGTGCTAAAAGAGGAAAGTGGTGCTGGGGAAGGGCGAGGTGTGATGGGGTTAGAATGGACACCAAGTTTGGCTGGAAGGGAAGAGGAGATGAGCCAGAAGGTAGGCCTAGAATGCCAAGAAGTGCTTTAGATTTTTTACTTTCTTTGCATTTCCCAAAGCCTGTGCAGTGGAACTCCGGGTAAGTGCCATGCTAAGAGGGGCTCTGGGAGGAGAAAAGTCTGATCAAATAACTCTTGGAAACACTGGGTTAAATTCAATGAAATGCTTTTCTGTACTGCAGGATTTATCAGAGCCTTTATAATAAAAATGTATACTGTGAATCTTCACTGGGGGAGGATAATGCATGAGCATTTCCAAAATTTATTCTATCAATGAACCCATTTTTTTCAAGGTGAAGTTTATGGGATTAGTTTAACTGAGCAGTCTGAAATTGCTTTCCCATGAGTGATTTGGGAAGGGAGCCACTGAAAAAGCAATCCAGTGTTGGTTTGCTGTGAGGCCTGCATCAGCCCCTACCCTCCTCAAACCCTTACCATGGCTCCCTTAACCCCTACTGATGAAGGCTGAGTTCTATGCTTAGTTTTACCAACCTTGGGAATACTTCTGCTTGGTAAACTGCAGTAGGACTCCAATCCTTGACATGTGGGCCTTTACAGGAACCAGGGCACTGACTCTCATTCCAATTTTGAAATTACTATACCAGTCAATGGTTCTAAAACACTTTGAGGTCACGAATCCATTTGGAAATGTGCTGGACGCTATGAACTCTGTTCCCAAGCCAGGGCGGGGAGAGTGGGGGAGTCATAGGATCATAATACGCAAACAATATTAAGGGATTTTCCAAACCTTTTGAGACCTATCTAATGGAATACCTTCATGCACACACATTGGCCCACTAGTTCTTCTGTTGGGTCAGCACCAAAGTTCTTAGTGCTGCTTTCATTTGGATGCTTAGGTAGACAGCCCAATTGGCCCACTCACAAAATTGGCCTCGTGGCCCATGTATGACCTTTTTGCCTGGGGAATTATACAGACTGGCCAGCTGGAAGCTATTTTCTGGGGTGGTATTGGGAAGAAGCATGGAGAGACTTCTAAACTTGTTTTTAATTTAACATCTTCACCTTTGTTTGGAAGCAGAGAGGAGACAGATGGAACAGTCCATCCAAGAGATGTCTGTGCTTCTTTCAACTTCTAAATTTGGATGGGATGGGTCACCGAGCTGCTTGTGTTGAAGGAAATCAAGCCAAGCCAGTCATCCTGGGACCCCATGGCTGACTTCATGCTTTATTTAGATGAACACTGAGCTTTGCTCTAGAGTGATGGTCTGATGTATGGAGAAGCTTTAATGTGGAGTCTGTCCTGGAGATCCCAGTAGGACACATTTTTCCAAAATGCTTTTCTTCAAGGTCACTTTGAAGATATTTTTTAAAGTATATTGTTTCTTGAAGAGCTGGGACAGGCCTGGTAGCCACCCTCTCTCTGTTTTCCACTTCCCCAATGTCTGTGAGCCTGACTGTTTTCTCTCTCTTTCATTTCAACCTTCTTGTGTCGTTTTATTTTAGGTATTGCTCCTAAGTACCAAAAAGCCAGTTTATAGAGTATTTAAAAAATATAATCTGAAAGTCTTTAGCTTTTAATGTGTGGCTTTGACTCATTCATATTTATTGTGATCACTCAGCTGCTTGGATTTACTGAAACCATTTTCTTTTGTGTTGGTTTTTTTTAATCATATATTTCTATCTCCTCAACTTGCTTTGCATTGAACATAAGGAATGAGAGAATACATTCGGTTGCCTTTTGTCTCATACAAAGGCTACCCATGAGTGCTTCCTTGAACTCCTTAGGAAAGCCTGTCCTTTCTATCCTGAGCATCTCAAGCTCTTTATTTCTCCAAGGCCTGCAGATCTAAGAAAGGAAAACCTGGGTACTAAGCCAAGAAGAGGATGATGTGTTGCACCCTTGGTCTTTCTTCCCTTATAGAAATAGGGGGAATGGGTAAGGGATGAGATCAGAAAGAACAAGAAGCAGAGAAGGTAGCAGCAACTCGCTTTGAGATCTACCAGATGGAGCCAGATAAAGCTTCACAAGCTCAATGGTAGGATTTGGTTCACCAGCTGGGGACCCTGCTTTGGTGACAGAGGGGCTTTAGCCTTCTCCATCCATATGACCGGTAACTCTGCCCTTGCCCTCAGCATCAGCTTTTCTCTCCCAAGACTATGGCTAATGCCCCGGTACTTGGAATACAATCCCATAGCCTTCTGATGTCAGCAACTGCTTTGGTTTCCAGAAGACTCGGCCAGCCCACAGCTCTGCCCGAATCTCCAATGGTTGGCTCAATAGATCAGTGGCCACACACTTGCCCTGAATTTGGCTGGGCTTTGGGAGCAAGCGGTCAGGCCTATGCTGAACAGAGTGTGCGCGCGCGTGTGTGTGTGTGTGTGTGTGTGTGTGTGTGTGTGTGTCCCAGCCTGAAGCTCTTAAAGCAGGGCCTAAAAGGCGCAGCCCATAATAAACAGTTGTAAATTGTTCCATTCTTGTTCCTCTAGCCAGAGGGCAAGTGTTTCTACAGTTCTTTTTAACTTTATTTTTATTGTTGACTCCATTACAGATATCCCTATTTGCCTCCCCTGCTTTGCTGACCTCCATCCAGCCTCTGTCCCCGCTTTCCTCTGGCCATCACCATACTGTTGTCTGTGTCTATGGGTTATGCATGTATATTCTTTGGCTAATGGAGGAGAAAGTGTCCTGATGCCCTTTAATAGCCTGGGTGCTCCTCCCTACTCTGGAAGACCTATGCACACATAGATAAATACAATGGACAGCATGAGGCAGAAGTCTGAAGCAGGGCCAGGAGACCAGGGTCACTGAACTTGCTTATGTTGAGGAGAACCAAGCTAAGTTAGTCATCCTGAGACCCTATGGCTGACTTCAGGCTTATTCAGGTGGACACTGAGCTTTGTTCTAGAGCAATGGTTCTCAACCTGTGGGTCGCGACCGCTTGGGGGTCGAACGACCCTTTCACAGGGGTCGCCTAAGACCATCGGAAAACACATATATAATTACATATTGTTTTTTTGATTAATAACTATGCTTTAACTATGTTCAATTTGTAACAATGAAATTGGGGTCACTACAACATGAGGAACTGTATTAAAGGGTCGTGGCATTAGGAAGGTTGAGAACCACTACTCTAGAGTGATGGACTGAGGCAGTGGCTGGCTCCAAGCTGGGTTGGCCAAATCATAGACTATACACAGGCTGGGCCAAGGGGAGCCTTCACAGCCTCCACACATTGGCTTCAGTTGGGCCAGCCAGAGGGCAAGGCCCAGGATGCAATTTAATGCAAATGACTCAAGACAAGGATTTCTGCTAAAATGACAGTAGGGGGCACAATGGTGTATAAAAACAGTCCTCTAATCTTCAGAATATATGGTATGTGGGGAGTGAGGCATATACATGGACAGTAGAAACAATAGGGGAGCACAGGCCAAGGGAACATCATTGGAAGTGGGTTCTGTGAGCTTTGGAAGTCTGAGAAGGCATACAGAGAATGTATACAGAGAATGGTTAGGATGCCAGGCTTTGGTGCCCCTCTGGGCTTGAATTTCTCTTCTGTTTCTGTTTATAGGTTACGTGACCTTTCATAAGTCATTTTCTTCACCTATAACCCTACCTTGTAGGATTTTGTGATCTTTAAATGAAGTGATATGTGTGAAGTGCTTTGCACTAGGCAGGACATGTAGTAAGTGCTCAATAAATGAATTATTAGTCCTAGAGTAAGTGGTCATTTCAAGGTGTCTAAAGGAAGAGAGAAAGAGCTAGAACAATCAGAGCAAGAAGAGCAAAGAGCATAAAAACAAATTTAAGAAATGGCTTGCCCAGAATTTGGGGGGGGTTGTTCATATGTACAATTAATATTAAGTTATCATTGGCCAGGCAGCATGGAATACAATGGTGAACTAGGCAAAAGTAACCCCTGCTCTTAACTGCCCATTGTGGAGGAAGAATTTGGGAAGGGATCAAAACATTTTGCCTAATCCAAGATGATATTTACGTCAAAGCTGTGCGCTTTGGGATGGAGAGGACACACAATGCACCTTATGTTCACCATGAAATATCTTTGAAAATCTCACCTTCAAAACTTTATTCCTAGCAACTCTGCCATGCAGAGCATTCTATGCAATTAACTGACAACATGGAACTTGCTGGAACTCCCAGAAAGTCCTACAACTTTGAACATTAATTACCATCTAATGGGGGGGAGGGGGAGCACCTAACCTGCAGAATGGTGGATAATGAGGCTGATACCCCAGTATCCATCTGCTCCTCCCCTGAGTAAGAGCAGTGCTGTTTTGTGATTTGACCACAGTTCTAAGGGTAATCCCATCCTTCTAGCAAGTGATAGGTTCAGGAACAAGCATGTGACTCAATTGATGATAGTGCAATATAGGAAGAGATGGACTGGAGGCTTCTAAGAAGATCTTAATGGAGAATATCTAGAGAGTCTCCTGGTAGACATGAGAAGCAAAGCACTTCACCCTGATTGCCATTGCCAGCCGTATTGCAATCATGAGGGAAGCCTGCCCTACGATGATGCCAACTCCATGAGTGGTCAAAGGAAAGACAGGAAGTACATGGGTCCTTCATGATCTAGTTAATGGGCCAGAACCAACTTAAAAGCCCAACTAACTCTAGACTTTCTGCACTTGGTATATAACATTCTTTAGTATTCAGGCCTGTTTGAATGGAGTTACCTATTATTTGCACTCTACCACATCCTAATGGGCACACTTGATAAAAGAGAACCAGGAATTCATTCAAATGATTCTATCTCTAGTTGGCTTTGTCAGGGCTTTGGTCCTCCTCAGAGGGAACACACTCAGCTAAGCCCAATTCCTGCTCATCGGACAGCCTCTAGGACGCTCCCAGGAGCACCCAGTCTTGTGTAGATAAAACCTTACAGGAAACGCAAATTGTGGTGATATCAACCTTTTGGATTAAGTCAGGTTTAATAATAGCAGGCTCTTTCCCAGAGCTTGCTGTGCATCAGGGACATATCTCAGCAGTTTACATACTTTATTTATTCTTCTAATCAGCCCATGAAGTGGCTCTTGCCATTATCTACATTTTGGGGGGAAACTGAGATCAGAGACATTAAGTAAGTTGTCCAGAGATGCACCGCTAATGAGTGGCTGACGATAGATTCAAAATCAAGTAGTTTGGCTTCAGAGTCTGAATTATTTCTCATTTGAGGTGGTTCTACGATCCACAGATAAAAAGTATATAAGGGAAGACGCAGAAATGAGCAACTAAAACAGAACGCATTTGAAATCATAAAATGGGAAAAACACACCTTTAAGATTTCATCCACCTCCAGGGGAGCCACAGCCGGCTTTGGAGAACAGTGTCAGTTTCAGGCAGTTATTCATGTTCCTCTTGCCAGCATCTCACGTCTTCATAACTTCATCTTTCCATCATTTCTCTATGACCATCTCTCTTTTCATCTCCTCATCTGTGTTAAGAACGAGTGAATTAATAATCTACTATCAAACAAATTCTACAACTTCTGACCACGGTTACCTTGGTAAAAATTTTATATTTTTACCTACCACAGAGGCAAAAAAAAAAGAAAAAAGAAAATTCTTATGTGAAAAGGAAGCCCCATGTGATCCTTCCACTCCTCTGCCAAATGGCTCAGGCTCGCCCCACCTTTTTTAATTTTGCAAAGCATTTGTGTGTGTCTTCAATGGAACACGGACAAGCCGGATCATGGGAGGGGAATCTGGCTTGGCTGTGGGGTGGGCTGCAGGTGGTTGGCGAGGCTGGCCAATGGGAGAGACTTCTTGGAACAAGCCTGACAAGTAACCGCTGGCCCAAGCCGAGGGCCTCATCTCCCTCCAGCTCAGGCCCCAGGTCACCAAAAGGAAATGCATTTAATTTTCAAATCCCTCCCGGAGCCAAAGAGAATTCCAGCAAAACAGCCATAAACATTGAAAGAGTCTCGTCTGATTTAGGAAAACATTCCACTGGATTTAAAATGAAATATCCTGTGACTAATCTCATGTAAGACTGGGAACGGGGCTAACTGTTCACGCTGGTGGTCAGCGAGGGGACTCCGGGGGGAGGCCTTGTCCCTCCCACGCACCACTGTGGGAGCAGCAATAAATCAGCCGGGACCGAGTTTTCAAACGAGGATTGGGAAGGGCTCGCTGTTTGATCCTCGAGACCCCTTCTTCCCAATTTGTCACTGATTTCCCATCAAGAAGAGTTTGTGAAACTGAATCCCCCATGCAATTCTGGCACATTGTAAGCCAGTAAATAAAACCCAAATGTTAATTCTTCTGAGCACGGCGTTCCCTGCCAAGAAGTGAATAATGCTCTGTGAAGGAAACAGCATCATGCATCCTTGGATGAGGAACAAGAAACAGTGGGGCAGAGCTGGGGAGCAGGGAGTTGTGAGGCAAGGAATGAAACCAGAAAGGGAGATGCAAAGAGGAGAGGCAGAAGGAACAAAAGTGCCTTGGAAGATAGTTGCCCTGTCTCCCTGACTTGAGCTCCTGAAGGCCAGCACCAGGCACCGACAGTAACAAATCATTTGGTTCCATGTGCCTGAACAGTAAGGAGTACCTTCCACATGCATTCATTTCCTCCTCACAAGACCCTAGGAGGCAGGTTCTTCTGTTATCCCCACTTACAGATGGAGAAACTGAGGCTCAGAGAAGTTAAACAACTTGCCCCACAGGACAGAGAAGGGCTGGGGCACTTGGTGGGTATCAGAGCCGACGCAGCCCCATGGTGCTGTCCGCCCCAGAGGAGAGGCGGGAAGTGTGGGTGGAGTGACCAACCACCCCTGTGTGCCAGGACTGAAGGGACTCTGACAGGCAGGTCTTCCAGGTAACACCAGGAACGTCCCAGCCAAACTGGGACCAGTTGGTCACCCTGTGTATGGGTGGTCTGACCAAGTGACCTCCTTAGGTGTTTATGTCAAGAGCTTCTGCAGAAAAACAGACATTGGTGCCTGTAGCTCTGTCTCTATAATACGAAGTACCAGCATCCTATTTCTTGCCTATAGGGCACCCCCCCAAAATACTCTCCCGACACATGACAAGCTAAGGAAGGAATAACAATGACACATGCTACTGTTGCTGAAAAGACCAAAAGTTCCCCTTGGAACCATCTCCCAGCAAAGACAGGAGGACATCGTCTTAAATTCTAGCTCCACAAAGTCTGTAAGTAAATTATGATTTTCCTTATTTATGAACCACCAGGTCATTTTAAAGGTACAGAGGGACTCTTTCTGCTCACCATTGGAATGGTGGAAGGCAGAAGACAGAATTCCTAAGCAGGGGGCCCCCTTCTCATTTCTGGGCCTCACTCTATCAGCAGGGACCTCTCGCATGTGAATGATGCTAAAATTAAGCCTCTGTCTCCTTAAGGAGTCGAGTCAATCTTGGAATCCATCCAATACCAATAGTTCCTACAACAAACAGAGCCGCGCATTTCCAAACAGAGTTTTCACATATGTTATCTGACTTCAGCTCCTGGAGAGCCCATGAAACAGACAGGGCAGATGGGACGAGTTTCATGCTCCATGGTCCATGATTGGGGCGGGGGGAGGGGCGAGTTTGGAAAAAGTAAGCAATTTATGGAAGATCATACCTTTAGGGAGGGGCTGAGTTGGAAATCAGATCCACACCTTTTGAAGCCACATTCTACATGCTCTTCCCAGCACCTTATTCTTTTTAGAGTGGAAGGAGGGAGGGAAGGGTAGAGAGAGAGAGTATGTGAGAGAGACACATTGATGGGTTGCCTCCTGCACATGCCCTGATCAGGCCAGGGATCAAACCTACAACCCAGCTGCATGCCCTTGACCAGGAATTGAACCCTTGACCCTTCGGTGCATGGGCCGACACTCTAACTATTGAGCCAATATCTCTATATTTCCAAAACGGATCGCGGTGCCTGGCACACAGTAGGTAATCGCCTCCCCACCTTGAGCAGAGGGGGCAAGGGAAAGACCTGGCTGCAACACGGACTACACTGAGGTTTGAATCCTAGCTCCACCACCTACCTGTGAAACGCAGGCAGGTCATTTCACCTTTGAGCCATCAGACCCTTCCCAGGCAGAAGTGCAGGTGAAAACACCCTCAGAGCTGGGAGAGCTGCGACCATAGCCGAGAAGGGCTTGGCACAGACTGATTCCAGGTCCCGGGATTCCGGGCACTTCCTTAGCCCAGCCTGCTGGTGGAAATGGTGACCCGAGGCACCAGGCTCTAATCTCTGGGGGCAGGCACTGGACCAGATGCTTTCTGACCTCTGTCATGTTTAACTCACCTCTCCCACCCAAATGAGAGGGAATGCTCTCCCCAGTCAACACATTCCTAGTGTGGTTGGTGACTCCTTCCGTCTGCGCCTGGGGCCAAGCCACAGGTGATAATTAGCTCTCAGAAAGTGGAAGGTATTAACTCCAGCATCTTGAGTCCATTCCAATTGAGATAATTAAGTAAAGCGCCCACAGGTGGATCCAGTTAATGAGGCATTGCCTGGGTTGCCACTGAGCCTGGCAGGCAGCAGGCATGGAGCTGGGGCGAGAGCTGAGCATGGATGACTAAGCCTTGGGCATAACTAAAAGCACAGAGCACGACCCTCTTCTCAGCCCTGGGTGTGTTCCTGCCCAACGTCCCCCCGGGGAACGTGGGTGTGCTGGGCTGGGAGTCCAGGACATGTGCTCCAGGCTGGGTCCTGCCACCGGCTTAATGCATAACCTGGAGCAAGTATCTTCCCTGCCCCAGCTCAGTCTCAATTGTAAAATGAAGGAAACAGTTAAGGGGGCAGCTCACAAAACCGAACAAAGATCTTGGGCACCACTGGACTCCGTCTCGTTCTCTCCTCCTTCCCGCACTGTCATTGCTGGTTTCCGCTGCTCTCTCCTTGGCCTCACGCTGTCCTCCAGCCTTGTCCCCACTTCCTTTCACAGCGTCAGCATCCTCCTATTCACAGCCTTTCAGTGATAGCATAGGAGGTGGGCCAAGTAGGACTTCCTCCTGGTTTCAATTTTGTAAATCCTCCGGGAGGACCTGATTGGTCCAGCTTAGGTTACAGGTTCACCTTGTGACTGATCACTGTGGCTTGGGGTCGGGGGGGAAAAGGGGGTGTGTGGGGGTGGGGGGACAAAAGCATGCACTAATCCAGAGGCAAATCTATTGAGCTATCACCAGAAGCCACCAGCATGGGAATCTTGCACGGTGACAAAGATGTCCCACATGATGACTCTTCCCTCCTCTAAGAAGCAGATTGTGTTCCTTTGTGTGTGTGTGTGTTAGTGCCCTGGAATGGGAATATATATTTCCTGACAGAAATAATGCTAGGAATGGTGTTTATTCTTCCAGACCCGTCTAAGAAGAGGTTGCCTGGGGCCTACATTTTCTCTGTGAAAAATGGAGAATAATAATGGCACCCGCTCATGGGTTGTTGAAGTAAAGAATTCAGTTAGACTCTGTTGGTAGCACACTGCCTGGGCAGCAGTAAGAACTCAATGAACAGGAGCCATTATTATTACAAAGTGATATACCCCTTGTATGTGCTTTAAAAAAATAGTGAGAAAGGTCCCTTATAAAGAAACAAGGGGCCAATTGACCTCTGATGCAAATATACTTATTTTCTTTGTCTCAAGCATTGGTGGGTGTGAAAAGGTGGGATGAGTTAAAGGATAGAGAGAAGATGGTGATGTGAATCTTGGGAGTACTTTTAAGGACCTCAAACAGTGACTGTGCTCTTTGTGGCTAATTTTGCTAGTCACTTTCTAGTTCCTTTCCTGTCACTGACTCCTTGCTTTTCAGTGGTGTTTGAGACTTGTTAAGGGAAAGGGGAGGGGTTCAAAAATAGAACCAAGGGGAAGAAAAAGACAAGAAGATGGAAATAAAGGTTTCCTTGATGGGCCGGAAAAAGAGTGATACAGACAGGGATGAAGAAAGAATAGAATAACTATTAGAATAGTTAACAGTCACTAGTAGAACAGTTACTGTTTTGACCTGTGAGACAAAGAACAGGCTGAGATGAAATGGAGTTCCATGAGGTGGAAGGCAGAGCAGGGATCTGGGACATGTGTCATTTGTAAGGAGACGGGTCGGAAGGGCATGTGAGGGGTTTTTGGTTCTGCGCCCAAATGGTATAGAAGGCCAAGAATAGTTTTATTGGTTCTTGAGGTTCTCAAGGATGGTACATCTCAAGGGGGAGGCAGCAGCTATATTTAACTGAGCCTTTCTTTGTGTTGTATGCTCATGTTCCCTGCTTTGCTCCCATGAATGTCCTGTCTGCAACATACTCTGTCTTATTCACCATAGTGCTTGGTACCATGCTAAGTCCCCAATAGGTGATCCATACCATTGGAGGCAATGAGTGTTCACAAATCAAAGTTGCTCCTAACAATTCTCTCTGCAGATCAATCGAGGTGCTCCTAATACTGATACAGTGGGACATCCTAACTGACTCAGGAGAAGGAAAAAGGGAGTTTTCCTGTGCATGATTTCATTCATTCATTCATTCATTCATTCATGCAACAAACATTCCCTGAGGGTTTGCTGTCTATAAGGCTGTGGTGAGTGCCAGGGACACTTCACTGAACAAGATTGGCAAAATCCCTGCCCTCCTGTTGGGAAGGAGAGATGAGAGACCACCAACTACTCATAACACATGAAAAGTGCTACCAGGGAAAACACAAAAGAGTAAATGAGAGTATATAAAGAGTGCCTGAAACTTAACAAAAAGTTATTAAACTTGCTTCCTGTTTTAAAATTAAGATCCACATTCTTTGCAGAACTTCAATTATTTTTATAATCATAAAGAAAATATAGCCCTGGCCAGTGTGGCTCAGTTGGTTGGGCATAGTTCCATACACCAAAAGGTTGCCAATTTGATTGCCAGTGAGGGCACATGGCTAGAGTTGCAGGCTCAATCTCAGGTGGGCGAGTGTAGGAGTTAGCTAATAGACGTTTCAGTCTCACATCAATGTTTCTCTCTCTCTCCCTCTCCGTCCTCTCTCTCTCTCTAAAAATCAATAAAAAGTATTTTAAAAAAGAAAATATTGACCCATTATGGGAAACCTAGAAAATATAAAGATACAAAAATGTCCTATAAACCACTGTTGAACTCACACTTATTTTATGCCTACTTGGCATCATATTGCAAGTAGTTTTTTGTAACCTGCTTTTTCACTTCAAATTACATGGTGAGCCTCTCCTCCAGTCATAAAAATTTAATTTAAAACATCACTTTAAATAACTGCATGATATGCCATGATATAGATGTGCCATAAATTATTTAATCATCTCCTCATCGTTGAATATTTGGTTTGTTTCCACTCTTACAAATATGCTTCATGCTTCAATGACTCTCCTTGTTTCTAAATCTTTGTTTGAGAGTCTGTTGGTTTCTTAGAATAGTTTCCTGGCCAGTTGGGCCACAAATATTCATTGAGCAATTATGTGCTAGCAGATTTCCTTTTGCTTTTCGAGCCTGATCCTTTTGGTGCTGCTAGGACTGCTTGCCTATGCTACCCTTGATTTTGTTCCTATGACAAAGTGGGCTTGTTTGCCCCATCTTGTCTTGGCCTCAGTTGTACCTCTGGACCAGGGCATGGGAGCCCCTGTCTTATTTGGACTCCTCTCTGTACCAAGTCTGTTTTTCATCTTCATCTTTCATCTCTTGCTACCCAGTCTCTCTGGGTCTGTCTGCTGTGCTCTTACACCCAGATTTTCTGTGTCTTCCTCATTCTTTCAGGGGCTGAGGACTGTGGCCCTGTAACTTTGTAGTCCCTTCTCCCCCAGATTCTAGCTTAGCCTTGAGACCTGCTTGGCCAAATGGGATGATAGCAAATGTGGTTCAAGTGGAAGTTTCAAAGTGCATGTCTATTACCACCAACCCTCTTGTCCACTTGGACTTGCTCTTCATTGCAACTCTGAGACTGCCATCAGAACATAGCAGGGTCAGCCCACTGGGGAGCTGAAGAGCAAGGAGGACCTAAGGCAGTGATGGCGAACCTTTTGATCTCAGCGTGTCAGCATTTTGAAAAACCCTAACTTAACTCTGGTGCTGTGTCACATATAGAAATTTTTTGATATTTGCAACCATAGCAAAACAAAGACATGTTTTTGATATTTATTTTATATATTTAAATGCCATTTAACAAAGAAAAATCAACCAAAAAAATGAGTTCGCATGTCACCTCTGACACGCGTGTCACAGGTTCGCCATCACTGACCTAAGGCCATCCTAGACCAGCCAGTCCCCTGCCCATCTGCCAGCTGACTACAGTCCTGCCAAATCAGCTGAGGCCCTTCAGATCTGCCAAACTGACTTATGGAAAAAACTCAGCAATAACTAATGGATAGAGACATAAACGTTGAAGAGTAGAGAAAAGGAGGGCAATGGGGGAAGAAGACAGAGGAAACGGCAACAGATCAAAACACTCAGAAAAACCCCAAGTCTGAATTCACATTAAGCACTACTCTATAGCACGAATTCCACCCCCTGGGGCTGCTCTTTGACCTCCACGGTGGAGCTTGGCTACCCTCCACTATAGACATACTCCCCTCTGAGTCTCCTGACTAGCAATCCCAGGAACTAGAGTTGTCAACTCTTGGAGACCAGATGCCCCAGAGACCAGCTCATCCTAATCCCAAGGAAGGTTCTGGAACTGCACAACCATCAGGAGAGAGCCCTGGAGTCCCCACACCTGAAGGCACTGGGGCCTGCCCAGCAGTGGTCTGATTTCCTTTTGTCCTTGTCTACACTTTTGTCTCTTCCTGCCCATGTGGCTGACCACCTGAACTCGGGTTTTATTAGCCATCCCTCACCTGGAGCCACCTGTAAGAGTGTGCCCCGTTATGATCTCATTACAGCCCCCCAAAGCCGGGCAGCATCAGGTTGGGGGAGTGGGCAGGTGGTCAACGAGCTGGATCAGTCCACCTTCAGCACCATCCCCACTCCCACCCTGTTTGCCTCTCCTGTCATGGGCGCGCATGGGCTGCAAAAGGCACCCTTGGGGAATCTGACCCACGCAGAGACAGCTCATTCGGTGCACACAAATAGCCATCATCTCCAGTAACTTTCTTTTTCCTCCAAGCTGGCTTCCCAACCTGAGAAATGCAAGTCGCCCTCCATTCTTCCCTCGATATTACATGGTGGTTTCTATCTCATTATTATTGCATTATATGTAGCACATCTGTTACTGGTCAGGAGCCAACTATTTAATTCCATTAGATACATCTATACAGCGAAGTGATAATCTACACCAGGTTTGTGGAACAAGCACTTAATACTTGGCAGCGAGCAGCCAGTCTTGATGCACAAGCAAGAGAATGTGGAGGCCTGTCTAGCTGAGGGTCACAGCGGCCAGAAAGCTCGGCGGCATTCTTCCGCGGACCGGCATTCCAGTGTGGGAAAGGAGGCAGTCATCGGCTTGTTCCAACATCTGCAAGATATTGATGGAAAACCGGGGAGGGAGAGGGGAAACGTTTACCTAACCAAATGCTAACTCTTCCAAGGGGACTCATGTCAGCACAGACTAAATGATGTGAGAGTTTTAGGAACATGTGGTAGTATTTACCCCCCAAGAAATGGACACAGATTTGCATCTTGTTCAGTAACGGCAGCGCCTCAGACGTGCCTTCTGCATTTGCCCCTGAGTTCCTACTCGTGTTTCCTGGCTTCATCTCTGCACATCAGAGAATGGGTTTGTGCTCAGCACTGGGGAGCAAAAATGGGCTCCATGTGCCGGGATCTCTGACTGTGGCTCTGACCTCAGGAAATGCAGGCTGGAACGGCTCCATTCTCTCCCAAACACCCCATCTTACACAGCCACGTTTGCTGCCTGGCGCTCCAACTAGCCGCGTTTTGTCAGCATCACCTGCATGTTCACCCAGAGGGCTGGAGGGGAGGTGGGGAGGAAGGGGGAGGAATGATGATGGGATCTATGTCTCATTTCCCCTCCATCCAGAAGGAAAAATCATTTTTAAATCTTGAAATTGATGAAGGGAAGTGGAGAGGGGCAAGTCGAGAAGCAATCATGTCTCATATTTCATCGATTCCAAGTAAGATGTCATCGATTTTAAGATGTATCGTTATTTTATATCCCACTAAGAAAGAAAAAATGTTGACTTTTCAACTATGATATACCTTTGAGTAAAGATACATCCCAATTTCAGAGATGTTAACGTATAGGGAGAAAATGCATCTTAGGATGTCCAACCCCAGGGCTCTCCCTAGACTGGCCACTCAGGAGTTGTGTGATGGTGGGCACATTATTTAACTTCTCTGTTCCTCATTGTCCTCATCTGTGAAATGGGAATAGTGAAAGCATCCACCTCATACAGTTGTTGTAAGGATTTACATATTAATGGAGGTAAAGTGCTTAAAGGTGATGCTATGCGTTTACTACTTTTTGACCTTGAACGTGTTGCTTAATATCTTGGAGGCTGTTTCCTCAGCTACAAAAATGGAGGTAGCCATGTCATTCAGTTTATTTTCCTTTGATACAGTCCAATGTTTGGACCTGCGTTAACCAGGAAGGTGGATGAATAGGGTGGCTGTTTAAAGGAGCATCCACTGTGGTGACTGGACACACATGCCAGCAAGATAGCCCATCCCTCCCCAGTCCTCCCTATTGTCTAGGCTACATCTGTGGGCACTGCCTTGCTGGACCGGGCAACCATAGCAGGCTGCACTCCTTTCTAGGAGTTTAGG
The DNA here is from genome assembly GCF_014108235.1 of Myotis myotis. Classification (NCBI taxonomy): domain Eukaryota; kingdom Metazoa; phylum Chordata; class Mammalia; order Chiroptera; family Vespertilionidae; genus Myotis; species Myotis myotis. Next base: position 9,075,051 of record NW_023416319.1, on the reverse strand, counting down.
AGAAAGACCTGGGTTGTTACTGGCCACCTGCCTTTGCAGTTGACATGAACTATAATTTACCTGCTATCCCCAAAATGGTAGGTTTTTGCCTTTTGTCCCTGGGATGCTTTAAGACTCGTATGCCAAGCATTTGTGTATTTAGTCTCATAGTTAATATTCTCAATGGCCTTGTAAGGAAGGTAGGATAAGTATTATGGTTCCCATTTAATGAAGGAGGAACGTGAGGGCTAGAGAAGTAAATGACAGCCCAAAGTCACAGAAATCTGGTTCTCTTAAAGACAGGTACTTGGTGCTTGTGTTTGAGTGGTAGACTGGACTTCTGATTGCCCACATTCAGTGCTTCTCCCTACAATGACCCTCCTCCCAGGAGGATTATACATTCCTAACTGTTGACACCAGACTTAGCCAGGTGACTTCATTTGGCCAATGAAATGTGAGGTCTGTCCAAGAAGAAGCTCTAAGAGCTATGTTCCTGCCATAAAGTTGGCAAAATTCCAGATAGAGGCTGCTTCATCAATTGGTCCCCAGGTGAGGACAACAGGGAGCTGCAGCTGGCCCACAGTGGACATACAGCATGAGCAAGAAGCCAACCTAGGTTTAATCTCCAAAATTTACAGGGAACTCATACAACTTAACAAAAGGAAGATAAACAATCCAATCAAAACATGGGCAAAGAACCTAAATAGACACTTTTTAAAAGAGGACATAAAGAAGGCCAAGAGGCATATGAAAACACGCACAAAGTCACTAATCATCTGAGAGATGCAAATCAAAACGACAATGAGGTATGATTTCACATCTGTCAGAATGGCTATCATCAACAAATCGACAAACGACAAGTGCTGGCGAGGATGTGGACAAAAAGGACCCCTCATGCACTGCTGGTGGGAATGCAGACTGGTACAGCCACTGTGGAAAACAGTATAGAGTGTCCACAAAAAATTAAAAATGGAACTCCCATTTGACCCAGTAATCCCACTTCTAGGACTAGATCCCAAGAAATCAGAAACACCAATCAAAAAGGACATATGCACCCCTATGTTCATAGCAGCACAATTTACAATAGCTAAGATTTGGAAACAGCCCAAGAGCCCATCAACAGATGAGTGGATTAAAAAACTGTGGTACATCTACACAATGGAATAGTGCGCTGCTGTAAAAAAGAAGGAACTCTTACTATTCGCAACAGCATGGATGGACCTGGAGAGCATTATGCTAAGCGAAATAAGCCAGTCGGAGAAAGATAAATATCACATGATCTTACTCATTGTGGAACAGAATGAACAACATAAACTGATGGACAAAAATAGAGCCAGAGACATAGAAGCATCAAACAGACCGTCCAACCTAAGAGGGAAGGCAGGGGAGGTAAGAGATGAACCAAAGGACTTGTATATATGCATATGAGCATAACCAATGGACACAGACAGCAGGGAGGTGAGGGCATGTGCTGGGGGCTGAGAGCGGCCAGGAAGAGGTCAATGAGGGGAAAATGAGACTTATGTAATACTTTAAACAATAAGGAATTTTTTAAAAAAACAATCTTTGTGATTATAAGCCATTGGAATTGTGGGGCTGTATGTTACTACTGCAAAGCCTAGCTTATTCTAATAGATACGATGTTTTCCAAAACATATCTTCCATGGACAAGACCTAGACCTTTTGCCCTCCATGGAACATTTGCTTTCTTAGAAGAAGGTAGCTCAAGTGCCCTGATGCCTATTTTAGCCCATACCTCTCTTCTTCATTTAGCCCTGATTAGCACAAAATCAAATAATTTTGATCATGGACTGAAGCTGTACAGTTTTAACCAGGAATGCCTCTTGTTATTATGGGTTGAATTTATATGTTGACATCCTAATCCCCAGTGCCTCAAATGTGACCCTATTTGGAGATCGGGTCTTTGCAGAATTAAGAAAGTTAAATGAGAATATTAGGGTGGGCCCTACGGCCATACAACTGTTGTTCTTGTAGAAGGAGAAAATTTGGACACAGAGACCTGCATTCAGGGAGAATGCCATGGGAGCATGAAGATGGCCATCTACAAGCCAAGGAGAGAAGGAACCAACTCTGCCAACACTTGATTTCAGACCCCCAGCTTCCAAAAGTGTGAGCTAATATGCTTTCATTGCTTAAGCCAACCTTTTTGTGACACTTTGTTATGGCAGCCCTACCAAATACACCTAAGGCAACTCTCTATCTATTAAGATCGCGGAGGTGGTATCAAATTAGGTCAGAATGAGAAGAAATTGGGAGGGATAAAAAGTAGGGGTGGGGAGGGATGGATACTTCAGGCAAGTGTGTGACATCAGAGAAGTCCAGAGGAGGACCCCACCTTGTGTGTTCGAGGCCTGGCAGGTACACCGATTTTATTCATGGACAGGATGGGAGATGGTGGGAGAAGGTAGGTGGGGTCCAGGTCATGAGAGGAACCCTTGCTCTTGAATAATAGGCCAACACTGAATGCTTCCATTTCTGACAAGGAGGAAATGCAATAGCGTTCTGAGGAAGAATTCTCTGGTGGATTTGGGGTTTTTGAATGGTCAAACTTTAATCAGGACCGTGTCTAGCGGAGCGAAGAAAACGGTCGATTTGGGACAATAAGTAATAGAGTAATGAGGCGTTTCCTGAGGTTGGCTTTTATGAAGTAAATCGATCTTCCCCTGACTACACAGCTGAGCATATTGCTTCCTGAAGAAGCTACTCTGTTGGTCAAACTTCTGATACAGCTCATCACTTGGCAGTGACACCTCAGTCAGCACCCCAGGAACTGGCACACAATCTTAGCAGGCCTGGGTACCCCCAAGAGGATCCCTCTCTCCACATCCTGGCATCAGCCCTGCTCCTGAGTCAGTCTGCCCAAGTCAAGAAGAAATGGCAGCCAGAAGGTGGGACAGCAATGTGCTGTGCTGCTCTAGACCTGAGGGGTGGGGGTGTGTGGGGAGAGGAGCCCAACCTTGACCTGACCTGGCTGCATTCACCCCGTCCACACCCATGTGACACAGCTTCTGACCGCCTGCCTGGTTTCCATGGCCGTCTTCTGCCACTCTGAATTTGGAGCACTGAGCCTCAGCCGAGTGCCCTGTGGCTTAATGACCCACCACCCCCAAGTTCTGGCTGAGGTCCTCTAGACGGTATGGAGCTTGTGCCTGGAGAACCATGGCAACCTGTTCTACTTTCTGGATCCAGCTCCCATGGACGCTGATTCCATTTAGTCTGTGCCATTTCATATAATATCAAACTGGACAACAGGCTCCTCCCAAGCGAGGTCTGTTCCCAGTGGGCTGCCCCACCTGGACTACTGAGGACCCCAAATACCTCACATAAAGCTCCCTCTCCCAAGGTATAGCCACAAGCTTTCCTTTCCACAGAGAACAGGACATGCCGGCTGACTCCAGATCCTCAAGTGCATATGGAGGGCTGCGTGCCTAGTTCTGAAGGTGCCTGGAGACCTGCAGATAAATGATGGCTCTCAGAAGCCAGGGCTCAGGTTACCGCTGAGCTGCCCACCACTGGCTTTCCTCACCCCAGCGCCTGGGCAGGAGGGGCTGGTCCAGCTGCACGTCTCTTGCTTGATGGGGATCCGGTCCAGAGCTCTGGAGCGAAGGCCATTAGATCCAAATCTCACTCCAAGCGAGTGAGTGACAAGCAGCTAATTTCCAAAGCTGTGCAGCGGATATTTTTTCTCCCTTCCATCCTCTGGGAGAGAAAATGATGCAAATGAAATACCCCAAGGGGGAGTAGCTTGTTGTAACTTACGATTAATCTTGAAAAACCACATGAGTTAAGCATCCCAGTCCTGGAACTAACCTAAAACCGGGAACATGATACCGCTCACTCACATGCCTGCTCTCTCCCCGCTCCCTCTCTCGCTCCCAGAAATCCTATGTGTGGTTACAAAAACACAGATGCCTGCCACTCAAGCCAAGAGGGTACCTTTATTGGGACCAGACAAGAGAAGACGTGGCCTTGGGGTCTGTCCTGGGGAAAAGCTCTTCTAATCAGAATAACAGCCCAAGACATTTTTACAGCATTTTGCTCTTTCAAATACTTGGTTTTATTCTTCACGGCACAGGCGAAAGTTGGAGAGCCCCTCACTTCTCCCCGTCCAATAGGAAGCAATTTGGACCCTGGCTGACCATGGGTGAAGATGGGGATAGTACACGGTGTCTGGGGACCATCCCATCTCTTCAGAAGTAGGGCATCCGGGTGCCCTGAAGAGGGCTCCCTGCAGGTGTGCCCCTCTGACTGTGGGCAAATCATTTCACCCCTGAGGCTTCTGTTCTTTGTCTCAGAAACGGAACCAACCCCTCTCGCCTGCGTCCGAGATGGCTTAGGAAAGCAAAGTCACTGTGGCAAAAACATCGCCTACTTATTCTCAGCTCCCTCTCTTGGGGTTTTAATGAAAATCAAATGAGCTAATGCATGCGAAGTGCTTAAGACTGTGTTTGGCACGCAGTCAGTCCTGAAGCAATGTTGGTCATTATTTTTATTGGCTTCGAAGGAAGCCAGGAGAAGGCTGGTAAAAAAGGAGAGACAGCGGCACCAACAAAAGCCTGAATTACCTCCCTACTGTTAGGGCTCCTAAGGTGCCTCCCCTGAGTAACCAGCTGGGTGAGAGGTCCTTTATCCCAACTGCCACTGGCGGCTGCCCTCACGCACCTAGGTTGCCCCTGCGGTGAAGTGGGACCTTGGTGCAGGGATGTTTTGGATTAGGGGGCATTTCAACATGGTCCTACTGAGGTTGAGCCATCATAATGCAAAAACACTGTTTTAACAAAATTAATAAGTAATGAGGACAAGTGACCTTGAACATTCCTAAGTCTAGTCTTATCCTTGAAACTGACCCTCATGGAGTCGAGGAGGAAGTGTTGCTATTTCCATTTCTTGTTGTTAATGTTTTGGTTTGGTTGTTAATTGGGCGTTTAAGCATGTGTTTTCTAGGCTGCATCAGAATATGCTGGGTCGACGTGGTGCCGTCAGATGTCCGTCTTCTCCCACAGACCATCCAGTCTTCTCAGACACTGTTGCCTTTCCAGAGCTCACTATGGGGTTGCTGGCCGACCAGACTCTGTGGGGGTGAAGCAAGGGCAGCCCCCCACCACTTCCATCCTAGGGAGGACGAGGCAGCGTTATTGGCCACCAGCTTGGGAAAGCCAGACTTGGGCTACTGGGGTGTCTAGGATTGGAAGGGATTTAGATTAATTGGCCACCATTTACAGCTTCGTGCCCAGCCCTGATTTTAATGAGCCGCTTCCGGATTTCATCTCCCAAATGTTCAGCCGCCGTCCTTGTTTAATCCCGAGGGCCGGATGGGTCCTCATGTGTGCACATCGATGCTGTTTACCAACATGAAAGCCACCCAGCCGTGTTTGAACTTTAGGCACCGCCATTGGTTATCAATAAGGAAAGGCAACCCGGCAGGTGTCGCATCAATAGGAGCAGGTCAATATTCTGTACACAGGCGAGACCCAGGCCTGCCTGCGTGGTCCGGGGGAGGAGGCCTCAGCGGGCAGGGGCTCTGGCCCGCTGGTCGCTGGTCTTTGTCCTCTGGGAGGACCATCGTCTTTCCCATTCTGAGTCACTCAGTGATCCCCTGGGGGATCGGTCCCCTCTGGTGACGGAAGAAGCTTCCCTTGATGGCCGAGGAGAAAGTCAGCACAGTGGACGAATGACTTTTCCCAGCAGATGCCCAGGGCCATGGTCCTTAGGGGGTCCTGGACTTGGAGTCAGCTTTCGGCCTGGCTCCCACACTTAACACATTGCGCGCCAGTAGTTTTATTGCTAGCTTTACCCAGTGGCCAGATAAGGTTCTATTGAACGAGTACAAAAAACGTTTTACAAAGTATCATATTTAAAAAGAGATTAGCTTGTAGGAACATGTGATAAATAACTTCAAAATGCAAAGGGTATTTAATTTTCAGGCGTGCCTTTAACATTTATGTAAAACACTGTGTAATATGAAAACACGGGAATGCTCGGGATCCACCCGCAATGTGTTAACAGCTGTGTGATTTGGAGCAAGTCAAAAGCTCTCTTGGCCTCCCTTTTTTGGTCTAGAAAAGATCAGTCTCAATGGTGAAAGGCGATCACATGTCCAAAAGTGTGTTTGTAAGCTGTGAAGGGTCAACGTGTTGTGCAATGGTTTACGGAGGCAGACAGACATGGGTTCAAACTCCAGTTCTGCCACTTCCTGGCTGGGCGTCCTCCATTGGGTCCATACCATCTCTCTAATCCTCAATTTGCCCATCTGATGAATGGGCGTAATAGTGGTACCAACCTGGAAAGCTGTTTGAGGATTCAATGGGATTAAACACTAAAGGCTGTTATAGCCTCGTACCTGGACCTAAGAAACGCTTCGTACATACGTATTAACTGTGGCTCCATTCTGTTGCCTATTTTAATTAAATTAGCATTTAATCACCATTACAATTCCCAGGCCTGCCACTTCTCAGCCGAGTGAATTTGGAACTTAATTTCCTTCCTGAGCTCTGGTTTCTCAGCTTTAAAATCTGATTCCTAACACCAACCTCTCAAGCTTCTCTGAGAAATAAGTAAAAACGTGCAGCCCATGGACCAGTATATTTTAGATGCTCGGTGCATGCTAGCCCTCTTGTGCTCATGTTGCTCTCTCTCGTCTGTGGAGAGATGTAAACCTCCTTCCTTTCTGCAGTATTCTTTGCAAATCTGCAGGAAGCATGGTTAGCGGTTTACTTTCAGGCCTGGGTTCGAAAGTTGCCCCAATTGGGAAGGGCAGCGTCCCAGGAGCAGATGCCAGGATGGGAGAACGTGGCTGACCTCCCCCAGGCTGTGCCTCTGGAGGGCAATGGTCACAGAACCCTATGGGGTTTGTTGTTGTTGTTTTAATATATATTTTTATTGATTTCAAAGAGGAAGGGAGAAAGAGAGGGAGAGAGAAACATCAATGATGAGAGAGAATCATTGATCAGCTGCCTCCTGCAAGCCCCCCACTGGGAATAGAGTCCACAACCTGGGCATGTGCCCTGATCGGCAATTCAACTGCAACCCCCTGGTTCATAGGTTGATTTTATTTTTTTTTCTTCTTTTTTTTTTTAATTGAGGCTGATTTGCTTTGGCGTTTTTTGTTTGTTTGTTTGTTTGTTTTTTATTATTAGTTAAGGTATTACAAATGTGTCCTTATCCCCCCCATTAACCCTCAACCCCCCCCCCCCCATAGGTTGATTTTCAACCACTGAGCCATGCTGGCTAGACTTAGTTCTATTTTATTGTCACTTATACACACCCCTCCCTCTGTATTCCATACTGTAATCTGTGGGGAGCAGCTTGGTTAATTCAGAACTTAATTTTTAAAAGTTCTCACATGGATATAAACTATGCTTAATAATTGGTATTAAGAACTGGTACCACTATACAATACCTTTTTCCTTGTATTAAGTCCTGTAAATACCAGTTTCATTAAAATATTGTTTTTTTTAAAAGTTCCCACATGGGAGCCCAACTTCCAAAGGGTCGAGCCCCACAGCTCATGCTCTGAGGGACTGCAGACTTGTGTTTCTACGACTCCTGTCTTCAGAGACCCCAGCCACACGTACGCAGTCAGTGCACACAGAGGCCCAGGGTCCCCCAGCATAGGAACCTGTGGGTGGTCCTGGATACCACCTCCCGCAACTGCCCCAACTCTGCTAAACAAACAACTAAAAATCTACCTTCCAGGAGGGGGACCAGCTCATCCCAACGTACCTGGGACGTTCCTCCTTTGACCACAGAAAGGCCTGTCCCCAGGACCCCCTCGGTCCTGGGCACACGACCACACATATCACCCTACTTTCCAGGGTAGTCAAATTCTCTTTCCCGTCAGTTGATGATGAAGCAAAGAAACTTGGGACAAATTGGGGGGTTTCTCTAGCAGAGAGGAGTGGGGACACCCACAGAGGCCCTGGGCTCCCTGCTCTGAACACAGACGCTCAAATAGCTACACTCTCCTCAGAGCACACAGGAGGCTGGTCCTTCCTAGAATGGATTCTGTAGAAAGCGCTAGATGGTATGCAGACCTTCAACTTCTTATGAAGCAAACCTCTTTTCCTTTGAGTCTTACATGAGCGGGTAGAGCGGCGCCCAAAGTAACTCTGAGAGAATTTCGATCTCTCTCTAGCTTAAGACTCATAAAAATGCCTTTAGTCTCTTAGAGAAAGAATAGCAGAAACCACTCTGCCAAATATGTAAAAGAAATTCTAGAATTATTTACACATAAGCAAAGCAAACCAGGTTAAAGGCACTGATGGTAAGTTCCTGATGTCGCTGATGTTTCTGTGGACTTCAGACTTTAAAAGAGTGGAGCAAGAGAGGGAAGCCAGTATGAGCTAATGTCAGGCACTGCGCTCACCGCTTCCACACCTGATCACATTTACTCCCAACAACCCTGGGAGACAGGTACTCCTATTATTAGTTGCCTTTTAGAGTTGAAAACATGAGTTTCGAAGGCGTTGAAGGACTGGTCTAAGGTGGCACACCAGCAGGGGTCAAGACCAGGATGTGTACCTTGGTCACCAGGGCAGTAGCCGTGGCTTTGGCCAGCGTGCCACATGCTTCCCAGCATAGTCACCCTCACCGACTGGCCCATAGGTTTTTACATGATTTCCTGCAAAGCCGTCAGAGATGCTTTGCTCAGGGTGAACCCAAGCAGTCAACGCTGTTTCAACTCTGGCTGGTGCGTGCGCACACTCACACACGCACTCACACGCACCTGCTAGTAAAAATGCAGGTAATCAAGTGGAATCACTGTAAAACATGCACATTTTCTTTTTCCTTGGAGCTTTCCATGCATGTGTCTCAGTGACTGTCAGGCAGAGTCTACATGTTGAGGGGTTGTAGGAGGGGGTGGGGCGAGGGGTGATGAAAGGTGCTGGGGTGTCGGAGGGAAAGCCAAACAGAAGGCAGAGGCTCTGTGTGGGTCAGAGCCCCTCCCTCTCAAGTCTCCAGGAAAGTTTAGAACCTTTATGACTGGGGGCCTTGGGAACAGCAAGGGACCAAAAGCCGGGTGGGGGACAACCTGAGGCCTCGCCCCCCAGGAGGAGGCTGGGGAGTGGAAGAAACTGAGAGGAGGGCTCTGGACTTGGGGGCTGCGCTGGGAGGGCAGACTGTGGAACTGGGACAGGAAGCCAAGTTCACCTCAATCTGTCAGGGGACGATGGCTCCATGTGGTCTTGGTCACACACATTCTTCAAGTCCCCAGGCTTCTGGCCACGTGCCTTCAAAATCCCAGACTCTGCTAGCCTGAGACTCTGAGAGTAAGCGGCGCCATACTGGGCAGCTTACCCCTGTCTAGATATCTCTGCCCCAAAGGTCCTCTCTTTTCCCGCCCCTCTGCCTCAGTTACCCTTTCTGTGCTGTCCATCCCCTCACCAACCAAAGAATGCCAACCAGCTTATCAGATATTTGGGACTCACCAGGTCCCAGAAGCAGAGCGAACCGGAGGGATGAAGCTGGAACTTCCAACTTTCTTCAATGTTCTCCCCGAATTGGAAGCGACCACCTGAGACAATGCCAAGCACGTGTGGTTGGGGGTTGGGAGGTATTCTTGAAGACACTCACCTGCAGGCACTCACCTCCATTTCTGGAGGCTGCAAGGCACTTTATTCCCCTTTGAGGAAGGTTCATTCTTAGTGGGACAGCGCAGACCGCTGTGTCCCGGGCCTGTTCTGGGAGGTTCCAGAAAAGTTTTCACAAACATCCACAAGTCACTGCTGGGCCTGGTGGACGGTTAGCCCCTCTTTACCGAAACAGGAGGCGATGTGCGGGTCACTTCTGAAAACTCCATCTTCACAAGGACCGCATCAGGCTGCAAATCTGGACTTTCCTCCCCCCTACCCCATCTCCCTTTTGTTTCTTGCTAATTGGCAGAAAATTAATGAACGTGGTACTGACTGAGCAGCTGCTCTTTATGGGAAAAGACGGAATTGGAGTTTTTCTTGCCCCATTTTTTTTTTTTGAACACATCAAGAAGGTGGTAGCATGTGGCAGGTCAGAAATGAAGAGACGGCAACAGTACAGATTGTATAGAACACAAAGGAGTTGGTGTGTGTGTGTGTGTTTTCTCTTTTGTTTGAACTTTCTTGCATCTTTTATTTTTTTTAAGCTCATATTCGGCCGCAGCTCATAATTAGCGGTAAGCCTCTGGGACCCAATTAACCAATTCAATTAACAAAAAAAGCACACAAGTCACCCTGACATTTGTCAGCCATTAGGAGGGATGTCAGACTGGCAGTTTCAGCCAAAACATTCACGGGGACTCGCTCATTTGTGACTCATTTCACTCCACGACCCCCCTGGAGAAATGGCCTCTGCGCCACACTGCCCAGCGCTGCGGACCAGGAGCTTGACCTTCAGAGGTCAATACAGGGCTCCCTCCTCCCTCTCTCACGGGCTCGAGGGGCCCCATCTCCACCTCGGCTAAGACATCTTCTACACCTCAGCCTACGCTTCTCCCCAGTTCCCACAAGTCCCTTCCGACAAGCCCAATACCCTGGGCTATTTCTCCAGGGCACGAGGATTCAGCACAGGCTTCCTTATTGGGGGCGAAGCTGTCCAAGCCATTATGATGTTTGGCCTGTGGGTCCCCACATTTACTCCCTGCGCTCGGCTGGGCAGCAGCAGCCAGCTCCAGCTCCAGCGCCAGCTCCAGCCGGGCAGGCGCTCGCTTCATGCAGGCACCGCCTTTGTTCTTGGGTTGATCACTCCGGTATCTTACTTGGTGCCGGCGGGCACTGGTAGAGAAGCGTGGCTATCTTTGCCTCTGATCTCCCTTCACTTAATCCAGGGCCCCGGAAGCCTTGATTTCATACTAAGCAAGGAAGCCCATGTGCATAAATAGCTCAGGTACGTGGGTTGACAGGTGAAGCGGGGTGGCCAGGCCCTGAAATATCAGAGACCGAGTAGCACGTCTTCCACTGTATCCCTCCCCCTTACCTCAGGAAGCCTCCAAAGGCTGGTGTTGCCAGCCCCGAGAAGTAATCACCGCCAGGCGTGGTTTAGAGAGGTCGTGATCGGCTGTAAGGGGAAGCTCAGGTAACAGTGACGTAAAAGCATGAAGATTTATCGTTCTCACCTGACAGGAGGCCCCCGGGGGAGGCAGTCACGGGCTCCACAATTTCATCAGGCCCTCCACCTGACCGCCATCTGTTCCACGCCCCTTCGCACGTGGACTTGCTCCTCGTGGTTGCAAGGTGGCTCCTCCCACACCGCCAGGCCTTGCGGCTGCATTCCAGGGAGGAAGAAGAGGGCAGGGGGAAGGCCAAACCTTTGTGAAATCTCTCTCCTTTTATTTTTTTTAACTGAGAAAATGATAGCTTTTTAGCAAGACTCACCCAGCAGATGTCCACTTTTGATGGACTAGAACTACATCGTAAAGCCACCCCAACCACAAGGAATCCTGGGAGATCAGGATTTTCTTGGTTGAATATATGGCCGCCCTGAACAAAGTCAGGATTGTGTTCCTGAGGAAGAAGGGGAGGGGAGGTGTTGGTGAACCAGCAGTGTCTGCCCCCACCCTGGGGACATATTTTCTTTGCAGGAAACTTGGGGGGAGGTAACGGCACCCCTGTTTGACCGATGAGCCAGGGATGCTCAGTGGGGCTAAGTACTTTGCCCGAGGTCACACTGTTTTGGTAAGTGACAGTGCAGTGGGTAGGATTCAGGTGGGCAGGACCCGAAGCCTGTGGGGTTTTCCCCCCACCAGCACCAGTGTGTACCAGCTAGGGATTCTGGGAGACCCAATCCACAGCCACATAGCAGGACTCTCTGATGATCACAGTACAGCATAGGAAATATAGTCAATAACACTGTAATAACTGCATACTGTGCCAGGAGGCTACTTGAATTATTGGGGAGGGAATCACTTTGTAAACAATATCATTATCTAACCACTACGCTGCACGCCTGAAACGAATATAATATTGAATGTCAACCGTAAGAGAAAAAACAAAATAAAGAAAAAGAGACTTTCCCCAGTTGGACATTGGAGTTGGGGACTCTGAAGAAGCTCTTGGCCCTCCAGCCTGCCCCTGCTGTTTGCCTGGTTCCAAGCCGTGTGCCAAGCACCACACACATGGGTTTCATTTCCCCCAGAGCTGGCCTGTGTAAGCCCCCCAAGCCACCTTGCTTGTCACCCTCTGCCCCTTCCCTCCAGCCCCCCAACCCCCCAGCTCACACCCAAAGCTGACCCATTCAAACAGGAGACACCGCAGGCTGTGCAAGGAGGCCGGAGGCAAAAACAGGCCCAGTTTCAAAAGGTGCCTCCCTACCCTTCTGAAAGAAGGCCATTAATTGCAAGCTCCTATTGATTCATTACCACGAACCAGCCTGCACCGCCCGCTCGCCTGTAGCACAGCCTTTCCCCACAGAGGGAGCCGGCGTGCTTTGCAGGTAATCTACAGGGCCCCGCAGCAAATACCTCCATCAGGGCTATTCAGGCATGAACAATATAGCGGCCCCTTATTGTTACGCCCATTGTCCCCTCACAAAGAGCAGCGGGCAGGTTAAATCTATTTTAGCTGGGAAGGCTCTACAGAAACCCTTGCCACTGAGCATTTGATACTGATCACAGAGTCACATCAGGGAACAGCCGCTGAAAGGAGAAAGTCATTTTTATTGCTGAACTTGACAGGCGACAACCTCTCCTCTGCTCCGGCTCCCCAGGACTTCCCCTCTAAGGGGACGTGGGGATTTTTTTTTTTTTTTTCGTTTTGTTTTTTATGCCACTCAATGAGACTGGGCTTCTAAAGGGGGCAGTGGTACGGATCGTCAGGGGAGGGGGAAAAAAAACCAACAAAACATTACACAATGTCACACTCAGGCAACATATGTGAACTTTGGGTTCATTTAATTTCAAAACACATGCTCCCAGGGGAGTCAAGTTTGTGAGTGGGAATTGTAGCAAAGGGTGTGGCACCTAAGAGTTGGCGGTGTCTAACTGGTACCACTTGGAATGATGGATCCCATGGAAGAACGCGGGGACTCGATTCCGCCCTGGACTGGCCTCTCTTTGGCCAAGGCGGTGGAAGTACCACTAGCTCAACCCACCCTGCTCCTGCCAAGGGGGAGTCCACGGGGAGTGAGCCCATCTTCCAAGAGATGCAACTTGTAAGAAAAGAGAGTTAGGAAAAGACCAACAAGCTGTTACAGATGTTCTGAGAGGTCACCCCCTACATCCCCACCTACTTGAGATGGCAGGTTTCACCAGATTGTCCCAACGACCGAGGCTGCTGGTAATGCCATTCGCACCATACAAACCACGTCGCCCGGAAAGGCACTCCCCTGCAGGGGGCTTGCAGTCTCCTTTGCAGCTTTTTGGGAAGTGCTGTGTTTTTGACTAATGTGTTTCCTGGAAGGACTTAAAATATATTTTGTTGGCCCCGCTAGCTCCTTGAGAACAAGAAGCCATGAAGGTGTCATCATGAAGGAGAACTGATCTCCACAGAAGGGACTGGGTTTCCTCTTTGCCTCCGCATTACTTTCACTTGGACACAAATACTCCATGAATCTTCTTTGAATGAACAAATTCACTGGTTTGTCCAGGGTTGTAGAATGAGTTCCTGCCTAGGAAAGTTTCCCTCAACAACGGATGATAATAAATATTTGAGACAAACAGAATTTGGGGATCAAATGAGGTTTGGTCTTGGAGAGCCATAGTGCATGCATATTAGCATACGGAAAGGCTCGGAGAAGTCCTGCAAGAAAAAGCCCATTTAACTTTTTTCAAACTCGGCACTTTTTAAGCTGTTTATTGGCCATGAGACCCTTTATTTCATGGTGCAAAATCTTCCAACATCTCACAGAGCCAGTGTTCCTTAGAACAGAGTTCAGGAAGGCGACCTAGGAGTCTCCATTAGTGCAGCAAAGAACGGAAGAGGATTCTGCATGAACGGGGCAGAGAGATGAGAAATCATGGGATGAAAGGTAGTGGAAGCTCCAGCCACATTGGTGCTGTCAGAGTGGAGAGATAAGAACAAAGAGGCTTGAGAGTAATAAGGGCTCAGTCCTGTAGAAGGCCTTGTCTACCATCTGACTGAGCTTGATTTAACTATAGACACTTGGGAGCCCTGGCTCTCTGCACAGTAGAATCATGTGGTCAGATCTGAGGTCTAGGCCGATTGTTCTGGTGGTTGGGTGGAGGGCGGATTGAAAGGGGATAAATCGGATGACTGATTAGGAAGAGGCTGCCTTGGTGTCTGGTAGGAGAAGATGGTGTCTGATAAATAAGCAGGATATGGGTGGGCTGTAAGAGTTGATAAGCTGCCATCCATATGTTTCCAGCCTCAGCCAAAGCCTTGAGACAATACTCCCAAACTGGTCTGACAGCCACTCATCAGAGAGCTCGTGTCATCAAAAGCAAGGGAGACCCACTGAGAAGTAGCAACAGGGCCGGGGACCTCGCGGCAGAGGTAGCTGGGACAGAGATGCAGGGACTGTTTTATTCCTCTTTCCTTCCCAGGTCTTGGCGGGTTCTGATGCAAGTTCAGTGCTCAGTGACTATTCTCCGAGTGGATGAACAGACTGCCTTGTGTGTTCAAGGCTGTGTGCCACCTTGGGCAAGTTGACCACCTTCCGAAGAGAGACTCTCGCAGCAAGAACAGCCCAAACAGATGCCCCTGGTTTTTGAATTTTTCCTGCAAGGTCTCATTAAATTCCAGCCTAAGACGATCTGTTCATTTGTGGAAAACTGAGTGTGAGTTCAGGGGCTGGGGCTTTAGGCATGGGCACACTTGGGGCAAATGGTTCCATTGCCAAGGAGTAGAGAGGAAGTTCCAAGTCGAACCCAGGCTTTCTACCCCTCCACCCACAGCCCATATTGTCCCAACGCATTTGTCCTTAATGGTCGATCCTGAGCGTATTTCAGGGGAAATTTAATCCATATGGTTTCGATTCATTTACACTTAACTCATTAGAACACTGACTTTTTCCTGGGAGAGTTTCTAGCTATTTGGGAAGCATTTTCAGATGTGATTAAGGCCTTTAAAATGCTCAGTCAAGAGGCTAGGAGTTGGTCATGGGTTAGACATGTGAGGAGGCTGAGGGACTAGCCTGGACTTTCTTTGCTCTGGTTCAGAGAAGGCCAATTTTGGTCACATTTCTTCCCTGATATTGGGAATGCACTAGGTTAGAGAAAGATGGAGAACTTGGAGAAGGAGACCCAAGCTGGAAGCAGGGCAGAGCATGGGGGACAGAGCCCTGGCCCCTCAGACTGATAGGCAGGGAGACTAGAGCTTCCAGTCCAGCCCCCTTGCAAAAAAAATCCTCTCCACATCCAGGCCATGCAGCCTCATCACCTTGGTTACGACAAATGCCTCCCTAGGCCAGTAGATGATTACAATGGACGAGCCCTTGGCGAACAATCATTCTACTCCTCTCAATTTGCATAGGAGGAAGCAAAACCCAGAGATGCAAGTGACTTACCTAAGGTCACATGTCAGGTTAATGACAGAGCAGAGTCTGAAATCGGGGCTCCTAAATCCTATTCCTGTATCCCCCCATGACTGCAGACATGGCCCTGCCCTGAGATGCCATCAGCTGGTTAACACCCTCCTTTCTCTGTATTCTTCTTAGCATCCGCTGAGATTTACTGTGTAGCAGACTCCACTAGAAGCACTTTGTGTAAAATATTATGAGCTCTGTGACACTGGACAAGTTACTCAACCTTTCTGAGCCTCAAGAGATAGTAAACATGGGGATCAGGAGTGGAAGCTCTGAGCCACACTGCCCAAGTTCAAATCCCATCTCTGCCACTTACAAGTTGACTGATCTTGAACAGGTAATTTACTCTTTCTGCCCCTCAGTTTCTACCTCATAGGACTGTAAGAAGGCCGGATATTCTTATTTTTTCAGATACTCCTCTATAATGAACCCAGGGTACAGCTACTCTTATTATTGCCATATTGCCAATGAGAAAACTGAGGCCCATGACAGTTATGATAGTTATCCAAGGTAACTGGCAGAGCTAGAATGGAAACTCAGATCTTTCTGACTCCAGGGAAGCAGGTACCTGGGATCCTATATAATAAAAACCTAATATGCAAATTGTTCCCTCTGGCGGTGGTTTGACCTGGAGTTCGACCGGGAGTTCGACCGCTTGCTATGATGTGTGCTGACCACCAGGGGGCAGCGCAGAACATGGCAGGCATTGACGACTCAGCACTGGCAGAGGGCGGGGCCACCGCCCGGCTCCCAGGTGCTGAGAGAGAAAGGGTAAATAGCAATATTAAAATATTTCTTCTAATTATTTCCCTTTCAATGTGCACGAATCCATGCACCAGGCCACTAGTTTTTTTTAATAATATTGTGAGTATATTTGTTTAGTTTTGTTTATTTTTCCCCATGATACAATGTAGGCATAGCACAATTTCCCTTATGTCACCCTAGCTCGTTTTCTCAGTGGTTAGAGCAACAGCCTGCAGACCAAAGGGTCCAGGTTTGATTCTGGTCGAGGGCACATGCCCGGGTTGCAGGTTTGATCCCCAGTAGGGGGCGTGCAGGAGTCAGCCAATCAATGATTCTCATCATTGATGTTTCTCTCTTTCCCTCTCTGAAATCAACAAAATATATTTTTTAAAATTTTTCTCTTATTGTCTTTAATAATCTATAACACAAAACAATCATGACAGATATTAAAAACATTTCAAATTAAATGTCCATTGTGTGCTCGGCACCCAACTTCCGGATGTATTTTGGGATCATCTCCACATTAGACAAGATGCTTTCAGGTCTAAGAGAAAGTAACTCAACCCAAACTTACAAAAGCACCAACTGGAAAGGTCCACAGTTGAATCCAGCCACGGAGAAGATGTCACCAAGAATTTGGTCTCACCATCTCCTCTCTCTGCTTTCCTTCGGGCTGGCCTCAGTCCCAGGCTGCTCAGCCCATGTGGGGCGATGTCACCACCAGGGCGTCCAGGTCAACGGGCTCCCAGCTTAGCAACTCCTGGAGAAAGAGGGTGTGTTGTCTCCAAATTCCAGCAAAACCTCAGGATCGACTCTGTTGGTCTGGCTGAGGATACATACCCACAACCACCCCTCCAGGAAACGAAGTGCAGGGATTGGTCAGCTCCTGTCATGTGCCCATGCTCAGAGCCTGTGAATGGAGTCAGCCTCACTCCAACCAGAAGGCTGGGAGTCGGGGAGGGGAGCCCCCACAGGAAAACCAGGATGCTCTTTTGAGAAGAAGGGGTATGGATGCTGGGCCGACAGAAACACCAGCTGTCCATTACAACTTGCCAAGCACGTGCTGAGAAAAAACATGATAGTTGTTTGCATCACACTTGATACCTCATTGGCCCCAAATCCTCACTCCTCAAACATCTAGGCATAACACTTTTTTCTTCACCTGAGAAATCCTTTAAACCGTGCTCTGCGAGGACATCCTAAAGACCCCGGGCGCAGGAAGAGCCCAGTAGCAGCCCGTGGCTGTGGGCTGAGCTGGGGGTCCATCCTGTGGGCTGTGTTCTCTGTCCCGAACCCTGCGGGTCGCTGGAGGTCACTGCTGTCCTGGTCAGGTGGAGGGAGGGCCTCAGCTTCATTGCTAGTTCCCTTCTCCCACAGGAACCTCGAAAGGGCCTTCTTCTCAGGGGTCTGAACTTCAGCCCTGATTGTCTGGGGACAACGGGATCTTCCTCCTAGAGGTCAGCTGAGATGACCACAATGACAGAGCGCGGCCCACATTCGAGGGAAGCCCTGTCCCACAGATAGGAAATCCGTGGCCCCAGTCTGCTCACCTAGGGGCAGTAGAGGGTGGGCTGGACAGAAGCTAACAGCATCGTGTAAGCTGGAGGAACAGCCCTCCAATGATTTTCTGGCGTCCTATGTTTGTCCACATGTAAAGCCGATAGATGGCCCATTGGCCCAGCCCAACAAGGTGTAAGTACCTCATGTCAGCCTGGGGTCAAGCTAAGCAGTATCATTCTGGTCAACTCCACCAAACCTCTCAAGACAGCCTTCAGGATCTGGAGACAGGCTGAGCTGGGTTTAAGCCCAGCTGCAGAGCAGGTTGCTGTGTGACCTCTGGACTCCACTTTCTAATCTGTGAATAAGGATGCTCACAGGGGCCTAGTCACGGGGCTGCCCTGAGGATGACATGAAGGGACATGGGTCAGGCCCAGTAGCTGCCTCTGTGGAAATCACTCCACACAGGGAGTGGCCTCCCCTCCCCTCTCCCTCAGCTGACTCTGCTGATGTGACTGGTGGGACCCACCAGAGAGGTGGGCGCAGAGCTGACCCTGAGAGCTCAGGGCAGGGGACTCTGCCGCTCAGCTGGCATTGGCTACCTCAGCAGCCCCTTCAGGAGGTAGAAAGAGGCGGCAGTCGCTGGAGGAAAATTGACCATTAATTAACCAAACACACACCTTAACGGGCACCTGGGGGCTTCATGTCCGACTCCAAAATGCAGATTTAAGCCTTTATGTTCAACTTTGATAGCATGGCTTCTAGATCTACAGGGTGGGGCAAAAGTAGGTTTATGGTTGTGAGTCTATGAAACAGAGTTTATTCTTATATTATAATTATTTATTACTTATTGTATTATTTTCCATACGAACAACTATAGACCTACTTTTGCCACCCCCCCCCCCATAATAATAATAACAGATACCAGGTACCAAGCTAAATACTTACTGGTCTTTCCAAACCTCATCTCATCCTCACAACAGTCCCATGACATCAGTATCCGTATTCATTTTTACAGACGAGGAAGCTGACACTCTGGGAGAGTGAGTCAGAGCTGCTACAACCAGTTGCAATGGGTGGTCTCTGTGAGTAGCAGAGCACACAGCAATAAAGGTAGCAGGCAGCATTCATTTGGCATTGACAATATGCCAGGCACCTCCAGATGAGTTAATTCTTTAATCTCCACAATCATCCCATGCAAAACCTCAGGGACCACGCACAATCCCTTGCCTCGCTAGCCCAAGGTCAACAGCTAGTAAATAAATGGTGGAGAGTTCCAGAATCGCTGCCATAACACACTTTTCCTACAGAGCATTTTTTATACTTGTGATCAAGTAATTCTCCACCCAATGGGATGCGAGTGCTATGATGGCAGACCAGCCATTGTTCATAGTAGGTGCTTAATAAATATTGCAAGTGATGAATGAATGAAAAAGAGGGTATGTAGGACAGATTCCAGAAAGAGTTTTAGCAAAAACTGTCTACTGTTTCATGTCCAATGATGGCATGAATGCAGGATGGTGGGGGAAGTGGGTAAAAACCTGAATGCTGGCATCGGTGCCAGGCTGTGCAGAATGAAGTCCCCTGAACACGCAAACTGAGGTCTGTAAGGATGTGCTTTCTAAAACACTACAAAGTCCCTTGGCCGCCACACCACATCTGGCCAAATAAGCATTTGTTTCTAAGACAAACTAAGACCATCCCGCCCAACATCCAAAGTGGCTGCTGGCCAACAGGCACTTGGGTTCAATGCTGATTGTGTTGAAACAGCTGAATGTGCACCATGGAGATCCAGGCCTGCCGCTCTGGGCCTCTTCTCTGCCGACCCTGGCTGAGGGCGAGAGCATCCCGGTCGGGACTCTTAATCCTCCTGAACACAAGGGAGGATGTGCTTCTGACTGGACGCCAAGGCACTCCGCGCCCCGGGGGGCTCCCCTGGGCGCATCGGGAACATTCAGAAATGCTGCCACCTTGTGGCGACTGCAGGCAAGAGCAAGGCGCTCCCTGGCCAACTCCCTCCAACAAACCAGTTCCCCAAAGGCTCCCCCTGAGTTCCCATTTTCCTTTTACTCATCCCCCCCCCACCCCCGACCCCCGCCTCTTGACATCCTCCCCCTGCTCTAGAGTAGTGACAAAGTCATGTTTGAATCTCATGTTGGAACTGGGAATTTTTCTTTCTGCAAAGAGCACAACCGAATGCACTTTTGAATTCTTGAGAATTTTTCTTGAATTGTTTTTTTATTTTTTTAGGAGAGAGCACTTCATTGAGAGTGAGTGAGGCCAGTCTCCAGCTCAGAGTGCCACTCACGGGCATTCCCACTGAGAGAGGCAGCCCGAGCTGGGAGGACTTGTTAGTTAGGGACAAAAGCCTGCTGAGGACTCGGGTAGAAAAGCCACCTGCCACCTCCAAGGTGACCACATTGGGACGACAGGATGCTGGCGGGTTCTCACCCCTCCCGTAATCTTGTGGCGTCCTGGGGTCCTCCTAGAAGGCCCTCACTTGAAATGAAGAAGCGAAGCCTCAGTGAGGTGCTTGGAGGCTGATTTCTAGAAGGTGCTGCTCCAAATGCCAGGAAAGGTTGTGCACGGTTTGCATCGCAAAGCACTGAGCTGTCGGAGCCACCAACCTGCCCTGGGTGGATTCTCTGCTCCAGGGCCAGCCTTGGGCAAAACTGTCACCAGGAAAATAATGATCTTTGGCACCTCCCAGCTCTCCTGGAAGTTATCAGATCTGTAGAAGGCAAGCCCCGCAGGGAAGGGGCTGGGACACAGGAAGGGGGAAGTTTACAAAGTCTAGGATGCTCCCCAAAAAAGGAGGGGGCCCCGATGGAGGCCTGCTGATCACTGGATTTTAAGAGTCTCATGCTCTACCGACTGAGCTAGCCGGGCGCGGTAGATCACTGGATTTTGAGGTTAGAATTACAGAGCTGTAAGGGGCCTTCCCTCCCTGACCTGGGAATAAGAAGTAGCAGAATGCAAGTCATTATGCACTTGGACTCTCGGATTAGACGACACAAGTTCAAGTCCCTGGCCTACCACTTGGCCCTTGGTAGCTTTGTGACTCTGGGGAAGTTACTTAACCTCTCTGTGCCTCAGTGTCTTCAACTATAAAATCGAGGAAAATAATAGACCTCAAAGGGTATTTTAAGTATTAAATAATGTTTTACTCATTTAAATAGTGTTGGTGCATTATAGTTGTTAAACAAATGAAGTGTCATGTACATGTGGAAGCAGCATTCACTTATTCCGTACCCATTTGATTCAGCACCCCAGCCTGTACCAGGTGTCAGAGGTTCAAAGACGAAGCGCCAATCCTGGCATGTACAAAACGCTGAGAGATGAGAGTTGAAGGCACGCTAAAGTTCTAGGCAAATAGAACTCTCCGGAATGCAGTCTATGGGGTGAGGAAAGGCTTTGTAGAGGATGTAGCTTGGAGGGCACTGGGGCCTACAGGATGGCCAAGATGGACAATTGCGCTGTTTGCCAAATATTTTTAACTCTCTGCTGCCCAGGCGCATGGTAGCTTTGTACTTCCTTATATTCTTGTCCCATGTGGTTGGCAAGAGCCTCCTGATTAGTTCCTACCAATGCGTGTGAGCAGAAGTGACATGTGTGACTTTTAGGCTAGAGCGCTAGACCCTCCAAAGCTCTCTCTCTTTCTGGCTCAGACACCATTATTATTTGAAACGATGGCTGCTCCATTAGCCTAGGTCCCTCCATGATTACAACAAACAGAAGCCTCTGCCAACCCACAGTGGACCTGTAGAATGAGAGACAACTACAGCTGCTTATTTTAAATCACTGCAATTTAAGGTCTGTTTGTTACTGTAGCACAGCTTTACCTATCCTGACTGATACAATGGGCATGACTGGTTGAATTACTCTGGTTATCAGGGGAAAAGGTGTGACCACTTTGTCCTACAAGGCTGGCCTGATAAGAGTCCACACTCACCTGAGGAGGTGGGCAGAGCAGGTTGGGTTTATCCTTATTGCAAGTGGAGCAGGTTAACTCTTCTGCCATCTGGTTTCCCACCCCGCCCCCAGCCCCGCCTTCCAACCTCCCCCACGCCTGGCATTGGTTTTCACCTCTGGATGTACGACAGAGTGTCTGATGGTGTTGTTCTTCTTTTACCTTTTTAAGAATTAAATATGTGTCTACATATTTTAAAATGAATTCTGGGCCATGCCGCAGTTTTAGTTTAGATCCACCCCAGGGTCCCAAATCTACAATGACAGCCTTGCGCACAGAGAGAGCAGACGGCTGCCACTGGGAGCAGACAATGGCCCTGAGACGGGATACAATCCTAAGGTGCCTTCAGAAAGTAAAAGGAAGGTACCATTGTACACGAAAGATCTTCAGTTATCAAAGGAGCCCTCGAGATCACCAGCTCAACACTTTCAGGTGAAACATGAGAAAAACGAGACCCAGAAAGATCAAAGGACGTGCCCCAGATGCTACAGAAATGATACAACCACGAGCGCACCTCAGAGATATTGCAGCCCGGTTCCTGGTCACCACAATGAAGCGAGTCATAATCTTTGTGCCGGTGGAGGGTCTTGCTTTCAATTTTTAAAACACCCAACACCTGTGAAGCACAATAAAGTGAGGTGCAACAAAACGAGACAAGCCTGTGTTGGAAGCATGCAGGCAAAACCCTCAGCCCTCCACATTTCCTAGCGTTCCTTTGCAAAATGACAGTTCGCAGGGCCTCGAGGAGATTCTGATTCAGTGGGTCCAGGGTGGGGCCTGGGAGTCTGTGTTCTTATAAGGCTCCCTGTTTGCCCTGGCCTGTGTGGCTCAGTTGGTTGAGCATCATCCCATGTACCAAAAGGTTGTTGGTTCGGTTCCCGGTAAGGGCACATGCCCCGGTTGTGGGTTCAATCTCCGGTCGGGCTGTGTTCGGGAGGCAAGCAATCAATGCTTCTCTCTCACATCAGTGTTTCTCTCCCTCCCTTTTCCTCTCTCTCTAAAATCAATAAGAAATGTTCTTTTAAAAGGCTCCCTGTGATCCCAGCAAGCAGTGCGGGTGGAGCACCACTGTATGGGGTCTGCAGGAGGGGCTGTGAAATGGATGGAGAGCAGAATCTGTCCTTTCTGCTGGGCTGAGCGGAAGCAGACGTGTGAGACCCAACAAGAAGGGTACGTGATGCTTCTGAGAGTGCTGACCCGCGGCCGCTGTCCTCCAGGGAGGTCCGGGGGAGCAGGCGCGGGGTGCCTGCTGACTCAGTCACACATCTGTGCATTATGGCACTGACTTCCCCTGTCCCCGTGGGCTGGCCAGCCTAAAGTGTTTGGGGTTAAGAAAAATAAGTATGTCCCCATGTTCCTGAGGAAGGCACCGCGCTCACACTGATTTCAGTGGTGTGGCCAAAGCGTAGGGCTAACGGAGGCAGAGTTGGAGTCAGGCTGCATGCGTTTGCTATGCCCTATCACAAATTAAAACAACACAAGTGTAGTCGCTTACAGGAGGCAGACACGGGTCTCATGGGGCTAACATCGAGGTGTCGGCAGGACTGCGTTCCTCTGTGGCTCTCGGGGCTGATCCATTTCCTTGCCTTTTCCACCTTCCAGAGGCCGCTGCGTTCCTTGGCTCCTGGCTCCCTGCTTCACCTCCCAAACCCGCAGCAAGGCACCTCCCTGACCTGCCTTCCATCAGCACAGCTCCACCCACAGCCATGTAAGGACTCCTCCTGGGATTAGCTTGCACCCGCCTGATAAGCCAGGAGGCTCTCCCACCTCAGGGGCCTGAAGCTTACCCACATCTGCCCAGTGCCTTTTGCCATGTCAGGTAACGTATTCACAGGTGCTGGGGGATGAGAGTGTGGACGTCTTTAGGGCTCGTTGTTCTGTCTGCCACGTGGTCGCCACTGTTTTGGCTCTTAATTCAGAACTCTGGGCCATACACCAGGCCACGCACCCACTCTTTCCCCCTCCACCCCTTCCGGGTTTCTCCTTGAGCACAGGGAGCGACTTTACCTCGGGCTACATCTGCTTCCCAACTGCTTGCACAGTTCTCACCCAACCTACCATTTGATTTAGAAATTTCATGCAGAACTAATTGTTGCTTGAGGCTACTTGTGAAATGGGGAGACTTTGTAAAAACAATAACAACAACAAAAAACCCAGGAGGAGGCTTGGAGGTACAAAATGAATTGTCCTGGGAAGGGACACACACACACACACACACACACACACACACACACCATTTGAGCCCAATACTATGCCTCTCCCTCCCACAAAGAACCCACAAAGGCCTCCTACGGCTGAGGAACCGGTGAAGAATGCCTTTAATTTTGTTTTAACCCAACAATAAAATGGAAGCAGAAACTCACTAAAAGAGTCACACCTTAGTAATAAGACCACGATAGCCCAGAGTAAAGATCACTTTAAACAAGATTTAAAACCAGCTCCAAGGGAACCAAGCTGATCTGTATATTACTAAACTGCCTGTGAGACAAACCCTACACTCTGGAATAAACACAACAAAACCCAGCATGCAGAAAATATGAAAGTTACAGGATCCAGCATCTAAAACATACTATTCACAATGGCAAGAAACAGAAAAATATAAACCATAGCCAGGAAAGGGGGAAAATAAAGAAAAACAAATATGAAAATGACAGAGATGAGGTGAGAAATGGAAGATAGAAAAATCACCCAGTGGAATTTCCAGCGAGGAAAAAACACATCAAAAATGAAAGGCCATGAAGGGGATTAAGAGGAGATTAAAAGTAGTGAATGAAAAGGTGACTGAACTTGAAGACATAGCAATGGAAATGACCCAAATGAATAAAATAACTGGCAGGAATGAACAGCATTTCCATGGCATAAAACTAAGTAGCCTAATGGCAAGTGTTCCTGATTTGTTTGGACAATGTCAAGTGCTCTAACAATTTAACTTCCCTAAGAAGAGAAATCTGGGAATAAGGAGGACATAGAAATTATCTGAAAACATAATAGTCTAAAATAATCAGAATTTGATAATATCTATGAATCCTGAGATCCAAGAGTGCAGTGATCTGCCAGGGAGAAAGTCCCAATGAAAAACACATTGTATTCCAAGTGCTGAAAATCAATGGTAAAGATAAAAATCTTAAAAACAGCCAAAGGGAAAAAAACACATTAAATATAGAACACTGTTTCTCAATCACTTTTTTTATTATTGTTCTCCTCCCAGGAGATTTTTTGACACCCTTCCATGAAGTTTTAATACCACAGATATGTTGCATTCCTGTCTATGTACTGTATGTATATCTTCTATGTTTTTGACATAAAAGAGCATGATTTTTCACGCACATACATACAAAACCAATTTTTGCCCCATTGGGAGCAGCAACGTCACCCACATTGCAAATGTGTGTGTACAGAGGAACATAGATAAGAACTATTGCAGATTTATCATCAAAATTATGCAACCAAAAGGCAATAAAACATAGGATACTATGTTCGGAAAAACTGAGGTGAAAGTAAGATTTTGTCAGAAAAACAAAAGTTGAAATCATGCAGGAAAACATTACATAAAAATTTGTATTACACAGAGGAACGAAGAATGGTAAATATGTGCATAAATGTAAAAGACATTTTTCTCATTTTAAAATTTTCTTTATAAAATATTTGACTTTTTAAAGCAAAATAATAATTTAATGAGAAATTAACAACATGTAGAAGTAAAATGTACCATGAAAATAGTATAAAAAAATGGGAGTGGGGAAATGAAAGTATATACTCATAAGGTTTTCTATGTAAAGTGGTATATCATTTTTAAAAAGATAAATTGTGGTAAGTTAAATGTATAAATGGTAAAATCTAGAGTAGCCACAAAAGAATCAAAGAGGTATAGTTAAAAAGTGACTAGTGGACATTAAATGTCATGTAAAATAATACTCAACTGGTCCACAAGAACACAGGAAGTGAAAGAAAAAGAAACGAATAACAGATGGGGAAAAAGAAGAGAAAGAACAAAGCAACATATACAAACCCAGCCATATTGTTAATTACATATAATGTAAACGGCTAAACACTCCAATTAAAAGACAAAGATTCAGACTAGGCCCAATTCTATGCTAGTTCAAGAAAAATGAAAAAATATTTTAACTCAATAAAAATAAAAGTTGTGGGATACAGTCTAAATTAGCAGTTAGAGGGAGATTTATAGCCTTAAAGGCCCATATTAGAAAAGAAGGAAAGTTAAAAATCAGTGATCTTCCCGTCACTATAGTGATCTTACCTTTCACTATAAGGTGTTAGAAAAATAAGAGCAAAATAAACCTAAAGTTAGTAGGAGGAAGAAAATCCTATATAAAAAAGAGCTAATATGCTAATTAGACCAAACAGCCGAACGACCGTCTGAACAACCACCCGGACAACCTTCCAGACGAAGCCGGGGCTGCAAGGGCCAGTTGGGGCTGTGAGGGCCGAGTTCCTTGCACGAATTGCGTGCCTCTTTGTGCCTCGAGCCTCTAGTAATAAATATAAGAATGGAAATCCAAGAAATAGAAAACAAAAAATAGAAAAAAATCAATGAAAGGAAATGCTGGTTTCTTGACCAGAAAATTCGTAGTCAGAGTGGTCAAGAAAACAGAAGACAGCAATAACCAATACCAGTTATGAGTGGGGGAACATCATCGTGGATCCTGCAGACATTAAAAGGGTAATACGTATGAGCAATGTTATCAAATAAATTTAACAACCAATATGAAATGGAAACTTACCTAAAAACCCAAATTATAAAATAAGACTCAAGAAGAAACAGAAAACTTGAATACCCTGTCAAATTTTAAAATAAATTTGTAATTAAAAGCCTTCCCACAAAGAAACGTCCTGGCTCAGGCAGCTTTGCTCAGGAAGTCTATCAAACATCCAGGAAAAACATCAATCTTAAGCAAGTGCTTTAGAAAACAGAGTAAGAGGGAATACTTCCCAACTCATGTTATGAAGCTAGTATTACCTGAATATCAAAACAAGGCGGTGGGCGGGGCGGGGGGTTGGGGGGGACATGACAAGTACAGAAAATTACAGACCAATATCCTTCGTAGAATATATGCAAAATCATTAACAAGATATTAGTAAATCGAGGCCGACAATGTGTAAAAGGAATGATACATTGTGACTAAGGTTTACCCAAGGAATGCAAGGATAGTTTAATCAGAATTCAATAAACATAATTAACCTTATTAATAGAATAAAAGAGAAATTTTATATGATCCTCTCAACAGATACAAAATGGGCATTTGGTAAAATTCAATACCCATTTGTGATAATTCTTAACAAATTAGGAATAGTAAAGACCTTCCTCAAACTGATCAAGTTTATCTACAAAAAATATCTACAGCTAATATCATACTTAATGGTGAAAGATAAAAATTTCTTCCTTATCATTGAAAATAGACAAGAGTTGTCTACTCTCACTGTCTGTTTGTTATAGCACTAGAGGTCCTAGCAATAACACATGAAATTTTTTTTATGTGAAGGCATAAAGATTAAATAGAAAGAAGTAAAATTCTCTTCATTTGGATAATTTATTGTGTAGAAAATCCTGAGAGTCTCTACATATGAAATTGGAACTAATATAATAATTTGGCAATATGTCATGATACAAGGTCAGTATGCAAATTCAATTCTATTTCCATGAACTATCAAAGAAAAATTAGAAAATAAAAATTCTAGAAAAGGCAATTTTAATCCATAGTGTTGAAAAGCAAAATGAAAGGGATAAGGATTGATTACAAATGAGCATGAGGGAACTTTTTGGGTGATGGAAATGATCTACATTTTGATTGTAGTGACAGTTACATGGTGTACAGACTTGTTTAAACTCATTAGATCCTAAAATTACAATGGGTGCATCATAATGTCTATAAATTTTTGTGTCAATAAAGTTGAGGTTCAAAAAAATAAAAATAAAAAGTTATTGGGTTTTCACTACACCAGTGATAACTCACTAGAAAAATATAACCAAACTCATGTTACAATTCATAATAGTCTGCCTCTACCCTCATCACCAGGAGTATCTAGGGCAGTGGTGGCGAACCTTTTGAGCTCAGCGTCAGCATTTTGAAAAACCCTAACTTAACTCTGGTGCCGTGTCACATATAGAAATTTTTTGATATTTGCAACCATAGTAAAACAAAGACTTATATTTTTGATATTTATTTTATATATTTAACAAAGAAAAATCAACCAAAAAAATGAGTTCGCATGGCACCTCTGACATGCGTGTCATAGGTTCGCCATCACTGAAGGGATTGACACACAATCTTCACAGAGATAAAGTTTAAATAAAACACACCTACATAAAACAAGACACAACATGTTTGTGAATAGAGCAACTTAGATGTCCATCCACCCCACAATAATTCTTTAAATTCTATTTAATCAGTTCCAACAAAATTTCCTCTGTTTTGGACATTTATAAACATTCTAAGATTCAGAAAAATAAAGCATCACAAATAGCTAAGATAATTTTGAAAACTAAAAAGATTAAAGAAAGAAAATTGCCCTGTTAGTTATGAAGACAATCTTAGAGACATGGTAATAAAGATAGTACTTTACTAGTTAGTGCAGGAACAGGCCAATAGGCAAGTGGAATAAAAAATTTAGAAAGAGACCCATGATCTGTGATAAAGAGGCATCAGGATTCAGTCGAGGAGAAAATAAATTATTTAGTAGATCCTGTTGGGGTAACTGGCTCACTGGATGAAGATGAATAAAGTTGGGGCTCTAATTCAAACCACATTCAAAAGTGAACTCAAAAGAGACCTAAAAGTGAGAGGAAAAAATGCTACATATTCAATAGAAGAATATGTAAAAGAATATCTTTTTGACCTAAGGGTGGTAAGGATTTCTTTAATAAGACACCAAAAGCATAAACCCCATGGCAAAAATTGCTGAACTTGACCATATTAAAAATACCTGGCCCTGGCTGGGTTTCTCAATGGTTAGAGCATCAGCCCCCGGACTGAAGGGTCCTGGGCTGGATTTCTGGTCAAGGGGCTTGTACCTCAGTTGCAGGTTCAATCCCCAGCCTGGGTCAGGGCACATGCGGAAGGCAACGAATTTATGTATCTTTCTCACATCGATATTTTTCTCTCTCTCTCTCCCCCTCTTCCTTCCCTTCCACTCTCTCTAAAAATCAATGGAAAAAATATCCTCAGGTGAGGATTTAAAAAGAAAAAACTTGTTCAAACATGTCCACTAGAGCCATAGTTAACTGATGGGGGGCAGATTGGGAGGAGTTAATGAATGCTGTCTAAAACCAACAGAGGAATAAACTCTAGAATATAAGACAAGGCAAACTACCAAGAGGAAGACATGCAATCTAATGGGGAGATAAGGGCAGTTCCTAGAAGAGAAGCTAAATGGCCAATAAGTGTACGGAGAGCCGTTTAACCTCATCAGTAAATTAGCAAGATGCAAATAAAAACAGCAATGAGACTGGCAAAAGTTAGAAAACATTAGACCAGGGGTCCTCAAACTTTTTAAACAGGGGGCCTGTTCACTGTCCCTCAGACCGTTGGAGGGCCGGACTATAGTTTTTTAAAAAAAAAACTATGAACAAATTCCTATGCACACTGCACATATCTTATTTTGAAGTAAAAAAAAACAGAACGGGAACAAATACAATATTTGTATTTGCATGTGGCCCGCGGGCCGTAGTTTGAGGACCCCTGTATTAGACCAATAATATTTTGTCAGAAAGAGAAGACCAAACATTGGTGAAGATGTCGGGAAACAAGGACCTTCCAATCAGGCCTGCGCTAGCAGGTCGCACTGAGCCGCGTTCTCTAGAGATGAAGGACCCGCCCCGTGTCCCAGGGAGCTGGGGTGCTGGCTGGGTGCTAGAGCAGGAATGGCACGGAGCCAGTTCACAAGGTGGAACTATCGGTGAGCCATGGTCACCTCCATGGCTGCCTGGAGGCCAGCAGCACAGACCAGGACGTCATTCACATCCTGGCACTTGCCCAGATTGAATGGGAACATTCAGAAGAGCAGCGTCTTTCCGTTTAGGAATGGGGGGGGGGGGGCGGGGGGTGAAGAGGCCTGTGATGGGGTGTTGGAACCTAACACCTGCCCCTCTCATTCTCCTACGGCTGGACAGAGGGAAGGAAGGTGGCAGATAGGAGTGAGAGCCTCGGGTCTGGCCCCTCTGATGCTTCTGCCCCACTCGGGGACCCCGCATAGGGCCCTCTGTGTCTGAGCCCTCATCCATGAGTGGGAGGGGCTTCTGCCCCAGCCTACCCCACAGAACAGCTTACATAAACACGAAGGCCTGCAGTTCCAACACGCAAGTGGCAGGCTGGACCAGGAGGAAGACTGCGCTGGGCTGCTTTGAGGTTTGACCTATTTCTTTTCCACCAGGAGCTTTTTTGGAAACTCTTTGTTAAGGTTCTTCCTTCTCCTTTTCTTCCCTCTGACTTTGACGTCAGCACACAGCCAGCGTGGGCAGAGTCTGGGTGTTCAAAAACACGGCAGAGCAATGAACCCCTGCCTGCCCCGTCCCCTCCAGGCCCCGGTCTCTGCAAGACTCCCATGGAACCCAAGGATGAAGGACAAGGTCTCACTTTCTGGCACCTCTACTCAGCAGCCCAGGACTGGGGTCCCACGCAGACGCCTCAGGTCCCAAGGTTTGTCCTGGACCGTCCAGGCCTCAGGCTCAGTCACACTTCCTCCATCCATCACTCCAAGAAAAGAACGCTGGGTCTGCGGAGTGTGTCCCCCACAGAGCATTCAGGAGGCAGAACAGACTTAGCGACGGGATGACACTGTGGCCGCCGCTTCACATCTCCCACCATTTCCCCGACCTGGCTGACAGGCGTCTCGGAATTTGCCATCAGAACTAAACGCCAAACAGGGAAAACTGAGTCCAGCCATTAGCCTCATCAGTCATGTATGCCTCGGTGTGAACAAGATACCCAGAGCCTTTCCTGATGGCAGCGTGTGAGAACGATATTCTAGAGCCCTCCAGAAGCCTGCCCGTTAGATGAGAATTTCTAAGGGGAAGGAGCACAAGGGAGACAGGAGAAGGTGCCAAGAACATACCCCACTCACCCCTGGCTGGCCTTGGCTGGGACTGGCCTGACCAAAGCCTACCCAAGCCCCAGGATGCTGGCCCCTCCCCACGTTCCCTGTCCAGCCCTGGTGCCCAGGCTGGTACCTGGGACTCAGACTCCCTTGAATCCCCTGACCCCGCTCCCCCACTCATTCCGTCTCTCACCTTCTCTCTCTACACATCTCTCCATTTTTCACTTTTAATTTCACTCTCATTTTCTCTTTTCCTCTCTCATTCTCCGTTCTTTGTCCTTCACTTTCTCTCAGACGTTCTCATTTCCTTTTGCTTTGTCATTCTCTCTTTTACTCCCTCTCATGCTCTTGTACTTCACGTTCATTTTCTCTAACTTGTTTTTTTGCTGTAGTCCCTAGCATGCCCTTCCAGAACACAGTGTCTGTCTGCCCTTCCCCAAGTCCGCTGTGAAAGCCTCAAGAGGAAAGACATTTTTATTCATGCAAATGCTACACATTTGATGAGCATGCACTATTTTTTTTCTTTTTCTCTCTCCATTCCTCCCCTCCCATTACCCCCCACAGCCCTGTGGTCTATGCCTGCCCCCTCTCCTCACTCCTTCTCGCTCCTCCCCCATCGCCTTCTCTTCCCCATCCTCTCTTTCAGCTGCACGAATGTCTCAATTGCACCTTGTCCGCAGATCTTTGCCGGGCTGATATTTCATACTAGGTGCGTCTGCTTTAACAATTCCACTTAAAAATGAAACCCATCTGCCCCAAACTGAAAACAGCCTCTCCCCGACCAGGGACAATAAATATTGATGACTTGAGGCATGATTGGCTTTATGATGTTTGATGACAACTGGTATCAGTTACAGAACTTACATCATTTAATAATAAAAAAAAAAAGAAAAGCCCTACCAGGGATGTTGCACGTCAACAGACATTATTAAATGTCAAAAGAAATACAATTTCTTCAAGAGCCTGAAATCTAAGCGACGGGAGGGTGCGGGAGGGCCTGGGTGGGGGACGTTTGGACAGCTTTTATGTGGAGTTAGGGATAGTCTTTCTTTTTCTGTCCAAGCTAATTTGTGCCAGTTGAGTTTTCCTAGAGCCGTCCTGGAGCCACCACTGCAAAGCCTTTCGGAAGAAATCCCCCTTCCTTTGCATTATTTGAAAATCTGAGCTCATGCGGCCTCTCTCTCCTCCCCTCCCACCCCCAGGAGATCTCTCAGGGCTCCGGTGGGAGAACTCCAGACCTCTGAAGGACACGGGAGCTGGGAGCCCGAGGAGAGGTGAGAACACCGCGCGTCGCTCTATTTTTATTGTTAGGACCAAATCAGGACTGCCTGACTCTGAAGCTGAGTGCACATAGACCAAGATCTGGTATGTGAGCCGACTGCGCTTCTATTTATACTCTGATACGTTAAATATAAAAAGCTTTATTAAAGGGGTGGCTGCCAACATTTCTATTTGGGGTACATTCAGTCATAAAAAACAAAGTGGCAGGGTGGAAACATTTACTGCTATTTTAAACGTATTTATATGCTTTACGAAGCTGGATTCTGACTACCTAAGACACTTCCGGAGACTCATTTGGGTATATTTAGAAGGCTCATAAATTCCTGTGGTCTTGAGGGTGGTTTGGTGAATAAAGTCCCTGAAAGCTTTTTTCATTGCACATGTTAACATGGCTTCTTCAAGTGCCTAACTGACCTCCCTTCCACCCGCATGAGCTTCTGCTGTGGGAGGTCAGACTCCT
Organism: Myotis myotis; assembly: GCF_014108235.1. Taxonomy (NCBI): domain Eukaryota; kingdom Metazoa; phylum Chordata; class Mammalia; order Chiroptera; family Vespertilionidae; genus Myotis; species Myotis myotis. The sequence goes on along the minus strand of NW_023416319.1, from coordinate 9,042,598 downwards.
TTTGTATCACTGCAGTTGTTGTGGTCTTCCAAGGAAGGTTCTGGAAAAAGAGGACAGAAGTGCCTCGGAAATGCAGGGATATGCTATTCGATGCTGCATTTGTAAAACAGGGTTATTATCAATATCTCCGTGACAGGGTCCCAGAAATATTGCTTGTGGAAGTGACTTAAAACTGGAGAAGCGGGGTGTCACTGGGAGATCACTGGACTTCGGATACTTACCAGTTGGGGACTTTGGGCAAGTCTTGTAGCCTTTGGGAGCCTCAGTTTTCTCATCTGTGAGATGGACATGGCAATACCTACCTCTTAGGCTTTTACTGGGTATCAGACGCAAAGTATCTGAAGTGGTGAGCAATGAAGACCTGCGTTCTTTCATTCAGAACTGCCTTGGAAGGCTGACTCGTGCGAGGCAAGCCCCTAAGAGCTGGGGACGGAGATAGAAGTTGTCAGAGGCCCAGTTCTGACCTTGGTGACCTCACTCAGCACCTCTGGCCCTGGAACCTGATGCCCCGCCCCCTCAAGCTATGGGGGAACTTCAGGGAAGGCAGAGGACCATCTGAGGAAGATGGTCCGAAGACAGAGGAAAAGAGCCACTGCCTCTCACTGTCCAAGACATGTCAGGGGTGGCATTGGGGCCCTGGGGAGCGGGAAAGTTGTCCTTTGTTGGTGGACAAGTTGTCCAAGGCTGACGGGCACACAGGAATGGCGCTGAAGGAAACAATGACGCTGACTTTGGATGAAGGAGGGATTTGGAGGCCAGAATGATGAGCAGCAAGGCCTCCGACGAGGAGGACGGTGAGCAAAATGCTTGGTTTGTTCCCATTTTTGCAGATGTTGCCGTTGTGTTCACACTGGCAAGATTCCCTCTGTGTTCTCTTTGCGTGGGTGAGGTCGGAATGAAGCTGGGCTGCGTGGAAGGTCATGTCCAGGTTCGGACAGGCCCTCTCTAATCCAGCCCATCAGCTGAGGTGAACAGATGGGGGCAGTTGGCTGGGTTCTCTCCCAATGACTTTCTTGAAATGTGTCCAGCCATTCCTTTCCTCAGCCAAACCAGAAAAACCACGGAACCGGAGGTATTTGGCGTGGGTGACAGTGTTCTGGATCCTTTAAAGGCAAATGGCTGTAAAATGAAAAGGTTCCCTTAAAAGTTCATTTAGTCCTTGGAGCGTGTGTGTGCGCGCACTCGTGCAGGGGAGGGGATACCCACGAAGTCTCTCACGTTTTCCAAATGAACTTCCCCAAACTGATTAAGAGCAAGTGCAAACAGATGGGGAGGGTGTATTTCATAATAAAGTGGGTCCTTCATGATTGACCACCAATCAAATAAAAAAAACTCACCTGGGGCGGGGGTCAGGGTAGAAGAGGTCACGGGGGGCGGGGGGGGGGGGGGAACAGGGGACATATGTAATACTTTCAACAACAAAGATTAAAAGGAAAAACAAAGCAAAAAACTAAACCGCTCACTGTCTCCCCCTTTCCTCCTTTTGGAAGTTGTCCCTTTAAGTGAGGTAGGCAAGCTGGCCTTGTTTTCCTGCAAGGAATTTAAGAGAATCAACATGTTTTCTTTTCCTGGTTGCATCTGGGCTTGAATTGCTTAAAATATTTCGCTTCTTAAAGAAACCTCGGTGTTCTAGGTGCATTTTTTTTTTTTTAAATCCTCCTTGGGTTTTTTGGTTTGTTTGTTTTGTTTTTAAGGTAGAGAAGACCAGCTCCAGGAAAAAAACAAAAATCAAAAACCAAAAAAAAAAAAACCCACCACAACCCGACAACTCCTGGTTGTCAGAATAGGAATGCATATCAGTTATGCTGGGAGACAATGAAAACATCAAAAAGCACAGAGAAGCCATAAAAAATGCAGGTCCTCTGAAGCAATGTGGGACACGCTGGGTTGCGCTCCTCATTTGCATGCCAGTACCCACAATGCTCCGCGGGCTCCCAGATCTTTCGAAGCAGCCGGTGTGAGCTCTGGGGAACCGAGGGAGCGGTTCCCGCGCTGGTGGGTGGGAGAGGTGCTTTGGAGAAGCAGGGCGCGGGGGCAGAGACGTGCTCCCCCGTGGCGATGAGCAGGCAGCCCTCTAGGCCTTAATCACAGGCTTGGGGGCTCTACCTGGCCTTGGTTTCTGTTGTTGTGTTGTCTCCTGTCTTCCTCTTTTTCCCTTTCCCCAGATGTGCAGCGACAGCGAAAGCAGCTGTGTAGAAAGAGAAGAGGGAGGCCTACAGACGGCCTGGCTGGGTTGCTGCACTGCTGGCCTGGAATTGGAGATTGTTGAGCCCTGTGTGTTTTCTGATGCCGTTTCTAACCCCCAGACATGCTGGCCTGTTCTACATTTGGGGTCCCGGAGACAGTCCTTCCTGGGCAGTGGGGTGACTGAGAGATGCCACCATGATCCGCTGCTGGGGACAGGGCTTTCCCCTGAGCCCTGCCCACGGGAAAGCCTAGGACCCCACTTTTCCCACCCACACACCAGGCTTTTCCCTCCAAACCTCGCTCCCCGAGGAGGCGGACAGAGCTGTCATCTGGACATTCCAAATTCCAGCGTGGCCTGGGAATGCGGGCCTCAAACTAACAGGCGGAACGGGAGGGACGTAAACTCGGCCCCTAAGGAGGCTGCCTCAGCCGGCTGGGTGGTCTTGGGTGTGTCCCTTACCACCCTCCACGTCTCCTTTCCTTCCCAAGCCTGTCACGTCTGTCTGTCCGAAGAGCTTCAGAGGGTGTGTGACTGCTGTTGCGCCTGCAGTGTTAACACGGCCAGCCTTTCTGGGACATGATTAAACACACACAAAAAATAAAGCTCCCGCCGTAACCGGTTTGGCTCAGTGGAGAGAGCGTCGGCCTGAGGACTGAAGGGTCCCAGGTTCGATTCCGGTCAAGGGCATGTACCTTGGTTGCGGGCACATCCCCAGTAGGGGGTGTGCAGGAGGCAGCTGATCGATGTTTCTCTCTCATTGCTTTTTCTATCTCTCTACCCCTCTTCCTTCCTCTCTGTAAAAAAATCAATAAAATAAATTTTAAAAAAATAAAATAAAGCTCCCTCTCTGAGCCTTCTCCCCAGAAGGCGTTCTGTGTGGGTCCTTCGATGCTTCATGTGTCTCCGTGCTGCGCAGTTCTCAGGCCGGGTTACTTTAGCACCGGGAAGATCTGGGCAGAGGAGTGAAGGAGGGTACGTGTGGGCGCTCAGCCACGCCCTGACAGAGGTGAGATAAAAGTCAGCCCCCACCGCAGATCCAGAGGCAAACTGGATCCAGCCGGCAGATCTGTTTGCTTCGAGCCTGTACACAGCATTGCACAATGTGTTGAATCGTTGCCAACATTGGAAAATCGGGAGCTTTATATATAGCAGCTCTTCAACCATCTGAAGACCCCGGCCACACTGGTCCTACATTTCTCCATAGTAGCCCACCAGCATTTCTCCATAGTAGCCCACCAGCACAGACAGCGCCCCTGGGTGGGGGTGGGGGGGGGGAGGTTCTTCTCTCCTGCAGGGCCTGACATCTCGGGTCCACCACAGGCCCCCCAGCTCTTTGGCCTCAGGCCACCACTCCTGCTGGTGTCCCTGTCAGGCTTTTGCATGGACTCTGAGTCCCTGAGTGTTTCCGTTTGTTATCAGGAGCATCAGCAGGAATGACCCAGCTCTCGGGTCTGGTGGCGTGTCATTGTGGGTGGTTCTCAACCTTCCTAATGCCACGACCCTTTAATACAGTTCCTCATGTTGTGGTGACCCCCAATTTCATTGTTACAAATTGAACTTAATTAAAGCATAGAGATTAATCACAAAAACAATATGTAATTATATATGTGTTTTCCGTTGGTCTTAGGTGACCCCTGTGAAAGGGTCGTTCGACCCCCAAAGGGGTCACAACCCACAGGTTGAGAACCGCTGCTCTAGACACAACTCGGGAGCACCGGGGCCTTGACTCCTAGGCCTCCCAACTCAGCTGCCCCAATCCCCAAACTCTGCTTTCACAAATGTGGTTTTCCCCTTCGATAGCCTGAGGAGGAATCCTCTCTGGCCTCCTGCCTCCTCTTGGCATGAATATTCCCTTCACTTCACATGCCAACGCAGTCTGGGGAGAGGGGTGGGTTGCAAGGTTTGGATTTTAAGAAATTCCTTTCCAGATTTGTTGTGTCTAATTTGGGCTGCAAATGGGTTTTGGTGTCAACGAGTCACCACTGTTTGGTCTGCACAGCCACCTCTGTTAAACTTGGATGGCGGCAAAAGCCCCGTTTCCCTGAGAAAAGTCTAAACACATTTACACATTTATTCCCACGTGCGTTTTTACGTGTCTGCCTGCCTCTGCACACCTCAGACCCGTCCCCAGGTGGGAGCACCCTGGGAAGAAAACGGGCAGGTAACCTGACTCTCTCCTGTAAACTTCACAAAGGAAGGCACTCAGCAAGTCGACCCAGTCGGGTGGTGAGTGGTAAAGATGCTGAGAGCAAAGGTGAGAATGAGAGCCTGGATTGCCATGTGGTTGTTTTTCGAATGACCTAAAGGACAAATAATGTCGCCAGAGAGAAGAGTTGAGAAAAATAAGTGAAAAGGTCTTTTTTAAAGTTACCACTCCCCCCCCCCCCCCATATATACCCCACAGAAAATCTAACTGGGATTCTTGAACAATATTAGAGCCTTAAAGACGCTTAATGTTTACCAAGTTATGAGACAGCTGTAACCACAGGTGAACGCCAGGTTTTAATAATACTGATGGTGACCATGGCCATTTCTTGCAAGTTCACCATGCTCTAAGGGTGGTTATGCATCAACTCCCTTTAATCTTTATAACAACTCTATAAGGTCGACCTGTTATCCCCATTTTACAGTGAGAAAACTGACACTTAGTGTGGTTAAGTCATTCATCCAAAATCGCAGAGGTGGAAAGGGATGGTGTGGGAAGAGCTCAGGAGATTTATCTCAGTGCAGTGGCAGATGCAATGGCGTGAGCACACTCTGCCTATACAAGCTTCCTCGGCACACCAGGAAGTAGCAGCGTCTGCCTGAGCAAGCCCCCTAGAGCCCCTACATAGTACCCTGATCTTTCCTACTATTGGCTGCCCTAAGGATAGTGTAAACTTCTGATTGGTCCAAAATGTTATATATGTTGCTGCACTTACACAATAAACTTAGATCTGCGTCACTGAACCTGGTCTCCGGAGTCAGGCATGCTTCGTTAGGGCTCCGTCGGCCTCACCCCTGCAGGACCCCCTGCTTCAGGATGGAGCTGGTATTCAAGCCCCACCTTTTCCAACATAATCTGAGCCTGGACAGCAAGACTGATCACACACACACCACCACCACCACCACCACCACCACCAGCTGATCAGGATAAGGACCTGGCAGATAGCCTGCCTTGGTCACGACTGGCTTATGAATTGGCATGTTAAAGAGTAGAGAAGTAGTGTATTTAGCCCACAATTCCATTGCTAAATATGGTCCTCCTTAAATATACTGTCAGAGGCCCACTGGCTGTTCTCTGATGAAACCCTTGATACTTAGGGATTATCCATAATGATAGACGGATAGGCCAAATTGTAGAATGGGCCACCGCCTGGCAGATTTGATGGCTTCTTCACCATGTGGCCAGGCTGGGGGATGTGAGGTATGCTCCTTGTCTGAGGGTGCTGGGACTTGGCTGAGCGGTCAAGGTCATGCCTGAAGCTAGGCTAGGGTGGAGAGGCAGAGTCAGAACTGAAAGGAAGCCCCATCTTCTTCCTGAAGGGGATGGTGAGGCTGGAATGGGCACCTGAGACCCAAAGCATGTGGCTGGAGGAAAGACGGGCATCATCAGCGAACCGTGAGTCAGTGAACCCTGAGTCAAAGTGGGCAGTTCTTTACATGCTGACTGCCAGATGTGGGCAGTTGCTAAAACAGGCTGGGCTGGCCCAGCTGGCATGGCTCAGTGGTTGAGCATCAACCTATGAACCAGGAGGTCATGGTTCAATTCCCAGTCAGGGCATATGCCCAGATTGCAGGCTCCATCCCCAGTGTGGGGCGTGCAGGAGGCAGCCGATCAATGATTCTTTCTCGTCATTGATGTTTCTATCTCTCTCTCCCTCTCACTTCCTCTCTGAAATCAATAATATATTTTGTTAAAAAAAAAAAAAAAAAAAAACCAATAGGCCGTGCTGTGCTGAAGGCTCCCCTTTTATACGCCTCTGCCATAAACACTGAGAGGCATTGTGCCAGGGACGATGGGAAAGACCAAGATGAACAAGGCAGGTTCTCTAGCAGCTCACCCAATCCCTTGGTTGCAAGGCAGCTCTAACACAGACTCAAAGTTCCATGGCAAAGAGCAGCTCATTCTAATGGGTGAACAGGAGTGTGCTCCCAGGGTCGGGAGCTACACATACTCACCTTTTCATTCCCCCTGTGAACCACGGAGTTGGGCCTACAGTGCACATTACATAAATACCGGTTGATAAATGATTGCTTCAGTCAGTCATTGAACTCTTCTTGGGGCTCTTGGAGAGATGTGTGAGAGAGGTAGAAACTTCATGTCTGTTGTATCTGTTAAAGTTAGGCTTGTTACCGGAAACAGACATCTGAATCAACAGTTGTAATAAATAAAGATTCCTTATTCTGTCGTGGAACATGAAGTCTAGAGGCTGAGAGTCCCAGGGCAACATGGAGGCTTCATGGTCACCAAGATCCAGCCTCCTTCCGTCTTTCTGCCCTTCTGTTAAGAGAGAAGGTTGTCTCATGGTAACAGGTGGCTGTCGGAACTCTGTTTATCATAGCCATGTTCTAGATAGATGAAAGAGAAATAGGAGGAGGACAGCGTTTCCCGATTTCTCAGCTGACTTCCACTGACATTTCATTGGCCACTTATAATTAGAAATATGTTCTTTCATCTGGCACATTGCCAGTCTGAGCAAAATCTTGTTTCTCTTAGGAAGAAGAGAGGAATGGATAGTGAGTAAACAACTGCAGATTCTACTTTGCAAGAATCAGCCTTCTTTATGGAGAACGAATTCACCAAGGGAAGTCCTGCCTCACTCCTGTCCTGTGAGATGCACAGCTTGGAGACACTCTTTATTGTGGCCCGATGATGTGGCAAACGCAGTGTGTGGGTGCCTGGGGCACATAATTAGTTCCTTCACTATTCAAACCCCACTGCCAAGGGCTTGGTTAATTGCGCTGACTTCTCCTTCATTATTTTCAATGTTTAAAGTGCCTCTAAGGATGCTCAGCCTCTGTTTCCTAATGAAGCTGCTGGTGAAAAATGGAATCTGACAGGGGTGTGGACAGAATTGCCCTGCAGTGTTTGGCAGAGCCGGACGGTGAGTGAGCCGGGCAGGTAGATGCACAGAGAGGCCCATAAAGTCTTTAGTCAACACTCCGTATGACTCAGTGGCAAACCCACTGCCTCCTGCTGACTCACACAGGCTCCTACGGGATATTGAATGACTTCTGCTAAGAGAACACTAGAGTTCCTCACTTTTTAAAAGGCCACAAAAATTGCAGCTACTGTGTAAGAAAAGCGCCAAGTTTCCACTCTCCTGTGTTTGTTCAGCTCTCTTTGCCTCCCCCTCCCCCCGAAAAATAAACCAAATAGACGCTCTTCGCGTTCCCAAGATGGCAACCCAACAGCCAGCCATCTGTTCTCAGATAAGGAGGGGTCCCTTGACAGAGAGAGCTTAATGGGGCTCAGATATTTTCCAGTTTCCTTTAGGCCAAGGCCAGGGAAGCTGGACGGAGGTTTCTGAAGAGGAGGGGCAGGAATGCGAAATGGAAGCCCTCGGAGTTCTCTCTGCCCAGTGACCACCTCCTGGTGAAACCAGCAGTTTCTACTGGGCCTGGTGGAAATGGCCAGTCCTCAAAGGAAACTGGACTTTTTCTCCAAGATGTGGAGCCTTAGCTTTGGCCTGCCTTAGATGCTGCAGGCCACTGTGGGGTCATGGCCTGTGGTCACATGGTCAGGAGAGAGCCAAGGCCAGACAGGCAGGAACCAGGACCAGGCGAGCACTCCAGACAGGAGGGCAGCACAGTCGTGAACAATATCAACAGGTACATCAATATCAACATGTGGAAAGACACCAGGCCGGGCAGGACGGCAGACAAGGCAAGTGTGGGCCTGTCCTCAGGACAGGAGGGGGGTAAGCCCCCTGGGGGTGTTGTTCCAATAAGGGCAACTGTTGTCTTTGGCTTGGGGCTACCTGGTTCTTCTCTTGTTCTTCCCCAGCCAGTGTATCCCTGGGCTGATCTCCTGGGTGATGGTCTCTCTTATAAGCTCTGGGCAAGCGGGGTGCAGAGGGGGTGAGCTGGATGATGGCTTCTCTGGGACTCCTGAATCTCCTGCGGGCCTCCGTGTGAGGTCAGCCTGAGGCGTTTTGTTGGGAGCAAAGGAACATGTCCTCCTTGGCTGACACGATGAGCAGGAACAGACCAGTGCGACGTGTGACAGAGCAGGCAGCAGTACAGTGTAAGGTGGGGAGAAGCGCAGGAATAGTTATCCCTGGCGCCGGAGACCTCTCTGACGCTGTCTTTTCTAACCTAAGTGATCTTAGGCAACCCTCTTAGCCCTTCTGTGCCTCTGTCTCCCCAAAGATAAAGTGGGACCAGGGACCCTCTCCAGGGGCCTTTTCTGTAAAGGGTCACATTATAAGCACTTTAGACCCAGCCATTACAGAGGGAAAGCAGCCACTGATGACATGGAAATGAATGGCAGAGGCTGTGTCCCCATAAAACTGCATTTACAAAAACAGGCGGGTGACCTGGACCTAGTGTGTAGGCCTGTGGTGGGAATTAAATGAGATACTGCCCATAAAATGCCTCCAGGCCCTCCATAATGAGAATTTCTGTCGTGAGGAGCAGGGACAGCCAGAGAGGAGCCCATGGCAGAGTCGTCCGCAGCTCCCCGGGCTGTGAGATCCGGCTCCTCGTTTGTTAACAAGATACCCAAAGGGTCCCCTTCACCCAGTTTTCCTTCCTGGGAACAAAAGTGCCAAAAGGAGAGATCCTGGCATTCTTCCAGAAGCAGGGGCTCATCTCTCGCCACCTCAGCCACTCTCTGTAATTATCTTTGAAGATGAGCACTTTCTAAGATGTCCTTCCAGAAACGTGACTGCAGCCGCCACACGAGTCTTTGAGAATGTTCTAGCTCCTCTTCTTTTGTCAGCGTGTTCCTCCGAGGGGAGCACTGGGAGGAATTCTCTCGAGCCCGAGCCCCTGGGGTAAGCTGCAAAGGTTGGAGACAGTGCCAAACAGTGGCATCCAGGCCCGAAACAGAAATGGGTTCCTGCAGATTCCTCCTCATGGAATCTCCAAAAGGGGGTGCTAAGGTAGAGATTCTGGATCGAGTCTAGGGTAGGACCTGGGAATGTCATTAAATAATCGTTTTACTAATAGAAATTTAAATAAAAGGTTCCCCAGTGAATCTGCTGCTCAGCCAAGTATCAGCTCAGCTCTTGGCCAACCTCCCCACCGTGCTGAGCTCGCCTGTGATATTCCAGAACCTCGCTCTCCCAAACCCACGCCCCACAGCTGCCTGCTTCACCTCCTCTTTTCTTTGTCCATCGCTGTGTTAGCCAGAAGGCAGAGGGCTTCGCAGGCATGTTACTACCTGCAGCGATGGCTCTGCACTCCAAGAGGGAAATGAGTTCACACAGGGCCGGCTGGGAATGCGGGGACATGCGTACTCAGCCAGTGGACTCGGACAGCCTCAGGCCAGGAGGGTCCCAGTGTTTCCTGGTCAACGCCAAAGGCTCATCCACCGGTGGATGGGAAAGTCATTGATTTTTCCGGAGATAATAACCCAAGTGTATTCGTTCAGTGAGTTTCAGAACCAAAGCCCTGTCTGATTTTATTTCTGTTTTGTTTCATTTTTCGTTTGTTTGTTCTGAAAAGAAAAAGCTTGACTAACTAAAGCAAAATCTCAGTGTTGTATTGTTGAGTGGCTCCTGGGGTCGAGCTGGTTGTATCCCCCTACCAAACACATTGATTCTTCCATAAGGGTGTAATGAGCACCTACTGTGTGTCATTGCCCATCATGCACTTCATGGGACAATGTGGTGTTCATATCCCACAGGGCAAACTGTGTAACTAGAAAACCACTCCTTTCCCTCCAGGTTGTCTGTCTGTCTGTCTTTCTAAGGAACCACTAAATCCCCCTAAGTTGGTCGTTCTCCGATATGGTGCCTGCTTGGCAGCATGGGCATCCCGTGGGACTGGGAAATGCACTCTCTCGGGCCCCACATGACCTACTGACTCAGCATCTCTCGGGATGGGCTCGGGAATTGTGCTTGAACAGTTCTCCAGGCAGCTGATGCTCACGAAATCCAAGAACCACTGGCCTAGACTGGTCCCCAAGATGCTTCAGGGCCACAGTGCGAACTTACTGCAGGCTCGGCTGCGTGCGGGCCCCGGACAGAAACAAAAAGGGCTGTGGAGAGGGGCCATCTCTGCGTTCAAACATTTGCAAACATAGTATGTGCCTTTTCTCTCTTGAAAACTCATAAAGACACACGATACCAGCATATTCAGGACCTGGAGGAATCCCACAGGAGAAAGCCCTATTTAACGGTCGTATCCAGCCTTCCCTAAACATTTTAAGTTTAATCATAGACCTTTTCTTTTGCAAAATACAGGTTGATATCCCAAGCAACTAGCAGTGAATAACACACTTTGGGGAGAGTGAGGAGCAATCATCATGATCCTCAAGTGCTCATGACCTTCACTTTGAACATGTTCATCAGAAGGAAACATCCAAAAGCGCTATCACCAATTCAGGAGCATCAAGGACACTTGTTCTGAACGTCATTCTGGAATCGACCCGGACTCACTCTCTGCTGCACAATGCCAAGGGACAGCCTGTGGGCATGGAGCCCCATGTAGCTGTGCCACACTGCAGCCTGGACCGACAGCCACATACTGAACTAGTGAAGGCTAAGAACTTCAGGGTTTCCATGTAGCACAGTGGTTCTCAACCTTCCTAATGCCGCGACCCTTTAATACAGTTCCTCATGTTGTGGTGACCCCCAATTTCATTGTTACAAATTGAACATAATGAAAGCATAGTGATTAATCACAAAAACAATATGTAATTATATATGTGTTTTCCGATTGTCTTAGGCAACCCCTGTAAAAGGGTCGTTCGACCCCCAAAGGGGTCGCGACTCACAGGTTGAGAACCACTGATCTAGCAGAAATTACTCAGAATCAAAGGATTGGGGAGTGTCTAAGGAGAAGGTTTCCAAGATGTTTAACCTTTCAAAATTTGCATGGAAAATATTTCAGGATGGACTTTGCCAATTTGAACTATTCCAATCAATGAAATTACTTTGAATAGAGTCATATTTCTGCTCCCTTTAAACCTAGCTCATTTTACATTTTCAAAGCACTTCACGAGAACACTTTATATTTATTTTACACCTTTCACCCCCAAGTCTTGAGAATCTAGAGGGATCATTGGCAAGAAAATTCCCCAGTGCAGAGGTCCCCTCCCTCCAGTGGGATGGAACGTTTAGAACAGTAGCAGGAAATGTGCTGACGCTCCAGTTGCCGACAAACCATTAAAGACGGTATCAAAGCTAATCAGCATAGAGGGGAACCAGTGTGGACAACACAACTGTGGGCTTCATGGTTCCATGAATTAATTTAAGGAAAACAAAAGGGAGAGCTATTTCTCCTTCTCTTTGTGGTGCCCTAAGAACTTCACATTTAATCAGGAGATGCTGGCTCGCTCCTTTCAGGCCCCAGCCACGCCTGAGAAGTGCCCCAAATTATTTTGCATTAGATGCTGGTTCCAGATCCCACAGGGAACCAGAGATGCTAGACACACTTAAAAGTTGGGCACAGGGAGAAGGTGAGAAGGGCCAGCTTTTGGGTCCCTGTCTGCTTGGCAGGTGACTTCTTTTTCTCTTATTTTCAAATAAAAAGTTTATTATTTTCTCCCTTATGAGAGGAATGCATTTACCTTATAAAAAATAATGGTCAAAATGGAAATCCAAGAGGCAAAGAGAGCCACTATTCACAAGTCGGTGTATTTCCCTCCAGTCTTTTTTTCTCCGCATTTTGAAAAACAGAATGGAGGCCATGCTGTGTGCACAGTCCTAGTTCTGGGGGATTACAGCACAACCTGGGCATGTGCTGTTTTCTTAAATCCCATATAAATAAAGGAGACCGTGGTCCCTGGAGGGCAAGGACCAGGTTCTGCCTTTCTCGTCACAGTGATGCTGGGACCTAGTGCAGAACCTGGCACACAGGAACATCATTGAACAAAATAACACTGGGCAATATTTCATCGAGTAGATATACCAGAACTTGTATAGCCCTCATGTGGATATTCAAGCCATCTTCATTTTTTCAATCTTATAGGAAATGCGGCAATTATGTTATGCTTCTTTCCCCCAGATATTCTGGCATTTTCTCTAGGCCTTTCCCAGGGGTGCCTGAAGACCATCCCTGGATGATTGGATGGCTTCCTACCACACCTACCTGAGCTTGTGCTCTGGCCATGGGACCATGCTTGGTGCCAACTATGTGTGTGTGTAACAGCCTGGACACACCAGCATCGATGTCCTTGAGCAACCCTCAACCAATGGGATGCGAATTCCAGAGTCCTTCCTTGTTCCTCAGGGGACAAGGTGTGTCTACATGGTCAGGTCATCCTCACAGGGTTGAGCCTCAGCTTCCCCCAGTGTCATACTGGCTTTCCTCTCTCCCCTGCTTTTCACATTCCCCACTCCCACATCATGCCTCCTGGCATCACCACCCTAAGAAACTGCTTGCTTACCCCCACCCTGTCCCAGGCTCTGCCTCTGGGAGACCCCAATTCAGTCATTAACTCTGAGTAGAGTCTTCGAAGTGGAGTTACTGAGCCAAACCACACTTAAGATTCAGGGTGCATATTGATGGGCAAGTGACTTCCATGTAGGAGTTTTCAGGACTTTTACCAACCTTTGATTTCACGTGAAGAATTTGGACCACGAGCTGGACATTTCAGAGAAAAGGGGAAGGAAGTCACGGCGCTCACCTGCTGGGTGCGCACTGCAGGGTCGGGGAGCGGCTTTGTTTGAGTTTGCTCTTTGTTGTTCATTTTTCTGTTGTTTGCCTTGCTTCATTTTCTTCTGTCCCTGGACGGAGGCCAGTAGCTATAGAATTTTCTCTTTTGTCTCTACAAATGGAAAAGGGAGGGGCTACTGAAGACAACAGAGGAAAGAGCTTGGGAGAGAGGATGAGTGAGACGCTGCTTTGGAATATTTCAGCCTGGGCTCTCTGGAACAATCCAAGTTTGGTCTTTTCAGGGGAAATGAAGAGAAACAGACTGTGCTGTAAGCAGGTTATATCGTTATTAAACCCCTGCAGTGTGTGAGGAATGTGCACAGTTGTGTTCCCAAATAAAACTGCACGTGTGGGGGACTGTCATGGTGACCCAGCGAGTGTGGGTCTCCAGACAGAAATGGCGTTTCTCACCAGCTTTGCTGCTAGGCCCTGGCTCACATAGAGACAGAACCAAAGCTTTCCCAAGACAAGAAACAAATCCCTCTCTTTTGCACGAGGGTGACTGACTACTCCAAGAAAGCTTGGTCAGCCTTCCCTGGATGGACATTGAAGAGAGGAATTTGGGGCGCTTCAGTGCTCACCCTTTGTGTCTAGGTGGGGAGCCTTTTCTATCCAGATTTTGCACATTACATGCGCTGGAGATCTTTACAGACTAAGTCGAAGAATGCCTTGGTCAATGACAGTTGAAAGGCAGTTGTGAAATTAGACATGTCTTCCCTCCAACCAGAAAAAGTCAGATGCCTCTCAGTTGTCCTAGTTCCACGTAGTTTGTTGTTTTTTCAAACATCCTCCCCCCGCCCCCTAACTCTGCTCCCTCTGGAGAATTCTAGCTACTCATGCATCTATTGAGGAGGAAACGAGAATCACAGGGCACCCACAAACATGGTGCCCAGTTGCCTGTAGGAGCAACTCTAGCATAGTTCCAAGTGTGGCTGATGTGGGGGCCCCTGGTGTCGTGGGGAAAGACCCCGTGTGGCAGAGGCCGCTGTATGCTCACTAGACCAGACTTCCTTTTCCTTCTGGACACACAGCTAGGCACACACCCCAGCCTCCCTGGCAGCCAGGTGGAACCATGGGATCGGCAGAGAAACGTGTATATCAATCCCAGTTACGCCTGGCTCCGAACTCCAGTGCCCTTGCCCAAACTCGGTCTTTCCACCAATCTTGCAAACAGAAGTACAGGACTTCAAGGCATCAGAGGAAGGGGAAAAAGAAGACTATAGAAGCCTAGCCTCTGAGTGACATGGCTGGCAGGGGGGACCCGGGGGGGTGGGGGGGTGATTTGTGCAGGAGAACAGATGACCAGGGACATCAACATGGGACATCATGTGGGTGAGAAATCATCCTTCCTTTGGTTAAGCTCTGGACATTTGGGAGCTGTTTGTTACAGCAGTTAATCCACCCTGACTAATGCATCCTGCAGATGTTGGTTGCCTCCTGGCACGTGTGTTAGTTCACCTGGAGGGCAGAGCCCATCATGCTGCTTGCTTTGCCAAACCCACCAAAGTGACTCACAACAAAGCATTCATCACACAGCCGTGTGAGAGTGAGCAGAAAGCATGTGATCTACACACGCCCTCTATGATCCACGGGGCACAGAAGCGGGAGTTCCCGCTCAACCGCGATGGGAGGATGACAGGCCACGTGGCATGCAGAGAGCAGAGATGGGCTGCTGGGACAGATGGACAACCCACGGAGCACCCAACGGAGCTTTGCCTGTCTGTGCCCGGCACGGCGCTATGGAAGCATCCAGCCGGCATCCAAGTGCAGTCGGTCCCTCAGGTACAGCACCACAATGCAAAGCAAGACCTCTTACCATCCTTTTCTCCCCACCTCTCCGTGAGGTACTTCTAACACGCAGGGCGCCTGCTTCCCAAGCCTCTCTCTTCCCCTGTGAACTCGCTCCCCTAAAACCTCCCTCTCTACCCATCCTAAGCTGTCCCTCTCCCCTTCCCGGGTGCCCCCTCTCTTTTCAGAGCCACCCCCTTGTCCTGCGAACTCCACTTTCTGCTCCGTAATAACTTGAGCCGAGTTTTCGGCCATTCCTGGCTTCAGCATTTCCTGTTACAGCTCACAGGCTCAGTGGATGAGCTGAGCAGAGACCCAGAAAGGCCCATCAACAAGTTCTTAGGGGTGGCCTTGGGGGAGTGGCTGTCAATATTCAGGAGTTATTGTTGTTATTATTATTATTACAAACAGATTATCGGCTCCCTGCTTATGAATTAGTGGGCCTTGAGAAAATTCTTTAACAGCCCTCAGCCTCAGTTTCCTCTCTGTGAAAAGGGGTGTGTAGAGGCTCAGAGCACCCTGGCAGGGAGTGAGGGGGCCCCATGTGTGGAGGTAGCACCCGGCCGGCGGTGGTAAGGAAGCGGTGTTGTTTTCCCAGCCCTTCCAGAACTTGCAGCCCCTTTTCTCTAGGGAAGGAGACTCAGAGGTGGGAATCCAGCCCAAAGGCCCAAAGGAAAGGAAACGGAGGCCCCAGCAATCCGAGGCCCCGGCCCTGGCGCCAGCGGCTCTGGATCTCAGTCCGGAGTTTCCTGGTCAACTTTCAAGTGACCTTGGAGGAGGAGCTGCTTCGGCGCCCCCAGCCGCGTGTTCCCACCACGGGGGAGCTCGCCCACCCTGTCCCCAGGCTGGGTGGCGGAGGTTAATGAATCGGTGTTTGTGCAGTGCTTTGAGATCCTCGGATGAAAGGCCCTATGAAGTCAAAAGCGTTGGGATGATTATTAAATTGCCTCGCCCGAGGTCAGACAGCGCAGGACTGGGGAGCTGGGGAGGGAAGGCGCGTTCCCTTTCTTCCATTCCCCCGCTAGAGCCGCGGAGACGGGACCTGTTCTTGTTAGCACGGGCGTCCCTCTGCGGGTGGATGTCCTCGGGCCTGCGCGTCCTGTCTCCTTTATTCCCGCACCCTGGTCAGGGCCAGCCCTGCTCATCCGAAGGCCGAGCGGCTCCCTGCGCGGGAGGGGGTGGTGTGGCGCGGCTTCCGGGCCTTTTTTAAAAGCTCAGGGACGCTGCAGCGTGAGGGACAGAGAATCACCACTGACCCCAGGCCCGTCTTGAGAAAGAAGGGACAGCAGTCCCCTAGGCCAACGGGGCACAAAAACTCCAGAAGGACTCTTCCCCTGCCGAATGGGGGGCTTGTATGCCACACCACCAGCAGTTTTTAGACCCTGTTTTCTTCTCTCTTTTTCAGCCTTTTCCCGCTCAACCGGCCTCATATCCACTGTTGCAATCTCTGCTTTACAGCCGTCTCCTCCGTACTTTTGTGGCCCCCTCCCCCGACCTGGGCGGTTGGATAGCCATCTCATTGCGATTCCGACACCTGTCACTTTCGGATGTCAGCGTGGCTGTTGCCACACTGATGAGTTAAGATGAAGAAAGAAAAAATACGGTGCCGTATAAATAAAAAATTAGAGACTGTCACGGTGTGTAAGAAGGGCCACCGTCCGTCCGATGCCTTCTTCTTTCTGGCTGGGCATCCCAGCGTAGGGGAAAGCTTAGAATGTCTTGTTTTTAGTGATTAAGTGGTTAATGATTTAATGAACTAAAAAAAAAAAAATCTCATTTGTTGCTTCCCTTGGACTTGGAGAAAACCTCAAAGAGCTGCTTTTCTGTGTACCTCCGTCCAATATTGCTACCTGCTGGGATCCGAACACAGCCTCTAAATAAATTGCCAGTGGCCCTAGGCGGGTGGAAGGGGCTCCCTTTGATCCTGCTGGAGCGGATGAAGTCAAATGTTCAATCAATCAATCACGTTCATAACTCGCAGCTACAATCGGGCTGACAACAGCTTATTATTTATTTTTAAAATCATATATTTCATTATTGCAAAACACACAGGCTCTCGCGAGGGGAAAGAGACTAAATTATTGATAAGCCATACAGATGACGGAGTTTGTTGTTTCTGACATGCTTGTCACTAACTATTGTCAGGAAGAATTTGCTACGATGGAGAGTCAGGAAAGTTGGCCAGGCATGCGTGTCGTGCCAACGCGGAGATGCGGAGAGGAAACTTTAATGGGCTCTCTCTGTCCCTCGCTCGCTTAGTGAATCCTTGCAGAGAAAAGGCTGCTGAAGGGAGAACAGGTTGCTATTGTAAAGCAGGACTTGAAATGTCCCCAGTTTGATTGCTACAAGAGCAGCAGGTTTGGTTCCCAAAATAGCCACGAAATGAATGTTTGCTGGTGTCTGTGCGTTCCCGGGAATCACAGTCTCACCCCAGAATTCCCACATGGACCAGAGCCAGGAATATTTACTCTGTATTGTGTGTCGGGGACTGGGGGGAGGGGGGCAATGTGCAAGGGCAGCCTGAAGAAGGAGGCTTGCTTTGGGCTCCAAGAGTGGGAGGAAGGGGGCGCTCTCCCCACTGTACCCTCACCCCCACCCCCCACCCTGTCCTGCCCAAGCTGCCTCAGTATTGACAAGGAAGGCATCCTCCCTATAGACCTGCAATTGAACTTCTCTGATGGGCTTAGGAAGAGGAAGAGCAGGAAGGAAAATGCTGACCCGCCTTTTTGTCTGCGTCTTTCGTTTCTGTTTTCTGGGTCACTCACCATGAGCCCTGGTGACGCTTAAAGTCTCCACTGACCCCTGGCACTGTCACCTGGAGGTCACTCCACAATAAGGGGCGCTTGGCCCTGGATCCACTGGAAGAGAGAGTTCTCTGGACTGAGGGGAGGGAAGAGGTTTTATGAAGGGAACATATAGGTCAAATCCTATTAGAACAAATACGATGGCATTTGAACAAAAACAGCTGTTAGACTAAAAGCGTCTCATACCTTCCCCCTCCCATTCAATACCCCCTGTCAGCAATTAAGATGCAAGCTCCTTTGGAGGGACAGTTGAGACTTGAAATTATTTGCTAGTTCCAAGATGGTGTCCCAGTGGCTGGGATGGGGAGGGACAATGGGGCACGTGTACCCTGGAATCAAAGATTTCTCAAGGCAGAAGGAGCCTTCCAGATCAACCCATCGAACCTCTCTCCTCCCCATTTCATCTATATGTATAAAAGCCCAAGTGACCGAATGACCAGATGACCAAATAACCGGCCAACCCACCGACCAGTTGCTATGACATGCACTGACCACCAGGGGGCAGATGCTCAATGCAGGAGTTGCCCACTGGTTGTCAGTGTGCTCCCTCAGGGGGAGCGCTGCTCAGCAGACCAACGTGCGCCAGATGCAGGGCTCCTGGCTGGGCGAGCACTGCACAGGTGGCAAGAGCCTCTCCCAATCGGGACTGGCTGGGCGCGAGCCGGCGGCAGGTGCAGCAGGGCCGGGAATAGCAGGAGTGGCAGGCGGCGTTGGACTGCCAGTTTTGGCCCAATCCCTGCAGGCCAGCAGGGATTGGGCTGAAACCGGCAGTCTGACATCCCCGAAAAGGTCCTGTATTGCGAGAGGGTGCAGGCCAGGCTGAGGGACCCCACCAGTGCACAAATCTGTGCACCCAACCTCTAATAGATGATAAAACTGAGAGTCTGAGAACTTGGAATCAGATAGCCAATTAGATGGGGACCAGACCCCAGGCCTCCAACCCTTTGCCTAAGTAACCCAGGCACTATTAACAGAACTTGAGTCAGAAGAGAGGTGTCTCGACTCCCAGTCAAGTGCTCAATCATTCTGCTGCCTTATGGTGTAACATCCCAATCTGTGTTCCTTTGGCTTTACGACCGTAATTCCATTTAGAACCCAAACAACTAGAAAGCTCACATAATCACACATGTCTTCACAATGCTGATCCCTGACAATGAGTAGGTAGGGATACACAGGAGTAGGGTTTGGAAGTAACTTCTGGACCCATCAGAACATTGGATCAGTCTTCCAGGAGTTGGAGCTCTCTCCTCCAGCTTTGGACTGCCGTTTCCTTTGTGGGTCCCCGTTGGCTGGCATGGCCCCCTCTGGGGCACAGGTCCTGTCCCTGACTCGAGGAGTGGTCCATGTGTGCTTCAAGTCAACTTCTAGCTCCAAAATTCTAAATAAACTCTATTCAGTGGCATTTCCCTGTGCTATTTTTTGAACATTTTGCATCTAGGTTGGCACATATGACTAAACCATTCCTTATCATTTTCATGGTACAGTAGAAATAACTCTTCATCGGGAACAAGGAAACCTAGCCTTGCTGAACTTGGGTGAGTAGTGGAATGCTTCTTCACCTCAGTGTTCTCTCCTGTAAAATGGGCATATTTATTCCTTGTCTACCCACCCAGCTGGGGCACATTGACATGAGGAACTAAACCCATTACATAAGTTGCGGGGTGGGGGGGAGCTTATGGTGCACCACAGGTGGACAGGACGAGTAGCATTTGGTGATGGGCATGTACTATAGACGAGGGAGCTGGCTGCAAATACAAGATTGCAATCCTAATTACCTTCAGATGCTGACCTATGCAAATATGCCTATTTTGCTTCTTTGGGAGGGGGAAGGGGAAGAGATGGGGTGGGATTCATTAACGTCCTGGCTTTTTTGCAGCAGTTTCAAGGAAAATCTTTAGGAGGGAAAAGAACAGCTGTTTTTCTGCACGCAGCGGTGGGAGAGAGATGGAGAAGAGCCCTTCCCTTCTCTTTTTTTTCATCCTTTTCTCTTCTGGGCTGTGAGGTACATTTGTCCACTAACAGCACACGCAACTCCCCTTAGACAAAGTCCGTAGACATTCCAGTCATTTCCGGTGTGTGGCCTTTTTACTTCTGAAACCTGTTTGCTGCGAGTTGCCCCGACACAGGAGGGCTGCCTGCATAGCGTTGGATGTAAGATGCCAGGCAGATGGCTTTTTTCCCTGGCAAGATAAGACTACATTAAGTATGATTTTATGAATAACCTCTCTCCCAGCCCCAGTCCCCGTGGGGGCCTCCCATGATTGGTCAGTTGTATGATTATAATGGGCATTAATTATACCCAGAAGCTAAGGACTAGCAGGCCTAATTTAACAAAGCCCTGGGTGATAGGGTGTGGGTAAACACAATAGGTTAAAAACAACTTCATTCTTCCTAAAGGACAAAGGAATTACTTCTTGAAAAATGAGCGATTTTAGGAAAACGGTTAAACAGAGGAGCAGGAAAAAAACACAGAAATGCTTCCAGCTTTTCTCCGTTTAGGGGAACACAGGCACATATGGATTAACCCTGTGTGGACCACAGTGGAGTCGGTAGAGGGCAGTCATCAACTCACCCCGGATGGGTGCTGGGAACACTTGGATTTCACAGACACTCCCTAACAAAAGGAATTCTCACAATTAAATGTACATTTAAGCCGAGAAACAGCTGGCCAACCTACACCCTGATGCAAACACCCTTTACAAGGCTTCCTCTTTGTTGTTGTTGTTTTTAAAAATATTTTTAAAAAATATGTTTAAATAATTCTTTATTGTTAAAAATATTACATATGCCCCCCCCCCCCCCTTTTTGGCCCCATTGACTCCTTCCAGCCCGGCCCCATCCCCCACCCCAGACCTTCAGCACCCTATTGTCTGTGTCCAAGGGTTATGCATGTTTGCATACAAGGTCTTTGGTTGATCACGTCCCACCCACCCACCCTCCCCCACCTTCCCTCCGGGAATCGGCCCTCTGTTCCATGCTTCCACGTTCTGGACCCACTCCGTTCCTCAGTTTATTTTGTACTTAGATTCCACACATGAGACAAGGCTTCCCTTCTTCATTCCACATGCTTCTTCAGCAGCTGTTTCCCAGGCTACAAACTTATCCTCAGCCGGCGGCGCTTGTCAACCAGGGTGCTCGCCAAAGTCCGGGGGGCTGTACGATAACATGCGTAAGAGCCAGCATGGGCACAGAGAGGCCACGCACACCTCAGAAGGAACTTTCTGGAAAGAGGGTGATGGGGAGCAGGAGGAAGACACACAGGTGAGGGAGGATGGCTTGTTCCTGGGAGGACAGCTGACTCTGGTGTCTGGCACATAGGACTGGACTTTTCATTTATTTCCTCCCTAAAGACCCCATGACTTCGGGGTACACAGGGAACCAGGCGGGGGTGTGGTAGCCCAGCTGCCGTACTGCTCATTTCCTTCAGAGCATGCGCCACATTGGCCAGAACACACCCCTCCCTAGCCTAGAATAGACCTTCCACGCACCTGAGGTGTTTCAGTCCAGGAGGCAAATGGTTTTGTGGCAGATCAGCTCGTTTGGTTTGATGGCCGAGGCAGTGAGCCTGAGCCCAGTTCCGTGTTCTTAGACTTTTCTACCAGGCCCCATGGCTCTGACCCTGTTATTTCCCAGCCCTCCTCTCCTACTGTGCTGCACTGGTTCACTCTGATCCGGCCACCTGGCCTTCTTGCTCCTCCTCCGATAGGCCTAGTTCTTGCCTCAAGGGCTTCCCACTCACCCTTCCGTCTGCCGAGAGCACTTTCCCCCCAGAAATAGTCATCGCTCCCACTCACTTGCATCAGGTCTCTGCTTAAAGACACCTTCTCTGCTCCCCTTTTTGGTTGTCATTGTCCCAAGTTACATCTTTATACATTGTGCGCCCAACAACATGGGTTTATGATTATTGTTTTATGTAGTTGTCTCTCTTTTAAATGATACAGGGGGGGAGAAAGAGGAGTTGTAAACCAAAAATAGATTAATGCTGTATTTTATACTTACTTCTGTTGATATAACCTTTAACAATGTTCCTTATTTCTGTGGGTGAATTTGAGTCATTATCTGAAAGACATTTCAGCCTGAAAAACTTCCATTAGCATTTCTTGTAAGGGAAATCTCCTAGAGACTAATTCCATTTTTGTTTATCTAGGAATGTCTTAATTTTTTCTTCATACCTGAAGATATTTTGGGCAGATAAGAATTCTTGGTTGGTAGGTTCCCCCCCACCCTGCCCCCTTTCAATATTTTTTGGCAGATCACCCCAAAGCTTTCTGGCCTCCATGGTTTCTGAAAAGGAATCATCTGTTAATCTTATTGAAACTCACTTGTACATGGAAAATTACTTCTCTCGTGGATTTTGAGATTCCCTCTTCATCTTTGTTTTACAGTTTGATTATACTTTATTTCTGAGTGAATCTCTTTGAATTTATCCTATTTGGAGTTTGTTGGGCCTCTTGGATGTGTAGATTAATGCTATCATTGAAATTGGGAAATTTTAGCCATTATTTCTGCAAATAATCCTTCCCTTTCTCTCCCTTCTTCCCTGGAACTCCAATTATGCATATGTTGGTATTCTTGATGGTGTCCTATATGTCTCTTAGGTTGTTAATGTTCCTTCATTCTGTTTTCCTTCTGCACCTCAGACTAGATAATCCCAATTAATTCAATTTCAAATTTTCCAGTTCTTTCTTCTGTCTGCTCAAATATGCTATTGAGCCCATCTAGTAAAATATCTTATTTTTTGTTATTGTAACTTTCAATTCCGGGGTTCCCGTTTGTTTTTTTAAAATAATTTATATATACTAGTATATAGATAAATATTTGTATATAGAGAATATACAAATATTCTCTATTTGGTGGTACATTGTGCCCATGGTTTCTTTTAATTCTTTGAACATATTTAAAAGAGTTGATATAAGGTATTAGTCTACCAAGTCCAACATCGAGGCTTGCTTAGGAACAGTTTGTATTGATTGCTTTTCTTCCTGTGAACAGGCCATCCATTTTTGTTTCTTTGCATACTTCATAATTTTTTGTTGAAAACTGGACATTTTGATTATTATAATGTGAGCAGCCTTGCAATACAGTGTTGTTTATTCGTTTGTTGGGGGAGGGGGGCTTCTGTTCTAACCTGACACTGTGGGGAAATGTGTCCTGTGGGCTTCTCTTCCTTATGCCACGCCAGGGTCCTCACCAAGCTCTTCAGAGATGGGTCCCAACTCTTAGTCCCTGGTGCCTGGTACCTGCTGGGATGAGGCTGCCTCCCCTCTCCCATTTCTACACGATCCACAACCACTTCCTACCAAAATGCTAAAGTCCTCACCTTGGCAGCTTCCTTCCCTTCCCTTCCCTTCCCTTTTCTTCTCTTCTCTTCCCGGGCTGTGTGACCATGTGATAAGCATACCTCTTCAGATGCAAGATGGCCCGAGTGGTTGTTAAGTAGTTAGGGTGGTTTACTTGGATGCACCCCATTCTCTCACCCATGCCTGGGTCACCACTCAGTCACCAGTTTGCCCAGGACTTTATCAGTTTTCACACTAAAAATTCTGAGTCTGCCTGGCCGGCATGGCTCAGTGGTTGAGCACCAACCTATGAACCAGGAGGTCACGGTTCGATTCCCAATCAGGGCACATGCCTGGGTTGCCAGCTCAGTCCCCAGTGAGGGCTTGCAGGAGGCAGCCGATCAATGATTCTTTCTCATCATTGATGCTTCTATCTCTCTTTCCCTTTCCCTTCCTCTCTGAACACACACACACACACACGTTTAAAAAATATTCTGAGCCTGGGACAACCTTCAATCTCAGACAAGTAGAGTCAATTAGTCACCCTACACCCATTCCTCCTCATGGAAGGCTGCTCCCACAGACCCTCCAAGGGGTGTATGTATTATAGGGTCTAGAAATCAGGGACCAAAGATAGAAGCACAGAAAAGAACCTACTTTGATCCAGATAAGGAAGTACAGTAGCCCAACCCCTAGACAGCCACAGTCCGCCATGCACGTCTCCCTCCACCTTGGTGAGAATACAAAACATGCTCCTTGCTTATACATTCATCCAGGAAGAGGTCGCTTGCTGCAGAAATGAATTTGACGACATGAATAGAACACAGGCTTTAAAGTGCGGGGATGAAGTAGCTAAGCCTTGTGCCGAAGTCAGAAGAGAAACAAGAATCTTAGGTCATGTATCTAAGTTTATGCAAACATTATCTAACTCTTATTTATTTGGTTAACACTCTGGAGCAGGAGAAAAAACGTCCAATGTTATAGTTTCGGCATCAAAAACACATGTAGAGCAGCCCTGGCTGGCCCACGCGGATGGAAACTGCCCCTTCCGAAGGGGCGTGGAGGAATGCCTTTGTATTGGTGAGTGCTCACGTTCCTGACTTAGCAGATCAAGGACAGATGTGAATGGATTTCTCCACTTCATCGCCCACAGGGAGCGTGCGACTGAAGGCGGCTGGGAGAAAGTGCACAGAGCACAGCATTCTCTCTGGAAATGGACTTATTTTCATGAGCCAACTAGGAGGCATCTGGGGTGGATGGGTCCCGATTTGGAGGTACAAGGGCGATGCCGGAGTTTCTCCCGGTGTTACAGGAAGTCCCTTTTCCTCCCTCAGGGAAAGGTCCCCTTCAAAACAATGCCCAGCTGCCTCTTCTGTCTGGGGGAATGGCCCGGGGGAGGGGGGGGTGAACGGGGCTGGGTAGAGGGTAATTCACTTGATGCTGTGCATCAGCTGATTTGATTTGCAGAATGGTCTGCGGAGGACGCCCTTGCAGGTCGTCAGGCCTTTGTGCAAGAATGCTTGGGGCTGATGTGTTTCCAACTCACGCCTCGCTGAGCCCAGATTTTAATAAGGAATCATATGGGCATAGACCCTACAACACGTATACCCCTTGGAGGATCTGGGGGAGCAGCCTTCGATGACACACATTAGTCTTTCCACATTTGGGGAGACAAATAAAAGCCATGAATTGCTTCACATCAAATCAGGTCAGACCGCACCACTGAGTGAGTCTAAGCGCCAAACATCCGGGTCCACGCTTGGTCCTGCTGGACTCTGAGTTCAGCCAGTCCTGGCCCTGGTGTTGCCTGGCCTCCTCTCTGGGCCCCAGGCCTGGGTGCTGTGCTGAGTCCCCAGGCCCTGCTGGGTTCCTCAGTTGCATGGGCCCTTAGCACCCACCCTCCCTTCATCGAACCCTCAAGAAGGAAGATGGGTGGGCTCACAAAAAGCAAAAGTCTGACTCATTTTTCCAAGAATGAGACACCCTTGGACTCCCTGCCGGAGACCCCCATAGCGTGAGAACATTCCAGGGGTCTTGCACTATGAATGTTTCCAGGGCAGCAGGGGAGGGCCTCTGTCCACACACAGGGAGCCTGGCTCAGTATGTACCAACCACTCACCTGCAGATGCTTCTGGGAAAGAAGTCGAAGGTGCCCCCAAGGTGGGCAGGCGTCTCCCTGACTCGGAGGTGAACTCAGGGACACACAGAACTGAAGGGTTTGTGGGCGAGGCCCAGGTGAACTTCCCGGCAAGGAGAATGGGGAGACCTGTGAGCCCAGGCCTTCCCCGTGGGGGTGTGAGTGTCACTCTGAGCTCAGTCGCTGTCCTCTCCCTCTTCCCTGGTTTCTGACCAGGAGGAAGCAAAGGGCCCAGAGAAGAGAGGCCAAAGCCATGAGGAAGTGTGGGTGCTGCAGGGCTGGGGGCCGCGGGGCTGGTGGGGCTGGGGCTGGGGACAGCGGGGCGGAGCGTGGAGGCCCTCCCTGTCCCTGCTACACATGCCATGGCCTGGTGGGCGACAACTGGTTCCTGGCTAAGTCACACTTACAAGGGCACAGCTGGCGGGCCTGGCCTGGGGCTCTCTGGGGCTGCAGTAAGTTGGGGCCACCCAATCGAACTTCTGCCTCTTCAGGCAAATGGGGAATGTCTTTCAAGACGGTGCAAAAGCCTCGCTCTTCAGGGGGAACCGAGGACCCAGGGAACTGCAGCAGGAAGGCGGCTTCTTGGTCCCCTGTGTCTCAGCCAGTGTTCCAGCCTTCAAAGAGCCAGGTAGGTGGCTGGCAAGCTGCCTGAAAGGAGTGAAATCTTCCACGAGAACTTTCGGTCTCTTTCTTCTCCGTTTCGGAGGGACTTGGCCCACATCCTTGCTGGGGAGAAAGTGCCCCCCGAGAGCTGGGCATGGGGAAGGCGCAGGGGAGGGGGAGGGGTGCTTGCTCTGATGCCCCAGGCCAGGGAGGGTCCAGGTGGGCACCCTGGAAACAAGAGATGGCACAGAAGGGCAGCCTCACCCGACTGCCACTCGCTTGTGGTGGCTCCTTGCCGGGCACTGTGCTGCGGGCTGTATATGGGGACCACCGTCCTATGTCACCGACTCTAAAACAGACACCCAGGACATACTTTACCCTCACCACGGTCTGGATGGGTCTGGCTGTTCGTAGCATCTTAGCAAGGAGTCCTAGTTTGACCAGCAGCATTTTTTAAAAAACATATTTTCAGTGAGTGGTGCAGAAAATAATGGTGCCTCCTATAACTGGAGAGAAGCCACGCTGTGAAGCTACACGCATCAGGGTTTCAAGCCTGGCTTTCACTGCTTTTTAACAAGTTGATTAGTTCCTTAGACTCTCTGAACCTCAGTGTCTCCACCTGTGAAATGGGAATAATAATGACCCCCACCTGGAAATACTGTCTTGTGTACAGAAAATGCCTGAAGTGGGGCGGGGGGAGGGGGGGATGCTCAGTCAACTGAAGTTTCTTTATTATTAATTATTATTATTATTATTATGATGATGATGATGATAATGACGATGGACAGACATAGGACCTTTCATGGCATCACATCTTTTACACTCTGCCCCTGGGGCCCTGCCACCCTGTCCACTTAGCTCTCCAGTTGCTAGGCTGCTGACACCTGACATGTCCAGTCACTGCCCCCATGACACTCAGGCAAGCTGGGTCCATAGCCCAGGCCCTCCCTAGGACCCCAGTTCGCAGACAGTTCCCTCTGCTACTTCTCATCACAAGCCTGGGAAGAAGGGACCATGAGGCCCTTTCCCAGATGAGGAAATAGAGGCTCAGAGAGGTTTAGTGTCAGATCCAAGCTCACACAGCCAAGGTGTGGACATAGCCTAGATTTGAGCTCAGGGACGACCACAATGACCTGGTGACCTCCTGCCCTCTTACAGCCAGAGGTTAGACCAGCTGCCTGGGGACCTACTGTTTGCCACGGAATCCAACAAAGCCTGAAGCAGGAGAAAGCCCAGCTGCTTAGGGACCTCAGCCTGTTTTCAGAATGAAGAGCTGTACCCTAGGCCCACCCCCAGCCCCAGGAGGGAGGAGGGGGCTGGGAGCGCCTCCAGGGGCCCCGCCCAGCACTGACCCTTTGGGCTTGTTCCAGAGGAAGATTAGTGATGCCCTTGCTGGGAACTCCCACAAATCTGCTCAGGAAGAATATGACCACAAGAACTTTCTAGAAAATATGGCTTCCACTGCTCTCCCTTAGCCCCATTCCTGTGGGTGGTTATAACCTGACCAAAAAAGAGGAAAGAATTTCAGGAATCCTCATCTGAAGATAGCCATAAAATTCCAGCCTCCGGCAGCCATAAAAAATTCCCTTCCACCCCAGTGACCCTTCTTCTGCTCCCTTTGTCCAGAATGTTCCCTCCCAGCCCACTCTACCTAGTGAACTCTCAGACCCTCTTCAAAGCCCAGCTCCAATGTCACCTCCTCTGAGATGCCATCCCGGATTTACCCAGGAATATGGTCAGTGCCCCCTCAGAGGTTGCAGATAGCTCTTAGAGACCTGTTACTGGAGTTGTCAGTTTACTTATCCGTCATCCTCAGCAGACAGCACAGTGCTCAGTATACAGTAGGTGCTCAATAAATGCAGAGGCCACAAATATATTCATGAATAAAAACCTGTTTAGCTAAGTTTACGCTGGAAATTGCAAGCGAGCCATAGATGAGGTCCTTGCACCAGCCGGTTCTGGTACATTTGATTTGAAGGTTTATGACAGGGGCCATAATAAAAGAACCCACACTTGCCAAAGCCTCCGCTTTAGAGGCCTGGATAGAGTCTGGTGGGTTCAGGTCCTGGTAGCCTTGTCTTTACTGCCCTCTTGTGGCCAAAAGTTGCTGCTGCAGCAGAAAAAAACGAGCTTTCGTTGAGGCCACAGAGGGGGGAGATTTTGTCTCCTGAAGCAGATTTTTTAGGATCCCTGAGTCATGTTGAGCCCAGTCCCAAATACCCTGTTTGTATCTGTGATCCTTTGTTCAATGGCTTGAAAATATGTTTAAAAGACTAATAGAGCATGGACGCAGACAGTGGGGTGAGGAGGGCCTGGAGCGGGGTGTTGGGGTAAGCTGGAAGGGTTCGATGTGGGGGAAAAGGGGACATGTGCAATACTTCCAGCAATAAAGATTTTTTATAAATTAAAAAAAAATTTAAAGAATAATAGATAACTAATAGAGTCTGATGAGCCTCAAAATGAACATCAAAGAAATGCCAATAAATGAGGGAGGGAGGGAGGGAGGGAAGGAGGGAGGAAGGGAGGGAGGAGAAAGAAAGAAAGAAAGAAAGAAAGAAAGAAAGAAAGAAAGAAAGAAAGAAAGAAAGAAAGAAAGAAAGAAAGAAAGAAAGAAAGAAAGACCGGCCAAATGTTCATCACCTCTGGCTTAGGACTGTGCTGGGTACGTGGGTGAGGAAGGGGAGGGTGTGACAAAGTGTGTGGCATATTTCTGCTCTCAGAGACCTCACACCCTGTTTGTAACGCCTCCACTAAAAGCAACTAGCTCAGGATGACACTGAATGATACTGTCTACTAATAAAGAATCATAAAATACCTGTCAACCTGACAGCCAAGGTTTGGAATCAGACAGCTCTGCGCGTCTATCCTGGCCCCACCACTCACTGCCTACATGACCTTGGACGAGTTACTTCATGACTCTGAACGTCTCCTCACCTGCAAAATGGGTCCAGTAACAGCTCTTCCCGGGTCACGGTGATTGAATGAGATGACAGGTGCCAAGACCTTAGCAGGGGGCCCAGTGCGGAGTAAATCCCATAAGTATGTGAGCCATTCTTGTTATAAGTAGTAAGACGTAATAAAGAGCTGGACAAATACATTCCTAATCATGTCCTTCTCAAGGCAGATCATGTCTTTAAAGTTTTCAGAGCCCATTGCAATAAGGTGTTTATAATATGACAGCGAATCATGAGCAAGATGACCCATAGGGCATCTTTGTCTCCAGGCTGCATGGAAAAGATGGGCTGCCACCTGCCTCTAGCAAGTCAAGTTTAATTCCCCGCTCCTTAACCCGCAGCAGACATCACTAATCAATCACGATGCCCTTCTACCCTACGGTAGACATCACTAATCGATCATAGCCCTCCTTCTCAGAGACCATGCATATAATCTCAGGGGTTATGATCAAGCTCCAGGCAGTCACACCAATTAAGCAGAGTAGGAAAATGGCCTAAAATCTAATTTACCTTTCTGGGTCTTGACACACAGGTAGATTAAAGATGTATAGAGAAAGGGGGAGGGGGGCATTTTAGCTAGAGGAAGTAATGGACGCTGAATGTCAAGTAAGAAGACAGATCTGATAGGGAAAGGAAGTGAGAGAGAGAGGGGCTGCCATCTGGAGCCCAGGATGCCTGGCTGACTCGTGCAGGAGGCAAAGGGAATCACAGAGGGTTGTCAGGCCATAAGGATGTGGCAGCTGCCCTGAGGGGCAGGGTCTCTCTGGTGGCCAGCGCCAGGCAGATTGACCAGTGGCCTGAGTCCTGAGAAGAGGTGAGCAGGGTTGGAACTCAGGACCAGGTGCTGAGGGAGATAAGCACCAGGGGTACCGGGAAGGAAGCTGTTGTGGGCTTCGTGACGCCTGGCACATCAGAATGAAGGAAGTGGGGCCTCAGAGCTGCGTCTCTGACCTTGAGTTCTGCGGGCTGGGAGAATAAGGGCACCTCCAGCAGGAAGCGGGGTTGGGGCACAGGGAGAGGATGCGCTTTGTCTCAGCCAAGGAGGAGGAGGTGGCTTTGGGACAACCAGTGGCAATTTCCTGTGGGCAGCTGGAAAGGAGAGATTGGAATCAGGGGGAGAGCTGCAGAGATTAGAGAGGGAGAGCGAGAGGGAGAGAGAAAAAGGTTAATGCTTTCCAGTCCAGCCTCGCTTTCACTGAGAGCATGTTGGGTAGAGAAGAGAGAGTGCGTTCAGGAAAAAGATGAACTGGGTGAAGGTCATGGCTTAATTAAGAGGCATCTGCTGCAATCCAGTTATTCCAAAAGATACTGCATATCTGGGTCAAGTGTCTTTTTCATGATATCACCAAAAATGAGTAGGAAAAAAAATGCGGGTTTTTTTTGTAATAGGGAACAGTAAGTCTCACTCCCAGGACCCCTAATGCTCCTATTGCTAAGAAAGAAAGTGTATGTTTAACTGAAATACCCAAGCAATCAGAAGGGAGGTCAGAGGGATGATTCCTTCATTAGGAGACTCCATTTCCTAATGCATAACGAAGTCACTGAGGCTCGAAGGTCAAGCAGGCCTGGATTTGAACCTTAGCTCCACCACTTCCTAGCTGTGTGACCTTGGACAAGATACTTAACCTCTCTGAACCTTTGGTCCCTCACCCATAAAATGGAGATAATAGACTACCTAACTCATAGGGCTGTGGTAGCAATCAAATGAAATAATGTATATACAGGGTTAGTCCTCTACTTGACGCGAAATAAGGGCTGAGTGTATCAGTTATCTTTCTGTCCTATCACCCAACTTTTTTTAGGGACAGATTTTAATCAACCAGGGCATGCTTTCATGGCTCATAGGATTCTGGGAAGTCCTCTGAGGGAGACAGAGAAGCTGAACAATGAGATGAACCAGCAGGTTACATTTCTTCTGTCTAAATCCATTGCTTTTGTCTAAACACACTGTCTAGTCAGGGACACAGTAAGAAGGGCAATTTGTTGTAGGAGTGTGAAACTCACAGTAGAAGAAGAATAATATGAATATTTACTGAGCAAGCACTATATGCCAGGAACTCTTGTGTGCATGTGCTAACTCTGTCTTCATCATGACTCGTGAGGGAGCTACCATCCCATTTCACAGGCGGATCACTGAGGTCCAGAGACGTTAACAAATGTCCCCAGGCTCCAACAGCTACTAAGTGACAGAAGAAAGTTTTGAACCCAGGAGGTCTGACTGCAGAGCCTATACTCCTAACATTACAAGTAGCAGGAAGGATGTTGCCAGCATCTAGTGGGGAGGGGCCTTGGATAAGGCCACACATGCACATGACAGCCACCTCCACCCCAACGAAGACATATCTGGGCTAAAATTTCAATGGTACCAAGGTTGAAAAACCCGAATATAGACCTAAGAATGGCCAATATACAATATACGAAGGCAGAGGCCACAAGTGCAGCGTTCAAGTCCCTCGGGTCCAAATCCTGCCCCTTTCCCCACCCCACCCCCATCCTCCCATCCCCACAGGTAAGCATCCCTTGCCTTCCTGTTGGTATTTCCTCCTCTGCTCCAAGGACCACTTCCCTGGGATAGATTCCAGGCCACGTCCTGCTGCTTGGCGCCCGCTGTGTGTCTATGCTGAGGATGATGGATGTTCTGTGCTCAGGGCCATGCGCGTGTGTACGCAGCCCTGACGTCTTCTGTGCGCCCCGCGTCCTGGAGTGTAATTTATTAGGCTTAATCCCTGTCCGGGGTAATGGTAAGCCTTCCCTGTGGAAAAGCTGGGGAGGAGGCTGTGCCCCATTACTATTTTATTAGGACACCGCTGGGCATTCCAGGGGTCCCTGAGTAGGCATCACGTGCTCCTCGGATGATTTAGACAAGAAGCCCTCCTGCCTCCGCCCCCTTTCCCCAAGCAGGGGGCTTGATCCTCCCAAAACGCAGGACAAATATCCACAGATTTCCATGCACACATCCCACGCTCCCTTCTGATGACTAAATTCCTTCTCCTCGCTTCACGCCAACTGTGTGCTTCCACAGCGGGGGAATACACGCAGATTTGAAGGCATGCAATCGGGCATTTACTGCTTTCTCAACGATGCGCGCAGGAGATCCGAAAGCTCACGTCCCCAGCAAAGGCTTCTAACCTCCAAACCTGTGCTTTCGGTTTCTTCTGAAATCAGCACCGGTGGAGGCTGCTGAGGCAAGTTAGCGTTTCACAAATTGTCTCTCCTCCTCCAGCCCGCCTGTCTCAATTTGCAGAGTGAGGGGGGGAGGCGTGGAATTATCAGGAGACACCCAGCCCCTGCTCCCCATCAATCATCTGGCTTTGCCATAATTCCCCCCTCCCTTCCTTCCCATGTGCAGGGTCAGCTTCTACATACCCTAGGTTCCGGTCGGTTTGAAGGTCACTGGTTACTAATTCCCCGACTCACTAAGGTAAATTGCGTGTTGCATGCTCATTTCAGCTCAGAGATGTCTTCTCTTGGGTCCTTTTCGTCCCATCCTCTTGCACGAAGTCTCCCATTGATTTGATATGCAAATGATTCACGGACCTTTCCCCCTCATACTGCAAAGGGCTCACCCCTTGTCCAAGGTCACCCTTCATCACCCACCTTGCAGCTTCCCTCGTTGCTATGGGACCAGCAGTGGGCCCTGAGAGGCTGCAGAATCAGAAACTTACATTTAATCCTAACACTACACTCACTGAGATCCCTTGGGTAACACAGGTGTAGACCCAAGAATGGCCAATATGCTCTTAAGGCGAAGGCGGGCCCACAAATTCAGTGTCTAAGTCCCTGGGGCCTAGGTCCCCCTCTCCCCAGGAGAGCATCCTTTGCATTCCAGTTGGTATTTCCTTGATTGCCCTCTCTGAGCCTGTCTCCTCACACGGCAAAGGCAAGTCATTTTCAGTCACATGTTGCTTAATGAGAGGCTATAGCCTAAAAAAATGCATCATTGGGTGATTTTGTCATTGTGTGAACATCACAGAGTGCACTAACACAGACCGAGGTGGTCTAGCCTACTGCACACCTGGGCTGGATGGTCAGCCAATGGCTTCTTGGCTACAACCCTGTACAGCATGTGACTATGCTGAATACTGTAGGCAACTGTAACTCAATGTTAAGTGTTGTGTATCTAGACATGGAAAAGGTACAGGAAAAATATGATCTAGATCAGCAGTTCTCAACCTGTGGGTCGCAACCCCTTTGGGGGTCGAACGACCCTTTCACAGGGGTCACCTAAGACTATCAGAAAACACATATATAGTTACATATTGTTTTTGTGATTAATCACTATACTTTAATTATGTTCAATTTGTAACAATGAAATTGGGGGTCACCACAACATGAGGAACTGTATTAAAGGGTCGCGGCATTAGGAAGGTTGAGAACCACTGATCTAGATCAAAGGTGGTACACCTGCAGAGGGCGCTCACCATGCATGGAGCTTGCAGGGCAAGACATTGCTCTGGATGAGTCAGGATTGAGGGTGAGTGAATGTGAAGACCTAGGACATTACTATTCGCTACTGCAGACTCTATAAACACTGCACACCTCGGCTACACTAAATTCACAAAACAACAGGAGATGAAACCAACCGCAAGAGAAAATGGTGCAATCAATAGACGCGGTAAGCACGAGATGTCTGAGGCTGTTGCTGGCATAAGACAGCACACCGTTTTAGAGCACTGTTTTTTGTTAGTAGAAAGAGCACACTGTAAAATAACCATAAAAAGCATAGTATAGTAAATACGTGAACCAGCAACCGTTGTTTGTTATCATTATCAAGTGTTATGTGATTGCAAGTGCTATACTTCCTACTCCGGCTCCTCAGGAGGTGTGTTTACACCACAGACACGCTAGCGATGGGTTGTGTTATGAGCAATGCGATAGGAATTACTTGACTCTGCTAGACTCTTATGAAACCACTGTTGTGTATGTGGTCTGTTGTTGACCGAAACGTCACTGAGGCACGTGACTCAGATTCATTGTGTTGGGGTGAATGGCAGATGAAATAATGCATGTGAAAGCGGTTTTCGAACCTCAAGGTGCAATTTAAATATTTTGATTCGGTTCTGCCATTTTGCTGTGAATTGATGAAGAAGCATTAGGATGATGTGAAATGCAATACAATAGTCTCTCCTTACCCACAGTTTCTCTTTCTGAAACAGTGCAAACATGTTAAATGGAAAATCCCAGAAATAAAACAACCCGTATGTTTTAAAACGCACACCGCTCTGAGTAGCATGATGAAATCTGTCGCCATCTCAGTGTTCAGATGGACCGTCATGAGATCACAGTGCTTGTGCTGGAGTCGTCCTGATTTTACCTTCAGATAACATTTATTACAGTACTAGAGGCCGTGTGCATGGGTAGGGTCCCTAGGCCTGGCCATCGATCAGGGCGTGATCAGGTTCCCCCACCTCCCCACTCCTTGCCTCCTCCTCCCCTCGCTCCCTCAGCACCTCACTGCTCCCACCACTGGTCGCCCGCCATGTTCCATGCCACCCCCGGTGGCCAGTGCACATCATAGGGAGTGATCAAACTCCTGTTCTCCAGGTCGAACTTCCAAGGGGACACTTTGCATATTAGCCTTTTATATATATAGATACTGTTATCATTGCCCTATTGAATTGTTAGTTGTTGCTCATCTCTAACTGTGCCTAATTTATAAATTAAACTTTATCATAGATAAGCATACATGTCTAGGAAAAAACATAGTCGACAGCAGTGATGGTGAACCTATGACACGCGTGTCAGAGGTGACACACAAACTCATTTTTTTGGTTGATTTTTCTTTGTTAAATGGCATTTAAATATATTTTTAAAATATCAAAATATAAGTCTTTGTTTTACTATGGTTGCAAATATCAAAAAATTTCTATATGTGACACGGCACCAGAGTTAAGTTAGGGTTTTTCAAAATGCTGACACGCCGAGCTCAAAAGGTTCGCCATCACTGGTCTACAGTATAGGGGTCAACACTATGCTCCATTTCAGGCATTTACTGGGGGAGGGGGGTGTCTTGGAACATACCCCTGAGGATAAGGGGGGACTACAGCAGCTCCTCCTCTCAGGTACAGTAAGAGCCCCAGGCTTGGTCTGAGCTGGGTGAGGCCACCGTGCAGAGTGTCACCAACTTATGAGCTGATCAGGTGACGGGAGAAGAAAGAGGGCCACTGGGCATCGCTGCCTCTAAGGCGGGTCCGAGTTTCCGCATGTGAACACCCTAATGGTCAGCCTCCCCCGGGGAGACTAGCTGACGATGGAAGTCGATAGGAGGACTTCTCCTTCCCTTCCCGCTGGACGTCCGGCAATGCAGTCACGGAGGGAAAGTTCGCACTCTAAGTTTCGAAGTCATTTCTGTTGAGCTCATCAATAATTGCCTTATAAGAACTAGCCCATGCCTAAGAAGCGTTTTAAGCCTTTTTAAGCTCCAAAGATTAGGGTGGA
Organism: Myotis myotis; assembly: GCF_014108235.1. Taxonomy (NCBI): domain Eukaryota; kingdom Metazoa; phylum Chordata; class Mammalia; order Chiroptera; family Vespertilionidae; genus Myotis; species Myotis myotis. The sequence continues at coordinate 9,007,598 of NW_023416319.1, read as the reverse complement.
ACAGGGAGGGGGTGGGGGGCAGGCAGATAAACAACAGAAGGGAGAGCATCCTCCATGCAGAGAAGTAGGTTCTGTACTTTGGTTAGATTAATCCCCAAATTGAAACCGGCCCTGAGCATCATTCTGAGAACGGAGAGGCGAGATAAGAGAAAGCCCTCCGCAAAGCCCCGCATTGAGCTGTTTGTGGAAATGCAGGCTGCGTCCTTTCCCTGCAGCCAAAGGACAGAGGAGCCCGCAGAGGGCAAATAGAGGGTGAGAGCTTCCGAGGACAGTGGGGGACGTGGAGGAGGAGGAGGAAGAGCAGCAGGGGCCACGGGGGTGATGCCCGCACGGTCTGCCAAGCCACCGATGCGTCTCTCCCTCCCAGCCTGGGGACCCCTGACCGGCCTGTTTCCACACCATGGAAAGCATAAGTGCTGGGTTCTGCAAATAAGGAGCCAGGCAGGCTGGCTCTGCTTCTGTCCAGGCAGGACTTTCACACTCACCTGCAGAAGCCACCCCCTCTCTGGTATGCCTGCCTTCCAGTCCCGAGACCATGGCCAGGCTTTGGCTCCAGCCCTGGGCAATGGGAGTGCTGTGTTTGGGTCTTGGTGGGTCTGTAGGAAGGTGAGACCTAGAGTGTCATTTCAAAAGCTCTGTGGGACCCAGCCAGCGTGGCTTAGTGCTTGAGCATTGACCTATGAACCAGGAGGTCACAGTTTGATTCCCTGTCAGGGTACATGCCCAGGATGTGGGCTGAATCCCCAGTAGGGGGCATGCAGGAGGCAGCTGATCAATGATTCTCTCTCATCATTGATGTTTCTATCTCTCTCTCTCCCTTTCCCTTCCTCCCTGAAGTCAGTAAAAAATATCTATAATAATAATAATAAAAGCATAATATGCTAATTAGACTGGACGTCCTTCCAGACCTTTCGGACAAAGCTGGGGTGTGAGGGAAGCCCAGGTCCTGGGTGCTTGCCAGTGGCCGGAGGGAAGCCTGAGTCCTGGGTGCCAGAGAGAAACTCAGGTCCCGAGAGCGAGAGGGAAGCCAGTGCCGGCAGCCGGGGGAAGGAAGGCCTATTCTTGCACCAATTTTGTGCATCGGGCCTCTAGCATGTACATATTTTTAAAAGCTACCTGGGAAAGGTGCCCAAGAAGACCCTGGGCTCCCCATTCTCGCTTCTCCAGGCTCCGTGAGCACAGGAAGGACACCTGCTGACGGGACGTGGGAACCTCGGGGACATTGCAGTTTCAAGTGCTGCTGACTGACTCAGCTCAGGGGCGCACGGCCTTCTCTGTCATTAATTTCCTTCACCCACAATCGTGTGGGGAGGGAGGAGGCTGGGCTGGATGCCTGTCCAGGATCTGAGATATTCCCAGGAGTGTGGGTGGGGGAACGGGCGGCGGGACAAGGAGAACGTTCCAGAAAAGGCAACAGTCCATGCAACCAGCTGAGGGAGGCTGGGGAGAGGCACTGATGGGAGCTACACTGTCTCAACTTGTTTTCTTGGGTTTTAAGTGGCATCCAACTCATTCCTTCTAATCCCTCCCCTTTTTCCTGCTGCAATTTATGTCTTCATCTTTTGAAAAAAATTAAATGTATGAATATTTTATATAAAATGTTTAAATGCTTATGCGAACCACTGAAATATACCCTTTAAAAGTAATTTTTTAAGAAATTGTATAAAATGATATGTGCATAGGATTAAAAAATAATGGCATTAAATGGCTTACAATAATAAAACAACCCTCCCCTCGAAAAGGCCCAGAGACTATTTCTTTTTCATTTTAAAACTTGTTTCTACTTTTAGTTCTTCTGGTGGTTGCTTCCACATTTCCATCTATTATGCTTCCATCAGCACTTCTTATTTTATTGATTATGCACTTTGTGACCTTCGACCTTTGGACAGATGACCTTACCTATAACCTTCAGATAGAAGAGGGTTTAGCTCCCTCACAAATACTCACCCACCTCTCCTCCTTCCTTCTTCCCAAGAGAACTAACAGCAAGGCTCTTAGTTCCTCTATTAGTCAAGTTTGTCTAAATAGTGCATGCATTTATATATTTTTTAATGTTTATTTATACACATACATGTAAGTATGTAGATGCTACCGTGTCTTGCTTTCCTGCCCTTTACTGTTTCTCTTACCACGTCTTCATCTCCATCAGGGGTGGGGAACATCTGGCCCGTGGGCCATGTGAGGCCTGAAAAATCATTTGGTCTGGCCCTGCCAAGGCAACCACAGGCGAGACTTGAAATTCAATAAATCTAGAAGCTTCTTTCATAGCAACATAAATTTATATCTAGTGAATTATATTAAGTGAGTGGTGTTATAAATATCCAAATGGCCCTTGGCAGGAAAAAGGTTCCCCACCCCTGCTCTGCATGACCTCACCGCAGTTGAGAAATGCAGGGGGTTGGGTGAAAGTACCACTCACAACGCATGAGGAGCTCACCAGCCTGGAAACTGGCCCAGACGCAAAGAACGGATCAAGGCCCAGCCCGCTTTTGCTGGTAGATGGTCAGATGCCAAAACCAAGGCTGCCCCTCGAGGCAGAAAGCCCTGGAAGCAGATGGCACAGGCCTCCTCTTGCCTGCGTGGACCCCCTTCTGTAATCTTCTCTCTTGGCCGGCCAGATCCCGGTTATTGACTGCATCACCACCCCCTCCAGGAAGTCACCCACACCAACAGTCGGCACGCCTCCTCTCACCCAGGAGTCCCTGCTCTGCTTCTCTGTTTCTTGCACTCCTTCAGCCTATCATAGATTCAGCAATATCCTGTGCTTAGAAGCTGAGAACACAGGCAAATACAAGACAGGCTGGGGCCCTGAACTCTGGGAGGGGCGCTTAAGAGGTCATTGAAGGGGACAGCCAATAAGTAAATTCACTCCGGATTGTGGGAGTACCAGAAAGGATGTCAAGATAGAAAATAGTAGCCCTTCTCTTCTCTGAAAAGAAGCTGAAGCAGAGAATGCAGAGGAACCACGCTTGCACAGAGCAGCCTGACGGGAGGTCCGAGAAGAGGAAAGTGAATGCGCAAAGGGCCTGTGGCAGTGACAGGGGGCAGGGTGTGTTTCAGGAACTGAGAGGAGGCCCTTCAGCTGGAGTTTTGCAGATGAAGGATAGAATGGTCCAAGGTGAGCTTGTCAGGGCTTGGCTGGCCAAGTCAGGAGTTTGATTTTATTCTAAGCACAACTAGAAGGCGCTGAAAGATCTCACCAGGGAAGCTACAATGACCCCATTTTTGTGCTTGAAGATGTCCTTTCTGGAGAAGGAACCAGAGGCATCAATGAGGTTTCTCTTTCCTAACCTCATCTTTCTGGGGGGGAGAGGACCATCTCCTCTCCAGTTGTTACATCGTGGCCAGCCCGTGGTGCAGGGGCCTGGGAGAAAGGAAGGTGCTCAACAGAAAAGCCATTCATGCCAAGATGCCTGTTTGGCCACATTTAATACCGAGTTTCTCACATCACAACCCCGCAGGAAGTGCGCCAGGGTGGGCACGTCGTCTCCCGGGTGAGTGGAGGCTGCCTGGGCAGGGAAGGCGGCGGCCCCGCAGCATTCCGTCCCCGGGATTTCAAAAAGGAAAACCGGAGGCTGGAATCACAGCCCGATGCACTCAGTCCTCTATTAACATTTTTTTTTTTCACACCTGAACTCCTTCCTCGGTCTCCCTGGCTCCACAGCAGGGGTCCCCATGTGATTGCTGCCGGGATCCACCCCCACTTTCAGGGAACGGGGTTTGAGGCGCTGCCCCTCCACTTTTCAAAGCCTTTCCCCTGGTCATCAGAGAGTGTCTGGTTGGGGTTGGGCTCTGTGAAATCGGGACTCCCTCCCCCGCCTCCTCTGCCTTCCCCGACCCTCCCCCCACCCCTCCACTTTTCCTCTCCTTTATATGGAGTTATCTGTTCAGAGCAAAGCCATCTCCTAGCACTGCCGAATGGGGCCTTATCTCCCATCAAAGCCATAGAACCTTTCCCGGGCCCAGCCAGCGGTGTCTGTCACAACTTTCACCGTCGCTGGAGGCAGCGCTTCCCCTCTTGGACTTGGGAAGGGGAATGTCACTTGCGAAGGCCCAGCACAGACTGGTGCCTGGGGATTAAGGTTATGTTTTGCTAATTAAAGCAAAGCTTGAGCCAGCCTCTGCTCTGTAAGGCACGCAGTTTAGTGGTCAGGGGCCCTGGGGTCAGGAGGCCTTAGTTCACATTCTGGCTACACGAGGGACCAGCAATGGGATGGACAGCAGGCCATTTAACTTCTCTGAGACTCAGTTTTCTTATCTGTAAAATGGGGCTAAGGAATGTAGTGCCCTCTACTTCAGGTTCTTCAGAGGATTAACTATAGTTAAAATACATGGAAAGCACTTTGCTCATGGAAACAGTCAAGGAGGTTTCCTGCCATTGTAACTAGTGAAATGCCACCAGATTCTGTGGGTGCTGATCATAGAGGAGGCACAGAAGTTTCTAGAGATGCCATGGGAAGCAACGAAAGGGGAGGATAACCTAGCATCTCCCTTCCTTCTTCCCCCAATCCTTCCCTAGCGCCCCCCAGTGGCCAAACCTGCTCAGAAGCCACAGGGCAGGAGAGCTTGACAAAGGGAGTTCCCTCCATACAAAATAAAGCAGGGGAAGGACGGGAATGGATCTGAGGACAGACAGACATCCCCATGCAGTGTACACACGTGTGCACATTTTCACACTCTGGGCACATGTGGTCTAGGTTGCATGCTCATACTTAAAACGCATCAAGAAATAACAGCAAAGCACTTTACACAATCAACCCCCAAATACCTCTAAGGTAAGGAAACAGGCTCAGAGGGATTGATTTCCCAAGATCCCCTGCATGATCAGCCTGGATCCAGAACGTCTCGCCCAGTGCCTGAGCTGCAGACCAACCCGCCACCCGCACGTCAGTCACCTCGGACTCAAGACCAGGGTCCCGCCTCATTGTGAAGTGGCCTGAGGTGCCACCCTCTCTCAGCCACGAATAAGGGCCTGCTCTTTCAGGAAACTTCCCTGGGCAATCTTTTCTCCTGCTTTCATTTTCACACACATGCCCTCTGTCACTTAAAATCACTTCCCCGGCAACACGCAGGTGGTACAGGAAAAGTGAAAGGGTCACTTACCCCCCAGATAAGTACATAAATGAATAGTAGCTTTGGGGAAGAAAAATATTGAATTCTGTTCACACAAATGCAGTGTAAAGTAGTTCCTGACAAGAAATCTAAATAATTGGCCTCCTCCCCCTCCCCTAAGGCTCCAGGTAAGTCTGGGAAGGTCCTGGGCAAAACGCAGGGGAGTGAACACCCATCAGCCCTAGCCGGTTTGGCTCAGTGGATAGAGCCTGCGGACTGAAGGGTTCCTGGTTTGATTCTGGTCAAGGGCACATGCCCGGGTTGTAGGCTCAATCTCCAGTAGGGGGCATACAGGAGGCAGCTAATCAATGATTCTCTGTCATCATTGATGTTTTTATCTCTCTCTCCCTCTCCCTTCTACTCTGGAATCAATAAAAATATATTTAAAAGTAAATAAAATAAAGCCACCCATCACCTGTAGCCCTGTCAACTCAAAGAGCAAGATACCCCTGCCCACCAGGCCCCCACCCGCCAGGCCCCCGCCCGTGGGCCTGCTCCTCCTCACCACCCAAGACCAGGGCTGAGGGGAAGTCAGCAGGTATTCAGTGAGCAGGCAAGCACGCCAGCAAAATGTGTTTCTGTACCTCTGGTGTGGCTCTTCTGTTCAGTGGTTGAGCATCGACCTATGAACCAGGAGGTCACGGTTCGATTCCCAGTCAGGGCACATGCCCAGGTTGTGGGCTCAGTCCCCAGAAGGGGGCATGCAGGAGGCAGCTGATCAATGATTCTTTCTCATCGTGGATGTTTCTATCCCTCTCTCCCTCTATCTGAATGCAATAAAAACATATATATATATATTTTTAAATGTGCTCCTTCTGTTTTCCTTTTGGGGTTGATGGGAGTAGGAGGATGGGAAGAGGAGGGATGAGCTCATGTCTTATTTTTATAATTAATCACTTGGGTTTATATCAGCAGGAAGACCAGACTCGGCCTCCCTTAAGACCTCCCACTACTGAATTGTGTAATCGCCCCCAGGGCGGACTCAGTCCAAAGGGAAAGCCAGCACAGAATCCAAAACCCAGGAGGAGAGAAAGCTGGGAGCAGAAGTCAAAGGTGGAAGCTGGCCCACGCGTGCTTTATGGGACACAGACAATGGTGACCCACACAGATTTCAAAAAATCAACGACAGCGTTAATGTTTAGAAATGGAAAGAATTCGGGATTTCTGGCTTCTCTTAAAAAAGCCACCTCTGTGGCCACAAGGCCCACATTCCTGCAGGGCAAGGGGGCTGGATAGGGTTGCCCCAGTTCACCGCAGTCTCCACCACCCCCTATTGCTCCCCACCCTGAAGCTAAGTGTTAATTACCTTCCCTTACCATCCTCAGGCTATTTTCCTTACATCTCCCCATTCCACTCCTTGCAGATTATCTGCCTGGCTCCCACAGGCAGCTACAGGGTAGCTCTAGACTCATTAGCTGGTTACTGCCATCACGTCTGTCCTCACACCTGCCACCAGTTCCCCTGGGGCCACACAGAACCCATCTGTTCTCCCAAAGTTCCTTCCTGCTTTGCCTCCACTTGAGGCCTCCACACAGATAAATAGCTTCTCACTTTCAGTTCCTTGAGAATGCATCGCCCCTCCTACCACTGAGTCTTGGCTCTTGACCTCTCCCCTACATTTTCTTTAGCAACTAGATTTTAGCCTCCGTTTCAGTTTTAAGTTGCTGCCATAACCATGTACCAAACTTAGTGGTATAAGCAACACAAACTTATTCTTTTCTAGTTCCATGGGTCTAGTTTTCTGGGTCTCCATGGGCTAAAATCAAGGCATCTGCAGGGTTGTCTTCCTGCTGGCTGTCCACTGGGGACCATTCTCAGCTTCTAGAGGCTGCTCGACTCTCGACTCACGGCCCTCTTTCTCCATCTTCAAAGTTTAGTCTCTCTGACACCTTGAGTCTCTCCTTTTGCTTTGGTCTCATCCCTCTGACCCAGCAAGGAAAAATTATCTGCTTTTAAGCATTCGTGTCTTTAAGAAATTGGGTCCAAGACAATCTTTCCATCTCAAGGTCCAGGTCCTTAATCACATCTGCAAAGTGCCTTTTGCCGTAGAAGGTGACATGAACGGTGTGGGGCGGTGCCATGGACAACAGCTCTGACAGCCCAGTATGAACCAGTCCTCGCACGCCACACCCTGTGTGCAAAATGGGGAATCGACTAAACTTATAGTTGATCCAAATATTGGCCAACCGAATTGGTCAATTCGATAGCTCTCCATGTACGTGTGTCCCTCTCTGGGGCTGGTGCCATCTCCAGTGTGAATGTTTCAAAGACACCTCTGTGAAGAACGTATCCGAGACCTGGTCTCATGAGAAAGGGCTGGAAGAAACTCTAACTAGAAAGAGGTCCAGAGACCTAGACACCTCTGGGATCTGTTGGCCTCAATGTGGTCTCAAAATCCTCAATCCAACCACAAAGTGAGCTTGGAGTTAAGAAAATATATGTCCCCACCGCCCCCCCCCCCTGCCCCGTAGAAACTAATTCAGGTGTACAATGGTTTTTACTGTTATTTCCTTGAGTGGAAAATCTAGTGGAAAATCAAACGAAGAAACCCAGCCTCATAAAGGAACCATCAGGATGTTCTACAAAGTACATGAATAATATTCTCTTGCTATATGTGCTTTTATTTGTGGTGGTTGAATTTATTGCGTTTGGGCAACCCAGGAAAATAACGGCCGCATTTATTAAGCGCCTACTACACGCAAAGATCTTCCCACGTAGTACCTAATGGGATTGGCCTATTGGTCTCAGCTAGTGGGATAACCAATCAATCCCAGATCTTTCGGCTAGCAAATGGGGACACTGAGATCCAAAGTCTCCAGCTCCACTGTTCCTCTGTGTGAACTCCAGCCCTCCAGGCCCCTAATTGCTTTTTGTGGAGTCAGTGGGCGGGGTCAGGCTGGAGCCAGCACACGAGGGAACTGTGAGTATTGACAGGCAAGGGCGGCCTGTTTCAGCAAGAGCCAATCCCCGCGGGGCCATTGACAAACGCATTGACAAACGCTCCCTTTACTTATTTGCTGTTCCTGCTGCTTCTATTTACTCAGCCCCAACAATATCATGGGAACAGCCTCAAACTAGATGTGGGGGCCTATCATCTCCAGAGTGCGCCACTGCTTGTTTCCAAGCTGCTTTGTCCCGCTTCCTCCTTCCTTTCCCCCACTCCCCAATCCCTATTATCTCAGACGCCCCTAAGGTGACATGTACATATCCACTCATCCAGCAAACAGATACGGAGCCCCTACTGTGCACTGGAGACACAAAGACGAGAGAATTATAATCTGTGCCTCAAAGTGTCCCCAGGTATGACATGCCAGGGTCCTACAGCCATACATGTTCAAGGTGCCAAGGGAGTCCTCAGGGTAGAGAGTGGACCCCAAGTTCTAGGGGAAGAAAGCTTTACCCAGGAGGACTTTTGACCTGAGATGTAAAAGAGAAAGAGCGAGTCTTCCAAGAACCAGAGTGGAGAGAAGACTTCGCTGGCAGGGGAACCATGAGTGTAAACAAGTGAGAGCATCCGCAGGCCTGTGCCTGGCGGGGAGGGTGGGTGTATGGTGGTTGGGAGTAAAGCGGGTGGGGAGAGGAGAAAAGCAAAAGACTCCAGGGGCCGCTCAGCAGGGCCTCCTATAATCAACCTGGACTTTGTCCTGTAGGCAATGAGGCACCGATGATGACTTTTAAGCGGATGAGTGACACAACCACATTGACATTTTAGAAGATGGCTCACCGGCCCAGCCCACATGGCTCTGTGGTTGAACATCGACCTATGAACCAGGAGGTCAAGATTTGATTCCCGGTCAGAGCACATGCCCGGGTTGCGGGCTCAATCCCCAGCAGGGGGTGTGGAGGAGGCAGCTGATTAATGATTCTTTCTCATCATTGATGTTTCTATCTCCCTCTCCCTCTCCCTTCCTCTCTGAAATCAATAAAAATATATTTACATATATAAAAAAGAAGATGACTCACCTGGCACTGTGAAGTCTGGAAGTGAAGGCAGAGCTGGAAGTGGAGGCCCTGCAGAGATCCAGGCGGACAGGGATGTTGACGGCCTGAGCCACAGCATGGCGGTGAGGGCGGGGCTGCGGGCATAGATGCAAACGATGGGCTTGCAGAGACCGACGCACTCACATGCATCCTTTGCAAGGACCCCTTCCCGGGGGTCGGGCAGGCCTGGGGGCTGCACGGAGCCCATTCCACAGACCCCGGCAGGTCAGAGGAGTAAGTGAGCTCTGGCGAAGGGGACTCTGCAGACAAGAGCACCTGCCCCAGGTCAACTGATAAGTAGGGTTGCACAAACAATTGCAGAAATGGCTGCTAGGTGCAAGGCAGGTGATAGCACACCGATCGATATTCCACAGTTCAGGGAAGAGGGCGATCAGCAGGGGCAGGAGAACAACCAGCCCTTCTGATCAGGAGGGCACTGTGTTCGCGAAGCATCCCAGCCTTCCACCACCACGTCGGCAGAGTGGGTCAAACGAGCTACATTTTACAATTGGGAAAACAGAGACCCAGGGAAGTTGTGCATTTGCCCAGGGGTACCAACCCGGCCGAGAAGGGGCTAGAACCCAATCCCAGCCTGCAGACACTACGTGTAGCCTGTGGCCACACCGTCCTGACTTCCTCTTCTCAAATTCTGCGCCAGATGTGGTCTGTTCCACGTGATCTAACGCTTGATCGGTCGTTAATTATGTCACAGGGGGGTAATGGCGTAACATCGGAGGTCTAGGCTACGTCGCGGGAGCTGCTCGAAACACTTCACATGCTGTGAACGGACCTCTGCCAGTTTGTGCTTTCAGCAGCCGCCAGGCTCTTCGGGAAAGAACAAGGGCTCCTCTGCTAATCAGAGGGTGGGAATGCACGGCTTCCCCTCTCAGCCTGCTACCGGTGGTGTTACAATGAGAGTAGTTCTGCCACAGGTACAAAGAGTCATCCAATCACCCACATGTCGGTCCCTGTAGGTCCCCACTTCCTGCCTTCTTAGGCAGCATGTGCAGGGAAGGGTCACGGTGTCATCACAGCTCAGCGGCGGGGTCGGCTGGCCTCCTGGCTGGTCCGGGAGTCAGAGGTAAGACCGAAAGGAAGTCTAAACCTAGACTTTTCTCTGAAGGTGCTGGATGCCAGCTTCACCAGATTCTTCGATGCTGTTGGTGCCGGGCAGAGGTGCCTGCTCGCTCACTCATCTGTCTCGCATATTGCTCATTGCATCCACAATCAATTTCTTTCTTTCCCCATTGTTTGTGCTGATTCCCTGAGTCCCTGGTGCTGTTTGAGATGGTGAGATTTGTAGTACTCTCCGCCATGGACACCCTGCAGGGGTTTGGGGTGTATGTCAGGGGAGTGGCGACGGTGGTAGAGAATAAAGCTGGTGGGAGAGGAAAAATACACAGACGTTTAACCAATGCTCTCAGAGCATCCACTCTGTGCCAGCACGGTTCCAAGCGCTTTGAATTTTACACATCATCACCCATTGAATTGTTGTAACCACCCCGTGAGATACATACTGATATTGTTTTCCCATCTCAAATGAGGAAACTGAGTCAGGGAAATTAAGGACTGCTCCCCCAGATGCGAGCGCCTTGAAAATAGAGGCTGTGGGTAGGTCTGTTCTCCCATCTCCATCCACAGAGCCAAGCCCGGTGCTAGGCACACCGTCACTATGTTGGGTAATACCAGTAGATAATAATTACCACTGCGACAGTTGGTTTTGCTGAATGGCCTGAGGTTGGAGAGTGTGGTTCAGTAGGAGTGTTAGTTGTTAGTCATGAACGAAATCCATTTTGCACCTGTCATTCTTCAAATTTGTCTTCCTCCAACCCCCAGGCATCTGCGTGGCTCAGAGTTGGCCTCAGCAAGGACCTGCTTGCATAGGTTGTAGATTTGCCTACTTGATTTTCCCTCGATAGAGACAGATCTCTTATGCATCTTGGGGTGCCACAGTGCCCCCCACACAATGAATGCTCCTAAAATGAGTGAAAGAATGCATGACTCAGGGAGAGAAGTTGCACAGCTCTGTGTTATTTTGTTTCCACTCTTGTCTAACTTCTTTTATAAAAACTTGCTTCGTTGATTATCATGCCAATTTGAAGGAAGCTGTCGTTTCCATAATAAATTAAAAATAAACCAAGAAATGGAATAGAAAAAGGGGAAAAGATAATACAAATCCAGTACATACTGTGTGCCACATACTTCCACATACCTTCTCATTGAATCCACACAAAAATTACTCAAGACAGGCTCAGAGAAGTCAAGCAACTTGCCCCAAATCACACAGCAAGTCAATGGCTTTATTAGTGGCTCCAACCCAGGCTCTTGCCACCACATTGCAGAGGTAGCAAGCAAATGTACTTCGGAAAGATGTTGATGTCAGGCAGTGGCTAGAAGTACATTTTAGAGAGGTGCTGGACTAGAGACTCAGCACTGGCCTCAGCAAGGACCTGCTTTCCCCAAAGAGAAAAGGCTTTGAAAATAGCATAGCACACTCTGCTCAGAAGGCTGACAAGTCCAGACAGAAAGAGATACCCACGTCTCAAGATCCCTCTGCTCTTTCAAGTTTTCTACTGCATTGAAGGGAGGGGGGAGGGGGACTAGCCAACATGCAAACCATATGCAGAATTTTATTCCAAAATGTTTAATAAATCAAAGATGCACTTAGAACAGGAAACATCACACAGCGCAGGTGATAGTTCTTTGTGAGGCTGAAGATCCAAGGGGGCGGCCGTGTGTTTCTGTAAAACTGATTGATGGGATGGGAGAGATCAGGGGGAGAAAAATACATTCCCTGACACAGACAACCACGGAACAGAGAGAGTTTAAAATGCGAGAGGGAAAGATGGAAACCCCACTGAAAGATTAAAGGAAGGAAAGAAGTACAAATGGGCAGATCAATGGTTGTGTGAAGATCCTGAGGTGTGTAATTCACACTGGGCTGGGCAGCATGTGGAGGTTACACAGTTGTACTGCGCCGGTGGTTCTTACACCTTCCCAAACCTCATAGCTCACAGGAGCCAGAGCCACCAGTGACCAAAGACCAGGATTTATTTGGGCAAGAGGGAAGCACATCTGAATTTGAAGTTCATGGCTTGGCTGGGAGCCCTTGCGAGGAGAGAGAGACTTTAGTCATCTGATCAAATGTGGTTGCTCACTGTCCCTTGATCCGTCTATCCATCCATCCAACCATTCAACAAATATTTATTGACATTCCATAACAGGTCCTGAGCTAGGAGATGGCCATGAGCATGACAGGCCAGGTCCCTGGTCTTACTTAAAACACTGCATGCCCGAGAAGAGCCCACGGTGACATTGAAGAAGCAAGCAGAGGCCAGCTCAAGCAGGGAACTCAGTCTATGTGCAAAAGGAAAATATGAAAGAGTTTTATGTTACTGGGTGGTGTCAAATGGATTTGATAGGAGGCAGAAGCCCTGAGGGGCTCTTGCAGGAGGGTTGGGCAGGAGGAGATGGTGTGGGCTTGGAGTAGGGTGGGGGCAGCCGAGGTGGAAGGTGCTGGAAGGATCTGAGATGCATTCCGGAGGTAGAAACATGTTGATGATTTGGGTTTGGGGAGGGAGAAGAGGCCAGTGGTGATTTCCAGATTTCCAGTTGAAGCCACGTGTATACTGGTGCCATTTTCTAAGATGGAGAGGCCTGGAGGAGGGTGGTCATCCTCCCAGCCTCCAGCTGGCATTTCCTGGGCACCTTCTGAGGAACAGGAGGGGAGTCCGCCTCCAGGCTCATCCAGGCCTCTGGCTCAGCCTGATAGATGGGCTGCCTTCTTCTGGACATGCGGAGGGGCCATGTGGAATTCAGGATTGTCAGTGTGTTGGTGAGGTTCCCTGTCCTATTGACTCAACTCCAACCTGGACTCATCAGATTATAAGGTTTTTTAAAAAATCAAAATTGGCCTGGAATTGACCATAGGTTAAAAACCAAGCCCTTTCTTTTTCCTGTGAAACAGACTTGCGTGTGATGGAAATCATGCCAAATGACCAGGTTTTCTTTTTTCCTTTGGCCAACAGAGAACATAGCTAGACCAGGGGTACGGAACCTTTTTTCTGCCAAGAGCCACTTGGATATTTATATCATCATTCGCAGGCCCAACTGGCGTGTGTCAGTGGTTAAGCATCAACTTATGAACCAGGAGGTCGTGATTCAATGTCCTAAACATGCCTGGGTTGCAGGCTCGATCCCTAGTGTGGAGCATGCAGGAGGCAGCCAATCAATGATTCTCTCTCATCATTGATATTTGTAGCTCTCTCTCCATCTCCCTTCCTCTCTGAAATCAATATATATATATTTTAAATTAGTTTGCTGTATTTGGTCAAATACTTAATCAACTCACCCCTAACGCCTTGGCAGGGCCAGACCAAATTATTTCGCAGGCCTTCTATGGCCCTCAGGCTGGACATTCCCCACCTGTGGGCTATACCTTTATAGCTCAGCTGATGACTGTATCAAGTTCATGGTTTCCATAATGGCATTCTGGTTTTCTCCTAGATATTGATCACCCCAACTAAACACCTGTGTCTGCCCCATGAACCTGGGTCCACCTGGCCATGTTTGTGACTCCAGCCATCTCTGATTAGACCAAAGATCGACGAGGGATACTCATTTAAAACCTGGCTGAGCCAGTTAGATTTCCTGAATTGGATATTTGGACCAAGGCATGGACATTGTGAATTAACAGTTGAAGTGGATGCTGGGGGCAGGGGGGAGGGGGTACCACCAGATCCCCTCCTCAGCAATGAGGCCCCCTTTCTCTCAGCTGCTGTGTGTTGGCAGCTGAGTTCCTCTCTGAAAACTAACTCTCACCAGAGTTGCCTGGCACAGACTTCTACCCACGGGGGTAGCCCAGAGCCAAAGACGGAGATCCCAGTACGCGGGCCCAGCCCCCGTGGTGCGTGGGCAGCATAATTTCTGGGTAAACCCTCTGAGGGCAGCAGCCTGTTATCAGTCCAGGGTCCCCTCCCATGGTTTCCAATGTGTCTCCATTGTTTCCCAGGGACTCCTCCTCCCACCCCCCTTTCACCTCCGCCCATGCTGTGCGAGGCTCTGGCTACCCCTGTATCACTGATGCACAAACCATGAAAATATGATCTGACTGGCTGAACACAGCCAATATGTCACAATGCACATAGGCGCCTATTGTACAGTATGAACAATCGCCCGTCAGCCTAAGTATTGCCTGGGGCTGCTTTTGTGTTAACAATGGCGGGACTCGGTGGTCACAGCAGAAACTGGATGGCCAGGAAAGAAACTAAAATGTTCATTGTCCTTTCAGAAAACGTTTGCTGACCCCTGTCCAAGAAAGAACAAATGAGATAGGCACTCCCCACACAGAGAACGGTCACTCCTTCCCCAGGTTGGGGATTAGACTCACTGAGCACAAGGCCCTTGCATCTCCGAGGGTCTGGGGGCTCAGTAAGTGCCATCCCATAAAAAGACTTTATTGAGATCAAGGCCTGTGTGTCTGCAAAGAACGCTCTCTACCGGCCGCTGCACCCAGCACCTCCCTTTTATGCGTGCACATGCACCTCTCAGGAATGCCATGAAGTGGGAATGATACAATTCCTGTTTTGCAGGCCAGGAAACAGGGGGCTAGAGAGAGCCAATGACGATGGACCCAAAGTCACACAGCGGGCGAGGGGGGGAAGAGGGTGCGGGGAGGGGGAGGGGGGTGGCAGAGCTAGGACACTCTCTCTGGGTCTGTTTGAGTCCAGGCTCCTGTTTAGGGGCCCCCTTCCCTCTGCCTCCCACGCTCAAGGCCCAGAAGGACTGTTACTCCCTGAGGAAGAGCAGTAAATAGGAAACAGGTGGGCTGAGGCCCAGGCGGTGACGCTGAATAGAAACACTCCTTACCACACAGTGGTCGGCAAACTCATTGGTCAACAGAGCCAAATATCAACAGTACAACGACTGAAATTTCTTTTGAGAGCCAAATTTTTTAAACTTAAACTATATAGGTAGGTACGTTGTTTTTAACTTCATTAGGGTACTCCTAAGGCTTAGGAAGAGCCACACCTAAGGGGCCAAAGAGCCGCATGTGGCTCTCGAGCCGCAGTTTGCCAACCATAGCCCCAGGACATCCGAGTGTGGGGCTGGGGCTGGGGCTGGGGCTGGGGCTGGGGCTGGGCACCGTGAGGAGGCCTTTCCTTGGGTGAAGGAGTCAGCCACCGCAGAAGCGGAGTCCCGGGGTCACCGAGGCAGACAGGGGCTCCCTCCAGAGACCTGCAGCCCCGCACGTGAGACAGGGTCACCCGGAGCTGAGGGAGTAGACCGAGGGGCTACTAGCTGAAACCCCCACCGGGATGAGGATCCAAGGCTCTGTGCTTGAGTTTAAAAATCAGAAACTGCAGGTAGGTTTGGTCCAGCTCCCCAGATAAAGACACATTCCATGATCAACTCGCCCCTTTGTCCTCCTAAACGGAAAGGATTAAGTATCTTTTAGAGGATTCTCCCCTTTCAGGCTACGTGCAGAAATGTATTCAGTTCACCCTGTAGTGATAACAAAACGTGAGGGAAATAAGAGACAATGTGCAGGAGGCCTGCGGTTATTACACAAAGAGCAGTTTTTCCTTGTCATAAAGGGAAGATTACATGTCGGGGAAATTAATCCGGATTAAAAAGGTGCACAGCCCACTCACCCTGCTCACTTCCCCATCACATGGGAAGCAACGCTTCTGGGACGCCCTCCACAAGGTCAGAAGGTGGCCGGTTCACACAGGGCCAGGAGGGAAAGAGACGCGGAAGTCACGTGAGCGATTCTGGGATCCGACCTGCCTGGACTTCCGTTTCTCCTTTTCACCGTCTGTGCCACGTTACAAAGGCTCCAGCTGTGAACGTGAACAACAGTGAGCTCCTCGAACACGTGGCCTCTTGGGCCCTTGCTCTGCGATCAGAGAACCATCAACAGTGTCAGACCACACCTGTGACCCACCAGCCATCATCACTATCATCACCACCTCTTAGCCCACAGAAACCTCCCACCCACAAGGACTTCTGTCCCATCACCTCCTTTCATTCTTTTTCATAGCTATCACCAGCTAAAATTAACCTGTTTAGCCCGGCCGGGATGGCTCAGTGGTTGAGCATTGACCGGTGAACCAGGAGGTCATGGTTCAATTCCAGGTCAGGGCACATGCCTAGGTTGCAGGTTCGAACCCCTGGGGGGAGTGGGCAGGAGGCAGCCAATCAATGATTCTCTTACCATTGATGTTTCTATCTCTCTTTCCCTTCCTCTCAGAAATCAATAAAAATATATTTTTTAAAAATTAACTTGTTTACTTTTTTTTATTGTCTGCCTCCCTTCCCCTAACCCAGACCCTGTGGTCCTTAATAGCAAGCTCCTCTCTGCCTCCTCTGACCCTGCATCGCCAAGGCCTGGCTCACAGCAGGTCATTGGCAAATATATGATGTAGATTGATGTCATGTTCATCAATAAATAGAGGTTGCTTAAAAATTTCACAAATACTTTTAGGTTTTCTTTTCACGTTGAGTTGGCTATGCTATCTTAGGTGTCCTTGTTATAAAGTATACCACTGTCACTTTCATAAAGCGGCTATTCACTTAACACATTGCGGACCAGTAGTTTTATTGCTAGCTTTACCCACTAGCCAGATAAGTTTCTATTGAACAAGTACAAAAAACGTTTTACATAAATGTTAAAGGCACGCCTTAAAATTAAATATCCCTTGCATTTTGAAGTTATTTATTACATGGTCTTACAAGCTAATATCTTTTAAAAGTATGATACTTTGTAAAACACTGTGTAATATGAAAATATGAGAATTCTCATGATCCGTCCACAATGTTAAGATATATTTATTCGGCCCAGTTGGAGTGGCTCAGTAGTTGAGCGTCATCCTGTGCACCAAAAGGTTGCTGGTTCGATTCCCAGTCAGGGCACATACTTGGGTTTTGGGAACAATCCCCAGTCGGGGCACATATGGAGGGCAACTAATGTTCCTCTCTCACATTTATGTTTCTCTCTCTCTCTCTCTCTCTCTCTCTCTCTCTCTCTCTCTCTCTCTCTCTCTCTCCCTCATCTCTCTAAGCTTGTCCTCAAGTGAGAATTTTTTTTCTAAAGACATATATTTATTGAGCACCCACCACGGGCCAGGTCAGTGCCAGGCCTCCATGCCGGGATTTCAATGGTGAGCCAAACAGAGTGCTTGCCCTCATGAGCTTTCAGTTTAGTGGGGGCCGTGGGGGAACAGGTATTAATGAAACAGCAATGAGTATGCAATTGCGATGGTGCTAGGAAGATGCAGGGCCTCGGAGGGGGTAATGTTTGGGCTGAGATTTGAAAGATACATTAACTAGGTGAGCTCACTGAATTGCCTTGCCAAAGAGTGATGAGGATTAGAGTTAAGGACTGAGGGAGGGTTGGAGTAAGGATCGGGGTAAAAGTAGGATGAGATTAGAGAAGAACTTTCCAGAAAGGAGGTGAGTGGATGGCTGAGTAAAATGGGGTGGAGACAAAATAAGTGGAGAAAAGAAGACAAATTGGGGGTCCTTCAGGAGGTAAAATGTCAGGACTTGGTTTGTCCTTCAAGGGCCAGCAGGTGGCTGGGGCATGGACTTCGGCCTTCTCCTGGATGGGACCCCAGGGGCCCTCCATGGCCAGCAACCTGGCTTCCCAAGGTGGAGCATCCGAGTGTGTGTGCCAAAGAGGATTGCAGATGGGCGAGCAGGAGGCCCAGGTAAGCGCCTGCCTCCGTCGGCAGCAGGGTTTCAGAACCTGGATTTAGGACTCAGGTAGCAGGATGTCTGGAGCCCTTGCACAGATGACTGTGGGCAATCAAGTGTTTACAGGAGCTTATTAAAGAGATCAATTGTGTCCAGGAGAACCCACACTTAATAGGTAACTGTTGCTTTATATAGCCCTTCCTACAACCAGTGTAGCTACAGAAAGAACATAGGAAACAATGGGCCCCAAACATGAGCATCATGGGTCTCCCCCCGCACCCCGCCCCCCCCCCCCACACACACACACCTTGATCAAAGAAAGAGTCCAATGGGGGGAAACAAGTAATTAAAAATAAAAACCTTATGTAATGAAATTTGAAAGAAAACTTTTGAAGCCAACAAGCAACCACGGGCAACGCTTCAAAGGGCCCAGAATCAATGTTTGTCAATAGCAGTTTTGCATCCTTTAATTTATCTTTCATGAATGTAAAGCGTGATGTTATTAGGAGCTCATCCGTGCCTTAATTCTGTTTGAGATTTGATGAATCAGAACTCGATTCACATTCTGTGCGAATCCGCAATGTCAGAGGCCAGTGGCAGAAACCTCACGTCACCTGGGGCTCCCATCCCGCAGCTGGGATGCTATTAACCATCCCGCACTGAATGCTGGGCTGCCCCTCACTCCCCCCGCAGCCAGCAGCCGGGGGCTTCTTATCTCGGCCACTTTTTCTGGAGACTTTCTCCCAGAAAAGAAACCACCCTATGACTCAGCCCAGCCCCAAAGTTACCATGTGTTTAATCAAGATAGTTGGTTTGCAAAACATTAAACATTAAACAGTATTTGATGCCTAGTTAATAATTTGCATCCTCTTCATTTGTTCCTGAATCCTTGGAGACGGACATTTTCCCCCCCGTAAAGGCATGGAAAGAAATTTAATTTAGAGCAAAACAGGAGTCCTTAAGCTGCAAAGATGTCTGCCAGAATGTCTGATCTCCGTGTCCTGCTGCTTCTGACTCTGGTGGGGAAGGCAGCCTTCGGGGTAAGTGCTCTTCTCAAATACTAGTACCTGTGGCTGAGAGACTGTGAGCTTATTAGGAAGACCGAACCAGCTGGGCCAGGAGCCAGGAGAAAGACTAGTGTTGTTGGGTCGAATGTATACGATGACCAGAGGTGAGGCAGGCCTGGGATGGTTTTGTTGAGCAGCTCATCCCATAAAACCCTGCAAATGACTTGAGCCCTCTTGGAACTGTCCCCAAAGGCAGAGACGGGGGTAAGAAATTTGGCTAAGGCCATGGGTCGTGACCTGGCACAGATCAGAGACCCCTTTTAGAAGCCAAGGAGCCCAGCCGGGTATGGCTGAGTAGTTGAGCATCGACCCAGGAACCAAGAGGTCACCAGTTCGATTCTAGGTCAGGGCACATGCCTGGGTTGTAGGCTCGGTCCCCAGTGGGGGCGTGCAGGAGGCAGCCGATCGATGATTCTCCCTCATCATTGATATTTCTATCTCTCTCTCTCCCTTCCTCTCTGAAATCAATAAAAATAAATAATAATTTGAAAAGCTGCCCTGGCCGGTTTGGCTCAGTGGATAGAGCATCGGCCTGCGGACTCAAGGGTCCCAGGTTCGATTCCGGTCAGGGGCATGTACCTTGGTTGGGGGCACATCCCCAGTGGGGAGTGTGCAGGAGGCGGCTGATCGATGTTTCTCTCATCGATGTTTCTACCTCTCTATCCCTCTCCCTTCCTCTCTGTAAAAAATCAATACAATATTATTTTTTTAAAAAAATAAAAAGCCAAGGAAAGCTGGAAAGTCTCTGCGCACGCTGACACGGCCAGTTTCCCAGCCCTTTGGGGGGACCCCAGGGTTAGAATCCTTGTGCTTTGGCCCTAGAGCAGAATCCTGCCAGCCGCCAGTAAGCCCGGCAACAGATTGACTTAAATGGGCTAGATTTGGAGACAGTTGCTTTTCCCCTTACCCCGTGACTGTGACTGGAGTGATTTAAAGGTGAGCAGGGCCCACAGGGGTCGTGGTGAGCAGGGGAGGGAAGGGGGACTCGCATAGGGAACTCAAGACATTTGGGGGCAGATGAGCTGTGGAGAGGCCGCTCCTGCTTCGTGCCGTTGTGGCCGGGAGTGTTAGCTGCGTCTCTGGGCGCATGAGTGGCCCCTCAGCACAGAGAGCCTCCTGGAGCTCCAGGCTGGAGGCCTGAGGGCGGGCGGTGGAGCGAGGACTGGAATCGCAGCTTTGCCACATCTTAGCTTCAGAATGCTGGGCAAGTGTGATTCCTCTGTGCCTCCATTTCCTCTCCTGCCACCCCAGTGATAATCTCTCACAAACTCGGGGAGGGTCAGGATTGCTTGAATGAGGCGGTGCACTCGGCCTGCACTGAGCGCCAGCTCTTTTCCCTGAAAATTTCCAGAAAGGACACAAGTCGTCTATAAAAATCAGAAAATGCGCCCCTTTATTGGGGGAGGGGCAGAGAACGAGCAGGTTATGGGAACTGAAATAACAACCATAACCTCTTTATCTCATTAAATACCTTTGCATTTTATTTCCCATTTTACTTCATAGGGCCTTTTCCTGCAGGAAACAGATTAAATTCCAGGTTTTCTGATTAGCATGCTTTAAAAACAAACAGCTCCCCTTTCGGCAAACAGTACTCAGAGCCTCCCTCCAATCTGTCTTAAGCTGCCAAGTGGCTCCCCTCTGAGTTCATTCTCCAATGCCAACTCGAGTGTGTGTGGTGTGGCCGCAGGACAAGTTGTTATCAAGCCCCCTCCATCCTTTGATGGCTTGTGGGATGTCTGGGGCCGAAACCCCGCAGAAATATCACTCAGGTCTCCAGCAAAGTGGTAGAAATTATCAGAGGCCCATAGGGGTCTAGAGAAAGGACCAGCCAGAAAGAATTAAATCCTAAAGTTTGCAGGCAAGGAGGCGAGTTGATGCAGTCTGTTGGAAGTTCACAAAAAGATAATGGTCCCAAAAAATCTTTTTTTTTTTTTTTTTTTTTTTTGCAAGCCCCGGTGCATTTTTAGGGTTAGCGATGAAATGATAAGCCAATAATGGATCAAAGAGGAAATAGGAGAGAGAGCCTTCAGGCGATGAGCTTAGTCAGTTCCAAGGAGAGGGCTCGGGGCTTTGGAATGTTTCTTACCCCAGATGTGAGCCAGACAGGTGGTCGGGGAGGCGGCTTGCGTTTCACAAGCCAGGACACAGACATCCAGGGGAAAGTGGCCAAGTCGCTCAGATGCTGTGGAGAGTTCAAGGCATCATGGGGGGCAAGGAGCCACTTAGCAGATGGGCTGGGCGGCCTCTCCTGCCCCAGGGAGCTAAACATAATATCCAGCTGCGACCATTTCCTGGAGAATCCTGTGTGCCAGGCTCTGTGCTTTCCAGGGACCATTCCATCACTGGAAGGGCCCTGAGACGGAGGCACTAATGCTGCTCACACTCTACAGATAAGGCGCTGGTGGCTCGGCCTCTGGCCACACGGCTGGGAAGTGGCTGAACGGTGGTATCCCTCTGTCTGGATACGCTCTCTGACCTGGACCCCAGCTACAAATGAGATTGCTTCAGGGTCGTGGTCCTTCCTGGAGGGACAGGAGGCTCTTAGACCAGGGGACTGTTTGGCGGGACTCTGCAGACCTCGGAAAATTTAAACAAAAGTGGTCACAGGATCTGTGACTGTTACCCGGGGAGCACACCTGGATCCCTCCCATGAACTCAGACCGTGCAGCAAATCTCATGATGATGTCTCTGACTCATCTTTAGCATAAATGTTTATTCAAATATCTGCCATCCAAAGAGGTATAGGGCAAATATCACTACCGTGGGCACGGGGACCCATTCAGAGGGCCTTCCCTGTCTGGCCTAGATTTGGTTGTCCTTACCGGTCAGTGTTGAACACCTGTCCCCAGCACAGCCCTGTACTGTTATCCTTGTTTTATGGATGGGAAGCCCGGAGATGGTGTACTAACTTCCCAGCCAGGATTGGGACCCGGATCCATCTGACTCCTGGCACATTCCAGAGGCCTGCTTGACTGTATGGGGGTCGTATACTGCCTCTAGGGCTCAGAAACCTTTGCTTGCTGTGGTTCTTGGGGTGATTTGGGGTGCATGGACTCAGCCAGGATGGAATCTGACCTCTTCCAGGGTCAAAAGCCAGAGCTCAAGGCTTGTTGGGCCTGCCCTGCTTATCTCAATCCATCCCCAGACAGGAGAGTAGACATGGCTGATCCTGCGCCCAATAAGGGGGTCTTCGGATTAAAATGTGTGTTTGCTCCTATTTCTGGGTTTTTTAAACCCCAGAGTTTAAACCCAGGAACTCTAGAACTTAAGAATTCCCCCTGGATCTAGAGCTGCCTCAAATGTTTGCCTAGCCCAGAGGTCGCAAAGTGGCAGCTCAGGGTGTGTTCTGCTCACAGCCTGAGTTTTATTTGGAAGGTAGGGGGTCAGTCTGAAGATTTCCTTTCAATGGCTTGGCAACATTTCACATAAGAGTACAAATCTCTAGCCTTTCTTGAAAACCCTACATCCTAGTCTCGTGGAGTTCACATTCTCGCACGGCAGCGAGAGAAGCTACTGCTGCTATTGTTAGAACAGTAAGCCACCCAGGCCCCACAGGCCTCACCAGTCTCTATTGTTGACACCCTTTCTGCCTGCCTGATGCACATCACCTGCCTGTTTCTATTCGCGAGAGCAACAGACAGACAGAGACAGACAGACAGAGAGAGCCATCTTATCTGGTTGTTCAGAATCACCATGGGTGTTGAAGTCTTTTTTTTTCTTAACCTATCAATAATCACTTTATTTTTTAATACATATATTTTTTATTGTTTATATATATATTTTATTATTGTTGATAGTATTACAGACGTCTCCCATTCCCCCCACCCCCCTTAACACCTTCCTGCCCCTATGCCCCCCCCCCAGGTCTTCACCATCCTATTGTTCGTGTCCATGGGCTATGCATATCCTATATAATAAAAGGCTAATATGCAAATTTCCCCCTCGACCGGGAGTTCCACCAGGGGTGAGGCCAGCCAGCCAACCTCCCACATCCCCTCCCCCCCTTACTGTCCCGACCCGATCGGCCCTGATATGGGAAGGCCAGCCGGACCCCACCTGTGCACGAATTTGTGCACCAGGCCTCTAGTAAGTATATAAGTTCTTTGGTTTATCTCTTCTTGTTCCTCTACCCCCACATCAGGTATGTCAGTCTGTTCCATGCCTCCATGCTTTGGGTCTTATTTTGTTGGTCAATTCATTTTGATT
The DNA here is from genome assembly GCF_014108235.1 of Myotis myotis. NCBI lineage: Eukaryota > Metazoa > Chordata > Mammalia > Chiroptera > Vespertilionidae > Myotis > Myotis myotis. The sequence goes on along the minus strand of NW_023416319.1, from coordinate 8,984,535 downwards.
GTTAGATTCCACGTATAAGTGAGATCATATGATATTTGGCTTCCTCTAGTTGGCTTGGTGTTGAAGTATTGGGATCCATGTTGGATGGTCAAGTAACGGGTTCAGCCGCTGTTAATTCAAGTACCCAAATCTTCGTGGCCCTCAAGACAAAGAAGGCCTCAGATACGAGCACCCCTTTTCCAAGCCTTGATGCTCTAGAATGCCAGTCTCTTGCAGGTTTAGGAGACAGCACTCCCTCTCGCTGTAACCCACAGTCTTAAGGCAAAGAGAGGGCCTGAATCGCATGGCACCTGCTTATCGATTTTTTTAAACTGATTTTAAGCACGAGCCCGACTCGTTAGCTTTGGCAGTGTAGCCTGGGACTTAGGGAAATCAGGTCGCAGAGTCGCATGTGTATCTAGGCACAGACACTGTGACATTTTAAATTCATTAGGGCTCGCTAAATGCGAAAGCCATTCTGCTGTCACAGGGAAACAGCATGGCAGAATATTCAGCAGCCAGGATTTTAAATAAAACATGCTTTTTCTTCATAATTAATATAACAAGGTTTCCTGGCTTAGGACTTGGCAAAGATCCCAGGTTTAAAAAAGAGAGGGGGTCGGGGGGGGGGGGGACTGTGTGACGTGACGGTGACCCGACAAACAAGTTCCAGAAGAGTCTGTGCTGAGTGAGCTCTTCTCAGTGGCTCCACAATTTGCAAAAATTTATAAATAAAAATGTAAAGAATTCCAACTCCCTGACAGCAGTGGCTACTAGTCATGATAATAGTCATAATAGCAACTATTTATCAGCTCTTATGTGCTGTGGGCTTATTATGCCATTATAGCTTCCCAGCAGCCCCGTGAGGCGGGGACCACAGCCACCCTCATTTTACAGAACGGAAACCAAGCTCCAGAGAAAGTAAAGAATCTGCCTGAGCTGGGATTCAAACCCAGGTCTGCCCGATGCCAAATCCCATGCGTGTACCAATGCTTGTGGTGGAGGCTGCCACGCCAGGCGCTATCCATAAACAAATGAGCAGGTTCAAGGTGGTGTGAAAGGTGTCAGAGGGCAGGGGCCTGAGACTCCAGCTTCAGGCGGGAGATCAGGTTACTTCTCCCTGCAGGCTCCACCCACAGTCCCTGAAGCTTTTCTTCTCATCCGGGACAGATCCAGTCTTCCAGACAGCTAGTTAATTAGTTCAAGTGCTTTCCAACCTTTAATCATGTATGAATCCACCTTCAGAAATCTTGTCAAAGCCCAAACCAGTCTCTCATACTTTTGTTAAAACAGACTCACCTTTTCTCTAGCTAAATAGATGCATTTTTTAAAAGGAAACTGTCACAACTATAGATGGAAAAAATCAAAGAAAACAAAAGGATGTCATTGGGCTCTGACTGGCTCCAGTGTTCACTCACGCTCAGAGCCTGCAGCCTGCTTTCTCCTTGGTAGAAGGGGAGATTAGCGAGAGGTAGATGATAGAAATGTACCAGCACCCCCATCCCCACCCCCCAAGTCACTTTGTGATGGGATTGGAAGGGTTGACACTAACATTGAGAAGGAAATGACTTTCTCCCTTGTATTTGAATATTACGTGACACCCTGGCCAGAAGCCATGCAAATCCATCTGGGTGCCAACAGTGGTCCCCTTCCCACACTGTGGGGAGCACAGGCCTGAGGACAGCTTCAGGGTTGTGCTTGGTCCCCAACAGCTGCAGCCTCACTTAGCCACGGTGCAGAGTTCTCTCCTACCCAGCTGCCTTTGGCAGTAATGCAGTCCTTTCCTGGTGGCCATCTGGTCTACCACCAGTTCTTCTGAGAGAAAAGGAACATCTGAGGATAAAGGGAGGGTTGGGATTAGAGTTCCAACCTTTGACTTACCAGGTGAAAGATGGTTTTGCTTTTGTTTCATTTGGAGCCAAGCTTCTGGCCCCAAAGGACAGGACTAGCCCATCTCTCCCCTCCATTCTTCCCAGTCCTCGGAGAACATTTCCTATCAGCTAATTCCTGGAAATCATCAACTCAGACGATTAGTCTCTGCCCTTTTGTTCTGTTTTCAGGAAGGTTTAGAATTCTTAAAGGCAGAGGACGAACCTGAATTGTAATAATCACTAGATTAAAGATAGGACAACATAGATTAGACCCCAATGCCCTTCACATCTAAGGAGATGACACTGTTAATCAGTAAGACTCAGGATCCTTCTCTCTCGGCCCCTCCCCACTGACCACCCTTAGCCTATGAGACACCAGACCTTGACACAGGCTCTCTGGTGACCAGGAGGCGGCTGACATTGCCGAGGGCTTGCTCCTAACTGGGGAAGGCCTGAGTCCTGAGCCATGGATCCACTGAGAAAGCCCAAGTGGACCAGCAGCTGGACCTAGAGGGGTTCTCTCTGAATCCATGGCAAAGCCTCTACCTTTCCATGCGTGCGAAGCAGGTGTGTGCAGCTCTCCCAGAGGAGCTGGGGCCGATGGACCACATGCTGCTTTAGCCCTGTTGAGACTTGGGACAGTCGTGGTGGAAGAAGAGGGCAGCGGCTTGCCTGCCTTTCGATCTGGGTGGAGAGGCTTGTTGAGGGATGGACTGGCTGGGGCTCCCCAGCTTTCACCGGAACCTCAAGGCCCTCTCTGTGTCCGGCCAGGCCTGGGCTCCTCTGGGCAGGCCTTTCACAAAGCTTTCAGAGAACAGGGACCCAGTCTCTTACCCTCGCTCAGTACTCTGTCTCTTAGGGTTCGGGAGCTCTTCCGTTTCTTTCTCCTCTATTCTTTCGTTACGACAGGGGCACACCATGGTTCCCTCAGCAACGGAGGTTGCGAGTGAGGGCTCTGGCATAAACCTGGCTCCATTTGATCTCGGCTCCAGCATCTATTAGCTGAGTTCCTTTGACCAACTCAATCTCTGCCAACCTGTTTGCTTCTTTCTTCTTTCTTTCTTTCTTTCTTTCTTTCTTTCTTTCTTTCTTTCTTTCTCTCTCTCTCTTTCTTTCTTTCTTTCTTTCCTCACCTGAGGATATATTTCCATTGATCTTTTAAAGAGAGTGCAAAAGAGAGGGAAAGACAGAGAGAAACATCGATTGGTTGCCTTCTGCATGCATCCTGACCAGGGCCCAGGCCAGGGAGGAGCCTGTAACCAAGGTATGTGCCCTTGACTGGAATCGAACCCAGGACCTTTTGATCCACAGGCTGATGATCTGAGCCAAACTGGCTAGGGCCATTTTCTGACCTCTAAAATGGACATAATCGCCATGCCTCAGTGATCAGTATTGTGTGCAATCAGTGAGACAGAATGCATGTGAAACATCTAGCACAGTCCTTGGCACACTGTCAGCTCTTAGTCAAAGTGAGATCATAGTTGTCTCCTCCTCCTCCTCCTCCTCCTCCTCCTCCTCCTCCTCCTCCTCCTCCTCCTCCTCTTCCTCCTCCTCCTCCCCTCTCCCCCCCTTCTCCTCCTCCTCCTTCCTTTGTGTTGCTCTTCTTCATCGGATTTGCAAGTCCCAGGAGTAGGACTTCTATCATTTATTTCCTTGTCTCTGTGTGGGGAAACTGAACAGAATAATGGAATGAAATAAGACAAATATTACATCTATTCATTCCCCGCCCGCCCCCACCATCACCCAGGTCAGTTTCAGGATCCAGATCCAGGGCATAAATGGCTGGCTATTGACCTGACCTTTCCCATACGGTTCCCCCAGTATCCAGCCTGGTGCTTGCACTGCCAGTTTCCACATTTCACCATAGCCTCTCTCTTCACGGTGGACCTGTGATTCACAAAATGAGCAAGCCTCTTCGGATCCCTGGGACCCCCTGACCTGCAGCCAGGCTGCACAGCTGGGCGGCAGCTGCTTCAGACTCCCTGAGAGCCGTGGGATCTGAGGCCCCCACCCCACCCCAGTCCAGGAAGGTCCTGCTGGGCTTTCTTTTTGTTTGGTTTCCCTCAGCTCCAGTCCAATTCCAGCTCCTGGGAAGGGCACGTCTGCCACCTGCTGGCCATGGTCAGCACAGCACCTGGCTGTCCCTCAGGCTCCAGTTTAGAACTAAGATGTGGAGCTCTGCCTGGCCCAGGTACAGGTCTGGGAGGCCCTTTCCAGAGGACGAACGCTCCCTAAAGTTCTCCCTCAGGTCCCGCCCACATCTCAGCACTGCTGGTAGCCAGGCTTGGCCCACACTATTCAACTCAAATAAGAGAATTCAAGGGGATGTCTGTCTCCGAAGAGCTGACAGGTAGAGAGGGTGGGCCCTGCCCTGCCCTGCCCTCCAGATGAGCTGGATGGTGGGAAGATGGGAGGGCTTAGGGCAGGACCCGGACCAAGGCAGAGCTGACTGGCTGTGACAGGGTGAGAGTGATGGGGGGCAGCATACATTCGTCCTCAGGGTCCTCTCTTGCCCTGACACGCGAGCCCAGAGGTGTCAACTCCAGATGCTCCCCATGCAAGCACCCCAGGACCAGGACCACCCTCGAGACCTGACCCTGCTCTTCCTCTGCCAAGCCTCCCACTATCCATCTGCCATCCCGGCCAAGCAAACCACCCCCTCCCTTGTCTCATCTCCTGAAGCAACAGGGCTGTGGGGCTGGGAAGCAATCACACAGGCACAGTCTAGGCAACAAAGGGCCTCTCTTCCTTTCTGCGCCTTCCTTTCCCCTCCCCAGCCTTTTATTTTGTAATTTTTCAAAACTCCAGAAAAGTGGCAAGACTCATGCAATGAATATCCTTCGCTCAGGTAGAATCAGCGATGAGCATTTTGCCATGTTGCTTTCTTTCTTGCTCTCTTGTGTATGACTATATGTGTTTGGTGTGCCAAGTCCTTTGCAGCTAAATTGCAGACAGCACCCTCAATACTTCAGCATCTCCTAAGCACAAGAACATTTTCCCTCAGAGAAACAACTGTGCCCTTATCACTCTCAAGAAATTCAACATGGAGACAATGATACTATCTCATAGAAGTCTACATTCAAATTTCCCAATTGTTCCAAGAATGTCCTTTCTAGCTGTTTTTAAAGCTCTCGGATGCAACCAAGGGTCACACGCTGCATTTCGGTGCTGTGTCTCTTCAGTCTCATTTAGTGAAGAGCAGTCTTTCCATCCTTTTGTGTTAGGCGGCGTTGGCATTTTTGCAGAGTCCAGGTGAGCCGCTCCGTAGCAAGCCCACCACCCAGACCTGCATGTTCCTTGCGAGTACATGCAGGACAGGCATGTTCCCTGCAAGTACATGCAGGACAGCATGTTTCCTGCGAGTAGGTGCAGGCCAGGCGTGGTCCCTGTGAGAAGATGCAGAACAGGCATTGCTGCCAAGGGTGCTGCTTGCTGATGTCCCGCCCTCGGTACATCGTGTTGGGATGCATTCCTTCTTTTTACCTTTCTTTCCTAATTTAGCATCTGCCTCAGTCCCCAAATGGGTAAGGAAGCCTACAGTAAAACAGAACTAAAAATAAAGCTAGAACTGGTGCTGCCGAGATAGACGTGGGCAGCCGGAAGGTGCATCACGGTGACCAGCTTTCTGGCCACCAGGGCCCAGGAGGAAACGTGTCGGCGACAGACCTCTCATTTTCCACGTCAGAAGTCAGCAAACGTCTGTAAAGTGCCAGACAAATATATGGTGCGATACTGTCTCTGTCACAACTCCCCTCCATGGCAGCACAAAAGCAGCCATTAGCACCATGTCAGCAAATGGGCATGGCGTGTTCCAATAAAACTTTATTTATAAAACCACCACTGCGGGGTTTGGCCCAAGGGCTCTTGTTATTAACCCTTGATTTACATGAAAAGAAATATCCCAGCGACTAAATGAGGAAAGCTTTCTTTTTCTGGTAAGTACTGCATTCTAAGAGGAACTGTTGATAGCATCCTTGACCCAACACAAACTCTTTGAGGAATGCTGTGTGCCAGCCCTGTGCTGGGTACGGGTACGTGTGAGGAGGCAGGCAAGCGCCTGGCCTTGCTGGAGGGCGCGTCAGCGGCTCCGTGACTCACTCACCTGGCTCTGTCTGTGTCGTTTTGTTTTCCAGTTTTCTCTGATGTCCCTGTTTCCAGACCTGGACCCAGGTGAGTGTGCTGATTGCCGGGGGCTCCCTGCCCCCCCCCCCCCCCCCCCCGCCGCCCCTACAGGCTGGCTCTGGGATGGGAGAAGGGCAACCAGGCACGGGAGTGTAGGCACAACCTCAGAGTTCAAATGGTCCAAAGGCATCGCAGACTCCTTTGAGGATTTTCCTGGGAAAATACATCCCCAGGTGTTTGTATGGCCACACATACACAGTGCTTTACCTGATTTCGAGTTGCCCATGGACACCCCTGATGCCCAGTCTCAGGACCCCAAGGGACAAATTGCTGATGCTGTTAAGCCCCTTCATTCTACAGAGCAGGACACTGAGGCCCAGAGAGGGGAAGCAACTTGCCCCAGGTCACCCAGCCCTTTGGTGTCTGAGATGAGGTGACAGGTACAAGACAAAGTCAGGGTGTCATGGAGCAACGACTGGCTCCGGGGTGGAGGGGCGGCCCTATGCCACCGCCACTCACTTCGCCCCCTGAGGTGGGAAGCCAGCACCTCTATGCTGAGAGGAAGGTGTCAGTGCCACGCAGGGAGCCCCCAGGCTGACCCACCCCTGGTCGCTCTCCTCAAGATTCAATGCGTCCACTCCCCAGTGAGTCTCTTTCATTCAGCCTCGCCCTCTCGCCTTCTCCCTTCCCCATCCCCTGTGCCTGGTCTCTGGCCCCGGGTCTGAACCTGCCTCTGGAGACTGCAGTCACGTCTAAACTTTGGATTTATTTGGAGCCAAGATGCCAATCACTGGACCAAATTGGTACGACAGTCAATATTCTTCCTCAGCAAAGCCTGGGATGGGCAGGCAGGCTGTGCTGCTCCAGGCAATGGATGCCTGGCCTTTGTCCTGCCCGCCTGCTCAGGAAATGTGTGTGGAATTGCACAGGAACGTATGTGAGCGTGCTTGTGGATTTCTAAGATCTGGGTCTTTCCCCAAAGCAAAGGAGAATGCCCAAGCCAACCTATAATTCAGTTCCTTGGGGATCCCTGTTTCGGAGCGTTCCCCCGGCTGGACACGCCAGCATCCACACATGGACTCCAGGGAGGGTCCAAAGCCACACGCTGCCCCCTCCCCAGCCTTCAGCACTAACTGCTCAGGCACCTGCGAAGGGGCTGCTCTGGTCTGGGTGTCCGAGAGACAGAACGGCAGGACTATGGGTCACCCAGTGATGAAGCAGGGGCATGAAAGTCTCCAGGGACCGCACTCCCTTCAAGTGTTTGAAAAGCAGCCCCACCCTTTCTCCATGAGGTGGACACTGTGGGAATTAAGAGGCGTCTCGGCCTCATGACACTTGACTGCCATCTGCCGGAAAGTTGTAAATGACATACGTCTACAATGACCGTGAGCTCATGATGCCCTGGATTGTGCAGTGAACAACAGGGACAACTGGGAGCCATGGCCCTACTGAGCAGAGATCCCAGAAAAGGGAGTGGATTCATTCACGGTGGCCACACAACTCTAATTAAACAGGGTGGAGTCAATAGGGGCAGATTTGACCTTCGAACAGGGAGAATGTCCTCATTGTCAGAGTTGTCCAGAAATCTGAATAGGCTGTTGGGCTTTTGAGAGGTAGTGAGCTCCCCCTCACTGGTGGTATTTAAGCAAAGGGCTACAGAACAACTTAGCCGGGAGTGGAGAGTGTGGGGTTTAACATCCCGAGGTTCTGGGCTTGGTAAGAACTCTGCCAGTAGCTTCGGGCGAGTAGAGGAAGGGACTGTGGGACATGCCATCCCTGGGCTTCTGAGTCCATCTTGAGGTGTCTGTCAGCCTCCGGCTGTGGAGCGGGGTGAGGTGCAGGGCTGAGTCTTGCTGCAAAGGGCAGCTTAGGTTTTAAAGTCACCCCTGTTGGTGTCTGAGTTCATTTCACAGGGGGGTTGTGCTTTGATGAAATCTGTCAGGGCCCAGCAGGCTTTGGACCACGGTGTGGCCCGGGAAACGCGGTCTCCTGTCCACAGGCAAGCTGTTTCTTCTGTTGATCTTGCTGCAGACAGGGCACGGGGAGGGTCTTGCTGGAGGAGAAGGTGCCCATGCCACGGTCCCCAGTGGGTGGCAAAGGAGGTGGCCATCAAACGGCACAGGCTCTGCCCATCTCCCCAAAGCAGGTGACGCGACAGCCAGCAGGCCTGCGGAAATGCCTCTTCAAAGCTGGCTTGGCTCTGCCCAGCGACACAGGCTGAGCCCATCCATCAGCTGTCCCACCGCCTGCCAGGGAGGGTCTCCGCTGGGCTTGCCCTGTCAGCCGGATTGGAAGCGTCAAATGCAGACGGACAGGGCTGGGGTTTGGGGGAGGCCCTGGGAGGAACCGGCTGTGCCACGGTGATGGATGACGCCAACAGGGACGGCATTCCGGGGATTTTTATTCCGTTCCACACATCTGGCAGGCTCTTTAACCGGAGCAGCTGCAAAGCCTCCGTCACAGCGACTCTGGAGTTTTTCCGAGAGACCTTGGGTCTGGACCATGGTGATCCAGGCCGAGGGACCAGGAGCCTGGGTTAAAGAACATTTTCCAGTGCGTGTTACTTCCTGGAAGCCAAACCCACGGGCTTTCATGAAACATAAACCCTGAGGGGGCTCCAGGGCTTAGAAAAAAGCACCCCCAGATTTGGAGTTGGGTAGATTTGGTTTCAGATGCCACCTCCTTCCGCTTGAGGTTTTCCTCTTCTGCAAAATAGCAGTAATAATACCGATGCCGTGGGGTTATCTGAAGGTTAAATAAGATGGTGGGCAGCACATTGATCTGGGATAGTGCCTGAGACATAGAAAATACTCGGTACAGAATGACCTCTAGTTAGGACGATTCGGGTTAATACAGGAAGCTCTTGCTCTTCTCCCTGATACACTCTAGACACAGACTCTGAACAATAGACAAATCCACAGGGATTTCTTTTTATACCTAATATAATGTGCTTCTGACAGCTGCTGCATTCTCCCCCAGAGCTCTCCCCTTTTCTACAGCCCAGAGAAAGTCTCGAGTAATCTGTATTTGAACCTGGACTGTTTTTCTACAATCCACCAATGGAGCCAAATTTCATGTTAGGCTGCAATCCCTCTCTACCCAGAAAAGTACTTGGACAAGTTTCTAGACTCCTACAGAGCTCAACAGGCATTTTTCCCACCAAACACCTGACCCAAATCTCACATAGTTTCTCTCCTAAACTCTCCAAGCAGACGCCATCTTTGCTGGTATAGCTCTGTGCCCACTGTGTGCAGCCCAATAGAAGGAAGGGCATAGTCACAGAGGGAAAACTTAATCTGTCAAACACACACATTAAGTGCATATAGGGCTCTGTGCTGGGCATGGTGGGGTAGAAAGGAAAATAGGGTTGGCCCTGCTCTTAAGAAACCAACAACCGACCGAGTTGGAGGAAACACGTTGATAGAAGGAGTTAAATAGGAGCCATAAGAGAGAAGGGCCATCTGAGATCTGGCCCTGAAACTTAACCTCTGCAGCCACCTGGGCCACTGAGGAATGTTCTGGCATCTAACATTCTAATCCCACCGGCAACCCAATATCATCAAGCCCTGGGTGTCTGTTTGTTATGACTTCCCCAGACTTAGTGGTTTTGACCATCAACAATGTATGTAGAACTTAATTCTTCAGTTGGTAATGTAGACTGGGCTTAGCCATGCTGTTCTTCTGGTCTGGACCAGGCTGAGCTGGTGGATGGGCTGGGCTTTCTCACATGTCCGAGGCCTTGGCTGGGACCACTGGACCTGCTGCTGCCCCTCATGTCTTCTCATCTGCCTGTAGTACAGGCCACACTTGTTCACATGCAGTCACAGGGGTCCATGGGGGAGAGGGGTGGTGCACACAAGGCTTCCCGAGGCCCAGGCACACTTTCACCACATGCTATGGGCCAAAGCAAGTCCCAAGGGCAGCCCAGAACCAAGGGCCAGGGAAAATGGGCTTTATCTTTTGTGGGAGGAGCTTCAAAGTCACATGGCAAAAGGTGTGGCTACAGGGAAGGGTGGGAGCCAGGGCCATGTTTTCCATCAGATTGGCTTTGACCACACCAGAGGGCCAATGTGGAACTTGAGGCTCCCAGGCCTGAGCTTGGCCACATCTGGCTTCCTTACCTCTGCGCTACCCTTTCATCTCCTTCCTTGGCCAGTTTTCTTCCCCCGTCAACCCAGACAAGATGCTCCTTTGATGGAGGCCACATCCCCTCTTATTTGTACTACTTACTCCCCACTGTCCCAAGGCCTTCCTGCACCTGCCATAATACTTGGCCCATTGTAGGTGTACAATGCACATTTTTTTTACCTAGGCAATGGGATAGAAAAGACAAAATAAGCTTTTTATCAAACATGTTTTATTAAATATGTTTTTATTGATTTTAGAGAGAGAGGAAGGGAGAGGGCTAGAGAGATAGAAATATCAACGAGAGAGAAATACCCATCAACTGTCTCTTCCACACCCCCTACTGGGGATCAAGCCCAAAACCCAGGCATGTGCCCCAACTGTGGGTCAAACCTGTGAACTCTTGCTTCATGGGTCAATGCTCAACCACTGAGCCACACTGGCCGGGCCAAGATAAGCTCTAAGTTTGGAGGTGAAGACTCCTCCCCGGTGATGCTGCAGCCCACCCCAAGTGGGGAGGATCTTAGTGCCCTTTGTACAGCGCCCAGCTCTGCGGCCTCTGTCCACCTTTACCGAGGGCGTGGGCCCTGGAGAATAGCAGGAGCATAATTCAAAGCCTACCTGGTTTATTCCCTCCGTAGCTTTCCTCAGTGATGAGCAGATCTTGTTCCTAGGGTTGGATTCAAGTCAAAATCGTCCAGCAGACACTTCATCCTTTCCCCGACCCCCAGAGAAGTTGCTCCATTCCATCCATGTGAAACTCTCTTCTCCTAATATCTGCAAAGGGGTGGATTCTGAGTGGCCTCACCAAGATTAGCCCATCTGACCCTCCACCTGAGGGAGTGATGGGAGAAATGACAGGAGCAATGGGAGGCACTTATCTATAAACACCTGTTAGAAAAACAAAAATGCATTCTCCAAAGCAAAAAAGAAAGAGATGATGCAATACCTCATTATCAGACCCCATTGTCTCTCCCAAATGTCAGCTGGAAAGCTTTTATGTCAAACTCAGAAAAACATTTTTTTTCCCCTCACTTTCTCTCTGCTTTATCCAACTAGATGGAAAGAAACTTTATTTGCTCCAGGAAGACAATGGCCTTATCTTCAACCCAGATCCTCATCCCTGGAAGGTGGCCTCCTCTGGGAGCATTCTCAGAGTGGGGAAAGGCAGTTCGGGAGAAATAATGAGCAAGCAAAGGGAGTCTCGACTTGACACTGTGATAAATGAGGTGAAACTCTGGCAAGGAACCAGAGTTGGCAGATTCAAAAAGGAAATAAAAAGATAGTTCCATTTTAATGGGAAATATAAAACAGCCATTGTGCAAAAGTCGATTTTTCAAAAGCCAGAGAGATAAAGACGCGAAGGGGATGACTGAGAGGCGAGTGAGGTAATGCGATTGATAACCGGGCCTGGGTAAAGTGCGGTCCTCGGAGCCATCAGCTGGCTCGGTGGGAGCGCCTTTTCAAGTCGGCTATCTGCATCTGCGCTGGCCTCATTATCATATGCATCTCTGGACGGCTTCCGTACGGCTTCTGCCTGCCATGCTCCTGCCAGCTGGAGCCAGCCAAGTCCATGGTGTACAATGCACGTGTTTTTAATCTAGACAATGGGATTAAGTGCCAACAGAAGAGAAAGGACAAAATAAGCTTTAAGTTCAGAGGTAAAGCAACCCTCCCAGGTGATGCACCCACAAAGCACCTTCAGCACATGCTGCAGCCCACCCCAAATGGAAAGAGTCTTAGCGCCCTTCTTGCTTGGTCCCCCAGCTGCTTGGCCTCTGCAAACTTTCTGCAAACCCCAGACTTCTCTCCGTGAGCCACAGAGCTCCCAGCATCTTCCAAGGCCCCATGTCAATGAGCTTGAGTCCAGCCTGTCACACACTTGCTCTTCCCAGTGGACTGGCCAGTGTGAGGTTTGCACCTTGGGAAACGCCATACACGGCCCTGCCTTTCAGTGCGCAGGATCCGTGAACCTTCTCAAGGTTGTCGTTGGGTGATTCCTAATTAGCAGGCTGGCTATTCCTTGGGGATGGCTTTTCCCAAGGGCAAGTGTAGAGGTACCTAAGGCCTGTACGAGGCCAAACAGAAGCAGCCAAGGGTTCAATTTAGGGGTTCTATTGAGATAAACTGTCTTAATTTATATCCTGCTGTTTATTAGCTATGTGACCTTGGGCAAGTTACTTAACCTCTTTCAGCCTTGCGTTTCTCAACCTAAAATGGAGATAATAACATATCTGAACTTTTGTGAGGATGAAATTGAAGGTTCATGTAAAATGCTTAGTCCAGGGCCTGGTACACAGTAAAGGCTCAATGAACATTAGCTGTTGTGATGACTCTCTAGACACAACTCAGGAGGATTTGATGCTGTGACCAAGAAGACTAGTTCCTTTGACTTCATTAAGCTCAGGTGACTAATAAAGTCCCATCGAGAAATTTTATTCACAGAACCATCCAATGGGGCACTCAAGTGCCATTGGCTTTGACCCTGGGCAGATCTTACACAGGACCTTGGAGACCTTTCAGGCTCCAATCACCTTCATGCTGCTTCCGGATGAGAACACGGGGACACCAAGAACACCATTGCCTTGTCCAAGGTCACATTCAGTGGGAAGCCAGAACTTGACTTCTTCCCCTTTCCAATCAGGTGCTCTTAACCCTGTCCAGTGCCAACGCTGCTTTGCTGGGGGGTGACCTCATCCTTCTTCCAAATGGAAACTCATGATGCTTGACCTCTGTCCACCCCATCAGTGTGAGGATCTGGAAAGACACATGATTCCTCCTCCAGGACTTTGAAATCTTTGGAGAGGGGGAGGGGGGGAATGTTAAGTGAAATAAAATGGCTGATGTAATCATTGGGGTTTCTTCGGTCCTGTTCCCACCCCTGCAGATTGGACTCCCGACAACTATGAGTACAGCCCTGAGTACTACACACAGGAAGAGAGCACGGATGGTGCTGTTGACCACCCCGATAATCCTGAGTGGTACTATGAAGACTACAGTGATAACCGGAACGGTGAGCCAAGGTGTTTTCCCGGGGTTGTGTCTCAAGACGCGGAAGAATGAGCTATGCGGACCAAAAGATTTAAGCACAGTGTGGAAGATTCAGACTCCCCACAAGGGGAGGGGGACCCAAGAATGGGATGCCCACTAAAGCCTTGTGGTCCAGGCATATATATTTGCTACAAGCTGCTCTATGTCTACCTGTGTCGTCACCTGATTGATTCCCTCAATTGTTCTTGCCCAGCAACGGACCTGAACTTTCCCTGTTTCTGTGTGTGCTTTCTCTGTTCCTATGCTGAACTTTCCCTGTTTCTGTGTGCGCTTTCTCTGTTCCTATGCTGAACTTTCCCTGTGTCTATGTGTTCATGCATCTTGTTTACTGCAGGCCCTCCCTTGGTTTCCCATGCCTCCCGCTTTGAGTCCAGAAACGTTTTATTATTTCTGCTTGGTTGGTTCCTGTGGTTAGGCTGCTCAAACTGCCATGCCTGCCCCTGCCTGTGTTCCACCTGCCTTTGTTTTCCACAGGACCCTGGGCCTATCTGCCTGCGTTCCAAGCTAACTCCTCTCCATAGCAGGTACCAACACTGTTCAGGGGCCCTCCCAGGAGGAGGGCAGCACACCTGGAGGTGAATTTATGTGTTACCACGTGCAAAGGCCTCCCGCTCTTCCTGCTCTCTGACGGGCATGGTAAAATAGGCACCAAAGAAATTATTGAAACTGGCTATTTGTCCAGCTAGAATTATATACTGCGGGGCCTGGGGAGGTCCTCTGAGACCATCGCTCTCAGCCTCAGAGGACAGGTGAGGCAAATGAGACCAGGAAAGGAGTTGACTCAGTCAAGTTGATACACAAGTTAGTGCCTCAGCATCTAGCTCTCCCGACACTGTGAGTAGGAGTCAGAGTCAAAATCATTCCCAGAGCTTTCATGACAGGTAGGCCCTAATTGGGGAGAAGCGTCTGAGTTAACATTCAGCGTCAGATTGGCAGCATTCACAAACTTGGCATTGCCATTTCCCTTCCCTTGCGCCTGTGCTGTGTTTTTCTTCCTCTTTGATTCTTTAGAAGCTTTGCATTGTTTTTAGGATGTGTGTGCGTGTGTGTGTTCACGTGTGTGCTTCTGCCCCTTTTTTTTTTTTTTTTTTTTTTGTGGCTTCTTAACCGAGCCAGAGTGCAGAAAGGCAAGGGAGACGCTGGCCCAAGCACAGCCATGTGCCTTACAGCAGCGGAAGAAACGGAAAGCAGCCAGCCGCTGGAATAAAAGCTGTGAAACTGTGCGAAGTGGCCTGGAAGGCAGGGCTAAGACATGGGGCATCGGGGGAACATCAGAAGGGACTATCAAAACAAGAGCGGGGCCCAGGGATCCTAGTCCCTGAACCAAAGAACAATGCGTGTGAACAGAAGGATAAAGAATTCCCCGAGGGAAGATCCATTCAGACAACCATGAAAAGCCAAAGGCACAGATGAAATATGACAAAATCTAACTGAACAAGTAGTTGAAGAAAGATGAAGGCCACTGGGTCATTTCCTCCTTGCCGTCAATTTTTCTGTCACCCTCTTGCCTTTGGTCTCCGTGCCTGATGTTCAGAAAGCGTGTGTTCCGTTAGGGGTGGGTTTTCTTTCCCCAGGCCTGACCTCCACCCCCGGGCCCTGGGAGTAGGGGAGGTCTTCAGGCTTGTGAAATGCATTCAGCATCAGAGACAGACCCCGTGGCACTCCCAGCGAGACTGGGAGGAGGAAAAGACTGAGGATGGGAAAGGGGAGTTTCTCAATGAGAAAGGCCCCCTCGCAAGCCAGGCTGAGGGGAGACAGTCACCATTCCTTCTTGTCAGTCCTCTTTCCAACCTGAATCCCTCTCTCTGGTCATGTGACTGCTTTTGTCCTTGCTCTTTTGTTTTGTTTTTGTTAATCCATGCCCGAGGATATATTTCCATTGGTTTTTAGAGAGAGTGGAAGAGAGAGGGAAAGACAGAGAGAAACAATGATGTGAGAGAAACGTATCAACTAGTTGCCTCCTGCATGAGCCCCAACCAGGGCCCGGGCAATGGAGGTATGTGGCCTGAACTGGAATTGAACCCAGGACCCTTGGGTCTGCAGGCAGATGCTCTATCTACTAAGCCAAACTGGCTAGGGCTTCCTTGCTCTCTAAGGGCCATGACTGTGTCCCTTTTCCCCCAATCACTGGCTGTGTAGTTACTTTCTTATTTGGGCTGGAGACTGAAATTCGATGAGTATGTAGGGGGCTCCTCGCCTGCCTGCTGTTTATTGCAAACATTGCTTTCTGTCCAACTGTCTCAGATCCATGCCTGCCCAGCCCCTGTGAGCACGGTGGGACCTGCCTCGTCAGCGGGGACACTTTCAAGTGCAGCTGCCTGGACCCTTTCTCTGGAAGCAGGTGTCAGAATGGTGAGTGCACCTTCAGTGGATTCACTCTCCCTCTGCAGTTTCCTTCTCCAGGTCAATGGGGTAAAAAAGAGCCGAGTGACCCCTCAGGAAGGATCATCGCCACACACATTACATCATGCATGATGGACTCCTCAGCATGGTCACAGGCAGCAGCTCACTGAATCCTTGCCCCTGCATGATACATAGGACTAGTGGTGTGTCCATTCTATAGATGAGAATATCGAGGCTAAGAAGAGATAAGAGCTGGAATAAGAACTTTGTTTTGGTTTGAGTGTTTAGACTAACAGCAACAGAGTAACATTGTTCTCAAATGGGAGAGCAGGAAGCACCTCAGGGCACATAATACCCAACTCCATTAGAGAAAGAGGGCCCAGCGAGGGCAGGGGGCTTCCTCATGGCCACACAGCTAGTTAGGAGAAGAGCATAAGTTCGCGCCCTGGTGCCTAACACCTGGCTCCATGCTCTTTCTCCCTGTTCTCCTCACTCATGGGGGCTCTGATTAAAGGCTGTGTCTGCCTTCAATGAGTTCTTGGGGGCATACGATAAGCATGACAAATGGAACTCCTGTGGACTAATTGCACCCCTGGAGAGCACCTGGATTCTGTTCCACCTAGCAACCATCTAACCAGGGTGGGGGAGGCAGTGGAGGTCTTACATACATAGGGTTTTATGGTTGACTTCTCTCTTCTGTGTCCTCTTTATTTACTCCTTCCATTTTCAATCCTACAAGTCCTTCCACAAGTGGTTCTGGGTGGTTTGGTACATCGATATAAACATAGTATCTGGGCTCACCCCTTACCTTCTCAGAAGAATGGTCGGGGGGAGATGTAAATGAAATATAAAATCAGCTATGAAACGGAGAAACTCAAAGTGCAGCTCTGTTAAAGGTGGAAAGGTTATCAAGGTTTTTATCAAGATAGAATAATATGTGAGTAAGTATGGGAAGGAACACTGGAAGGAACTGGGAAGCAATCCTAATAACCTGAAGATTAGAGAAAAGCCTTGCTTGGGTGGGGGAGGGGGGAGGGGCGGGGAAAAAGGGTAAAAGAAGCAGGTCTTTCAGGACCATGGACAAGGGCACACTCTCCATCCGCCATCTGACCCTCAAACATTGTACTGTTCAGGTAACCCTCTAAGTGAAATGTGCCCCCAATAATGTCCTGTACTTTGAACCTTCTTCTCTATGGATCTCCTACAGTGAAAAACACGTGCAATGAAAAACCATGTGGCTTGGGCGAATGTCTCATTACTCAGAGTCCTCCCTACTACCGCTGTGCCTGCAAGCACCCCTACAGGGGTCCAGACTGCTCCACAGGTAAGTGTCGGCAGCCCTCTCCATGCCAGGCTTTCTCTGCCCTGGCTCGTGCCTGGGGTCTCTGCACCCTACAGCCCAGATACATTTGATGTTCTAGTAATATCCATGATGGCCATTATCACTAGGAGTTTTAAAGATTCATCATCCCTAGAGAGTTACTGAGAATTGCCTGATCTGTGCTCCTTATCATCCAAAAAGAATCATCTTAAAAATCACTTCCTCCAGGAAGTCAGCCCTGGTTTATTCCCAGAATGGCCCATGGTGGGGCATAAATCTATACTGTTTCAGTGTATGAGTCAGGGATTGTCCAAGGCGATTTATATTCTCTCTCACATTCTCCCTAAAACACTCAAGGAAGAATTTTATGGATGAAGAAAGTAAAGTTCAGAGAGGTTGACTAACTTGCTCACAGTCACACAGCCTTAAAGGGGGACAGCCAAGTTTCAGCTTAGCTCAGACTGATCCCCAAAGGCCTGCCCGTCCATGCCTCTTGTTATTCCTTACTGCATGACCCATGCACTTGCATACACTTTGTGGCCTTCATCACAATGCCTCATCCATGTTTGTAGATGATCTTTGAGTTGATGTGCACATTTACTAGGGTGTCTGTTGGTCTGTCTGTCCCTTGGGTGACCCATCTTTTGTGAAATGATGGACACCAGAGGAATGCCACCAGTGTCTCCTCATCATCTCATATGTGGCCGCAACTCATTCTGAAGACCTTTCCTGGCCCCACTTCCTGTGTTCACAGCGGTTCCCGTGTGCAGGCCAAACCCCTGCCAAAATGGTGGTACCTGCTCCCGGAACCGGCGAAGATCCAAGTTCATCTGTGCCTGTCCCGACCAGTTCAAGGGGAAATTCTGTGAAATAGGTATGGGTCTCTGCCACCACCTCGGCAGAATCTCAGGGCCACCAGCGAGGCCTTGGGAATCCTGTTCTGTTTGGGTTTTGTTCCCAGAACGGGATTCAAGTCAAGATTCCCAAACTCTGCTGTTGCCTCAGCCTTCTAACCCAGTGATGACGAACCTTTTGAGCTCTGCATGTCACTAACTTAACTCTGGTGCCGTGTCACATATAGAAAATTTTTGATATATGCAACCATAGTAAAACAAAGATTTATATTTTTGATATTTATTTTATATATTGAAATGCCATTTAACAAAGAAAAATCAACCAAAAAAATGAGTTCACGTGTCCCCTCTGACACACGTATCATAGGTTCGCCATCACTGTCTAACCTGAGGGCATACAGGTAGAGAAAGTAAGAAACTGGGATAGAGTGTAGGCAACTCAGATCCACCTGGGCCTCCTCTGGGCCTCAACCCACCTGCCACCAGGTCTTGTGAGAGCCAAAGTTAAGTAACTAAGTTTCCACCCACCCACAAGCACTTTTTATTTCATAGGTTTGTTTGTTTGTTTGTATATACATATATATATAATTGACTTCAGAGGTGAAGGGAGAGAGTTAGAAACATCAATGATGAGCGAGAATCATTGACTGGCTGCCTCCTGCACACCTACTGGGGATCAAGCCCACAAGCCAGGCGTGTGCCTTTAACCAGAATCGAACCCGGGACCATTCAGTCTGCAGGCCAATGCTCTATTCACTGAGCAAAACCAGCGAGGGTTATTTCACATTTTTGAGCTGGGTTAAATGTGGGACCTTCAAGGCACCTTCTTTCTGGGACTTTGTAGTGAACTCTCAGGGTGATCAATATTCAGGCCCAATCGTCTCACCCCCTGACACACCCGCCAAGTCCTTTTCGGGAGCAGCATGCCAGTTGCTTTCCGTTCTCACATCCCTACCTGCTCTCTCTGAGGTTCTGATGACTGCTATGTTGGTGATGGCTACTCTTACCGGGGGAAAGTGAGCAAGACGATCAACCAGCACTCATGCCTTCACTGGAACTCCCACCTCCTCCTGCAAGAGAATTACAACATGTTTATGGAGGATGCTGAAGCCCACGGGATTGGGGAGCACAACTTCTGCAGGTGAAAACCACCTTCTTCCCTTTGCTCAGTCTTGGTCGCTTGTCAGTGTAAGGGTTGGTTTGTCTCTTTCCGCTGCTCCAAGATTTCCTGGGCCAGCTTAGACATTTTGAGACAGAACACTGGAACTCGTCATCCTTCTTTCTAGGAAGATTTTCATACTCAGAACAGGCTAGGTGATGCTGCTGTAACACACAAACCCCAACCCCAGTGGCTTGAACACATCAAAGTTTATTTCTCACTAATGTGTCCTGTGGGTTGGTAGGGGATGGGGGGATTCAGCTCCACAAAGTGACTCAATTACCCAGGAAGGGCAAGAAAGAAAGAGAATGAAAAAAAATGGAGCAGGAGTTTTGCTTTGTTTTTACTACTTCAACCTAGAAGTGACCCGTCATCTCTGCACACATATGCCATTGACGAAAACGTGTCATGAGGCCCCATATAACATTAAGGGAGAAACGTGGAGAAGGAAATTGGATGTCTGGTGAGTGTTAGGGTCTTCACCACAAGAATGCTCAGGTTCTCCCAAGTAAAGGTGACAACAAGTTCCCTTCTGCCCCTTCTGGTGCCTCCAGACCATTCTGCTGGTTTTCTCTTACTCTTCGTTGTCTAATCGAGGCCAAGGACATTCATGATCTGTATCTAAGAGACAGGAGTTGTTTGTATGGCTTTAAACTGGTTCCATTAAGCAAGAGGGACCTTCCACTTTCACTCACCTTGAGCTGTTCCCTTCATGGAGCTGTCTGCAGGGTGACTCCCTCAGCGGCCTTTCTCAGAGACTTCCCATGCATGGAATTTGGAGGTTGGGGCCAAGGAGCCCTACTTTCACTATGTTTCTGTGGCTATTTCACTTTCCTGACAAAGAAGGATCGTCAATGGGGATCTCACTTCTTTTCCTACGAATAATTGGATGTGTCCCATGGATCTGGCACAAGGCTCATGAACTCCTTCCTGGTCATCGGATTCTCCTCTGGAAGTTAAGGTTTTGCCAAAAAAACTACAACCACCCTTAGATGCCAGAATCAATCTATGATCCCAGGGACACACAAGAATGTGTTGCTCTTCTACCCAAGGGTCCTGTAATGAGGTCCCGTGGATTCACCAAGCCTTGACCCTGAGTTATCTTGGTTTTTGTTTTAGAAACCCAGATGGAGACAAAAAGCCCTGGTGTTTCATTAAAGCAAACAGTGCAAAGGTGAAATGGGAGTACTGTGATGTCCCAGCCTGCCCAGCCCTAGGTAAGACCCTGACTGTCCAGAGGCCCTGGTCGGGGGAGGATGCAGATCCGTAGACAGATGTTCCTGGCCCCCATCTCTCCCACCTTTGTCTTCCCAAGCATCTGCTTTGCCGACCCTCATCCCAGTGGTGGTCCCACTGCCGGATCCTCCACTCCCCTCTTGGGATGCCGAGCAGGACTGGAGACCTTTGTAAATTTGGGCCAGTGGCGCAAATGCAAATTCGTGTTTCCTAACTCCAAGTCAGTGCACCCGGCAAATATTTGTTGATTGTTTGCTGTGTTCCAGGAACTATGCCTGGCTCTGGGTGTACAATGGTGACCAAACATTGGCTGGGCCCCCATAGCCTCTCAGGATACAAAACAGTGGATTCCAGCCTCACAGTCTTCCAGGCTGCGCTGGCCCACCTCTCTACCCACAACTGGAACAATGCACCTTCCATCCTGATCAATGGGATTGCCTGCCTGCCTGGACAGTTTCACTTCTGTGCTCTTATGATCACCTTTGACTGTAACACTGCATTCATATCTACTCTGTCCATAACCCACCATTCTGTGAGACCCAACTCAAGGAGCCCTCCTCCAGGAAGTCCTTCATGATCTCCCAAATACAGTACTATCTCCCCCTCCTCAGAAACCTCAGGGAAAGAAAGCAGGCACCATCCTTACAGCACTTATCACTTTGTATGATGGTTACCTCTGCAAATGTCTTATTTCCCCCATTCTACTTCATCTGGGTATCTTTCCCTATGCACCAAAAGAGGCCCCCAAATATATGTATGCACTAATGATAGCTAAGAACATACCCAGTGATGCGCTTATATGTTTGCACTCACATCTTTGTGTGTGTACATGTCAAAATAAGAATGAAAAAGCAAGGTTTTTCATTGTTAACTTTATAGACTTGCTTTATATTAATCAATGTAGTCAACAAATATTGTGTGCCTACTACCTACTCACCCTGTGTGCACCCATCTCTTAGCTCTGGATACTCGCTAAGTTGCTAGACTCAGAGTCATACCTCTAACAAGGTCCTTCTGAGGACTTGGAGGGAGGGTGAATGGTGTGATTTGTCTTTCTTGTGTCCCACAGACATTACCGACCCGGTAGAGCCCCTGACCAAGCTTCCGGGCTTTGACTCGTGCGGGAGGACTGAGATAACAGAGAGAAAAATCAAGAGGATCTACGGAGGCTTTAAGAGCACGGCGGGCAAGCACCCGTGGCAGGTGTCCCTGCAGACCTCGCTGCCACTGACCGCCTTCATGCCCAAGGGCCACTTCTGTGGGGGGGCGCTGATCCACCCGTGCTGGGTGCTCACTGCTGCCCACTGCACTGAGTAGGTGCCTGCTGGGAGCAGAGGACAGGGGACCTGGTCCATGGGGATGTTCTCCCCTTCCCATTTGAGCAGCATCTTGTTGCTCTCCAGGGGCAAAGAGGGTGGCAGGATGCGTACCTTTGAATTCCATGTATTTATGGCATTTAATTCTCAGAACAATCCACCAGAAGACAGGCTGAGGGAGGACAGGGATTTTTACCTTTTATGAATTAAAGTGTCCCCACTGCCCAGAATAGGTCTTTGTATGAGCAAGTGCTCAGTAAACAGTTGGGCAAAAAGAGAGTTAACTGTTACTCTCATTTCATAAACGAGGACCCCAAGTTTGGGAAGGTTTAGCACCTGGCCTTAAGTCACATGGTAAGGAAGTAGGTGAGTGGGATGTGAACCCAGACCACCTGCTTCCTTAACCTCTTTAGTCCTATCTGGACAGAAAGAAAAAATAACATGCTCCCATCTGATGCCCTCACCAGTGAGCCTCCCAGGTCAAGTGTCTTCGGTCCTGTGTGCCTCAGAGAAGCCAGAACGCACTGGGAGCCTGAAGAATCACTACCTCCCCTGACTTCCCTAAGTTCGTGGCCAGGGCTGGTCCCATGGAAGCCAGGCTCTGGTGGTGGCCTTGAAGGTCTTCCTGTCCACCCTGTTCTTAGATAATTTCTTTGACCCTCAAGGGTCAAACATGCAAACATTGGCATCTACCAAGGATATTTGTTCAAGATGTTCATTGGCTGCTCTTTAGCAAAACCCGTGGGGAATGAGAGGTCTCCCAGGAGATGTGGGATACAAGTTACAGCTTGTATTTAGAGACTGTCCCCTCAATAAAACAGTTTCTTCATGTTGTCCCATTTGGACCACATGGCAGAATTCTGTGAACAAGACAATGATAACATGAGGATGCCAAGTCTGCAGGTCGGGCCATTTACCGAAGGTCACACAGTTCACCGGGAGCAGAGCCAGGGCTTGGCTGCAGCCTCTCCAGTGCCAGGGCTCCTTCTTGACCATCTTACTTTCCCTTGCAGCCTAAAAGCCAAAAATCTAAGAGTGGTCCTAGGGGACCAGGACTTGAAGAAGACAGAATTCCATGAGCAGACCTTCAGGGTGGAGAAGATACTCAAGTACAGCCACTATCATGAACGAGATGACATTCCCTACAACGATATCGGCAAGTCTCTTCTAGCAGGGGATCTCTCTCGGGTCTTGTCCTGGGTGGATTTCTCTACTGATGGAAAGCTGAGGGTTGGTGCTGTCTGGTCCCTCATAGACCTTATAAGGTAGAAAATTTATTCCATCACTTTCTAGTTCTTAAAGGTTACTGTTGTGGATTAACATGCACAAGCTCTTAAGGGGAAGCGATGTTGTGTTGTGTGAAAGAGCTCAGCCTTGAATCCCACCCCTCCCACTTGCTAGCCGGCTTCACCTCTCTTCGCCTCAGTTTGCTCTTCTATAAAATGGGGAGCTGACTGCAACTCTCAGCTTCCTGTGTGTTAGGTGTCATCATGTGCATGTGTCCCCGTGCACACCCCGTATGACACCTGCTAGGCAATGATATACTTAAGCTTCTTACTGTCCAGTTTTCCATTCATGATACTTCTCATTCTCTCTCCTTCCTCAATATCATTTTTTACCCTTAGAAAGCCTGTTGTTGTTGTTTTTTAAATTGATTAGTCATTTAAAAAATGAAATTATGGAAAAAGTGGGGCCTTGCTACAAGCACCTTCCAATCAAGGTGGAATGGATGCTTTGATAAAGAGGATAATATCACCCATTTCTGTTTTCTCTCTCTACCTAGCTTTGCTCAAGCTAAAGCCAGTGGATGGCCACTGTGCTCTGGAATCCAAATATGTGAGGACTGTATGTTTGCCTGATGGTCCCTTTCCCTCTGGGACCGAGTGCCACATCTCTGGCTGGGGTCTTACAGAAACAGGTGAGTCTGGCCATGCCGTCTCCTGAGACTCGGGTGAGTTATTTTAACCAGAAAATAAAGGGTCAAACTCAACTGTCCTTCTGAACTTGAAGCCAGTGTTATATTCAAAATGTATTATCGAAAGAAAGATTGCATCATCTCTCCAAGTTTAGTTAAGTCTCATCAGCTCCAAGGAGTGTCCCTGATCTCGCACCTGCCCCTGGCTCTGGCCCCTGGACCCTTGACATTCATCAAGCATTGACCCTGTATCCATAAAGAACTGTTGCCTTCCCTAAGTAGACTAGAAAAGGGATACATTGGAAAGAAGGTGAATTGTGGAGTCAGATTCTTGGCTTGTCACTTGGGCAGCTGAGTTTCAGTTTTCCAATAACCATATTTACCTCCTAGGTTTAGAATCATGATAACGGGAGATAGAATTCTAGAGAGATACTGATTAATTCAACCCAGGGGGGTGGGATCAGGTCTCATTCATCTTTGCGTCTCCCACAGTGTGCTGATCTTAGTAGGCGCTCTATAAAGTTTTGTTACATCAAACTTTTGATTTGGCTCCAGGGTTTGGTCTTATCTAAGAAAGTAACCAAAGTGTTACTGTGCTCATAGTACTGACATGATGATATCTTCTAATATATGGGACTTTCTCTAATATAAGATGGAATTCTTCCCCATACATCATGCCCTTCATAAGGAAAAGCAGGAGTCACTCTAAGTAGGCCTGTATTCATAAAGAAAGTGGCATGTAATATATGAAATGGTCAGAAGGATTGGGGGAAAGAAGATAGCTGGTTCATTGGATTTAGGGTTAACCCTGTTTGTAGCTATCGTCATTGTAGTCCATCTAACCCTCTCCCCGTCAGCATGCCGACTAGAGCATTCTGAGCAGAACAGAAGTTTAGGGGAGGAAATACCTGCTCTGGGAAGCAGGTGATGTAGATGATCAACCAGGGAAATGCATCCATCACTAAGCATTTTCTACATGCCAACCCTCTGCTAGTCATGGGAAATTAAAAAATGGTTGAGACACCCTCCCTGTCTCCCTGACTTCACGGTCTAGCTGGGCAGAGGAGGGAATGAATGATTCTGCTCCGTTGTGATAAGCAGAGCATTGCAGGTCCAGATAGCCCTGGTGACAGCTGCAGGCAGAGCCTATCTCCTGGAGAAACCCTTCCTTCCCAAGCTCAGAGCTGGTGGCCCTCTTCTTACTCCTGCTGGCTTCTGGTGGGCTGGGTGCCACCCTGGTCCCCTCAGTGGCCACCTTTTCTTTCTGCCCCACAGGGGAAGGGTCCCGACAGCTCCTGGACGCCAAAGTCAAGCTGATCGCCAACACTCTGTGCAACTCCCGCCGACTCTACAACCACACGATCGACGAGACCATGATCTGTGCGGGAAACCTGCAGAGGCCTGGGCAAGACACCTGCCAGGTCAGAGACTCCAAATGGGCTTGGAGAGCAAGAGGCTAGCAGGACCTTACACGAGGGCACAGACCCCCTTAGAGCCCTGGGCTGGGAGACAGGCTCGGGGACCCACCTGCCGTAAAGCACAGGCCTAGGTTGGTATATCTGAATCCATTATCAATCCAGGAAGACACAGCACAATAACCATGGTGGTGACGTCACGTTGCCTGCATTGCTGCATTTCATCCTTGTGACACTCTGGTCAAGGGGGATGCCACTAGTGTTATTTGACAGAGCTTAGGAATTTCTCACTGTTCTGAAGGTTGGAAGTCTGAGATCAGGGCACCGGCATGGTTGGGTTCCAGGGAGAACCCTCTCCCGGGTTGCAGACTGCCAACTCCTCATTGTGTCCTCACGTGGTGGAGAGAGTGAGCTAGCTCTCTAGGTCCCTTTAACTAGGGCAAGAATCCCATGCATGAGAGCTCCACCCTCATCACCTAATCCCGCCCCCCAAAGGCCCCACCTCCCAATACCATCCCTTTGGAGGTTAGGTTTCAACATATGAATTCAGTCCCTTGCACCAAAATAATTCTGGAAGCTCAGGTGCCTCATCTATAAGATGGAAATGTTGTCCCCATAAGATCTGAGGCAGATGAAAAGAGATTAACATTGAAAATCCTGTCTACACAGTTGGAGAGTGTAAGCAGTGCTGTGTGGTTGAGAGCCATCCTCCTCCTCGCCGCTTTCCTTGGGGTGTGGGGTTTGATATAAACCAGGCATTGTTCTATGTGCTTTACAAACATTAAATCTTCACAAAAATCCTGGGGGTGGGGGTAGTGTTCTGTTGCTAACACCATTCCCAATGTGAGACATGGAGGCCCAGCTGGCTAGCAGGAGGTAGGGCCTGATTTGGAACCCGGAAGATCTAACCCCATAAACCATGCTGGATGTCTGAGCCATGGGCCTCTGAGGCCCGCCCTTCTACCCTGTGTGTGCCCGGTGGGTCCTGGAAGGGCTCTGCCCTAACAGGGCACCCCAACCCCACCCCAGGTCTTGCTGGAATGAGGAGTCGAGGGCCCCTGAGAACTCATGATAGTAATACCTGTGTTACTGAGAGCCATGATGGCATCTGGATATGAGGCTGTGACCACAGCACTGTGGCCTGGCCCTGTGCCCCTCAGCCAGGCCCTCCCTGACCCAGGAGCAGGGGCTGGTATTTGCTTCAGACCCTTGGGTCTCATGAGGCCCAGGAAGAGTCTTGTCATTGCTTTCCCGAGGGCCCACGACATCCCCTGCTGCCAACCCCTCATGGGAGTGGGGTGTCTCCTAATGCATTCTGTTCACAGAGCTGAACTCACATCTTTTCCCCCCAGGGTGACTCTGGAGGCCCTCTGACCTGTGAGAAGGATGGGACCTACTATGTCTACGGGATAGTGAGCTGGGGGGAGGAATGTGGGAAGAAGCCAGGGGTCTACACCCAAGTTACCAAGTTCCTGAATTGGATCAAAGCCACCATCCAAAGGGAGACTGGCTTCTAAGGTGCCTTGCGAACCTCAGAGCCCCTCCTCCTGAGCACCCAGACCAGGCGAGGCCTCGTGGGCAGCAACAGACACCCCTGGGAGCCTCCAGGATGCACACGGCGAAGTATCCGTGCTCTAAGCAGAGACAACAGCTTCCCGGCCTGGGGCGTCCCGGACCAACATCTCCACCATCATCAGGCTCCCTCCTGAGTCAGTCGGGAAATGACAGAATCAGCCCTAAATATATTGTGCTTGCTTCCCTTCACACCATGGCACCTTCTAGAAAATCACGGTTCACTGACTGCCTCCACCTCGGACATTTGCCAATGTGGGATCTCTCAACGTTCCACATCGGTGGGTGACCCTTGGCATCTGTATGCCTCATCGGAGACACTCAAGGCCCCCAACAGAACGAGCCGTCCACTTCTAGGTAGCAGCCAGAGGACCACAAAAGACCGCATTCTCCATCTGCTTTCACAGACTTGTTACTTTAATAAAGGCGACCAGGGCATGGCTGGTGTACCGTTGCACGGCTCGCCCCAGCTGAAGCCACTAGGCCTGTCGCTGGCGTGTAAGCTTCCTCTCCAGCGTCTCTCCCGAGAATCCTGGGTGGACCCACTTGCTCACAACGGCAGCACCTTCCTCCTCTTGACGTGCAGAATCTCAGTGGCATCTGGGTTCACATCCGCCCTCAGATGATCTCTGGGCTCCACAGCCTCTGCCCCCCGCTGCAGAAACCAAACACACCTCCGTGAGTCCAAACGAAGCTTCCAGCCGGCTCCTTTAGGATGAGCTGTCTAAGAGGCCCCGGGAGCATTTAACACGTCCACCCGCCCTTACTTCTCCCCTCCACCACCCTCTCTCCAGAGAAAGGATCCTCAAGGCAAGAACCAGGAGGGAGCAAAGCCAATCTCTCATTTAGATGCACTGTCTTTCTTCTGAACAAAGGAGGGTTCAAAACCCAGACTGGTGTAGCCAGCAAGTCCCTGACCCTTTGTGGGAACGTAATGAGCAAGCAGGCAGCCCAGCCTGGGCCGCCGTGGCCCAGGACTGATGCGGCCCCAGCAGGTTCGTCTCCGCAGAACTAATGGCTGTGGCTTCAGAGAAAACCCTGCAGGAAGTTTAACCCAGGTGTCATCCGCCTGGTCACCTTGGACCCATGGAATTAGGCACCTTGCTCGAGCTGCATCTCACACTCTTTAGAGCCAGCTGACCTTTGGCCAAAAATAAAGTCTGAAAAAGGAAAGGTGAGCTTGCCCTTCCCCGTGGCCTTGCAAGCCGGGTTTGCCCCTTGCTACTTACATAAGCCCCCTGGAGAGCCAGGCCCCTTGCGTTGGCCAGTTCTGCAGCCCGCCGAGCCATCTCCACTTTGTAGGAGCCAGGAGGGGTCCAGCCAATACCTCTGGTCAGGTTCAAGTCTGATTTGTACTTGACCTTGGGGGGGAAAGGGAAGTAAGAGGAATGTGTCAGCAGGCTTGGGGATGGTTTGGGCATGGGGTGGAGAGGCTTAAAGGCGAGCGTAGATGGAAAATGTGTTGGCAGTAAAGCAAACTTATCTAAAGCAGGAGCTCCCTGACCCTACGTGCTGTGAGCCCGGCCAGCTTGTCGCTGTCCCTTGCATCTTTCTCAGGGGAGGGAACCTTTTTTCTGCTAAGGGCCATGTGGGTATTTATAACATCATCCGTGGGCCATACAAAGTTATCAACTTAAAGATTAGCCCGCTCTATTTGGTCACACATTTAATTAACTCACCCCTAATGCCTTGGCAGGGCCAGACCAAATGATGTCTCGGCCTTTATGTGGCCTGTGGGCCAGACGCTCCCCACCCGTTTCAAGTGACGGGAGCACAATGGGGGTGGTGGATGGGGAGATGTGGTTCAAGTCCAAGCTCCTACCTTACCTTGCTCTGTGGCCTTAGACAAGTCACTTCCCTTCCCTGGACTTCGGTTTCCTCCCAGAGAGAAAAGGGCAAGGGCTGGGTCAGGTAACTACTAAGATCCCCTGGAAAGAGTTTGGCATAGCAATCAAGAGCGTGGGCTCTCACATCAAGCCAAAGGGGTTCATGTCCCAGGTCTGCCACTTGCTTGCCACGGGATCTTGAGTAAGTCACTTAACTTCTTGAATCCTCAGGTCCCTCCTCTGTAAAATGGGGCAATAATGGGGCTATTGGGAGGACTACCGGACACAACGCTTGGAAAGCATTTGGCACCGCAGCCTGGCCCACAGTAAGGACTGGATAAAGCGCAGTTATTGTTATTACTTCTTCGGGAACTAATGTATCAGGCATCCCGGGTTCTATCTCAGCCTGGCTCCTCCCAGATGGAGCCTGAATGTGGGGTTGGAGCCACCTCTTTGAAGGGCCTCGGCCAGGCGGGTGGGGCAGCTCACATCACTCTGCAGCTGGTGGGCCCTCTGTGCGTGCTTTAGGCCCAGCTGCTCCGGGTCGCAGGTGGGCTGAGGCAAGGGCTGCCTGTAGCACACGTCGCTGGCCAGCTGCTGGCTCCGCTTGGCCTGGAGGAAGCCGGGCTGGTCTGGGCGGCTGTGGAACCGGGACCGATTCTTAGCAAAGTCCTTCTTGTACTCATTGTCACTCTGGAGCTTGCCGACGCTGAGGAAATGCCTCATCCTTGGGTCATCGTCGATGCTGCGGTACCCGATCTGCAGGCCCCGGTCCCGCAGGAAGGCCTCTCTATACCGAAACTGCAGGTCAGAAGAGCAGAGATGGGTCATGGGTACCCACCTCTCCCCACGGATTCTCAGCAGGAATTCTACAGTGGGTCAAGGGCACAGCTTTGGATTCAAGTAGACTTACCATCTGTATGGCCCTCTGCTACCTTCTAGCTGTGTGGCCTTGGGCCAGTTACTGAGTCTCTCTGAGCCTCAGTGTCCCCAACTGATAAAAATGGGAGAATGGCCCTAGCTGGTTTGGCTCAGTGGATAGAGCGCTGGCCTGTGGACTGAAGGGTCCTAGGTTTGATTTCAGTGGAGGGCACATGCCCGGGTTGTGGGCTCGATCCCCAGTAGGAGCGTGCCAGAGGCAGCCAATCAAGGATGCTCTCTCATCATTGATGTTTCTATCTCTCTCTCTCCCTCTCCTTTCCTCTCTGAATGCAATACAAATATTTAACAACAACAACAAAAAAAAATGGGAGAATGAACTTCCACCCTATGGGACATGGAGAAGATTCCATGACATGGAGGGTTAGCTTCATGTCTGGCACTGAGTGGTGGCTACGAGTATTATTGCTGCTGTAATTCACAATCCCATGGAAGAGAAATGTACCCATTCTCTCAGCAGCCACTCTGCCTCTGATTCTTTCCATCTTTCAGGGATCCAGTCCAGTGCTCCTCAAACTCTCTATATAAAGGACCACATTCATTTCAATTTGCTTTTTCAATATGCAATTCATCAAATATATGGTCCTACTGGACACAATTAGTGCACAGTGGTACCACGTGGATTTAAAAACACCCAAACTGGCCGCCCCCCTGCTCAACAAGATGAGTCCACAGGTCGCATGCCTGGATGTCACATGTCTAATTGTTAAACATCTTTCTAAATGCTTGCTCTTGGTTTCTGTATGTATCTCATTGTGGACCAGTACCAAGCCATCCACAGATGATGCATATCTAACCACGATGCTTCCTCTTCCATCTTAACAGCTGCCGTGTTTGGACACCTGCTATGGGCAGGACGCTCTAAACCATTCTGTTTTCATTCCCACATCCATCATAGTAGACAAGTGTTAGATCCCTATTTCATAAATGTAAAAATTTGAGTTCAGAGAATTTAAGCAACTCGTCCAAGACCTTAGAGCAGTGGTTCTCAACCTGTGGGTCGCGACCCCTTCAGGGGTCGAACGATCCTTTCACAGGGGTCGCCTAAGACCATCGGAAAACACATATATAATTACATATTGTTTTTGTGATTAATCACTAATCTTTAATTATGTTCAATTTATGACAATGGAAATACATCCTGCATATCAGATATTTACATTATGATTCATAACAGTAGCAAAATTACAGTTATGAAGTAGCAACGAAAATAATTTTATGGGTGGGGGTCACCCCAACCTGAGGAACTGTATTCAAGGGTCGTGGCATTAGGAAGGTTGAGAACCACTGCCTTAGAGCCAATTCCTAAATGACTGAGCCAGGATCTTAAGTCAATGAAGGGGGAAAACCAATCTCTTCCAACCCCATCATACTGCACTTCAACTGAAAGAAGTCCCTTTACTGCAACTCAACAAATGAATCACGTGTTAATGGACTTCTCAGAAGTAAAGCCTATTTCTTCCTCTCATGTGAACCACTTGTTCAGTTTCGGTTCCTGGTGGTTTGCCTGTCAACAGGACTGGGAAAACCAGAGTAAGACCTATTGGTCACAGAGGCGAGAGAACACAAGGCCTTACGTCGCTGGCGATCTCCCTGGACGCCCGGGCAGTCTGGAACGGGATGGCGTCCAGCCTGAAGTCGTAGCCGCCAGCCCGAGTCTGCTCCCAAGAGTTCCTGTAGACTTTCTAGACAAGGAGAACAAAGTGAGTGAGTGAGCAGGTGTCACTCCCTGTCTGCCATGTGGCTGGTTCTCAGCAGGGCAGTTTCTAAGCACAAATCCTCGCCTTGATGGTGCCCAGAATGGCAGAGCCCATGGCCCCAAGCCCATCCGGGACCTCCTCTGCTCTGGGATTGCTGGGACTGGCCACCATGGGCTCCAGCTCCAAGTGCAACCTGAGTGCCAGGGGCTGCTCTTGTGGGTCTTAGGGTCTGTGGGTCTGGCCCACTGGCCACACTCCGTTGCTATCAGAGGCCCCCGCCCCCTCCCTCCCATGTCTGCTCTCACATTCAGGGACGCAGGTTTGCAGCTCCTAGATGCCAGAACTCAAAGATCAAGAGCTGTTTCTTCCCACAGCAGGAGGTGCTGTTCCTTGGATCCTGGTCCCCATGTTCATTAGCTCCACTGACTTCCCAGGGGCCCTCGGCTACTTCTGATGTCATGTCACCCCATTATGCCGCATCCCTTATGCTCCCTTGGTGGCTGCACTGAGCGAGGGAAGAGCCTTCACCTGAATTAAATTGATTGTCAAGAGCCTGACTGAGTCCCTGACCTGTGGATCTCACATCTTCCTCTTTCATTTTCCTCCTTTTCAAGTCGTTCTCACACCCCCTCCATGAGCCGGGAATCACAGCCCCTGGGTCCCCAGGTAGACCCGCATCACGGACAGAGGCATCACCATCGCCTGTGCCTTCATGTAGTGGAAGTATAAGGCAACGGCTCTGTGAAAGGAGTCATCTGGAGATGCCCGTGGAGGCTCTGTCCCTTATTCGGCCACAGGGAAGGGAGACAGCGGGAGAGGCTCATCACCAACATTTGACAAAGTGACAGCCCCAGAGCAGGCCGGTAGCTGGCTCGTTCTATGAGCCACAGCAGGTCAGGGCGCCCTTAAGAACCTCACTTTTGTCACCTGGAAACAGAGCTCAAGGCCGGGGCTCTGTTCTGTAGGGGACTGATGGGGGGCGGGGGAGGGGGGAGAACGGACAAAGGAGCAGTGGTAGATAAAAAGATAAAAACCTCACCCACTCTACAACTGGAACCAGAGGGGACCGCGAAGGGCCTGGGCCAAGCCTGATGGGTCTTATCATTCCCGTGTCCTGCTGCCCATCTTCTCCTGCATCTTAGCCTCCAGCCCCAACATCTACCACCACAAACCAGGAGCCAAAAGCCTACTATGTTCAAGGGTCTTGAAATACAGAACCGATCATCCCTGGGGTCACCACCTAATTAGTGGATCTCAAACAGAGGCCCACATGATTGGATTTACTGGGTCACTGTTGAGTTTAGCAGGCAGGAAGGGGAGCCATATAGAAGGGGTCCCACAAATATCCCAGCAAATTGAGTCAAACCCTGATCATTTCCTGGAGAGGGAACAGTCAGGGTCTTCCTAATTCAAGAGCCTGGTCCACACGAGACCTGGGCTGGGTAATGACAGCATCCAACCCCAACATCACCCCAGTTTGGTGTGCAGTGCACCCCAGCTTCTGAGTCTCTGTAACGGAGGGTCAACGAGAGCACGTGACCCAGATCGGGGTTCTCCTCGAGGCCCCGGCCCCCTTCCTCCTGGTCACTGCTTCCTGGATACTATGTGCCTGATGGTCATCACTTCCTCCCCGAGTTTTTGATTCTGTTGAGGTTTTTGCCTTGCCACTGGGAGTCTTTAGATTCCGCAGCCCCTTTGATTTGGAACCCTGGGCGTTCCTCTTCTTTATCACAGTGGGCACAGTTTTGTCCTCATCCTCACACATTACAGCCATTTGATTTTTAGTTATTTCGGCTGCCTGACACATCTCAATGGCTTTCTTTGCCCAGGAAGGTCACTTTCCCTCCACAGCCTCCGCACACAGCACTTGATCCAATTGTGTGTATTCCGCACGCCCCGAAGAAGTGCTCTTTCAAAAGAGGTCCGTGAGTTCTCCACATCCGCGTGCCCCGGTGGCTAATTTCAGCTCCAGGACTCTGTAGACGGGCATCTCCCGTGAGAGGAAAGACGCGTCCGTCGCCAGCCAGGGGTGGCTGTCCTCTTTAAGCTGGGCCCCACGTGGACTGGCAGTCCTATGCCCGTCTCTAGGGCTGTGTGGGCCTCCAGTGGTCCCTCGCACGGAGGCCTGGCCTCCCCCATCCTCGAAGCGTTAATGAGACGGATGTTTTGTTCCAGCTCTGCAGAAGGGGGAGGCCCCGCTTCCCCAGATGGAGGTCAGCCCACCAGAGCTGCTGTTCTAAAATTATCCCGCGTGCATCCCTCCAAAGCCTCAGATGGTCATAATGACTCCTATTTACAAAGCACCATCACATTCGCTGCGTGGGATCCCACAGGGCTTTACAAATGCAACAAACTCTCGTACACGCTAACTAGAAGGCGCCTCGCCAACCCCTGCAAGGCGGCCACCTCTGGGGCGACCGGTAGCAGCTGTTCTTCTGCACGGAGCCCCAGGACACAATGGCCAGGCCAGGGAGGGGAGAATGGCCGACGCTGGGAGGCCCGCCGCAGCCCCAGGCCGACACACTCAGCCCGTGTTATTCTGATCTGACAGCGTCTTTTGATTCTGCCGCCTCACTACCTGTTATCCCAGGATCACAGCTTTGCTGGCCGAGCGGCCGCCTATTCTATTACAACCAAGGGCCTCCAACCCCCCACCAACAACAAGCCTGGGTTTAGGAAACAGCATCTTGGTTATGCACGCAAAGGGCAGACATCCAAGGGAAACTGGAGTGTGGAGGCCACAGCCCCATGCACAAAGGAGCAAATTGTATTTGCGCCTGATGGGCCACAATGGCAGCAACTTTCCAAACTGCAGGGTGAGGAAGAGCCACTGTTTCTCCAAGGTCACCCTCTGAATGGCTACGGAGGGGTGTCCAGGAATCAGAGAGAGCAGGTGTCCACGCCTGATGGGGCCCACTCCTCTGGCTGTAACCCAGCACACACCGAGGTCTTTGCAGCCATGTCCAGAACCAGAATGTAAGAGCTGGGAGGAACCACAGGCATCATTAGCTCGGTTCCATTCCCATTTCACAGCTGAGGAAACTGAGGCCCAGTGGGGAAAGTGACTCAAATCCCACTCTCAGTGCAGTGTTCCTTTTCTCCTAAGTCTTCCTCTGTAGGACTTTTGTTTTTAACAAATAAAAGCCACTTTGGATAATTTGACAGAAACAGGCAACCGTCTCACCCGGCCCCCATGGATGGCCGGCTCACTCACATCGCTCAGGTGCAGCGCGTTGAGGCGGGCTCTGATGAAGTCGGGGTGGTCAGGGATCAGGGTGAATCTGTGCAGGGATTCCGCATCCCCCGACCTGTACAGGCGCTGCAGGTAAGACAGGTTCACGGTCAATGTAGAACTCCACCTGCTGAACGCACAGGTGAGGAGCAGGCTGCTCTCTGCTCCTGCCCCTCCTGCTCGAGTGCCCATCGCAGGGACACAGCCCAGCCTGCAGGTGGACAGCATCCCTCAGAAGCCACCCAGGTAAGGAGGGAGGGCCCACGTGGTCAGGGCCAGGTGGGGTGGCTGCTTTTAAACAGACCCTGTTTAAAATATTCCTCAAGCTCTGCTCCAAATGGGCCACTCCACCAGCATCCTGTGGGCCCCACCGTGTGCTTTACAAACAGTGTCAAGAGTGTGGCTACTTCGGAGAATCTTTGCAGCTGAACAGCATTCAAGCTTTTTACTCATAATAAGATGCCTCAAGATGACACAAGAACTAATTAGTCTTTTCATTCTAAAACTAGAGGCACAGTGCATGAAATTCGTGCATGGGTAGGGTCCCTAGCAGCTGCTGCTACCAAGGGGCCTCGCTTCCCCTGGCTGCCTGCAGCTGCTGGCCGGGGCGGGGCCGGCTGGCCCTGCCCCCTGGTTGAAATCCTGGTTGAGGGAACAATTTGCATATTAGGTTTTTATTATGTAGGATACTTTAACATGTGTTCAGAAAAGTGAAGTTTTCATAGTTTTCGGGGTCCCGGAAAGACAGTTTTAAAGCTCACTCTTTATCTTAGCTGCTATGTTTAGAGCAGCACTTTAAGACTTGCACACAATTTCAAGAAGCACTGGAGTCCCATCTGTGCTTCGAGAGGAGAATTTAATACTTAATTTTCTGATCCTTCCCCAAATTCACTGCGGGCTTTGCCAACGTGAGCGGGAGAGCATTCAGATTCCGAGGGAGGCTGGCACAGCTTTGTCACTGTGTGTACAGAACTGAAACCTCTGACACTTTCGGAGAAATAACATTTAACTTCCTATTCTTTGAAATAAATGCAGGAGCGAGGAAATGGGGCTAACTCATACAGACAGTAAAGCAGAAAGAAGCTTTTAATATAGCTGTTCTTTTCTACCTGGGTTGTGTTAAGCTGATAATTCCATTACCATCTATCAATAAGTAAGATGTATCTGATCGCCCTAGCTGGCTGGGTGGGTCAACTGGTTGGAGCATCATCCCATATATCAAAAAGGTTGTGGGTTCGATCCCAGATTGGAGCATGTACAAGAGGCAAGCCTATCAATGTTTCTCTCTCACATCGATGTCTCTCTCTCTCTCTCCCTTCCTCTCTCTAAAATCAATTAAAAAAGGATGTACAGTGGCGCCTTGACTTACGAGTTTAATTCGTTCCAAGACCGAGCTCGTTAAGGAGCTCCTTAAGGAGCTTGTTAACTCAAATTACTCTAAGCTCAAATTACTCTATCAACTCAATGCAAAAAATTGGCCGAGAGACAGCTGGTATCTCAAAAAACTTGTTAGTCAGGACACTCATAAGTCAAGGCCCCACTGTATCTGATTTAGTATCTGGTAAGGGATCATCAATAATACTTAGTATTATTATTGTTACAGTTATGAATCAAACCATAATAAGGAACATTTACTGAGGACTTCCTATGTTCCAGATGCACGCTAAAAGCTTCATGTGCTTTTATTTAATCCTCATTTAACTCACTTCATCTTATGAAATGGGTGCTGTCATTCCCTTTCTTTCTAATAAAGGGACCGCGGTTGGAAGTGATGAAGTTACTGGCCCGAGATCATCCGGGTAGCAAGCAGGTTTTTCACACACAGCCATCCTATGGGGAACCCGTGCTGCTCAGCACTGACCACTGAGCTCACGACCCAGTGCCGTGAGCCTGGAAGGAGTGACGAGAAAACACCCACCTCACTGCAGTGCAGGTAGCTGTTCTTGGCATGAACCAGGTCCGGGGAGTCGACCACTGAGGTGAACTTGAGACTGTCTGGTTTTTTCCGGTACTTGGTCTGTAAAAAGGAGGCAAAGATACCCACGTAACAGCTGAATGTCAGGCATTTTTCTGGATGCAGCACCCTGGAGGGGATCCCAGGGCAAGAATCCCCGGCCATTAAAATAAACGGTGGGAGTTCAGCCAGGCCGGTGTGGCTCAGTGGTTGAGCATCGACCCATGAACCAAGAGGTCACCAGTTTGATTCCCGTTCAGGACACATGCCTGGGTTTCGGGCTCGATCCCCAGTAGGGGAAGTGCAGGAGGCAGCCGATCAATGTTTCTATCTCTCTATCCCTCTCCCTTCCTCTCTCTCTAAAAAATCAATTAAAAATTTTTTTTAATGGTGAGAGTTCAGTTAATAAAACTATCCCTGTGCATCTTTGAACACCTGCAATCAGAGAAACCCTGGACACCCTAAGTAAACTGAGAAGGTGAGTGGTAAATTCTGTGCCCTGCCCCATGAAAATGATGAAAACGATGGGCCCGTTTAGATTATATTGTTCACAATCTATCTATTGAGAACCTTCTAAGGCAGTGGTTCTCAACCTTCTGGCCCTTTAAATACAGTTCCTCATGTTGTGACGCAACCATAAAGTTGTTTTCGTTGCTACTTCATAACTGTAATGTTGCTACTGTTATGAATCGTAATGTAAATATCTGATAGGCAGGATGGTCTTCGGCGACCCCTGTGAAAGGGTCGTTTGACCACCAAAGGGGTGGTGACCCACAGGTTGAGAACCGCTGTTAATGCATCTTCCATCTTTCACCACCCAATCTGAACGTGTCTTTAACTCCTCAGCAAAGAATTCACTTGGAGAGAAAGCTTGTTCCATTTTGGGATTTGGCTGCAAATGGCCCTGGAAGAATACTGGGAGTTCAGTGGCCATGGGGCTGTCTTGGGAACCCCCCCCCCCCCCCCAAATAGGTTCCCTCTGCAGAAGGAGGTTAGGGCTAGGCTGTAGTCGCAGTAGAGGCAGGCGGGTGGTACCTCGCTGATGAGCTCTCCAGCCTTCTTTGCACTCTCTATCTGCGGGGAGCTCAGCGCCAGCCATCCTGTGCCCCTCATGCCCATCAGGTCTGACTTGTAGCGGAACTGCGGAAAGAAGAACATTTCATCAGGGGGGTCTGGGCCTGTGGGGGCCTTTGGTCATAACGCTCCATCACAACATCGCGACACCTGCATGCGGAGCGCATTCTGCATGATGTTCAGCGAAGGTGTTTGAATGTGTGCACTCTGCCAGGGATTAAATAGTGCATCGCGCGTAAGACACAACCAGAGCCCGCCAGCGTGACGGCAGGACCGGAAGCGGAGGATGAAGACCTGTGGGAATGTCCTAGTAAAGGGAGGGCTGAGACGTGCTCCAGCCCGAGCACCAGCCCCAGGATGCTGCTTCCTTCTGGCAGCCACGTGACTGACCAACCGCCTCAACAGGGAAACACTTTCGCACTCCCCATGATAAAAGTGCTTGGAGCTCCGGGTCCAACCTGCAGTGACTTGGACCAAGTCACTTGGTCCAAGACGTGACTCAGTTTCTCTCTCTGATGCCTGGAGTTCATAGCAACCACTCTGTGCTCAAACAAACAAAAACAAACAACAACAACAAAAAACACTGGAGAGTATTTGGGGGCAAAAGCTACTCTATTCGCTAGGTGTTTTATTCCCTTGTGGTAGTGGGCAGAGAGGAGGGGACCATGAGAGCAGGACTCTAAAAACAGGACCAAACTCAGATACAACCACCTAAATGTATCTTTAGACTTGTGTGCAAGCCATTTTAACCTTTCTGTGCCTCAGTTTACCCCCTCCTCCCACTGTTAGTCATGATCTGCTTATATTACAAAAAATGGGCTAAGGCTTTCCCTTTTTTTGTTTTTTTTAAGGACTCAGAAGATTAGAACTGCAGCATCATTCCTGGGAGAAACGAAGCAGTGCTTTAAGACAATGGGTCTGGTGAGGGGTTCCCAAAGCCTTAACCTTATTACTATGCCTCCATCTGCCCACCATCACCGACGGTGAGACTGCGCATGCACGCTTCTCTTCTTCGCTTTATGGCTATTAGGCATTTTTAAAGATGGAAAAAGACCCTCTGAGGAAATCTAAAATTTGGATCTAAACAAAGTTGATAGCATTCCTCTAATTTAGACATCAGCTCTGCCGTAACGCAAAAATATCGCTCCGGAGACCGGCCTTGCAGCCTTGTTAGTTTCCTTTCATTTCAGGATTCACAGGGGCCCTCGCAGCCGGCCTCAAAGAGGGTCCGTCTCTGATGTACTGTCTGCTGGTGAATGCCCCCGTGCAAATCCCACTCTGCTTCCCAACTGATGCAGGAGACATCACTCGGGTTCAGGAGCAGGTTTCAAAACCCCGTGTCAACCACACTGCTTTTTAGAGCGCGATCTTTCAGTCTATACCGGCAAAGCTTATGCCTTCCACTCTGATGAAGAACAGAGAAAATTGGATAAATTTCTAAGTTAGAGAGAATAATCCTACAGGGCCTCTTCACAGCCGGGCCTTGCTCCTTTCAGAAGCAAGATGAAGTGGGGAGCGCTCTTTCAACTCGCCTTTTGTTGCGCTGCACAGTACAATCGCAGGTAAGTCAGAAAGCAAGATGCGGGTTCCCCGAAGATCTGACTGCGCCTCCGACTCTCTTATAAAATGGACGGTCTATTAATATTTCAGATCCCGGCCCAGCTTTGACTATTTACACACACCCTAAAAACAACACGCCTGCCTCAGAGTTCACGATAAAAAAAGGGGGGGGGGCCTGGAGGGGGGTCGAGAAGACGCGGCTACCCAGAGATGGCTTCGAAGAAGGATTCTAAGATCATAAGAGACCTTCTCGAGCAGCCTGGCTGAACCTGGCATCCCCATGTGGCAGCCTCACCCTTTTTCCTTGCACACAGTAAGCCCTGGAAGCCACCTGCAGATTCACACACTGTGTTGTAGCACAAGCTAAGTATTTGGGTCCCTGATTTCTTTTTTATTTTTCTATTTTTATTGATTTCAGAGAGGAAGGGAGAGGGAGAAAGAGATGAGAGAGAATCGCCGATCGGCTGCCTCCTGCATGCCCCCTACTGGGGATTGAGCCTGCAACTTGGACATGTGTCCTGAACAGGAATCAAACCCTGACCTCCTGGTTCATACATAGGTCGACGCTCAACCACTGATCCACACTGGCCAGGCTGGGTCCCTGATTTCTAACAGGAGCGTGTCAGCAGTTGCGCCCAGGAGGCGGCCATAGGAAGGGTATATTTGTCATCCTAATAAGAATCATTATAATCACTGCCTTGCATAAGGTGTGCATTGCTTTAGACTCCTCTCGTTCCGTTCACACACCATCCTGCAAAGGAGGGGTTCTTATTTCCGCCTACAGGACCATTTCGATGTTCAAACAATTGTTCAGAGTCTCAGAAGTGCCACCAGCTGCTGTCCTCTGGGCATGCCACACCTGGGGCCCTGGAGAGACGCCTCAGGAGCTACAGCACCTGGGTTTCCTAATCCGGCCACCTGGGGGAGCTGGAGAGCACTGAGCCGGAGTCAGGAGACAAGTGCCCCGCTTGGCCTCGTACTGGCTACATTGTCTTGAACAAGTCATTTCCCGGCCAGTTTGTGACCCTGGGCAAGCTGCTCCACACTCAACCTGAGGGTGAACAGTGCAACCCTGTAGTTCCAGGAAATTATAATAATAACTGGAACATCATTCGTTGATTCAATCACTGTATCATCATTAATCATCAATCATGTGCTTAGAATAATGTGCCTGTGCCATAAGCAAACTAAGAATAGTTGTTGCCTGAGGGCGACCAGAATTGGGAGGCCTGGTGTAGGGAACGTCATCAGAACAGCTCATTCTTACTGGTGTTTTCCATGGACCAGGCACCGTGCTGCGTGCCTCATACAGACCAGTTCTCAACTGAGAACTGGCTTCTCCCCCGGGTGCACTGCTGTCCCCCAGGTACATCTGGAAATATTTTAAGACATACTTGACTGTCACACTGGGAGAAGGTGGGTGCTATTGGTATCTACTGGGTAGAAGCCTGGATGCTGCCAGGACAGCCCCCGTGCCACGACAAGGAATTCTCTAGCCCCAAATGTCAAAGGTGCCAGAGTTGAGAAACCCTGATATGGATGATGAGGGTGGATGTGACAAGAGTCCCGTGGGCTGTGCTCTGAAATGAGAGCGCCTCCCTCCTGGGCCTAAAGAACCAATGCACGCACAGCCCATATGTGCTGACCACACGTTACCATCGTTGTCCCCGCCGAGGACCCCAGGCTTGGAGGGGGCCTGGGACTGGAGCTGACCTGGGCGGGGCTGGTGCTACCTGCCAGCCTGCTTGGTGCCCTTGCCTGGGAGAGGACCTCCTCTTTCTGGGCCTCAGTGTCTGCTCTAAGCTGTAGGAACCATGGCTCCCCCGCAGGGAGCTCCCTCCGGAAGGGCAGAATGGTACGAAGTATGGGCTCCGGAGCCAGCCCTGCCTCCACACTTCCCAGGTGACCTCATCTTAAAAACAGGGTTAAGAGCCTGGCCGGTGTGGCTCAGCAGTTGGGCATCGACCCAGAAACCAAGAGGTGGATTGTTCAATTCCCAGTCAGGGCACATGCCCAGGTTGCAGGCTCCATCCCCAGTAGGGGGCCTGCAGGAGGCAGCCAATGGATGATGTTCCTCTTTCATCGATGTTTCTATCTCTGTGTCCCTCCCCCTTTCTCTCTAAAAAATCAATAAAAACATATTTAAAAAAATAAAATGAAACATGAGTAGCAATGGGCCCTACTCCACAGCACCATGGCGAGGTGACAGTAACAGTGATCACTCAGTGTCAGCTGCGAGACGATGACTTTTCTATCATCACCATCACTCCTGCCATTAATGATCGGGCCCCTCTTCTCTCTCGGACCCTGCGACGTCCTCCCCACTCACCCTCATGCTTCACTCTGGCCTCAAATATGCTGAGGCTGCTCCTGCTCTGGGCTCAGCCTTTGAATTTGCTATTCTGTTTGCTGGAGAGCTCCAATCCCTTCCAGCATCTCTTTGCTCTTTGCGCGAATGCCACCGTTTCCATGACCCCGTCTTCCATTGCACGTGTGTATGTACACATACACACAATCACACCCTCCTACCCACTTCCCAGCTTTGCTTGTCTCCACAGCAGGCATCCCACTAAATATTCGACTTATCCTATTTTATCTCGCTCCCATATCATGGAACCTCCAAGAGCACAGGACATTTTTTTGTTGGCTGCTGTAGTCCCAGCACCTAGAATAACGCCCAGTGCATAGCAGGTGCTCAATAAATGTTTGTTGAATGACGGATTGACTAACTCCAACCCAGATAACACACTGAGCAAGTCGTCGTTGGGCATAGGGAGTGTCTGACCGGCTAAGGGGGGAGCAGAGATTGTAAGTTACACCCAGGCTTGGTGGTAGGAGGAGGGTCAGGAGCTGGTGTCTGACCCACCAGGTGCCCCTACCTCACTCTGCAGGGCGTGAGCTTTCTTGGCCCAGGCCATCTTCAGGTCCTCGGGCAGCGCCGTGAACTCGTGGCACCGTGTCCTGTAGTCGTGGTCGCTGGCCAGGGCCTG
This sequence comes from Myotis myotis, assembly GCF_014108235.1. Classification (NCBI taxonomy): domain Eukaryota; kingdom Metazoa; phylum Chordata; class Mammalia; order Chiroptera; family Vespertilionidae; genus Myotis; species Myotis myotis. Next base: position 8,942,981 of record NW_023416319.1, on the reverse strand, counting down.
GGCCTTCCTGGCGTGGACCAGGTGCACCATGTCCATGGGCAGGTGGTACTGTGCTTGGCTGCCCACTGCCTGCCTCCTGTACTGCAGCTCGCTCTGCAGCTGGCCCACCCGCCGGCAGTGCCGGAGCCGGGGGTCATCGCTGACACTCCGCGCCCCGATCAGCCTCCCTCGCTCCTTCACAAAGTCATGTCTGTAGAGAAACTGGAAGAGAAGGCCCGCGGGTCAGGGGCTGGCGTGCCACCTGCTGAAATCCCACCTGCACGTTCTCACCGCAGACCCTAGAAAAGTCACCTGTTCTGACAGTAGGAAGTGATGATTATAAGAAAAGCCACAGTGAGGCCAGCCTGGGAGCAGGCTTCCTGCCTGGGGGAACAACAATTAAAACATCCCCCCATCCTTCCTTTCTAATTACAGCCAGGTCCTCGGGACCAAAGCGAGGGCCCCCTCTCCACACTGCCCGCGTCTCCTGTGGCCAAGAGGAATTCATCAAAAAGGGTTAAAAATAAATGTATCCTTTCGCACTTGGCAAAACGTGAAACCCAAAAGACAGGACCCGTTTATCTGAAGTCCACGCTTTCAGTGACTTGTTTGTGGGGAAGAGAAAGTCACCTTCATGTCCCAACGCGATGGACGCCATCAACAGAGCGTCTGCACACAGCCAGCAAATCCTAGCACACAGCCGGCGTGTGGAACTGCAGAGAGCCCGGAGCGAGACGTGCTCGGGCTCAGTACAATTTCTCTGGCGCGTTTTCTCTCTAATTCTGGGTGGCGTGAGAAAGCAGGCAGTTCCCCGGGACCAGAGGGACGGTGGCCTCGACATTGCAATTAGAAATAAATCACCATCTCCTTCCTGCCCGAGACCTTTGTCTGAATTTAGCTTCTGATTAACAAAAGCTCGCTTCCCCTCCCTCTGTCAGAGAATCTCATTCGTAACTAATATATTCTGCAGGTGACATCCTGTCTCACACGGCGAGAGATTTGCTTTAATTCAGGAAAATCAGCTGCAGACCTGGTTTTACATGAAGTTAACAGAAATTAGGCGAGACGGAAGGTCATATCATTCCACTCACATCACTGGCGATATCTCCAGAGACCCGAGCAGCCTGGAAGGGGAGCGCGTCTATTGTCAGCTTGTAGCCTTGAGCACGGAGATTATGCCAAGACTCCTTGTATTTTGCCTACAATGGAAACACATGTAGATTTTCTTTTTTAAAAAAAATTACATGAATCAATGAACAAAGGCTACCCCTTTCATTCTGTAGCACCGTGTCCCAGAACCGATTTCTGACAAGCGAGAGCTTTCTGTTTTGCAAAGAAAATCTCATCAGCACACCTGCTGTCGCTGTCGTGGGCTCTGACACGTTATGAACGCAACACATGTGTGAAAAGGTCTATTTAACATGCGCATCGAAAAGACACGTGTGTGTGTGTGTGTGTGTGTGTGTGTGTGTGTGTTCACGTTCCTGTGAACGCCGGAAGGGTCACTGTTAGGTCACGTCACAGACATACGTGGCTTTGGCGTGTGCTTGAACTTCAGCAACAAGAAAGGCTTACGTCACTCAGGTTGGCCGCATTGGTTTTCGCTCGGACGAACTCGGGCAGCCCCAGGGTCATCGTGTACTGGTGTCTCGCATCCTCCCCGGCTGCTTTGTAGAGGCGCTGGGCAAAGAGAAAGACAGGAAAAGCAAGAAAAGCAAGAAGATCAGCGAGGTGCATGTCTGCAGGCCTGGAGGCCCTCCCTCGCTTGCAGTCGGGAAACACATCTGTAAAAGGCCATTTGCTGTGCCGTGGGTGCACCGGCAGCCTTGGGCAAGATGTTTCTGTCCACGAAGGCTTTTTGCATGAGTCGAATTGAGAGACATAAAATGTATAATAAGAGACTGCAAGTTACTTTTGATAGGGCTCAGGACGTGATACCTCCAAACAGGGCACCCAAGCGGAAGGGATGTGAGAAGTGCAGGTGCTACAAGGATGCTCTCTGGCTCCCCCCCCGCACCCCCGAGGCAGGTCACGAGCCCCTCCAGTGCGGGTGCCCTCCCTACACCTGAGGAAACAGCATCCTTATCTCTGAAGACCAAAGGGACGCCGCAGGACGCGGAGGGGAGCTGAGCAAACAGACCTTGCTGAAAGCCCCCCCCTTTCCTACACTTAGCGGATACCCTTTGTCCTATCACATTTCCCCACGACTTTTCACTTCTCCTCAAACCCAGTGTAATAACGCTCGGGCTTAACCATGTCTTCAGGTCTTCGTTTCTTTACAAAGGCTCCCCTACCACCTGACATGCATATTAAATAAACGTTTGTGCTTTTCTCTCGTTAATCTGTCTTTTGTCACAGAGCCCTGGCCCAGACCCTCAGAAGGGAAAGAAAAAGGTGTTTTTTTCCTCCCCTACACTTCACTCAATAATAGTCTGAGGAAAGAAAAACCATTTAGGAAGTCTATCTCAACGTTCTTCCCACATAAACTTTTCCCTCAAGGACTCAGTGTAAAGACAACACGAAGACGTGGGAAGTGTAGGAGAAACGCTGCGATGTGTAAGGGACGTTCCCAAACCCTAGTCTGTGTTCTTTCCTAAAACCGCAGATCCTGCCACAGGGGCAGCCACCCCAGGGCCAGCCTGAGGGGTCTCCGCCAGGGCAAAAGCATTTATTCACGTGATGAGAAATGGGTCTATGGTGGCTGAGCTCTTTGAAGCCATAACAGGTTTTGTTACCCCACAGCATCCAGCTCACCACTCGAACAAGAAAGGTTCAACAGGAATTTAAAACTTACAGCTCATGAAAGAAGCCCTTTGGACGTACTTATCACAAGTGAGAGTGGGAACTAATAGTAGAAATAGCCAAATCTCAACCGACTTCTAAGAGTTAGAGTCAGGGGGAGAATCTTATAAACTAAAGATGATGCAAAATTTAATTCTCTGCCAAGTTCACTTTCTATTTCAAGCTTGTCCGGCAGCCACTAAGAAGAAACAGAATTGAAAAGATGGTTTAACATGAGATTCCTTTCCTTGGTCCCCCCTCCGATAGATGTATTAAAGTGTAAACTGGGTAAAGGATGAGTGAGAAGACACGACGAGGTAGAAATTCGAGAAGTCTGACAAACAACATACTCTAGGACAGTGATGGCGAACCTATGACACTCATTTTTTTGGTTGATTTTTCTTTGTTAAATGGCATTTAAATACATAAAATAAATATTAAAAATATAAGTCTTCGTTTTACTATGGTTGCAAATATCAAAAAATTTCTATATGTGACACGGCACCAGAGTTAAGTTAGGGTTTTTCAAAATGCTGACACGCCGAGCTCAAAAGGTTCACCATCACTGCTCTAGGACTATCCTTGGCTCACCACAAATCCCCCCATGACAACCATCAGAATGGCACTACAAAAGTGGTTACCCAATATTTGCTGAGACAGAACAAATGAATGGCACACCAGCATGTCTCAAAGGTTAATACGCAGTCAGTGGGTCTGGGGTGGGGCCTGAGGCTCAGCATTCCTAACAAGCTCCCGGGAGATGCAGATGCTGCCTGCTGGTCTGTGATTGCACTTGGACGAGACGAAAGACAACCAGATTTCCACCTGGGCCTCCTCTCCTTCGGGGAAATATTTAAGCTCTGTATAATGGCGTTCTCTTCTCCTAAACCTCCATGCAAACACCCAGGCTTTGCACCACCTCCCCAAACCCACACACAGTCACACATATTTTTAACAATATAGCAGTTTCTCCAAAGCCCGTTCCAAAGCCATCAGGGGGAGACTTTACCTCGTTCGTAATCTGGTTGCTGAGTTTTGCTTGAAGGAGGCTGGGGGTGTCGGTCACAGCTGTGTACTTGAATGACTGGGGGTGCTGACGGTATTTGCTCTGAATTCACACACGAGAAGGAATAAGAAGACGTGGTAAGATATAAAACCAGCTCTTGAAACACTGGTGATAAAACCTCTTTTTGCAAAGGCTGGTAGTCTGTCAGCTGGAATCGAGTCTGTCATTTTCTCTTATGGCCTCAGAATTCAATGGGATGGAGGAGCAGAGAGGAGCATAGGACAGACCGAATCAGACACTTAACCAGCGGGAAAGGGAGAGCTAGCTCTTTGCTATGAATGTGAACGTGACTATTGAAATTCCAGTTCTGCTCCCAACCTTTGCTCGTTATAAATCCAGGGCTCCTCAGCGTTGGGGACATACCAGAAACACCTGTACATATGCCTGCACCCACCCCGGGAGATCAGGATTCAGTAAATCGGCAGTGGACCCAAGGCTCTGGATCCAAAGAGAATTCCAATGCACCACAGGTTTAGAAACCACTTGTTTTGGAGATTTCATTGGAAAAGCAAAGCACAAAGTTAAATCTAAACTTTGGCCAATTCCGCTGGTGTAAGCAAGCCATAAGCCCATCTAATACTACCCAAGCTGGCCACTGACCACCCTTCACTTCCAGAGCCTTCCATTATGCCCTCCTGTCCTTGATCTACCATGAATAGAAGTCCCAAAGCCCTCTCAAGGGCGAGCAAGATTCCTCAGGATTCAAGGAGCTTAGAATTCTAAACTTCCATAATTCTATCAAGAAACTATGATCCAGCTTAGAGCAACCATTTCATGTATAGCCACCAGAGAAGCACTGAGCTTCGATGAGTCCCAATCCTAACAAAAACTAAACAAAGGTTGTAATAGTATCCCCATTTGGCTGATTAAAATGTTGAGGCTCAGAGAGGTTAGGTGACTGGCTTGATGTCACACAGCAAACGAGTGGAATTTCAGCCTCCAGCTGTTGGTCTCTAAAGCCTACCCTGTTTACACTGCACCACAGCGCCAATCTCCAAAAGGACACCGGGAGATACATCTAATGAGTCAGTGAAGTGTGAATAATTCTTCTAAGTTCACAACGGAACTGACTCGCTATCTGCAAAGCTGTCTTAAATGGCATTTGGTCTGAATGGAGAACCCAGTGCAAAGAAGAGAAGCCGGGCAAGAGGTTAGCGGCTAGTCACCAATGTTAATAGTGGAACATATAACTCACTTTCACAGTAACAACAAACAGATGGTACCCAGCCGGCATCGATGAGCATCGACAGTAGCTGAGCATCGACCTATGAACCAGGTTACAGTTCAATTCCCAGTTAGGTCACATGCCCAGGTTGTGGGCTCAATCCCCATTGTGGGACATGCAGGAGACAGCCAATCAATGATTCTCTCTCATCACTGATATCTCTCTCTCTCTCTCTCTCTCTCTCACCTCTGAATTCAATAAAAATATATTTAAAAACAAAACAAAAAACACCCGATGACTATGCAACAACCTCTGCTGTAGAAATATACTGACAGCCCTCACCCCTCGAGTCCCAGTTACCTCACTGATGAGTTCAGATGCTCTTTTTCTCCCTTCGATCTCTAACGTGCCTGGAATGACACAGGCCACCCCTCGCATGAAGTTCAAGTCCGACCGGTACTCGTTCTACAAAAAACAACATTAGGAATCAGAAGAGCCAAACTTGCAGAACAAAGGAGCAGAGAGAAGCCAGAGGACCCGGGACAGGACAGCGCCGTGGCTGGGACTCAGGGCCAAGCCGGTCTCTCCAGATGACTCATACTCAGCCAACAGCTTAGTAAATGCTCATTAGGAAAACAAACGCTGGGGCGGATGGTGGTTAGAAAGTCAGTCGACTCGGGGCAAACGTGGAAATGGTCTGACAGGTCTTCTAAAACAAAACCCAGTGGCAGCGGTGGCACGAATGAATCAAAGGTTAAGAAAGAACTAATGAATGAATCCAGAAGACTGTCGCAAAGGCCTGCCTGAGTCTGCTGAGTAAGGCACATGTGGGTACCTCAGTGATGTGGGCTGACACTTTAAAGGGCCCCCAAGTTCACTCCCCTTCAGCCACCTAGGTCCCGCTGGGCGCGCTGCCTTCAAATCGCTATCAGGGGGAGAGGTGGGGCCAGCGAGGGCTGTGCTCAAGTGACAAAGGGCCCGCGAGCTGAGCCTGGCAGCTCCTGTCCCTACAGCTGCTCTGCGGTTCCTGTCAGCTTCTGTCATTCAGTAAACGCCGCACACGGGCATAAAATCTGAGCAGACGACAGATACCCAGATCTAAGTGCTGCTGGGCTGGCAGGCCCAGCCACACCAGGAAGCCGGGCTGGAGCCGTTTCCTTTCTGACACAGGCCCGTTAATGCAAGTCTCACAGCACAAGAGCCCGGCAAGCTAAGGAGGCTGCTGAGACGTCCTATATCTCCTTGGGAGGGAGGAGATCCTCTCCCCCTCTCCCCCCTCCCCTGCCTGCTTCAGAAAACAGAGGCGTGAGCCACGAATGCACTTCTAGGCTCAGTTCCCCTTCTCATGTACAGCCACGTGACCTTGGGCAAGCTGCCCAACTCCTTCCAGCCTCACTATTATTTCTCTGTAAAATGGGACCAAGACTAATAAGTACAGGGTCATTTTGAGGTTTAAATGAGATAATGAATGAAAACGCAAGGCTCGGAATTCAGCAGAAATACTCCATAGATGGTTGTTGTTATTAGATCTGTGCAGCTGTGCTTTCTATGAAGAGCTAGGTAGGAACATGGGGGGAGGGGGGTTTTCAAAGAAACCCCAAGTTTTGGGTATCCCTTCTCTGGAGGCCCCCACTGAGCCAAAGGGAGCCGCCAGGTCAGTGCCTTGTGGGCAAATCGGAGAGGAAAGAGCCCTGGGAGAGAGAGGCCAGGTCTCCTTACCTCGCTCTGCAACTTGTGAGCTCTCTTGGCACAGCTGAGCCTCAGGTCTTCCGCCAAGGATGTGTACTGGGGGAGCGGGCGTCTGTAGTCCTGGTCGCTGGCCAGGCTCTGCGCCTTCTTGGCATGCACCAGGGTGACCATGTCCAACGGCAGATGGAACTGCGCCTTTGAGCGCTCAAAGCCTTTCTTGTAATTCACCTAGAGGGGCAGACAGATCCACGGCAGCTATTTCAAAGCCACCATTCGCCTCAGGGGCATCAGGGACAGCGACTGCCATGCCACTGTCCCAGGGAAGTCTGGGGGAGGTTCTTGGCAGGGACGGGGTTCCTTGCTTTGGGGACTGGCTTAATACACAGAACTAATCTCCAGGTCCTAACGCTCACGACGGGCTCTTCCCATTTTCCCGAGGCAAAAAGATGCATGGCGACCCGAACCCTCCCACCACAGGTTCTTCCCTTCACCTTCTCAAGTTCAGGTTCTAGACACCAAGGAGTTTCCTCTCAAGCTAGCTTATGAAGAGCTTTTCCAAAGCATCAGATGCCCTCCCAGGAACTCTGGGAGCCAGGTGTAGTGGGTGGCCACCTAGGAAGCCAGTTTGGAGGGGCGGATATTTCCAAGGGCCCAACCCGCATCCCGGGGGAGAAAGGGAGGGGCCTGTTGGCAGACCACAAGCTCCACGGAGTCCCGGGAGGAGCTGTCTGCAGGTCTGTGAAGCTCACTCCAGGCTTCTTGGGAGTCAGATGCGTAATCACCACCTCTTAGCTGCAGCCACTCCTGCCTACCCCCAGTCCCACCCCCGCGAATCCTCCCCTCACCTCTACCATAAAGCCAAGGACAATTCATGTCCAACCCCATACTCTTAGGTCAGCACCCCACGACAGAATGGGGAAAACAATGTTAGAAATGGGGCACTGAGGCAGAGAACACTGGAAGTTGTGGAAAGAGTGTAAGATGCAGAGCTGGCTCCATGTCCTGGCTCTGCCCCTTTCCAGCTGATCTTGGGCAAGGGGCTGAGCCACCCAGAGTGTAGGTCTCCTTATCAGTACACCCACCCAGGATGAATAAACAGATGACATTCCCAGAGAGAGTCTGACGGTTAAATGAGACATTGCATGTAAAAGTGTTTGGTCCTCTGTAACATGTTGCCACATATCAGATTTCATCACTACTACTAGCCAAGTCCCACATATACTAATATGTGCCAGGGGGCAGGGAACACACATGTGCCAGCATCCAGAGGGGTGAAGTCAAGGGTTGTAATCTGAGATGCCTCCAGGAGCCAGACAGGCAGCAAAAAGAAGTGAAGGAGGAAGTGGGGGACGAGGGGGCGAGGGGGTAGGGCTGCATGACCAGGAAGGCACAGGTCCCTCTAAATGCAGCTCTCCATAATCAACGGCACCTGTAGCTTTGCAGACTCCAGAGCCGCCTTCTGGCCAGAAGCCTAAAACTTTTATGTGAAAGTTCCCGTTTTTAAAGGCTTGCAATGAATTCACTGCAGACCCAACAAAACGCTTCTGCAATCCAAATCCAGACTTCAGGTCCCTTTTAGAGGCCATTGGGCAAAAATCATAGAACTCCCAGCCTGGAAGGAGTAAGGGGTCAGCTAGCCCAACCTCTCACTTGACGGAGGAAGAAGCTGAAACCCAGAGGGGCCAAGGGGCCTGACCATGCCACAGAGACAGTCCCCGCAACCAGAGGACGATCGACATTAGCCAGCGGTGCATGGTAGGGGGTGGGGTGGGGAGGTGGGGGGGGGTGCGGCTCTGTGGCATTCTTCTCCCACTCACTTCACTCTGCAGCGAGCTGGCGTACACTGAATGCGCAAGGCTGATATCGTCTTCCAAGCTCCGGGAGCCGAGCATCTGCCCTTTCATTTTCTCAAATGCCTCTTTGTATTTGTACTAAAGGGAAAGAGAACAGGAGAGAGTAACAGCTCGGGGACAAGGGACACGGAATGGAAGAGGTGGGCATTGGGCGAAAATGTTTTGTTCTTTTGACAGTGACTGGGTGAGTTAAAAGAAACGCGTGGGAGTCGTCAAAGGGCCCGTTCTTTCATATGCAAGACTCCCAATGACTAAAGGGCTGGGATGTGACATGGCAGGATGAGTGAGCGCTCGGGCAGCCCAGGCTGGAAGAAGGTGGGTGCGTTGTCAGCAGTCTCCGCACAGGGACCTGCTTTAGGAACACGCTGGGCGGAGGGTGCATTTCATCTGCCCAGGGTCCATGTTTACAAAGCATCTGGCTTTGTACCCCAGCCAGGGCAGTTCTTTTGTTGTCAGGTACGTTCTTTCTCATTGGTCGTTATCTGATTGCCCTGCCACAGTCAGTTGGGAGAGGAGAGGGTATTATCCGCAGGCTGGGGTCAGGGGCAGAAGGCAACCACATCGGTTAGAATTAAACGCTGCCACGGTAATGGAGATGGATGCTCACATCGCTGATGATTTCACCGGAGGCCTTCGCCGCCTGGAATGGGATGGCGTCCAGCCTCAGTTTATACCCGCCGTCTCGTAGCTTGCTCCAGGATTCCTTATACCGTGTCTGTTGGGAAGATGTGCACCAGTAGAGACCGTCATGTGGCCTGCTGGCTTCCCAAGCTCCCGTTACCAAAACAGGAATCTGGTTTGTCGTGGGTTTGTCTCCCAGTTGGGAAGTCAGAGATCCCTGGGGTTTAGCACAAATCACCAAAGAGCTGGATCCTGGCTCCTGCCCACCCATGGGGGAGGGGAGGGTGTGGGGAGGGGACAGGGGTTACAAAGCAAGAGCTTTGGAGGCAGACAGACCCAGATTTCTGTGAGCAGCAGGTCAACTGCAAGAAGGAGGCGTGAGGCTGTACGTGCGTGGCTCTTTACGTAGGATAAAGAGAACCCAGCTGTCTCCGTCAAGGAACAGGTGGGGGGGCTGACAGAGACTATGGAGGTGAAGGCCCCCGTGTCTCTCCTTGCCACAGCCACTGGATAGACTCACCTGTATTCTGATGCCCACATACCAGTCCCACAGTGCAAATGCCCCTTGCACTAAGGCATTTCTCTTAGTCTCCTCCTTGTAAATGACCTTGACGCTCCTGCAGGACCAGCCACCTAATCCGCAGGGCCCAGTGCAAATGGGAATGCGGGGCCCCTTGTTCAAAAATATCACACATTCCAAGACAATGACAGAGCATCACACCAAGAAGGGACCTTCTGAGCACAGGATGCTGTGTCTGCGCAGGTCCCGAGGCCCCACAATGAAAACCCGTACCCCTCCACCAGCCTCACCTCGCTGATATTCATGGCATTCAGCTTGGCCAGCAGGACTTCCGGGAGGTCGGCTGTCTGCGTGTAATGATGCTTTATGTTTTCTCCTTGTTCCCTGTATAACCTCTGTGGGCGGAGAGAGGTTTCACATTAAACCCAGAAGCCTCCCCCACGCAGCCATCAGCCAAGTTAAACTCCAACCGACAAAGGTGAGGCAGCTGCCACCTCCCCAGAGACAGGACCACGGGCGCCCTGCCTCCGTGTGGATTTTACAGCCAGCGTGGGGACACATGCTTCATTCCTTCCCGAGTTCTACATCCCCGCTCAGAACACGACAGGCTGAAACTGCGCCCTGGGTTAACGCTCCACTGGTAGCACACGGCTGAGACGGGTGTCAAATGACAAATGAGGTCCGGTTAACATCCGTGATTTTGTTATTAACTATATAAGCTAAGAGAGGGCATCAAAACTCAGGCGGCATGAGAGACGATGGCTCATCCACAGGTGAGGTTTTCCCTGGATTTACATCAATCCTCATCCCTCTCCCATTGCAAGGATTCTTGTGCTCAAACTGTCTCCTGCGCTAGCTGGTTTGGCTCAGTGGATAGAGCGTCGGCCTGTGGACTGAAGGGTCTCGGGTTCAATCCGGCCAAGGGCACATGCCTGTGTTGCAGGTTCAATCCCCAGTAGGAGCGAGCAGGAGGCAGCTGATCAATGATTCTCTCTCATCATGGATGTTTCTATCTCTCTCCCCCTCTCCCTTCCTCTCAGAAATCAATAAAAAATATATATATTTTTTAAAAACTGTCTCCTGGGTGGGTCTAGGGCACTGTTCACCCAGAATTCTGATTTGGGCTTTGGGATATTCTGGTAGTGAGCAGGGACACATGGCGCTGGCAACAGCCACAGAGAAAGTTTCTAAACTGGGCTTTTTTCCACCCCGAATCGTATCCGATGTTTCCAAGTTTCTGTGCATCACAGCACTGCCCCCTAGAGTTGGCTAGGGTAAGGAAGAAGCAGGTACTGTTTTCCTTCATACAAAAAAGTTCGTGTTTCTCAGAATCCAATTTGATCCTGATGGCTGATTATCAAGATAGGATACATTCCTAAGCCTGAGCGTTTTTAAATCATCCCAGAACATATTTGGACGGGTGCTCGGGCCATTTCAGAATGCCTGTCGAATAAGGCACAACCGGAATACCTGGCCCAATTGGGAAACAGGGGAGCATTCTGAAACCGCTCCCCATAAGGCTGGTAGATATTCCTCGTAGCAAGTTGAATGGTCTGAAGACATTTCACAGGCATGTGTGCCCTGCACAGAGATCTGTGGACCTCTCTCAGGGGAGTCAGCCAAACCGGGTGTCCTCGGGTGACTCTTTATAGCACCCCGCCTTTCAATGAACCCTGAGCTGAGAGGACAAAAGGCTAGGTCTCGGCTGACGTTAAACTGGGGAGATGAGACGTGGCTTGGCAGTTTAGTCCAAGGTACATACACAAGATCCAAATCATTTCCAAAGCCTTGGGAAATTCCAAGAGGAAGAATTCCTGTCCTTCAGACCCCAGGAGCCCTGAGCCTGGCTTCAGTGTTCCATCTACTGAGACTATCACCCCGAAAGTTCCAGTTCTGCAAACCATGCTTTAAAACAAAAGGAGCCAGGGCAGGGGGGCGGGGCGGGGGGGAGGCCCCACCACAGACAAATCTTCCCGACATCCAAACAGGAAAAAGTGAGCCTGGGGCTGTGGGGTGGCGGAACCCCAGTTGGCATCCTGAAAGCGTTCACACCCCCCACCCCACATCCTAATGAGGCAGCACCCCGCTAAGGTGAGCCTCAGCAAAGGACAAGACGCGCCTTCATCCCGAGAGCAGCAGAAGGAGCAAGCCAAGAACCCCTCGGCTTCAATCGCAGGGTTGAAAGAGGCGCCCACTCTCAGAGTCATAATGTATATACATTATCGCTTACATCCACTGCTTGGGTGTAACTAATTCTGGCCTGGACCATCTCCGGAGTGTCTTTAATGCTGGTAAACTTCAAAGCATCTGGATGCTGACGGTACTTCTTCTGTTGAGCAGAAAAAGATCAAAGCTGTGAATTTTGTGCGGCTCTTTCATGCCATTTGAAAGAGAAAAATCATAGGTTGCTTGAGATTAGAGTGAATTTGTGAACATAATTATTATTCGGCTTCCTCCATCTTTATACCCTCGGTGGCTTCAGGTTAATATTTGTTTCCATTTAAGAATAACCTCGTGTCAATTAACATTAAAGTCTATCTACCTGGTGCAAAGAAAACATCTCAAAATTAGGTTATACCAGTAAAATGCTGTGGGAGACACACTTAGGAAAGGATGTCTTTTTTTATAGGCTTCAAATACTGCCTCACAGTTGTTTACAGATCTTAGTTTGAGTCTCCGAGGCAAGAAAAGAACATTCATAGTTACATTTATCAATGGAAGCTGTCTAATTTTCTTTCCACAAAAGGACTTGGCAGAGATGATCATAGTCAAAACCCTCGCATTTAACAGTGAGTGATCGTACACTATCTACCCAATTCTGAACCCGGTTCAGTTTTGGTTAACAATGGTTAACAATAACAAGGAAAAGGGTAATGGGAGTCATCATGCAGTTTGAAACAACAACAACAACAAATTCAAGTGCTGGTGAAGACCTATAAGCCCCATTTTGATTCTAAAAATCGTGCTTAAATGAATTTGTCTTTCAATCAAAGCACATTCTCAAAAGAATAGAACGGTTGCCATCTTCATGGAATTAGGAAGCGTACCTTGCCTCCAATCAAACAAGTATTTTATGAGCACTCCCATATCCTGGGTTGTCTTAAGAAGTCACAGCTCAATATCCATCCCCTGACTTTGTAAATAAAATTTTATGGGAACACCCCATGCTCATTCATTTGCGTACTGCCCGTGGCTGCTTTCAAGCTACAATGACAGAGGTGAGCTGTTGTGACAGAAACCGTGCGGCCCCATAAAGCCAAAAATATTTACTATTTGGTCCTTCACAAAAAAAGGCTTGCCGACGGCTGCTTTCACTGATAGGTGGGGGTGCTTTTGTGGCTCTTCTGATCGAGCCTCACGTTCCGTCTGAAAATTAAGAGGTCACCCCCATGTGACACTAACCTGGAAGCATGCCAGACTGCAGCAAGATGGTTGGGAAAAGGTGCTAAAAGATGTCCTGACTTCCTGAAGTTTGAGGACTTGTTTGAAGCATGGAAGGTAAGCAAATTTGTTGAGTAAATTTGCAAAATGAGGTGGAAAATTAAGACCCTTGTGGGGTAGATAGCTCCGGGCAGATCCCTTTGCTGCCAGACTTGGATGCATGGAGGCATCACCATGAAGTCTAAACGATGTGCATAATGGTCTTTATTCTTTGTGTCTTGTTATGAGGGGTCCCCTCTGGAGAGCTTGGGGTCATGAATCCTCAAACCTACATGTTTGTTCCTGTAAGTTTCCCACAGGCATCCTCCTAAGATGGCCTTTTCTTCATTAGAACTTCCCAGGGTGGTACAGTCTCCACCAGGCTCTCAGGGTCTTCTGAGCCTTGAATGCTGACCAATGTTTCTAAAAATTAGGCCAACCAGAGTGAGCCCGCTTTCCAAATCAGCTCCAAGACATATCAGGTAACTAGAATGCTCTCTGACTGGGAAATGCCAGTGCTGGGTACGTGTGTTTGAAAATCCAACACAGGGGTCTGTTTTAAGTATACATTCAGTCTCCTCCTGGGACCAAAACAAGGTCCCAGCGGACTCACTGCGGAGGCTGAAGTCTTCGGGGCTACGGCCACTCTGGTCCCCGCCCAGAAAAGTCCAGAAGGACCAGGGAACTCTGAAGGCAACTAAACAAATGCTCACTTGGTGTTCTGAATAAGTCCCTCTCCAGACAGACAGGAGCAGGGGTGGACCTGGGGTGTCTGGGGGTGCGCAGCCTCTCTGTGAGCGTGAGCCAAGGACAGCTGCCTGGTGTATCCAGTTGAGTGGGCCTCTACCTTCCAGCAACGTCTGGAATTATTTTTAGTTGTCACAACTGGGCAGAGGGTGCTACTGGCACCTAGTGGGTGGAGGCCAGGGATGCTGCCAAACACCCTACAAGGCCCAGGACAGTCCCCACGACAAAGACGATCAAAATGTCAACAGCGCCAAGATTGAGCAACCCTGATCTGCTCCATGAGGCTGTCTTACAAGGTGAGGAAGTGCCCCTTTTCATGAAGCCGGAATGCCTTAGGGTCCAGGGAGGGTGGCCACAAGTAGACAGGAGTAAGATTTAAATAGAAGTAAGACCTCCCCCCCCCGCAACAAGAGGGAACCATGTTACGTGTTCCACACCACGTGAATATTCAAAAGCTGTTTATACTGGCAGAAAGAAAGGGAGACAATGTGCATAAACTCACAAAAGGGCTTTCTGGGAGCAATAAACGTGTCTTTTCATCATCTCTCCCGTGTTGCTTCATTAAAAAGGTAAGTTAGTGGGGGAGCAATTGAGCTCCCGTTTGATTGTCATTATTATTCATCATATCATTTGTCACCCACTTTGTTTTTGCCAGGGCTCTATGGGCCCCTACTGGTGTGTGTTTGGTATGTGGTTTCTCTATAATTACCAGCCCTCGTGTGGGGTTGGAGGTCTTTCATGTAGCTTTCCCTTTTTCTTTGCCTTTTGAGTGGAAATGATTTTAATTTTATACAGAAATGCCACATGCCTCATGCAGCCGGGCCTGTTGCAGGCTGTCAGGAAATCTCACCTCGCTAATGAGTTCTCCTGCCTTCTTCGCCTGCTCCACATTTAATGACCCGACGGCGACCCAGCCCGCGCCTTTCATCCACTTCACATCTGCCCTGTATTGGTTCTGACAAAGGGGGAAGAAAAGAAAAGAAAAAAAGACAGGCCATTGTTGGTATGCAGGCATTTAAAGGGCTATTAGCAACTGCCAACGTAGCCGTGGTGGCAGCTGAGTTGAATGAGATGCCACCTTTGTCTTATCCATTTCTGCACAGTCACAGGTAAGGCTCCAAAAGGTAAATTAATTCCCCTTTAATTGCAGCCTGCCTGCTGATGGCTACTTTAGGCCCCGCCCAACACTGCTGGGGGTGGAGAGGGAGGGGCCGAATCCACCTGGTCCCTCATTAGGAACTGATGTCTACCTAGAGAAAAGGAGCGTCCTCATTGTCTGCTTCCCCCGTTTCCTTGTTTAAAATGACATGCAGGGGAGAAGAAAATGAGAATTCACAACGGAACCCAGGAGGGGAGCTATTGGAGGGACTTTCACAAGACATCCGAGGCTTCCCACAGCGCCAGTTCCTTCGTACACACCTCACCTCGGTGCGGACGGTGGGGGTGGAGTTCTCATTCCCTTTCTTGTCAATGAAGGAGTAGATATAATGGAAAGCCATTAAATGGACACTTCTCTAAAACGGGCATATCCCCGATCTACCCTGAAACAGCTCTACCGGCAAGGATGTGTCCACACGGCACCCGGTCTACCCCGTGTAACTGCTGGCCGCCGCTGACCTGCCTTTTCAGTTCACCCACCTTCGAGTACAAGAGCCAACCGAAGATGAAAGAAAACAGAGCCAGGTGGGGAATATAAGGAAAAGGGGGTGAGGGCTATTGATTAGTGAGCTGATCATTCTAAAAGTTGGAATGCATATCAGAGATGCCCTTCCATAAGGAAGCCACCACTCAGAAGGTCACAAATACATCCCCCTCACCAGGGGGCAATACAAAGAAACAAGGAAAACGTATGCAGATCAGAATTCCAAGAAGAAAAAAGTAGCTTCATAATTTTCTGTTTAGTCCTATTGAACTTACAATGGGCATAATCTGAAGAAGAGTGAAACCACTAGGAAGCTGCCATGTTCCCACCTGGGGACCCAGAAGTCGGTATTTCCGTAAGTATAAACTATCGTCTTGAAGGATCTGGGTGACCTGCACCAACGCGACCATACACACGTACACACACATGCACATACACGGGGCTTACATCACTCTGTAAACCGTAAGCCTTCTTGGCCCATTCCACCTTCATGTCCGTGGGCAGAGCTGTAAAGTGATGTGACGCCGTCTTGTAGCCTACGTCTGTGGCTAAATGCTGAGCCTTGCGGGCGTGCACAAGGTGGACCATGTCTAGGGAGACGTGGCACTGGGACTTGGTGTCTTCGAATCCCTTTTTGTACTCCAGGTCGCTCTGCAGCTTGGACATTTGCAGGGAGTGGCTCATTTGCGAGTCGCCCTGGGCACCCTGTGCCCCAATGAGCTTCCCTCTGGACCTCTCGTAGTCCTCCTTGTACTTCACCTGGATGAGAAGAGGAGAGCAGGGGTGGGTCAGAATCTCCTAAAGGAAGTGTGGCCTGGCCAGTGTGCCTCAGTGGTTGAGCATCGACCCATGAACCAGAAGGTCACAGTTCGATTCCCAGTCAGGGCACATGCCTGGGTTGCAGGCTCGATCCCCAGTAGGGGGCATGCAAGAGGCAGCCAATCCATGATTCTCTCATCATTGATTTGATTTCTTTCTTCTCTCTCTCTCTCTCTCTGAAAATCAATAAAAACATATTTTTTAAAAATAAAGGAATTGTGACATTTTAAACCACATGCATTGCCCAGCTGGTGTGGCTCAGTTTGTGGAGCATCTTCCCACGCACCAAGAGGCCAGATTTGATTTCTGGTCAGGACAAGTGCCCGAGTTGCAGGCTAGATCCTCAGTAGGAGGCTTGCAGGAGGCAGCTGATCGATGTTTCTCTCTCACTGATGTTTCTATCTCTCTCTCCCTCTCACTCTCTTCCTAAAGTCAATGAAAACATGTTTAAAACAAACAAACAAACAAAAAAACACAGGTGTGAAAGTTAAAACAAAGCCATATGACAGAATCCTAATAAAAAGTTTGCCTCCTTTGACTAACCTTTCATCAAACAGTGAAATAAAATATTACTGCTCATCATTCCCTTTCCACCTCAGCTACCAGAAAGCTCAGAGCCACACGATGCTCAGTTATAGAACAGTTTTCTCCAAATTTCCTCGTGAAATTCCATCTTTTCTCTATATTATTTGCCACCCCTCTTCCTGGATTTATTTTTAAGTGCCCTCTTGCTTTCCTGAAAGCCACTTTAAAATCCTTTTTGGTAACAGTGAAAACATTATAAATAAAAAGTATTCACGAAGTTAAAAAGACACAGAATGTCCAAAATGCAATTGCTGTTTGAGAAAGGAGCTCGAATTAAAAAACAACTGGGACCCATAAATATTTAGAAGTATGGGTGCCAAAGGAAGCATATTGGCCTGAAAGAAAAAAAAAAAGGTATTAGGCCAAGAGCAATGAGAATCAGGAGAAAGAATAAGTATGCGAATGTTGTAAAAAGTGTAACAGGATACCAGTGTGTGGCACTATTTTCAACATTGTCATTGCTGTGGCCATCAGGTGACTTGGGCTCCTCGCTCACCTCTGCCAACAGCAACAGCTGTATCAGTATCTGTCACCATTCACTGGACACTTTCTGAGCCAGGCTTGGTATACACCTGTGTCACTCCAGACCGGAGCTGGTTTGTAAAATGTTACCCTCTGATAGCATAAGGAGCTGGTATTGGAATGTAAATCAACTGACCACCAAGCCACTGTTTAGTTCAGCTGACGTCTCTCTATACTTATGTCCATGGAATCCATATGTTACATAATATATACATGACCTACGGAGTATGTAATGTGTATATACACATGCTATAAACGGCAGGGTTCACGGAGACATGGACAAGTTGGAGACCGACTCACCTCGCTGGCCAGGTCCCTCTTGGCTTTGGCTGCCAGGAAGGCCAAGGAGTCAAGACGAAGCTCAAAGCCTTTTGCCTTCTGGTTTTCCCAGCTGCTCTTATACAGTTTCTAAGGGGAATCAGGGGAAAAGAGATCATCTTCACGTGAGACCATTCCCGTGGACTCGTTATGTAACAACCCCTCTGGGAGGCAAACACCGATCATCATGCCTTTCCCCCAAACCCCAAGACCTCAGAAACCCTGTAGCCTGAACACAACGCCTCCTGCTACACATGGCTTCAATCAAAAAGAAGCAGACATTGAACTCGAGAAGCCTTGACATGCTGAAGATGGGATAACATGACATGACACACAGCAACCTTTCTGAAAGGTGTTCTCCAGCTCGGGGCACACCCCACCGATCCAGCCGCTGCCCCACTCTCTTCTTTCCCTGTCCCCCAGCCTCTAGTTCCTTTGTGTCTTTTCCTTTCTTCTCCCATTTCCTGTCCTGCCTCCACCTCCAGATTTCAAGTTCTTTCTTCTGGAAGGCTCCCCTGCCTGCTGTGTGTGAGTCAATTTAGCCTCTGTCACTCCCTCTAATTCTTTCCTCTCCCCGTTAATCAGATCAAGACCTCAAAGACCTGGGAGCTGAGTGGCAGAGCGAAGGCCCCTCCTTAGAAGACACGGATGGGAAAGTGTATTCTTACTGTTGTGTCTAAGAGCAAAGCTGCCCTGTGCACAGTCCTCTGAGTGCAGCCTCAGGACAACCCCGTGAGGAAGGGACTAGTATTACCCTCACTTTACCAACTGGACAACTGAGAGCAAAAATTTTCCCAGAGTCACTCACCTCGTAACTGGCAGAGCCAAGGATAAAACCCAGGCAGTTTAGAGCAAACGTCTGAGCTCTTACTCCCTCCCCTATGACACCGCTCCTATGCGGTTTCCACCCTGACCCCAGAGAACCACTGCCTCCTACTCCTTCACATAGTCAGTGGCTCAAGTCACCACTGGCTCGCTCCTATGAAAGGTTGTCCTCCCCGTAAAACACTGGTCAGGAACAAGGTTGCTAAACAAGCTGTTTACAATGACCAGATGGATGCAACCCGAGCTGACCCACCAACATGGCTGGTCAGGTGTGGGGGTCCGGGTGCCCACACAGGGAAGCCGGACCCCCATGCTGTACCTCGCTGAGATTGGCAGCATTGGCTCGGGCCTGTAAGAAGAGGGGTTCGTCTTTGCTGATGCTGTACTGGTGGAGGGACTGCTCGTTTCCTGCCTTGTAGGCCACCTGTTGGGAGAGAGAACTGGGTCAAGAGCAGGTGGGCGGATGGGCATCACTCATGGGTTCTTATGTCTGCCTGAATCTTCCGTGCCTTGCCCGGGAAGACCTTACAAAACCACCCAGACCAGACAGTGGCTGGTGAGATACAGTAAATGAGGCTTAACACAGGAGAGTTAATAGGAGAAGCAGCAGTGAGGAGTTGAGAGAAGAATGTGGCCGGGGAACCAACCCCCAAATCCCTCATGCCTTTCCCTTGAGAAGACATAGGCCTCCCCACAGTGTTCTCACCTATGCTGTCTGCAGCCTTAAAATAACCCATCAGAGAGCTCAAATGAGCACAGACTCTCCAAGCAGGAAAAATGAAAAGCGCCCTCTGCCTCCTGGGCCCCCATAATCGAGCCTAATGCTTTCGTAGGTCTGACACCTGGACAGTGAGCAGCGACCAGAACGACACCATGAGTGAACACCTCCATCACTCTGGCTCTTTCTCCCTCTCCTTTCCTCCCGACCAACAACTTGAGTTTCCAAACAGTGGCTTTCTGCTGACTCGTTACGTTGATAGCATCCTTTCTGGCAGGTGTACCTGGACCTTTAGGAGGGAAAGTGAGGACCGTAGCAACTACGATACCTACTTGGTGCAGGTGCGCAACCAGTGAACACTGATGTATCGATAACACGCGTGGAGTTTCACTGCTCTGCCCCCCACATGTGAGCTCAAGGGGCATGAACTGTACACAACCCACAAGCAAATACCATTGTCCCCCACGATAAAGCTCTACTGGCTCCAGAATGATAGAGCCTCTGATGAGAGACAGAGGAGAAAGAAAGAAGAAGAAAGAAGGAACTAGGCAATAAGGAAAGCTGAAAGGAATAAAATCAGATGGCATTGACCCCAACAACCAGGGAGAAGCCTGGAAGCCTGCAGAAAGCTGGGTCCAGCCTATTTAAAGGGATGATTCTTTGTTGGTCCCTGGATCGTGCCTTGGGCAGCACCTGCTGTTGTCCCCAGAGGCTCCCAGGCCCATGACACAGCAGCTTGGTGGAGAGAGGGCAGCCCGGGACTCACCCCGCTCTGCAGCTCCTGGCTCTTCTTGGCGTGCTCCATCTGGGAGCTGTCGGCCACACTGGTGAACTTCAGCTCGTCCACCCTCTGCCTGTAGTTTTTCTGTTTTCAAAGAAAAGGGACCCCATTAGGATGAGGCTGTCCCACCCCCGTGTCTGTCTGTCTGTCTGTCTGTCTCTCTCTCTCTCTCTCTCTGGCCCAAGCATGTCCTGGGGTTGAGGGGGATGTTCCTGCCGGTCCTGCACTTAGGGCCAGGCAGACCTGAGACTGCCTGCTCTGGTGAGTGTTTTAGTTGCTACTCCTGCGTTTTCTCCTAATAAATCCTGTATTTCACCATGTGCACTGGGATGTGTCCATCTTATAAATCTAGATCTAACCCAGGATAGGGAGGTGCTGGGAACTTGAACTTCACAATCATGAAGACCCAAGTTTGAATCTCACCTCCACCTCCTTCCAGCTTCAGAGATGAGCAAAACCCCCAGTGCTGTCGGCAAGAGGATTATAGATACCAACTGAACCCCAAATAGGAATTGGAATATTAAAAAAAAACCTCCAAATCTCCTCCCTGCAGGAAAATAAAATCCTAGAGCAAATACTCCAGACAATTGCAGTTTCCTTCCTAGCTCCATTGTGTTGATGGAAAAACCCCTTCCCCACATAATTGAAGGAAGTGACATTGCCCTTCCAGGATTGAAATTCCCACTTATCCCTCAGTCCACACTGGTAAACATTCTTATTGAGGAGCCAAGAATCACCCTGGACAGGGCACAGCAGGGACATTAAAAAGGCGAAGGAGATGCTATCTACGTGTCCCTTGAGGAGCTTAACAATGAGTAGGCACAGGAAGTGAGGTAGAAACACATTCCTCAGGCTGAATTCATTCCTAAGGCTAGTTGGGGCCCCTTACTGCACTCGTGTCCAAGACAAGTGAACCTTTAGTTGCTCCCCCTGTATTTTAGCTGGTCTCAAAGAAGCTAAGTAATAGGACCCTAAAGGGTTATTCTATCCTCTCTACCTTCCTTATTTATACATTCTGGCCATAAATGTGTCTGGGTTGGAGAGAAAGGTGAGTACGTAGGAAATAAGGATAAATTACAAAAACGTGCTTTGAGGGTGCAATATTGCTTAGTGGTCAAAAGCCGGAGCACTGGATCAAACACTTGATTCAGCTGCCACCTCTGCTAGTTCCTGGAAGTGTGACTTTAAGTCTCACTTTCCTCGTGTGTAAAATGGGATGTTAACAGAATAATAATAGTGTCACTCACCTAGGGCTGCTGTGAGCAATAAATGAGCAATATGTAGGTAACACGCTCGGAGTGGTAAATAAATGACAGCAACGAGTACATAATTATCAGTCCACAGTTGGCAGCTACGACTACCACTATTATTACCATTTGCAAGAGAGATGTCTGCTCAGCCTTCCTGGCCATGACACAAGAATCCCCTTTAAAAGATCCCAAAGAGCGATCCTGAAATAGCCCCATTTCCAAATGAAATGCCCTTCAAAAGTCCTCCTCTGCCTGCTGCCAAAGCCAGCTTTACACAGTGCAAAGAGAAGCAAGCTTGGAGCCATGACGACTTTGGAGGGTAGCCAGTTCAACCTTCTCATTTTTATGTGAAAGAGGGTGGGGAGGGTTGAATGACTTGCTCAAAGTCTGCAGTGAATGAAAGGCAAGGGTGTAATGAGAACACTGTCCTCCAAATGTCAAACTCTAATTCAGAAGTAATCACAAACTCTTACACAACAAACACGTGCTTCTTTGTGCCAACCGATTGTGTATAACAACCTTTCTGAACTCTTCTGTGGACGCTGCTGCTACTTACATTGCTGGGCTGTGTACACATACCTTCCCCAGGTGCAAAATAAAAAAATACTCCTATGAGTCATACCCCAAATAATCCTGGGGGCTGGAGGGGGGGAATCAGAGGACAAGATCACTACTAGAAGCCAGGGGCCTCGGCTCAGGTTACCTCGCTGACCAGCTGTCCAGCCTTCTTGGCCTGTTCCAAATTGAGACTGCCCTCCGTCAGCCACCCCACGCCTCTCATCCACGCCAGGTCAGCTTTGTACTGCAGCTGCAAGAGAAACGCCAGTCTCTAACAGATGCATGGGTGCAGACTGCGCAAAGGTGAGGGGAGAGTTAGGAAATTCCTTGCTTCTGCATCGTCTTCCTAGAAGAACTGCTCCCTACTCCTTCATAATCTGTCAGGACTCTGCCTCGGTAGGGAGGACACTGGGCCCACTTTTGTAACCATGTTCTACTTTAGCACTGAAACGTCCTAACCTAACCAGAAAGTGGGCTTTTCAGACTTTTTGATCAAGGACCTCATCTTTCAATCTGCTAAATTTCTGAGATTTACTTACCATTTTCAACATCTGATTCCTCTTTGCTCATCTTGAGTTTTGTCATGGCTCTGAGCCCCCTGTCCTGCATCCTCTAGTCTCCACTGTTTCAGCTAAAACTATATCTCTATCTCCCCATCCACCCTCCTCAGGCCTGGTACATCTCCAGCAGTTCTTCCTGGTCTTTCTAGTTATGTCATAGACACGTGCACAGGTTCACTCTCAAAGTGTCACTGTATCCCACTGCGAGAGATGCACGGGAGACTGTCAATGAGGGGGGCTCACCTCGCTCTGGAGCCCGTAGGCTTTCTTGGCCCACTGCGTCTTCATATCTTCGGGCAGCACAGTGTATTCGTGCAGCTTTTTCCTGTAGTCCAGGTCACTGGCCAGAGCTTGGGCCTTCTTAGCATGCCTGATGTTTACCATGTCCATGGGCAGGTGAAAGTGGGTCTTACTCTCTTCAAAGCCTTTCTTGTATTCAACCTTGAATGTACCAAAATGAGGCCCATTACTCGAAGCCTGTGTTTGCAGGCATGATATGGAAACACAGGAAAGAAGCCCAGATTTTCGTGAGAAGTTGGCACTCTGGGCAATGGCACCCATCTGTCAGGAAAGTGGGACCCATTTCTGGCTCTGTAAGATGACAGTGCCAGGGAGCTGAGATTTCACACTACTTTGTCTTTGGGAGAAATGCCTCCTTCCAATCCTAAATCATTTTATCTGGCTACCCCAGGAGGCAAACACTTTATCCATGGTTTCTGTAGAAGCTTGAAAAGGTAGAATAACAAAGCGTAGGCTCCAGAGCCAGAGAAGCCTGAGTTCAAACCTGATCTGCCCTCTGCCAACTGGAGATCTCTGGAAAGTTACATCATCTCTCTAAGGCAGCGGTTCTCAACCTGTGGGTCGCGACCCCTTTGGCGGTTGCCTTTCACAGGGGTTGCCTAAGACCATCCTGTATATTAGATATTTACATTACGATTCATAACAGTAGCAACATTACAGTTATGAAGTAGCAACGAAAATAATTTTATGGTTGGGTCACAGCATGAGGAACTGTATTTAAAGGGCCAGAAGGTTGAGAACCACTGCTCTAAGGGCTCATTTTCCTCAGGGGATTATTGTGATAAGTCAACAAAATAGTAGGTGATACCTGCTTCATGCAGGGGCTGGCATACAGAAAACGCTTGGTAAATGTTAGTAATGAGGTTGGCAATGACAACAGTGATGATGGTGGTGTTGACGATGGTGAAGATGGTGATGATGATAATAGTGATAATGATGGTAATGATGGCCCTAGTGATGATAATATGGTGGTGATGGTGAAATTGATAATGGTGATGATGATGTTGGTAATGGGAAGGATGGTGATGGTAGTGGTGGTGAGGATAATAGTGATGATGGTGATGTTGATAATGGTGACGATGATGTTGGTGATAGGAATGATGATAGTGCTGATGGTAATTATGGTAATGATGATGGTGGTAATGATAGTGTTGGTGATGACAATGATGTCAGTGATGGTGCTGATGGTGATAATGGTGATGTTGATAATAGTGATGATCATGTTGATGATAAGAATGACGACGATGGTGGTAATGATGATAACGGTGATGGTGGTGGTGATGATGGTGATGGTGGTGGTGATAATAATGGTGATGGTGATGATGGTGATGTCGGTGGTGATGATACGGTGGTGGGGAAAGGTAGTGATTTACAGTAAAAAGAATATAGTGCCAGTAAGCAAGAGTTCTAGAATCTAGTTCTCTACCCCTCCACCACTATCACTGACTACTATATGACTTCGGGCAAGACAGTCTTTTTGGCCCTAGATGCTCCAACTGCAAATATGAAATACCATTTCGTTCTCTATCTAACCCGAAGCCAGATTCTCAATGTCTCTGTATGTTTCACAACTATGCACTTTAAAGGGCTTATTATATAGGCACATCCAAAATGGTGACTCGGACACCAACCTTCTTACTTTATTCAAGCCATGGCTCCTTAATGATTTACCAGGTAATTAGACCTGTCTGCACCATCAGAGCACTGTCAGCTGGCCTCACAGCTTGGAGCAGGCAGAAACCTGATACTTACGTGTCCTTTTAACTGTTGAGTATTGGCAGGGAAGACTTGATGAGAAGCCACATTTGCCCCTTCTAGCAGAATTTACCTCCCACGGGGTTTCCGTAAGTGACAATTTACCACAGTTCAGCTCCAGATATTAACTATAGTTGTTTACAAAGGAGCATCATTCTGATTGGTTGGAGCCTAGATGCCCAGTTGTTTGTTAAATATTTTGAATACTGTGTGCATTTGTAACTACAGGATTCATCCAGGACATCGCCACAATAAGCAGGGTGCTTACTGTTGAACCCTCTCAGTAGAATTAAGCTCTGTCAGAGAGGAACCTGTTATGTGGTTCTCATTCCTAGAGCCCAGTGTCTCTCACACAGGATCTTGCCCATAGTAGTTGTTTAGTAAACATTTGTAGAATCAGTAAATGAGGTTGAACACCTTTATACCTTCACTAGGAGATCCTGGTCACTCATAGGGAACACATCACTCATCTATTTTAAAAGAATGCTTTTGCAAACAAAAGAAATGGAACAGCCTGGTTGATGTGGCTCAGTGGTTGAACATCAACCCATGCACCAAGAGGTCACTGGTTCGATTCCCGGTCAGGGCATATGCTGAGCTTACAGGCTCTATCCCCAGTAGGAGGCATTTAGGAGGCAGCTGATCAGTGATTCTCTCTCATCCTTGATGTTTCTATCTCTCTCTCTCCCTCTCCCTTCCTCTCTGAAATCAACAAAAATACATTTAAGAACAAAGAAATGGAACAAACTTCTCACACAAGCCAGGAAAGAAGTCGTAGGTGGGAGTCAATAAAAAGGTAACAGTCCCAAGTGAAGGAGGCCCAGGAAAAACTTTAAAGTAACACAACTCTAAGTAAAGGATGGTGGGTAAAAAGGAATTTACCTCGCTGCTCATCTTGGCAACCTGCAGGGAGTGCAGAAGCCTAGAGTCCGTAGTTCCCATGGCTTTGCCTTTGCTTTTTTCATATTCTTCTTTGTATTTAATCTTGAGAGAAAGAAGAAAGTCTATCGTGAGGGAGAAAGAAACTTTGCCATATCAGGGGTTCTGGTTTTAACAAGTGCAAGGGGAATAATTCTGCAAAAACACCTCCCAGTCTTTCGCACCCAGAAGATGAAAGGATTGTGATGTTTGCCACGTTAACAGTCATTATTTTTTTCTGCAGGACCACTGACATTTTATGGAAACCATTTCTTATGCATTTCTGAGTTAATGAGAGAAAAACCTACATTGCTAGCAAGCTCTCCGGAGGCTTTGGCGGCCAGCAGAGACATGGCATCCAGCTTCATTTCAAATCCTTTCCCCTTGGACTTTTCCCAGCCTTCTTTGTACTTAATCTGACAAACAAAGACACAGGTGAATTAAGAGTCCCTATCCATATTCCTGCCAAAAGTTGAAGAAAAAAACAAACAAATAGTGAAGGTGGCATCTTCATCTGTCTTGGTGTTATTATCAAAAGAATCATAGCAATTATTACGACAGTTCATTGATTCCTTAGCTGCAGAGCCATGCAGGGCAACGGTAATGGGTAGGACAAAGAAAAGACCCATGTGTTCATCCTAGGTCTGGTGTTTCCTGATCATGTGACCTTGGGTAAATTACCTTTTTATGCCTTAGTTTATCATTTGCAAAAAGAATACCCTATTATCTGTCTCAGGATTGATGTGAGAATAAATGGATGTAGTATATGAAAACAGATCTTAAGCTGGTAAAGTGCAACCTAGATCTAAAGTGTTGATATTGGTGTTGCCATGGTAACAGTGTCTATTGTTTTCTGGCCCTTTCCAACGTGTCTTCTACTCATCAACTCTAAGTCTTTGCATTGGGCTTGTGAGGCTCAGAGACATTAAAACCTCATGTAGGGACATGGGTTGAAAGTGGCAATGCCAACATCTGACCTGGGTCTATCTGATACCAAAGCCCATGTCACTATGTCCCTATAATAAATACCTCCTGGGGTATGACAATTAACTCCATTGCTTCTCCCAGTGCCCAGCACAGAATACACATCAACAAATATTAGTTCCTTTTCCTTTTCTTCTTTTGCCCCACAAATCCTATCTAGAATGAGAAGCCTAATCACAGCCCATTTGGGACTCCAGGAAAAATCTGGTAATTAACATCGATCTTTAACTTAAAGTTTCTCCACACAGCAAAGCTCCAGCTTGAAGTCACCCAGATGATGATGATGATGATGATGATGCCATGTGCGTGTTCATGCACATACTGCACACATGCTCATATTGTGAGAATAAAATTGCTAAGATCAATTTACCCCCAGTGAACTACCACAGGCCATGAGACAGCAAGATTCAAAATTATAGCATGGTAGGTGCCGTGAACAAACCCATCTCATGAGCCAAATAGTCCCGGCTCGTTGGGACTGGTATCATCATGCTCACCTGTGCACATAACCTCCACCACACTCTCCCCATGCTGCCTGCTTACCTCGCTAAAGAGCTCGGCATTGGATTTGGCCTTCGCCAGTTGAGGTACATCCTGGGGCAATGTATAATTCAACTTGTTTTTTTCATAGTCAGCACGGTAATTCACCTATTGGGTTTCAAGTAAACCCACAGGGTAAATGCAAGGTGTTTGGATGGGCAGAAGAACACTCTCTTTTCCACTTTCCCTTTAGACTCATAGCTGAGAAGGAGTTTCTGGAAAAGGCACTTGACCAGGAAGCCTATAATTTTGTGAATGTTTTAAATGAACAGACTGAAGATGCCCAGTGAAAAGTAAAACAACTCAGAGGCACTCAGAGTCATGAGCTTGCAAAGACTTTCCCTGTGGCCACCTCAGCAGCTCTCCTTTGAAGAACTTGTGAGGGGATGGAGCTTAGTTTATTATCTCACTGCGTGCAGAACATCTTGCAATATGCATGGTGGATATTCAAAGAGTAATTATCAAATGTCTGCCCACATTGAAGAAAAGCAATCTTAAATCTCCAAGAAAGAGCCACCCAGACATTATGTGATTCCCAGTGGAAGAATACAGCATCTTCTGAGACGCAGTCTTGCCCAAAATTAAACCTGTTCATGATCGAGTCTATAGATGCAACCACTATTTCATTGGACAAGTGAAGGCTGGAGGAACATGTGAAAGCTGCAGTGGGATGCAGCTGGCAAATCTCAGACTGTGGGAAATGGTACAGGATAAACAATCCAGTCTCTTCAACAGACAACTTGCGAGAAAAGAAGACATTTTTTTAAAAACTTAAAAGATGAAAAGTCTTAAAGACATATCAGCCAGTCACAAAATGTGGACCTTATTTGACTCTAATTCAAACAAACTATAAAAAAGTATAACCTTATGAGACAACTGGAGTGTTGAATACTAATTAACATTAGTGATACTAAGAATTATTAATTTTTGGGTGTGATATATAAAAAATGCATAACTATGTTTTAAATTTTTTTCATCTTTTAGAGACTCATACTAAAATACTTATAGAGTAAATAATATGATACCTGGGATTTTTTTCAAAATAATCATGGGCGGGGAAGGGAGTAGATGGGCATAACGATAAAGCAAGACTGGCCATGAGGTGATGGTGAAGCTGGGTGATGGGCCATGGGGATTCTTTACACTATTCTTTTTACTTTTGAATGTATTTGAATTCGTCAAGAGCGGGGGGGGGGGGGTCATTTCATAGCTGTAATAAGACAAATGTCACCATTCATGAAAGTCACGTCCTTGGGAGACCGCTATCCAGAGGCCACCCGGCAATCACAAGTCACCCACATCCGGCTGGGCATGTCGGGTCACTTACATGACTCAGTTGCTGGGCGTTGATTTTGGCTTGAACAATCTGAGGGGTGTTGGTCACAGAGCTGTACTTCAACTTGTCGATGCTTTGCCTGTAGTTGACCTGGGTGCAAAGAGGCACAGGAAGATGTCACTCGAACTTGTCTCTGAGACCTGCTTAGCCCCGTCTGCCTAAGCCCAACCGAGCTGCGATTCTCAAATGACTAGAAAGAGAACCAAAGATTCCAACTGGAGACGACAAACCTTCTGAGCCCACCTGAGCCTTTCCAGGCACAGACTCCACGTTGGCCCTTAGTCAGCTGGGCTCTGGCTTTGATCACCCACCCCACTCATAGTCATCATGCCTCTGCTGTTTGTTAAACCTCACCCGAGGATACTTTTCCATCGATTTTTAGAGAGAGTAGAAGGGAGGGGGAGAGGCAGAGAGAGAGAAATATCCATGTGAGAGAGACACATCGATTGATTGCCTCCCCCACACGCCCCAACCAGGGCCAGGAATTGAGCCTGTAACCAAGATACTTGCCCTTGACCAGAATCGAACCTGTGACCTTCAGTCTGCAGGCTGACACTCTATCCACTGAGCCAAACTGGCTAGGGTATGCCTCTGTTTTATTGCCTAAAGCCCAGGACCCCACCCAGCACCCCACACACTGTTACAGCGTCTTCAGGCCTAGATTCAAGAAGAAAAGTTTTTGCACATTCTGAGTTTGGGACATGGGGTATGGAGGGAAAACTAAGAAATATAAACTCATTTCAATGTCAACTATTACTGAGATTAGAGTACAGTGGCTTCCTGATGCATTAATTCAGAGGGAAAAATTATCATCTCATAATGAAGTGTCTAATAGAATTCAGAATTATGCACGATAAAAGGTCACAAAAACTATATTTATAGAATGGCATATTCCTTCCCGATAACTCTGCATTAAGTACGTGGCAGAGCACAGTTGCTTTCCTCTGCAGGACATAACTGACAGTCTCCGTGATTAACCACACCTTCGCCACCTCACAGATGCCTGGCCATTGCTTCAGTTTTCTTTCTAAAGGGGCTCTTCGCTGAGCATAGTCTCATTGTAATACTGTTAGTGTTTATAAAACCCATCTGAAGGGAACCCTCTCTAATCAAGGGCTGTGCTTGTTTAATTTCATAGCTATCTGACCACCTTTACAACTACCAGACAGCAAGAGAGGCCACAAATGTTCTTGTAATGGGTCCCCCAAATTTCCTGAACACCAACGCCCCTACATTAGGGTGTAAACTCAAAATCACAGGGAGATAAGAAAGTAGGAGGAAGGTGGTGACAGAGAGCAGCTGCCACTCAGTCCCACCCAAGCACTGCCATGCAGGGACTAGGGCCACAGTTCCCTGAGTTTTCCAACTTAAAAAAAAAAAAAGAATATATAAATTTGTGCTCTTACATAAATTTCTATATATTGGTCCAATTTTTTTTAAAACACTCTGTGGCCAAATACATCTCAGCAGCCCAGATTTGGCCCGTGGGCTCCATTTTGAACTTACCTCTGCTTATTTCTAATCCAGTCTAATTCCATTCTATTCCCAGACTTCCAAAGGTGAGCTGGCTATATTTCAGGTGCTTGGTTTGAGTCGGCCTTATACAGGTGAATGTCATAGCAAATCATGTTATAATGGGAGTACACGTTGTAGGAATCTACCTTGGTTTGCTTGTGCTATTACCCATGATTTCTATAATTCAACTGTAAGAGCACACACTCGGATTTTAATGAAATGCTCTCAGTCCTCACATTCCCCCAGGTAATGTATGCAGCCAAAAACAAAAAGAAGTCATTTTGGTAGTCAAGTTTAACCTTGGGTTTCATTAAGGTGAAGTGAGCAAGTCAACCCAACCAAGTTCCCTCAGAAAAAGAGAAGCAAAGTTTAAGTCCTTTATATTTCTCTACCGCCCATCCCTTGCTTTATTACATGTTTGAAAGCCCCTTTCATCCATTAAACTATCATTTGCCAATGATTATCCTCCATTGTCCTGCAAACTGTGTCATACACTAGAGATACCCACCACAGCCAACACTGCTCCTACTCTGAGCAAAAGACAGAGTGACATAAAGACCTACCTACCAATAGCAAAACCCACGTCAACTACTGATCCCAAAGGAATGTGCAGGAAAGTAGCACCGGCCATTTACTAAATATTTGTTAAGTTATTGACTGATTTATGATAACCTTTGCTGACAAGTAACTGTGATATCAACTCAATTCTAAACCACCTTAAGTACTTTTTAAGATAGGACATGACTTCTGTCTTTTTTTCTTCGTACTTTTCTGTATTTTCTAAATTTTCTTTAATAAAGATATAGTAAAATTCTTATAAGTAAAAAACAGTAAATTTAATTAATTATGCATATTTTATTTTGTGCCAGCCAAACTATAAATAAAATCACTGATGTAATAATTGAGTTATATATTATTCCACACATATATTTCCCAAGTGCTCCTAAGAAAAAAATTGAGTTACCATTACCACTTTCTCACAACTTACAGCCACTTTATCTTATTTCCTCCAGTCCTTAAACGTAGCACACTCCTAAACTTAAAAAAAAAAAGTCATCATTGCTAAGGAACAATTACTGAATGTGCCCAGCAGTGGGCACAGTCCACCAAATTCCAACAGGAGAAATTCAACCTCAGGTTATTTTCAAGACAAAACTAGAGTTGTCCTCACCTTATATTGAAAAGCTAAGAGTTCCCTTAGCCCTGGCCAGGTAGTTCAGTTGGTTAGCACATCATCCTGATATGCCAAGGTTGTGGGTTTGATCAGGGCACAAATGGATGTCTGTCTGTCTGTCTCTCTCTCTCTCCCTCTCTCTCTCTCCTTCCCCTCTCTCTCTCAAATAAATAAAATAAAATAAGAACTAAGAGTTTCCAAACATGCATAAATGGACTTCCTAGTGAAAAAGAGTGCCCCTTTCTCCATCCCTCTTCCATTTCCTATGTATCTTGTTTCTTTCCATCTTGCTGCCTAAGAATCACTCCACAGGAGAGAAGCGACAAGAAAGAGCAGAGAGGGCTATTGGAAGAGGACTTACATCTTTCAAAGGAACCAGCTTCATGACTGTTCGATAGGAAGGAGTGAGAGTGGCTGGGTAGTTATAGTCGACAACATCGTGTTTATAATCCTCTTTGTAGGCAATCTGAAACACAAAGAAAAGAACAAGAAAAGAGAAATTAGCTTCTACTTTTTTTTGTTTACCTTGTTTGAATGTCATAGGAAGTATTTTAAAAGGTAACCAGAGGGGGAAATAAAAAAGTAACCAGAAACAAAATTAATTCAGTTTCATCACCTCCAAGGAAAATTAAGTTATGCTCACACTTTTGCCTTCAATTAATTTGAATTCTTCCTCTTAATTAATCCAAAATTCATTAACTTCCATCTGTAGCACGTTTATTTTATCTTATTAAATATGAAGCCCCTTGTAATTTTTGTTAATAAGAAGTACTTGCACATGAGTATATGATGGAAGAGCTTCTTCCAGAAAATAAATGAAAAGTCAAGAGTATTCAGAGTGCTTTCTATTTTTTTTCCTAAAGATCAAATTTGACATTCTCAAGTGGATATTTGACATTTCTATGTTTTAATAATGAAAATGGTAAGATTTACAACTTGGCATTTGCAAACCTATGAACTGAATTGACAAAGCCAAAGACAGATTAATAGATTTCAGGCTATGATGAAACAGGGACCTGATCTATTTTGAAGACCAGTGCCTTCAATGAACAGAAGGTCTCCAATGAACATCACGATGGAAT
This sequence comes from Myotis myotis, assembly GCF_014108235.1. Lineage (NCBI taxonomy): Eukaryota > Metazoa > Chordata > Mammalia > Chiroptera > Vespertilionidae > Myotis > Myotis myotis. The sequence continues at coordinate 8,910,958 of NW_023416319.1, read as the reverse complement.
AAATGAATGAACCAATCAACCAAGCACCCAACCAACCAACAAATTTCATAGCAGGAATTTCAAATAAAAATTATGCTCGTCCATTTCTCTTTATCTCTCAGAAATTGAAAGTTTTTCTCACACTGGATCAGTTACAATGGATCTGTCTACTCTTCAAACCAGAGAAAGCTGAGATAAGTAAATTGAAGCTATCGATCAATGTCAAGGATTTTTACCTAGCCGTGGTTGTATCGGTTCATGTTTAGGAACTCCTATGGGTCAGCCTTTACACAATAGAAAACTGATTTTTCCAAAGGGAGGCTGAAAAGAATTGGCTGAATTCTTTATGCCCCACCTCTTTCCCCTCCAACTGACCCCCAGGACCGCCAGGCCCCTCACACAAGAACTCACGTTGCTTGCCAGACTTCCGACTTTCATCGCATGGAGAGTCCGTCTGTCCATACCAACTCCTTCATAGTGGCCTCTCATGTGGTTCTGGTAGTTTTCTTTATATTTATTCTACAGGGGACCACAAAACTTTCAACAAAAGCATTCTCTTCCCAACATGTTCAAAATTAACTACTCCTCTTAATGGACTAAATTGAAAATATAAATGACTAAAGACAACCCACTTAAGTAGTCAGTGTTTCACTGAATAACAAGACACACCTTTCAAAAAAATAATCAACTGAAGCTTCAAGCAAGGACAAGAAGTTGGAATGGGGCAAGCACACAGCAGGCAAAAAAAAACAACAACAAAAAACATAAAATCTGATGGGCACAGCCAGCACAAAACATACCTGACTTTTAAAAAATATTTTCAATTGTGTACATACCAGATCTTTTTCAATGTGCAAACCTACTGTGAGAGCAGGAGCTCTCTACTGGGCAAGCCCTGATTGTGTGTGAAACCCCATGCTGGGGAATAGTACAATCACTGTAGGCTACTACCTCCATTTCTAAATAGATGAAGAATAAAACTTGAGCTCTGCCAAATTCTATGAACATTTCATCACAGATTGGTCACTACCACAACCAGGTGAAATAATATTGTGCCCCAAATGCAGCTTACCAAATAATGAGAACCAAAATGGGATGATAAGAAGCCATAAATAGGAAAATTTGGGTAGCATCTAATGAAGCCACATTAACATGACCTGCCCTGGGAGGTTATTGAGTTATTAGGCACTGAGAGTATTTAAACGGAATAATGTTACTATATATCAAGACAGGATTCTACTTATCTCAGTTGATCTCACTCTATGAGGACAGGAATGATCATCATCCCCATTTTACAACGGGCAAAGTAGCTGGAGAGCTTAAACAATTTGCCCAAAGTTGGCCACTTGGCTAATTGTGAAACCACATCTGTCAGCTCCAAAGCTGGTGCTCTTCCCCACTAATTGATGAAAAATAAATTCCTCACTGAGCTTTACAAAGTCCTGAGTGACTTTAAATTCTACGAGGATGCACAACTAAACAGAAGGAAAGTCACATAATCTGGTGTAGATTATGTTCCCCAGGATACATCTCCAGACCTTCTCTGAGAATTTCCAAATTTGCAAATGCCACTCCAGCATATAGCTGCTTATCTGTAATCGGGGAGGGGGGGGGGGGGAATAACATCTGGCTCCCCAGGTGACTCTGCAGGTCAAACGAGAGCAGGTATTAACACCTTGCTGACCGGTCAGGAGATAACGCGTGTCTGTATTTACATTAAGTGATTTTAAGCTTTCAGAGTTTTAAAATGACTTAAACTAATGTAAATGCAGACACGCGTTATCTCCTGACCGGTCAGCCAGGTGTTAAGTTAATAAGCACAAATTTGCATTGGGAGAGGACGTTGCATGCTCTGCTCACCAGCATTCGCCTCTAGGTAGCGGATACTGCCATACAGGAAGGATGCAAGAGGACAGGCAGGCACTGCCCTGAGCACTCAAGGTCAAGTGTGCATCGGGAGGTGTAAAAGAATTTAACACTACATCAACCAGTCCCAGCAATCTTAATCAGACCTGTTAGGTATCTGTGCTTAAAAGGCCATGCTTTTCCAAGACACATAAATACATTCACATAGACCGTCTCTTAGGAGACCCAGAAATGCTTAGGCATTAAAAACTCACATCACTGGTGAATTTTGAGATCTTGCTCACGTTCCTGAATTGAGGTGTTTCACAGTAGTTGATACTGTGACCTTTACTACTTTCATGATCCTTCTTATACTCCACCTTAGAAACCAAAACACCACTTGCACAATAGAACCAAACCCGAAGTCACTCTTGAATATGTCACCAGGACTTTACCAGGATATTTTTAGAAAACTTTCAGCCCAAGATTTAAAAATACCAGGCCCAGCATACTCTTAAGTTAATAGTACAGATTTTCCTTTCAAGGAATAAATAAGTGACAATCAATTTGGTTCTAAACATTAAAAATATACAATCTCTTTCAAGAATAAATACTATAAGATTTCATACCACTTAAAAATGTCAGAACTGGTTTTAGGAATCAAGACAGTGGTTACTACTGGGGACGTGTGTCTGCGGGGATAGACAGAGAAGGGGGTGTCAGTACTTTGGTTATGTTCTGTTTTTTGATCTGGGCACTAGTTATGCAGATGTGTCCACTAGTGAGAATCCTTCCTGTTACACTTGCTATATGCACTTTTTTGTATGCATGCATCAATAAAATATAACCTAAAAAGTTACTTTTCAAAGGCATGGAATAAATACGACCATAGATGCACAGAGTGTCTTCTCACTTTAAATGGGTTGGCTAGCTGAGCTCCTCTGGGTAGCTGGGTGTCAAATGTGAGGCTGCAGTTATTAAATAGATTCCAGGTCACAGGAGAAAGAGCTGAGGGTGACTGCCACTAATAGAGGCATGACTGGTTTATCTCACTTGATAAACATAAGGGCAAAAAGAAACCAAAGCTCCCTTGCGACCTCTTACCAAAGGCAATACAGTTTGTTATCCCATTTTATTAAACACTAGAGCAGTGATGGCGAACCTATGACACGCGCGTCAGAGGTGACACGCGAACTCATTTTTTTGGTTGATTTTTCTTTGTTAAATGGCATTTAAATATATAAAATAAATATCAAAAATATAAGTCTTTGTTTTACTATGGTTGCAAATATCAAAAAAATTCTATATGTGAGACAGCACCAGAGTTAAGTTAGGGTTGTTCAAAATGCTGACACGCCAAGCTCAAAAGGTTCGCCCTCACTGCACTAGAGGCTCGGTGCATGAAATTCATGCACTCAGGAGGGTTCCTCAGCCTGGCCTGAGCCCTTTCGCAGTCCATGAGCCCTTGGGGGATGTCCGACTAATGGCTTAGGCCTGCTGGCAGTCAGACATCCTTAAGGCAGCTGTGGAAGTGGGAGAGGCTCCCGCCACCGCCACTGCGCTCACCAGCCGTGAGCCCAGCTTCTGGCTGAGTGGCGCTCCCCCTAGGGGAGCACACTGACCACCGAGGGCAGCTCCTGTGTTGAGTATCTGCCCCCTGGTGGTCAGTGTGCATCATAGCGGTTGTTCTGCCGCTTGGTTGATTTGCATATTAGCCTTTTATTATATAGGATAGGGTGGCAATACGCCTTCTAAGGTATGCAAGATGCTCACAATAGGATATAAAGTAAAAAAGTACAGCTGAATTCTAATTCTGAAACTGTATGTTCTTACATTCATGTACTTGTTTATAAAATATTCACACAGAAAAAGATCAAAATGGTAACTGTTATTCCTGGATGGCAGGACTATGCTGTCAGCCTTCTAGTTCCAGTTCTGTCCCTGAAAGTCTCTTTGAACCAGAACGAGACACTTTTACTTTTCCAGGCCTATGACAAAGGAAGGGCCTGCAGGCTGTAAAGGTCCCACCCAGATCTAATGCCCTGTGACCAGGCGAGGCTCAGTGGTTGAACATCGACCTATGAACCAGGAGGTCATGCTTTAATTCTCGGTCAGGGTCAGGGCACATGCCCAAGTTGCAGACACCAATTATGACTATCTCTCATCATTGATGTTTCTCTTTCTTTCTCTCCCTCTCCTTTCCTCTCTGAGATCAATAAAATATTTTAAAAAGAAAAAAAAAAGAGCAAGGTTCAGCAAACATTCACATAGCATTCTTCCCTTTTATGACCTGTTGCCAACTCAAATGCCTTTAGAGTCCAGATAGGTAAAGCCAATGAGACTCTGGGGCTTGAAAAGGACGTGGAGAACTAGAGGGGAGATTTCCTTGGACGAGTCCTAACAGTTCTAAATAGCTTAATCACTGGGTAGGACCAACAAAACACACCCTCTGGCAGCCAGTTCAGCCTCTAAGGTAAAGGTGATTCATGTAGTACCCACAATTTTCTTCGGAATTTGACTACAATGATGAGAGAATGGGAGAGGTTCCAGTTCAAGCCACTTCCTGTCCGTTGATTCCCACTCTATAAGGATGACGCATACTTCTAAAGGTTAGCTCACCTGATATTCTGGCAACTAGAAATCTATTGCCTGGAAGCTCTGAATAGCTCAGCCCTGTAAGAATTCAGGGAGAAGCTTTTGAGCCATCAGAAATTAAATTTGTTATTTAATGAATTGGGTTTGTTCTGGGCTCGCCTGTGAATTGCTTTCACTGCACGTTCGTTCTTTGGGAACTGGCAGCCCAGGTGTAGTGCGTGTGGCTTTACATGGAATTTGTCCTTTCACTGCCTTTATGGGGGTTAAAGGAAGTGACAGCAAGCAGTAGCGACTGTTCCCCATACGCACCTCGCTCACAAGCTTGTTCACACTCTGAGCCCGCTTCAGAACCAGGTTGTCCTGGGCCGGGAGGGAGTGGTAATGAGCAGCACCTTTCATCCTGTTGAAGTCCTGCCTGTATTTTATCTGAAAGACACACACAAAGAGGGTCCAGAGGTGCTGTCTTCATGCTCCATGGCAGAACTTACCTTCAAATTACACCACACTTAATGTCAACATTCACTTCACAGAATTTCCTGAAGGACAAATATCATATCATATGGGGTTTTTTTTTCTCCATACAACCCACATCCCACTCAGTCCCTTTCATATTAAAATGTTATTGGCCCAGGTCACTTTTATTTGGTGCACTGTCAGTACATCTTTATGCAGCGGTTCTCAACCTGTGGGTCGCGACCCCTTTGGTGGTTGAAGGACCCTTTCACAGGGATCACCTAAGACCATCCTGCATATCAGATATTTACATTACGATGCATAACAGTAGCAACATTACAGTTATGAAGTAGCAACAAAAATAATTTTATGGTTGGGTCACAACGTGAGGAACTGTATTTAAAGGGCCAGAAGGTTGAGAACCACTGTCTTTATGGAAAGTGGCCCCTTTTTACACCCTAGAAATACTCTATAAATTTTCTGTCTATGTAATTGTAAACTGCAATAAACAGGATCACGTTTGTAAATAAGGTGAGTAAGAAAAAAACAAGAATTTCACTACAAAAAAGTTACTGGCCCTTTTCACACTTCGCACTCTAATTCGGCATAAAAAAAGGTGTAGTCCCAAACCCGGTCTGCCATAGGTTTCAACATCATTTCTCATCTTGTCTGCTGAGGAGGGGCAGAGAGATGAATGTGTCTTTCTATTTCCCCTCGGGGTGCAAGCGTATTGCTCTGGGTAAACAGGTTTAATAACTGAATAGTAACCGAGTAATTGAGAAGGGCAAAGGGTTGTGAACTGAATGCCTGGCTTCCAATTATACACCAAGTTCAAGTTGGTGTCTTAGTTCTACACAGCGTGTGTGTCACTTTACCAAGTTTAATTACAGCCTGTCTCTCAAGGACCGGCAGCTGGCCAACCTTCTGCAAATAAAAATCATTTTATCACCTGGGTTACACCCAGTCTGATAATCATATGACTTTTCTAATCAGCTATCAAAAGTGCTTGATTGGGGGTGAGGGCATGAGTCGGGGGGTGATGGGGGGATAAGGACACATATGTAATGCCTTAATCAATAAAGAAATTAAAAGTGAAAAACAAAAGACTGAAAGAAACAAATCTACTAATCTCAAACCAGAAATTCTTGCATTTGTGTGCCCCTGGCCAACTTGGGAGAAAAATGAGTATTCTACATTGTCTGAGGAAGAACCATTTCTTTAAATAAAAAGGAAATTTTGAAAAAAAATACATTTTCTTAAAAAAAAATACCACACTCCAGGGGATAAGATAAAATAATGAATACAAATAAATAATTCTTAAAAATAAAGTATTAAAAAAAAATGCTCGATTTCTAGATGGGTTATTTTGCAAAGAGTGTCCTAGCCCCAGCGTACCTGCCTGGGCCAGCATTTGCACTGGCTTCAGCTGACCTACAGTGAGGTGTGCCATTTTGTCCATATCAATCTCTTTAGAAGCAGATACATGGGACCAAACAGTCTGAACAAAAGCAGTGGATGCCAGAAATCTGGATAGAAACTGCGGGCTAGCATTCTACTTTGGCTCGGCTCTCATAAACGTATCCGTGTGTAGGTTTCAGCAAGCACCGCCTTCAGTCTCACTTCTCTGCTTCTGTGGACCTGCGGGTCGTCCCAATGTGGTACTTACGTCACTCGCGAGTGCGTGGGCTTTCTTGGCGTTCTGATAAGCTGGGGTGATCATGGCGGGGAAGCTGCCCTTCCCTCGGTGCTCCTCATAGTCCTCCAAGTAATCCTGCTGAAGTTGATCAAAACCTTCCATCAGTAACGTTCCCCTCCCTGCACGGGTGGGAAGTGAGCAGTGATCTTTCCTAGAACCTGTTCCCCCTGAGGCCCGTCCACACTGGACATTCCAGTGATCTCCCCAGCAGTGGTGCCACGTGGGGGTTAAGGCAGCAGACTGTGGAGACAGCGCCACTTCCTGGGGCCCAGTACCCAGTCAGCGCTAAGTAAACGGTGGCCATTCTCATTATCATCATAGTCATTTTCGCCAGATAAGTCATGACACTCTTGCAGCCTCCCAGGCCCATGGGTAATGGAGAATTCCTTTCTGAGTGGATGCCAGGAAAGCCCTCTTCTCTTCCAGTCATCCTGAATGCTACCTTTCTCAGGCCCACATTTAGAACAAAACCATTTTCGCCAGATACAGATTTTTTAAAAGTTGTCCTGAGCCTTCTTAAGAACATATTTAAAACATGAAATCAATAAAAAAAAGCATTTCCACTGAGTTTAAAGCACTCGCAGACCATTTAACTAACTTATTATGGAATTTCATAAAATGGCCTTTTTAATTCAAAACGAAGTATTTTTGCTCAGGCAGACATTTGCAATGGAGTCACAAACTATCTTCACATGATTGTATCCGCACATGGGCAACCTGTTTCTCTGAAGAAGAGAAATAAGTTATTTGTTATCTTTTATAAATTATGTTGAATGAGTCATTTATGTTGTAGAGTCTACCTACTGCCAACATTTCACACAACTGCCCAATTAAGAAAAAAATATTAACTAAGCTCAGTGAATGTGCTCTTCCAGTACACACAATTGGTCTTCCAATGTTCTTTACTTACAACCATGAAAAAAATAATGTTTTCTTTCTCCCCTGTGACACCCGTCTAGTACCAGAAAACAGACAGGGATGTGCAAATAAAAAGTAGCTTGTAATTGTCACCTCAACCTTTTTACAGCCTATCAAGTATAGTTCATTTAAGAAGTAAAACTGGGAAAAAGGTTTGCATTCTCTGGAATGCTGCTTTATCCAGCAACCCAGATAAGAAACTCCACTTGCTAAGAAAATGAGCCCTGCTGCTCAGTGAATTGCTAAATATTTTTCAAAACACGTATTTTGATCCCCTTTGTGCTTATGCAATAGTGGGTTAAAAGTAGCCAGTCCTGCCCTGGCTGGTGTGGCTCAGTTGATTGGGTATAATCCCATGCACCAAAAGGTTGCTGGTTCGATTCCAAGTCAGGGCACATGCCTGGGTTGTAGGCTCGATCCCTGGTAGGCGGCATGTGGGAGGCAGCCAATCACATCGATATTTCTCTCTCTCTCCCTCTCCCTTCCTCTCTCTGTCAAAATAAGTTTAAAAAAATTTTTTTAAGTAGCCAGTCTTAGTCCATGAGACTGTTCTTCAGGGAATAGATGAGAATGCTGTATTCTTGGCAAACCACCATCTTGATACAGGTCCTTTATTTTTTAAAAAAAGGGTGGGGCGGAATGCTTGGAATCTGTTTTCCTAAGTGGTTCAAGATGGCCCCTATGTAATTGTTTGCCCGCGACTTTCTGGCTTGGGAAGTCCACCTTTCATCAATAGGGCAAAGATAAGTCACAGCCCAACCTCCGATGAAATGGCCATGGGCTGTGTCACAGGCTACATAACTGACCATCGCAAAGGGCCGTTCTTCCAGAGTCCTTTGATCACATACCTGACCACACTGGTCCACATAGTCCTTCGTCAATGTGCCCTCGGCTGCTGTGGCTGAACCAGCCATTCCCTTCATTTCTCTTTGATATTGTTGATGGTACCTCACCTGTTTGAAGGGAAAGGACAAACCCGGTGAATTCTGCCTCCTATGCACAGAGGCCAGAGTGTAAAACTAAATGGCTGTGGAGTGTTCTTTTTATGTTTGGGTCCCGGGAGCGTGCTTAGACGTAAAGTGCCAGATTATAGTGAAATTGATTGACAACCATGAAGAAAAGCTACTTCTTGGGTCCACAGCACATGCAACAGGAGACAGGAGGTTGGACTTGTCAGGCCCAGGTAACTTCCTGTTTCCTCCCCTAATAGGACACCATTGCTGGGGACACTCACATCACTCGCCAGCTCATTGGCCCTTTTGGCTATCTGATAAGCAGGTGTGATCATAGCAGGAAAACTGCCTTTGCCTCTCTGCTGTTCATAGTCCTCAGTGTAGACCACCTGGAAAATGAAAACAAACTTTGAATCGCATGTCACCATCCTGCTATCTACCAGGCAATCGGGTGGGAAGCCATGCTAAGGACTCCTGGAACACCCTGCAATCCCCTATTCACAGCTGTTAGGTCACAGCTGTTAGAGCTGGATGGGCCCTGCACATCTTATTTTCCTTCTTATTCCCAATACTTGGCACAGTGCCTGGCACATGAGACTCAATGTAGAATTCAACACGTGTGTGTGCAGCACCTGGTGTGGGCCAGGTGAAGGGCTGGGCAGAGGAATATGGCTTCTGCCTTTGAGGAGCCGCCAGTCAAGTCTGGGAGACAAGAGAGGCTTCTCAACCGAAGGCAAATAGAAGCCACTTTTTCAGCTGAACTTCAACTTGTTTTAAGCTTCCCACTCAGAACAATAGTGAGTTCTTGGTCTTATCCTATGGAGCAACTAGACTATGAAAAGTGGTAGAAATTCTTTAGAAGTTGTGGTCTATAATTTTCAGTGACAAGGAGAGAATATAAAATGAATTCTTTCGGATTCATCAGATACGTCTGATTTGTTACTATTCTCAAGTTTTCTCTCTAAACATGAGTTTTCACAAGGTCTACAGTAGGGAGCTGACTTATCTGATCTGACCATACTTGACCTTAGGAAGTTCTCCCTATTCCCTGTGTGGGACTGACATGCCTTCCACATTCCCCCTCCCTCCTTCTCCAAATAAGGAAAGAATGGGGGGTCATAAGTGAGAATCACTGAGTCTCCGCCTTCATCATTTCTTACATCACTTTGAAGCTGTCCCCCAGCCCTGGCCCGTAGCAGCTCAGGAGTATCCGCCACTGTGGTGAACCTGGAGACTCGCTCATCGTGCCCTCTCTTGTATTCCACCTGAGGAGACAGTATAGGGTCAAGGTCATACTCACTGGCCTTTGTGAAAAACTCTCCTTGGAGCTCTCCAGAAGCTACACCTTGGGGCTACTGTGAACACACACCTGGGGTGAGTCTCCACTTCAAAAAGCAATGATGCTAATAGGAAAAGTCTAAGAGGGTACCAGGCACTGCTAAACATTAACAAATGCTAACTCACTTCATCACCCTATTTTGCATAGAAGTAGCTGAGACATAGAGAGGTTAAGTAATTTGCTCACAGCCAGCGAGAGAGCCAGGATTCAAATTCTAATGTCTTAACTAGCAAGCTATGCTGTTCTTCAGGAGGGTCTGCTATCTGCTTAATAAGAATCAGTGTCCTTCATGCTAAAGTGACCTCAAGAACTTATTTGGTCCAGTTTTGGGGTGAGATGCATGGTCTTCTCTCCATGTGATGGATGCGGCCCAATCATGGCACAGAGGATAACTGATAGGGGAGAGACAAGAACACAGTTTTCTCCACATAACACCACACTAATGGTGCCTTCTGTCCAAAAGCACTGTCTCATTGAATTTTATCTGACCCCTGGGGGTACACTAATAACAAACATTAGCATAATTAATAGTGACTAAGCACGAACACACTCACTTGGCTGGCCAGCTGGCTGGCTCTCTTGGCCCTTTGATAAGCAGGCGTGATCATGGCTGGGAAGCTCCCCTTACCCCGCGGCTGCTCATAGTCTTCTGTGTACTCCTGCTGGTCAGAACCAAGGTCAGCATGAGAACCTACTATATGATTTCGGATGAGAGCTAATAAAATAGCAATAGCAAGCATCATCAGAACCAATGCCACTGGATGTGTAAGATACCTGGAAAATAATTCAGCCACCTGGAATGAATCCAAAAATGTTATTCACATTTTGGAAACTATTATTCACAAATGAATCACACCTTCAAATAATATTCCCCAGGTAAAAAAAAAAAAACAAACTTCCCCCTTCCATGTTGACATCATATTATGTGGAACCTGGCACACCTCAATCCGTATTTCTTTGACTCAAAGGCATGTATGATAATAAATCCATTAACATGCAGGAGCCTGGCCTTAACTTGTCCACTAGTGATAGTTCTACAGCAAGCATGCCAAACTCAAAGGCTAACACTGGCCAAATGAACAAGGTGTAAGTTGATGTGGGCCGCAATGAACAAAAGCTTCAATTTTCATAGAAATGTAGGTTTATTTTGATAGAGACGTGCTGAATATGAAGGGCTGAAATAAATGAGTCATGGTTAACATAAAATAATAGAACATTTTAATAAAAATTCATATTTTTTCTTGAACATTAACTTACCAGACACTGAATAACTGCACAAATTAGTAAGTGTAACGCAAATAAAACTGGTTTTTTTTGTTCTCCAAAAGCGAAATATGTCCTGTTGCACACACCAAACAAGTCAGTACAAAACTAAAGATGTGGCAATTGGCTGCTAAAATATTCACTGCTAGTATTAGTGGAGAGAAATGGTGCACTTGCACGTAAGGTGCATGAGGAAAATGAATGCAACACGATTATAGTAATCAGTCACTAGCAAATGTTGTCATTTGTTATTAATAATTATGTATAACAGGATATTATAAAAATTAAGTTACAAAATTTTTATTAAAGTGTTTCTTACATACCGTTTTATTGGCTGGGCCGCAAGAATATTTGTTGTGGGCCGCATGTGGCCCGCGGGCCTGGAGTTTGACATGCTTATAACAGCATTGGGAGTACAATGTTAGTTACTTTTTCCTCCTTGCTTTTTTAGTATCCATACTGATTAGTTTTCCTAATAAGACACCGAAACTTAGCAGTTGTGTTTCTATTGTGTCCTTTCCATTTGCTAAAGGAAAAGTCACTGAAGACTACCCGTATTTCCCGAAGTGATTTCTTCAAAGGGCAGGTAACCCGGGTGTGTGGGGAGGACGGGAAGGGAGTCTGTGCAAATTGTTAAGGATTTCCACCATCTGGGCTACCAATGCCTTTTTCACATGAAAACCTGCTAAAGTGAGGACTCTCTTACAGTGCTGGCTGTCAGAAACCTAAGCCGGGCCCTCAGGGCTGTTCCTTCTGGAGGCTCTAGGGGAGAACCTGTTTCCTGGCCTTTTCCCGCTTCCAGAGGCTGCCAGCATTCTTGGCTTCTGGCTCCAAAGGGCCCTGACCTCTGCTTCTGTTGTCACGTCACCTCTTCTCTGACTCCGACCCTCCTGCCTCCCTCCTTATAAGGACCCAATTGATTACCCTGCGGCCACCCTAATAATCCAGGATAATGTTCCCATCTCAAAATCCTTAGGTTATTGACATCCGCAAAGTCCCTTTGGACATGTAACATATGCACAGGTTCCAGTTGTTAGGACGTGGGGATCTTTGGGGAGGGGCCAGTACTCCGTCCACCACACTTTAAAATAAAGGAACATTCAAATGAATGGCTAAAATAATTTCTAAAGCCCTTACCTCACCAAGAGACTTTCGAGCCTCAACCATCCTTACGATTTCAGGGTCTGGCAGAGCTCCTGGGCACCAAGCATTCCCTTCCCCATATCCAGTCCAATAGGGTCTCTAAAAAGGAAACACGCAAATGCATACAAACACCCCCTAAGCGCATTTGGTAGGTAGGATTCCCCCTACCAACCCCACCCTCCCTGCAATGCTCACAACACATCGTCAATATCAGAGAGAAGTTCCCTAAAAACTACACTCTCCTATTGGCATATGGCAGGTCTCAGCTAAGCAAAATGTTCATTTTTTTCAAACTAAAAAAATAACCTAATGTCCTAAGCCAGTGTTTGGCAAACTGCGGCTCACGAGCCACATGCGGCTCTTTGGCCCCTTGAGCGTGGCTCTTCCACAAAATACCAACTTCTGCGCATGGGCCATGAAGTTTAAATCGCACTGTACATGCGCGCCCACACGTGGTATTTTGTGGAAGAGCCACACTCAAGGGGCCAAAGAGCCGCATGTGGCTCGCAAGCCACAGTTTGCCGACCACTGTCCTAAGCAATTGACTTTCTGCGATTCACTTACATCATAGAAGAGTTCTAAAGGTAACTGGACAGTTGGATTTACAAACTGGATAAGAGAAGCCTCACTGAATTTGTCTAGCAGTAATAATGAGAATGCATTTCATTTGCACAGGGTGTCATTGTTTTCTGTTTCCAAACCCATTCGTAACTCACCTCGTTCACCAATGGTCGCCCATTAGATGTGGTCGCCCCATCCTTGGATTCCATGTCCCACTGAAACACCGATTTAAACCTTCCACCATCATCTGGCTCATCAACCTACCAATGAAGATGTTGTCAGTAACGTTTTCATCAGAAAAAAAAAGAAAAGAAATAATCTACAGCTGAATTGGGAGGATTTTCCTAAGTCTCAATTGCACAGCATCACTGCACCACAACACACTGTGCTGTCAGTCTCCTCGTGGTTTCAGCTGTTCCACCAGATGGGCAGCATGCATAGAGCACCTGCTGTGTGCAAAGCTCACTTCAGTGGTGCAATTACAAGGACTTAAAGTCTCCATGAGCTTATCACACAACGAGAATTCAGGTTAAATGAACCTCAGAAAACACTAGACATTAGAGTAGCAATTCTTAACTTTAGTTTGTGCAACAGTTACCCAGGGAGCTTGTAAAAATGCTGGCTCCCCAGATTCAAGTAGGTGTTCTCTCATGTTTTATAATTTTACCTTTAGCATCTGGATCCATAACACATCTTTAGTTAATCTTTGTGTATAAATGTGAGGTAGGTATCAAGGTTCCTTTTTTTCCATGCAAATATCCGATCCCTCCCTCACCATTTATTTAAAGATCATTCTTGCTACATGGAATGGCAGTGGTGCCTGTGTTGTAATTCGAGTGACCATATATGAGAAGTTCTATTTCCGGACCTTGGATTATATGCTACTGGTCTATTTGTTCTTATGACAGTTCTTACGACACTGAGTTAATTACTACTACTTTTGTTGTAAGTCTTGAAATCTGGTAACCTAAGTCCTGCAATTTTGTTTTTCATGATTTCTTGGCCATTCTAGAATTTCTGCATGTTCATATCAATTTTAAAACTAGTTAATAAATTTCCATGAATAAAACCTAAGATTTGGGGATTGCATTGAATGTATAGATCAATTTGGGAGTATGACATATCAACAATATCTTTGTGACCATGAAATAGGCAAACATTTCTTAAAGAAAACATAAAAAGGACTAGCCATAAAAGAAAAAATCCAAAGATTTTAGGTCTAATAACATAATTTATGAGGTTTAAAGTGGGGCCCCAAAACCTGCAATATTAACAAGCTAAATTTTAAGCCATTGATTTTATAGATGAGAAAGGTCTGGGAAAAGAAGTGAACTCACTAAAATTTTTCAGTGAGGCCCTAACCGGTTTAGCTCAGCAGATAAGAGCGTCGGCCTGTGGACTCAAGGGTCCCAGGTTCAATTCCAGTCAAGGGCATGTACCTTGGTTGCGGGCACATCCCCAGTGGGGAGTGTGCAGGAGACAGCTGATCAATGTTTCTCTCTCATCGATGTTTCTAACTCTCTATCCTTCTCCCTTCCTCTCTGTAAAAATCAATAAAATATATTTAAAAAAATTTTTTTTTCAGTGGGTCGTCAGAGCCAGATGTAGAACCCAGGGATTCTAGTTCCTCATCAAGGCACTTTCCATCATTGACTTTCTAGGCTTGATAATGCAGCTCCAATATGTATATTTTTAAATATATAAATTGAGAGGTTTTACATGCTTTTCCTCTTGGAGTTAGGAAGCTACCATGAACACTACATAACGAAGGCAGCGTTTCTTATGCATTGTTGGATATTCAGCAGCATAGCTGACCTCTGTCCACCAGATGTCCCCCTCCCCGTTGTGATCATCAAAAAAGACATCATCAAATGTCCCCTGGAGAGCCACTGGCTTAAGGAATCATAACCACATCTTTGCGGTCCCCCGCCCACAGCACAAATCCCAGACTGAGTGTCTGTCCCCAGAGACCTTCCACAAGATTCAGGATTATTGTGAGGAAGCAGAAAGAAGTGTGTGTGTGTGGGGGGGGGGGGGGGGGGGGGGGCCTACATGCTACTAGTGGGGTAAGGAAGCTCTAAGGCAGTGATGGTGAACCTTTTGAGCTCGGCGTGTCAGCATTTTGAAAAACCCTAACTTAACTCTGGTGCCATGTCACCTATAGAAATTGTTTGATATTTGCAACCATAGTAAAACAAAGATTTATATTTTTTATATTTATTTTATGTATTTAAATGCCATTTAACAAAGAAAAATCAACCAAAAAAAATGAGTTCGCATGTCACCTCTGACACACGTGTCATAGGTTCGCCATCACTGCTCTAAGGGCTAACGTTCATTCTCTGGATAGAAAAGAACCTAGATGTTTCATTCTTCTACAACATCTACCAAACAGGGAATTCTGTCTTAGTAATTACTTACTTATTTTTAAAATAATCATGTAGGTGCCTTTAGACCTCAAGAGATGAAAACAAAATCCTGAAAGAATTAGCCTTCTCAGTAATCTAAGATTGCTTGTGACTTCTTAAGTCTCGTGAATCCTCAGAAACCAATGATAAATGAACAACAATCTAAGCCTCCATTCCCTCTCCAGTAGAATAGAATAACAATAGCATTTAATTTATTGGACTACAATGTACATTAAATGAATTAAGCAAAAAAAAATGTACAGTAAATGCTCTATAAGCTTGTTAAAAAAACAAGTTGAAAGTAGTGCAAAGTACTTAGCAAAACAGGCAATCTTGACGGTAAATACAGCGAGCCACGCGATAAGGCTAAGGCTGATCTAATACACATTTTTTTGACAGGAGTATGGCCTGAGCAGTCAGGAGTCAGTAGGAAATGAGGTAACATTAGGAAGATTTCTAGAGCACCTTCCATCCAATGTGTAATTTTCTAATTTTAGAAAGCTACTACCTCTACCCCAAAGAACTTCTTGTGGGGCATGGGGAGGTTGGGGGGAGAAGTTAAATGATTCATCATTTTAATAAATTCAAGTGTTCAATCAACAGCTGGCTATTTGACAAAACTCCACTGTTGGTTTTTTCAAAAGAGGCTGGTTGATCAACGTGGCCTCCTTGTCCACCCAAATATCACTTCTAAATAAAAATATCTTTGACCTACTGCTACCCCAAGGGGAAAGAGAGGCTGCAAATAATCTTAAGCACTACTGAATTAGGAGAGATTTGAAATGGTCATACTAGAGCAGGGGTCCTCAAACTTTTTAAACAGGGGGCCAGTTTACTGTCCCTCAGACCGTTGGAGGGCCGGACTACAGTTTTTAAAAAAAACTATGAACGAATTCCTATGCACACTGCACATATCTTATTTTGAAGTAAAAAAACAAAACGGGAACAAATACAATATTTGTATTTGCATGTGGCCCGCGGGGACACCTGTACTAGAGGGGTCTGAGGACCCCTGTACTAGAGGTTTTTAATTTACCTATACCAAAAGAATTATGGGGGAAACAAAGGAAAGGCTTTTGTAACATTTTCTAACTATAAAAACCTTGTCTTATGTATCAGGCTCCTGGTATATACAGGACCTATTGTATAAACTGTCATCAATGTGTCCAAAGCTGGCAGACCAGAGAGATTACTCTGGATACAAGCACCTCAGATATTCAAGCACGATTACCCTGGGCCCCTATACTGTGATGGGACCAATAGCAACATTTGTCACTTACATGCGTGTGTATGTGGAGAAAATGGGCAAGTTCACATTTAGATACATACTTGAAAACTTAACAGGCGTCTGAGCTAAGAAACTTTCTTTAAAAGCTGTTTTGAAATTCAAAAGTAAGTAACTTACCCCATGTAGGTCTCCTGGAGACTTCCTCCTGTTTACATTTAATGGAGTCTGATAGACACTCGTGAAAGTGTTGATCTTGGGGTTGTGACTACAAAAAACAGGTGTGAAGCCAAATTAGAAATGTACTTTCTCCAAGATGATTGAGTGACTTATCTCAAAGGCACAGTCGTTTTTAAAAATTAATAAATAGAAAACTTAATAATTCATGATTTTCCAGACAATAGGTCTTAAAGACAATAAATAAATTTAAAAAAACTCAATATATGTAACTTAAAGACCAAATGTAACTGGAAATGATCACTTAAAAACTTTCTGAACAAATACAAAAGGATTCCGAAATTATTTAAAAGAAAAACTGTTAAAGCTCTATATGCATATACTGTATCATGGCAATTATATTGTTTTGGACAATATTTAATAGTTTGACATGGGGTTATAGAGGGTAGATTTTATCTTTTACTTATAAGAAGAAATATGAAACTTTCAACTTTTTACATACTGCATAAAATCCTGCCTTAGGTTTCATCAGCGATTGTAAGTAAAAACCTTTGAGAAGACATTTCTTGGATTTACCCCTGGGGTGCGTGATTTTGAATCTCTGATTGGCTACTTGTTAAAAAATAAATAAACAAAACTCAAGAGGTGTTGGGGAGGGCCATCGAACACTTACGCATGACAGTATGGCTTTTTCTGGTGACTCACAAAGTTATTAACCGACAGCATCATCTTGCAAACTTCACAGTGAAAACACGCTTTATGCCATATCTAGAAATCATACAGAAAAGATTTACCAAAATTGCCCTTTTTTTTTCAGACTCAGGATTCTTACATATTTCAGGGTTAGAAAAAAAAAAAGAGCTTTGGGCATAAAACGGTGATTTAAAAACACGCAGCTACAGTATGTTATATAAATGAGTGACATTTTTTGAGACAATATAGAAGACATAGCTAGAACTGGGTAGAACTGCAAAAGGGTGAGAAATACATCTTTTTCGGGTGGTTCAAAAGAATCCACATGTCCCTACATGAGGAGATAAATTTCCCACGTTTGTGATTCTTGCCAAAGGCCAAGCAACGTCTACTGACCTGATCTAGGCAGCTGATCTTCTCAGCGGGGTACACTCCATAGCCACATCTCGAGCAAGCCTGCACATTCATCCTGACTTCCCAGGGGAGGCGACAGCGGCAGGTGACAGGCAAGGAGTCCAAGGAGAAGCCTCAGTCTAGTCGTTCACGTCTCGCAAATCCCGACCACTCTTCAACTCTGGGCCACCTTGATTGTTCAGAACCCAGCTTCCACTTTCCTTTGCTGACCTTCGAGTTCGAAGTCAGCAGCTGGACGGCTTTTAAAGCTGCCACTTACTCAGGCGGCTATTTTGGCCACGCGCTCAACACGCATGCGTCTGGGAAACGAGGTAGAGGTATTTCTAGCTGACATGCTTCTCTAAATAGACAAGTGAACTCACAACAGCATCATGTTTGTGTGGATGGCCAAATCCTGGGGTATGAGTAGGCAGCATGGAGTCGTTTCTCACTAGCTGTGATCATAGCCCAAGAAAAGAACCCCAGGGGAAACGACACGTGCTCCCCCGGCGATCAAATTAGAAAGGCTTGCTCTGTGAACAGGGTGACTAAAGCAGAAAGGGCAGCTCCCCAAAATATAGGAAATAAAACAGGACTGATTCACGCCACGGTAGGGGTAAAAGCCATATGTGAATCTTAGCTTTATGTATTAAAAATATTGGCAACTGGAAAGTGATTAAAATAAGAACAAATGAGAACACTCGGTGCTTTGGCCTCTGTATGTTACTGTTCCAAAAAGGCCTGTTTATTTCCTTACCCCCAGGCCTGAAGGGGGGCAGCTTGAAGGAAAACTTTCTCTCCCTGGCTTTGTGAAGCCCTTCATCGCCCCTAAACGTTACCCCAAAATGGACCTTCTAGAAACAGTTTAGAAAAGATGGCACCTTGCCCAGCTGGAGTGGCTCAGTGGTTGACAGTGGACCCATGAAACAGGAAGTCATGGTTCGATTCCTGGTCAGGGCACATGCCTGGGTTGTGGGCTCGATCCCCAGGACGCATCCAAGCAATGATTCTCTCTCACCATTGATGTTTCTATCTCTCTCTCTCTCCCTCTCCCTTCCTCTCTGAAAATCAATTAAAAATATATATATATTTTAAAAAAGAAAAAAAGATGGCGCCCAACCTGATATAACCTTACCCTGTTTTAAATTCTACATAGCAGTTGCCACCACCTGACATCTTAAATACTGTGCCTCTACTTTTAAAAATCTATCTCCTTTCGTCAAAACAGGATACTTGGTCCTTGTTGTCATTTCCTATCCTGTGCCCAGAACAAGGACTGACATGGAAAAGGTACTCAGTACCTCTTCATGGAATCAATGACATAAACATGACACTGTTTATGTCATTGCCTATAGGGGCCAGAGGTGAAGTCATATGTTATGGTAGGAACCTTTCCAAACGGGAGGGCACACACCCCAGACAACTTTTCATGAGTATCCAACATTGCTAATATTCGGATCTTTCCAGAGAAGCCAGATTATACATGAAATTCCCTGTTTTGTAAAACACTGGGAACAAAACAGTACAACAGGGCCATGGGCAGTATTTGGTTGGCAGTCTACCAATTAGTGACCAATTGGCCAAAACGTTCTGAGATTATGATGATGGGGGATCTGCAGGTGGAGGAAAGTCAATAGCACTTCTGTGTTGTGTTGGGAGAGCCAGCAGGGAGGAGGAGGCTGCAAAGCAAGTGAAGAGGATTAGCATCACATACACTAAGGGGAGGGTGCAGCTGGAGGCTCCCCATAGTAGATAGTGGGGCTCCGCGCGCTATCTCAGGGGGAGGGAAGGGGACTCTCAGTAGGGGCTCTGGGCTCAGGAAGTCTCCCATGCTGAAATGTGATACATACAGGGCAGCCTGGGCGAACAGGAACAGCAAAGACAAAGAACAAAAGACCTGAAGGCTCCCGGAACGTTCTACTCTGTGCCGAATCTCTCTACTCTGTGCCGAATCTCTCGAGCCTTACCTCGGAAGTGGGCCGGAAGCCCCAGAGACCACCAAGAAAGAACTCTGTCCCAGACAAGGGGGTGCGGGGGGGTGGATGAGGAACCACAGTCAGTTCACCTCAAGAAAAAGCTACTTTGTCTCTGCCTGTGGTTGTGGTTGGTGGTTCTCCATAGCGGCTACAAGTCCTCGGTCACCCTGTGAAAACCAGAAGTGCCAACATGAAAAACGTTAGATGTGACTTACGCCACCCCTTATGTTTTTAAAAGGCACTTATTAGATATTAGACTCTGTGAGGAGAAATAACGCCCACCAACTGGAAATGGGACAGTTTAAGGCAGTGGTCGGCAAACTGCGGCTCGGCAAACCGTGGCTCTCAAGCCACATGCGGCTCTTTGGCCCCTTGAGTGTGGCTCTTCCACAAAATACCGACTTCTGCGCATGGGCCACAAAGTTTCAATCGCACTGTATGTACGCGCCCGCACCTGGTATTTTGTGGAAGAGCCACACTCAAGGGACCAAAGAGCCGCATGTGGCTCGAGAGCCGCGGTTTGCCGACCACGGGTTTAAGGAGCCAGAGTGAACACTCATTGCTGCGGTAAGGTACACACAGCCCTCACCTTCTCGACAGACATGGCTCGAGGCCCTACCCCCCGCCCCCGTGTCCATCCCACTCTCTCACATCTGGAGCCCTTCCGTCATCGCCGTGATGGTGTCAGGCCATGGGAGCCTTCGCCAAGGAGCATAGAAGCTCCTCTGGCCGTCAGGATTGGTTCAAACATTTGTCTTAGCCTGGGTTCCCCAGAAAACAGAACCTGAGGCAAGGGCTTAAGTATAAGGACCTTATTCAGAAGTGTCCCGAGGAACAGGAGCAAGGGGCAGGAAATGGAGGGAGAAGAGTCAATATGAGGGTTTGTTCTCAAAGCAGCCACCGCTTGCTATGAAGTGCATTGGCTCGCTTGATCTCCATCTTCCAAGGGGCCAGCTGAGCAACTACGATTCAAGAACATCCACTAGAGCAGTGGCTCTCAACCTTGGCTGGAACCTTGGCTGTTACTAATGTTGTGGCCTCACCCCATAACAAAGAAACAGAATTTCCGGAGGGTGAGGCCGAGAAATCAGGATTTTAAAAAGATTCCCAGGTGATTCTAATGTGCAGCCAAGGTTGAGAACCCCTGCGCTAGAGAAAAGGAAGGATTTCTCTGTTGGCCTCTGTCTCCCATTGGTGGAAGCTCTGTCCCATTGGGAGTCGACTCCCCTACACGTCCATGCCATGTCTGTGTCCACGGAGCCGCAAAGAATTTTCACATAAGTCAATAACTTATCATTATTCCTCTACACTTGCCTGGGACCAGTCCTTCTTAAGCCAAGAAAGTGTCCTTACCCGGTGGAATTTTAGAGACAAGATTCAAGTCTCGGGCCCAGAAGAAAGCAAGCAAACCAGAAGGCAAGGTGAGGTTCTTACCTGATGTCACACCATGAAAGATTTCACTCCCTTCACTCAAGGTGTGCATAGTTCTTTAAAAGCAAGGATCTCTACTATGAATAAAACGAATTTCTTCTTAAATAGTTACACCTCAGGGTGATTGAGTTAATCAGCTGCTCCCTGAGGAGTGAAAAAGCCACGTGTGTACGTGTGTGTGTGTGTGTGTGTGTGTGTGTGAGTGATGGGGGTTGTGGGGTTAGGAGTGGAGGGGAATTTGTGGAAGTGCAGTTTCCCAGTTTAGAGTAACACGCTGCTACAAACCCAAAGGCTGACTCGGTAAATATTGCTGAGTGACTGGTGCCAGATCCAGCAGCTAGCTGTGATTTGTGATGCTAAGTTGCTCAGGGAAAAACTGAGTCAGCGACGTACCGCCCACTCGCGAAGACTGCGCCCCTGCGAGTGTCATTAAGTTCCGGCGGCCAGAGGACGGGCGACCGCAGCGCATTCCACGGTGAGGCCAGAGGGGCTCCGTCTTGGAAGAAGGTAGTTTCTGCAGATGCGGGCGCGACTTTGGGGGGTTAGGGGGGCGCGAACCGCACAGACTGGGGTCCAAGGTCCGTCTGCGGAAGACCCTTAAGGCTGAGTCCTGAGGCCCAAGTGGAGGTGTAGACTGGAGGCAGCTGCGGCTGGGGGAGGGCGGTTGATAGGCGTGGGGAGGGGGACAGAACTCTGAGAGCGCCAGTCTTTGGAGGCCGGGAAGCTACGGGGCGGCTCTCCCGGTAGCGTGGTTGGGAGGCTGCGTGCGGCAGGTTGGCGGGACGCGCTGTCCAGGTGAACTTTGCACGCGGCCATTTCTGCCGACGGTGGCCTCCTGGGGGCTGCGAGCGCGGCGGCGGGATCGCCTGGGTCTCCGCCAACTACCCCGCACGCTCGCCGTGGCGCGCGGCCACCGTCCCGGGACGCGCGGCCTATTGTGCCTCGGGCGCCCCCCGCCCCGGGACCAGGCGCCGGACCGTGGCGCCCTCCTCCGCGACGGTGCGCACCGCCGGCTTCGGGGCGCGCCAAGCGGACGGGGCGGTGCCCGCGGCCCCGGTGTCCCGCGGGCGTCCCGGCGACTCCTCCCACGCCAGCGCGGAGCTTTTACTTTCGTTTCGGTGCGCGTCGCCCAGACCGTGGCTGCAGCCGGAGAGAGACGGCCGCACGCTCCGGCGGCCCGGCTCCAGAGGAAGGTAACTGCGGTCCCGCCCGCGCTTTCGTCTTTCCCGCCCGGCCGGCCGCGGCGGCGCGCCTCCTCCCTCCTTCCTGCTCCCTCTTCCGCCCTCCGCCTTCCCTTCTATCGCGCGCTCTTCCGGCCGCCCGGACCGCAGTCCGCGAGAAGCTGCGTCCCGTGCGCTGGGCCGGCCCGACCGCTTGCGCTGCAACTTTGGGGAGAGGGCTGTTCGCGCCCCCAGCATCGCTCTCTTGGATTTGCTTGGTCTCCTTTCCCTCCTAGCCAGCGGGCTGGCGTCACCCGGTACTAGCCAGTTTGGGGAAAGGAGAGGTGGGTTTAGAAGGGAAGGAGCGGTTCTCGCAGGGCTGACAGCAAGGGCTCCCGAGTCGCTGGGGCTGGAGGTTCCAGTCCCCGCCTCCCTGCTTGCCAGCCGTGGGGCCTTGGCCTCTGGGTTCAATGGGAATGATGATGAGCCCAGGCTAAAGGCTGCAGCGAGGATGGGAGGAGCTGATTAGGGAGGCATAGCAGTGCCTCCAGCGAGGCTTAGTATGCTACTGGTGAGCTGTCATCATTGTTGGGGTGCCCTTGTGCTGGGCCCTTGAAGATGCCTTGAGGAAGTGAAAAAAGGCAGGGCTGCCAGGCACCTGGTAACCTTAAACCGTTGTATTCAAGCTATCCATTTATGGGGCAGTAAAATTACCTCTGGGTGGTTGTGTGTGGGTCATGCCCAAGTCTTTTCCTCGGCTTAGATTGAACGTCTGGGCTGGCTGGCAGCTTGGCCCTAACTTTTTCTTTAAGGCTGTTTCCTCTGGAAGGATCTACACAGCCTGGCCTTCCTCCTTGATAGGCAGGTGTTTCCTAGATTCACAGCCTGCTTCTGCTTTCTTAGCTGTGTGGCTTAGGCAGGTGCAATACAGGTGAAGGCTCCAGTCTCCTGTCAGTGCCTGAGCATCAGGTGACAGCGCGGTCGGTACCTGAGCCCCCTCCTTCTCCAGTGCGGGAGGTAAGAGGTGGAGGTCCTCAGAGCTGCTTCTCTTTGAGTCTTTCCGAAAGATTGTCTTCATTGGGGCCAAGAATGGGGTGTAGGATGTATTATGTCATTTTTTTTTTTTTGGAGGAAGCACCTGCACTCCTCCCCCCCATTAAAAAAAAGTGATTTCCTGCCAGATGTGTACCAGTCGCCAACGAAGCGTGCGTGGTCATAATCACTGGAGGGTTTTAGTTTTGTTCCCATAAAAGCTGCTTAACGTATGGATGTAATTTTAAAATACCAGTGAAGATTGATAGTCGAAGGTTACCTTGGTCTTGAGTAGCTCAGGCCGTGGTGATAATAGGGAATATTGATTGAGCATTTAGAATGCGCTTCGCTGTGCTTTGCACTTTACGTGCATTGTTTCTATCAGCGGACAGCCGCCCGTGACGGAGGCATTGTTGTTTGCCCACTTTACAGATGAGAAAACTGAGTACTTTGCTCAAGGTCCTATGGCGAATAGGTGGAGGAGCTGATTCAGCCCCTGATCTTCTGTTTACCCTGACTGGGCTCTCCGCGGCCCTCCCTGGGCCCCTTTAGTTCTGTTGTGTGTCTTGTATCCACAGTTTATTTGGGACACTGAAGAATTTAAAAATTTTAAGTGCCTTTCCGTTACAGCATTTATAAAGAACTAATGTATTGCGTGCCTGCCATGTATCTGGCTCTTTTCTGAGACTGGAACCAAAGAAAGGATCATTAAGATAAGCTCTCGGTCTGCAAATAGCTTGACTCATAATGGATAAGAGTAATAATTAACCTAGAGTGCCTGTAGATGTACACGATTAATGCTTTGTGTATATTGTACAGGAATTAATTTAAGAGAAGGTAGATATATTTAACAGTTGAGTATGCAGTATCCCATGATGACCGCTCTTTGAGCCTGAGCCCCAAGCAGGGGACACATCAGACAAGTAAGGCCAGATGTGCCCGCAGCAGAGACCGGAGAGCTGAGATAGGCCTGGATTTTCATGGTGGGCTGTGAGGACACATGGAAATAAGGGGTGAACACCAAGACTTGGCTTCACTGAAATGATGTGACTGGGGTCAGGCACCCCGCTCGGTCACTGCCCTTGCCCTGGGTGAACTTGGTTTCATTCAGAAATCAAGCCCAGTGTCATAGGCATCAGAAAGTCACTGAATGTTTAGGCTTGCAGACTTACAAGAGCCAAGTCCACCACGCTGGCTTGTTTTAGACATACACTCCAGCAGGTTGTTAGAAGGAATGTTTGCTGCCCCCTCCCCCACCCCCCCCCCCGACTGTTCAGCATTAACCCAGAAAGATGCTGTAGATTTCCTACAGAACACCCTTCTGGCACTGTGTTTGGAGGGAAATCTTTGGAAAATTCCCACTACTGAGCCATGGAAATCAGCCTGAACGTCACCACTCTGTAGCTAAGCCCAAGTGTCCGGGAAGGAGCATGAGCCACACTTCTTTGATGATGCAGGCCAGATGTTCCATGAGTGTGCAGTTTTCTCTGCCTGCTCACTTCTCCCTTCTTACCCTTCCCAGATCTCTGGTCAGACATTTCCTCCGCTGAGACCTTCTCCAATTCCTCTGAAGCTTAGTCAGCCCCTCTGGTACTCGCACACACCCAACAGCAGCCCCACATTTGCGGCTTCCTGTTACGGGAACGATGCCTTTTCCCCAAAAAGACAGGACCAGGTCTGTGCTCCAAAGTATATCCCCATGTCCTAGCACGCAACCTGGCACATGAGACATCGAGTACACAGTCATCGATGAGTCTTCTCAGCCGTGCCAACATGTGAAGTGTTTGCCTTTCATAGGAGCCATTTTGCTAAGCATTCTTTTTTTGTTTTTGTTCTTTTAATACAGTGGTCACATCGTTTTATCATCATACAGCCTAGATCCAGCCTCTAAGATTAGCGATATCAAAAGGCTCAAGGCTTATACACCACGTGGTGAAGTTAGTGTCTTTTTCTGATGGATCATGTATAACTTGAACTTGCTCATTTTGAAAATATTCCAGTGCTTTGCTAAGTACCAATCCACACTGAAAGGTAATTAAGTCTGTATGAAGGAGATGAATAGGAACTATTGAGCACTTCCGCGTACCCGGATTTACCCTTCTCTCTGAGGATAGGGTTTTATCTCTAGATTTTGAGAAATATTTTGAGTCCTGATCTGAAAAATCTAACTGCCTCTGAACTGGAAACACGTCGGTGGCCATGGTGGGGGGCCTTCATGATGTGCTGAGAAACTGCATGGCCATCTGATTTCTCAAGGTCATTGTAGAGATCTGGGCGGACTCCCCCTCCGTCTCTCCTCACTGTCCAGCTCACCCCTAAGGGAAGCTAGAATGTGACATGGTAATGCCATTTGGAGCTCCAGGCCTCTAGGTGTGCTTTGCCATCTTGGACACGTCCCCCTAAACTGGACTCCTTCTCCTCTCCACCTTCCAAAAGGCAGTACTTGTGCTCTGGGACACAGTACCTTCTGCCAAATCAGTGTCAAGTTATTAACCGTCTTCGGCCTCAGCTTCCTCATCTGGCAAACATCCCGAGTGAGCCCAGCAGGAATGCAGACTTGCATCTGCCAATCGTGTTGTGCTCTGTGCCGTGGCTCAGAGACGGAGGCGAGTAGACTTAGGGTCTGGAGGAGGGGTGCCTTCGTTCTGGAGAGCCGATTCCTTCACGGGGAAGGAAACGGGACTTGATTTAGGGCAAAGGACTCGAAAGCAGGCTCTGCTTCTGACCAGCTGCATCACTTCTAGCAAATTCTCCTCCCAGCTTTTCATTCGATTAATATTTATTTAGGAAGCACCTCTGTGTGCCAGGAGCCTGTGCCGTGATGAACTGACATTGTCGTGTTTGAGCAGTAAGCAGAGTGCAAAAAAAGGACAAACACAAGGGCTGTAAAGGGGATAGGAATTGGGAGGGGGTGGGGGAATGGGGGCTGGTGGGATAGGAGTAATCCAGGAGGACATTTCTGCAGAGGTGCCATTTACGCTGAATTCTGAAGATTGAGAAGTAGCTAGCTGGGCAAAGAGGGTTTATGCAGCAAACATGTGGGTGCTGAGAACCAACCATGAGTCCAGACAGAACCTGAGATGAGCATAATGTGCCCAAGGGAGCTGGGAGCTAAATGGTATGATGGTGAGGGGTGGTCTCTGGAGTGCCTGTTGCTGGCTAAAGGTCTGAGTCCTACTATTTACTAGTTATGTGGCCCGGGACAAGTTATTAACCTTTCTCAGCCTCGGCTTCCTCATCTGTCAAAAGGCAATTATTGCTCTGTCCAGGTAGCTCAGTTGGTTAGAGTGTCGTCCTGATACACCAAGGTTGCGGGTTTGATCCCATCAGGGCACATACAAGAATCAACCAATGAATGCATAAATAAGTGGAACAACAAATCGATCTCTCTCTCCTCTCTCCTCCCTCCCTCTTTCTCTCCCTCCCTCCCTCCCTCTCTCTCTCTCTCTCTCTTCCTCTCTCTAAAATCAGTCAAAAAATATTTTTTTAAAAAAGGCAATTATCAAAAAAACTGACCTAACAGTGTTTATTGGCAGTATTAAAAAAAAGATAATACTGATAAAACAACATTAAATGTGAATTTTTATTCTTATATTGTTAGTTTTACTTCTTAGAGGGAGTGGTAGGTGAGTAAGGGATCCTATCGGCTGATAGTTTCCTAGATCAGGAGTCAGTGCACCTGTTTTGTAAAGAGCCAGGTAGTGAATATTTTCAGCTTATGGGCCATATTATCTCTTGCCACAATTGCTCAACTCTGATTGTGGTGGGAAAAGCAGCCACAGACAGATCATCAGTGAATGGGTAAGGCTGTGTTCCAATAAAACTTTACTTACAAAAACTGATGGCGGGCCATAGTTTGAAGGGCCTTAAAGTCGAAGGAGTGGGGTTAAATTTGAAATTGTATGTTCTAGGGATCTCTTAAAAACGATCAAGCACCAGACAGATTTGAGGAAATCTGTTCTGGGAAAACCATGGGAAATCCTGTGAAGCAGAAAGAGAGTTTTATACTGTAGGTTGCTCCTTTTTTGAACTGGGTTTGAGCGATACCTGGCAAAGGATAAGCACCTTATAACCTGTCAGGAATTCAGGGGAGTTTCTTGTTACAAACCTTAACGTACCTTCCACAGCTTCTCTTACACAAGGAACATTGAACAAAATCATGGATGCCGGATTACTAGTAGAAGCTCCCTGAGGACAAGGACTTGGCGCTCTTCCCCACTCACTGTGTACCTTCTCTGGGACAATGCCTGGAATAGAGTTAGCATTCAGGCATTTGAATGAATTGATGGGGCAGGAGCGCAGCCCTGGAGCCTCCGTGTGCATGAGTGCTTATCTCTAAGCTTCAGTAAAAACCTCGTCACCGACTGAGTGTTATTTAAAAACATCACACTGGATACCAATTTTCTGTTTTGTTTTTCTCCTCCCAGATGGCAGACGATCAAAACTCTGTCGATCAAAACTCTGTCGGGGAGCAGGGAGCTGGGGAGTCAGCAAGTGAAGACGCAATTGATGCTAAGCCAGATCGGTCCTCCTTTGTCTCCTCAATCTTGAGGTAAGTTTCCTTCCTGGCTGGGTTAATCAGGGGCCTGGGCCACTTCTCTGCTTTTCCCACCCACCCACGGGGAGGGGGATACTCAGGGAAGAGCGTTTACACTGTGCAGGGGAGGTTTGCACAGGGCCCTGCTGGCTCTGTGTGACTAGGTTCCCCCGTGTACTCCTGTGTTGCTGGGACAAGCCCAGGTGTGGGAGAAAAGCAAGCCATGGATCTCCTGCCCAGAGGCTGTGTGTCTGGGTGGCAGCTGCCCAGGACTGAGCGGCTGTCCTAGCCAGAGGTGCAGCCACAGCCGTTGGGCGTAGAACCTGGGCTCACCCCCACCCTGTGCCTTCAGAGGTGCTCCACTGAAAAGGGAGCATCCTGTCTACTGAGTCCCACTTTTTCCCTTACTGAGTTTACTTGTAAATTCTGAAATCTCACATTTAATATTAATAATAATCACTTTGTGTATTAAACTCTTGTACGCCAGCTCAGTATTGCATGCAGTCCTTAAAACCCCAGGAAATGGTTGCATTGCTATCACCATTTAATGGGTAGGAAAACTGAGGTGCTAAGAGGTCTAATAGCTTGCCTTTCTGAAGACAGTTAAAAATGGTAGAGCTGAGATTAGAACCCAGGTGGTGCCAGCTTCACCCACCCATTTCATGGATCCGCTGTGCTTCCCATTTAGAAGTAGGGCTGCAGAGACGTGGAGGAGCCTCAGACCCCACCTTAACCCTGGTCTCAGAGGGGCAAGTGAGTGGGGCTTCCTGAAAGAGACGGGAACAGTCTGTGGGTCAGAAGCAGACTTGATAGCTCCTAAGCCAAGACCCACCTGGGAGAGACAGCCGGGGCGGGGGGGGGGCGGTTATAGTTGAGGTTAGGGGGGCTCCCAGGCAGCACTCAGGATGGGAAGAGCTGGTGAGGAGGGGCAGCCTGGCTCCCTGAAACATCCTGGAGAGCTTCGGGTCATACCATCCCAGATAAAACTAAGAAAAGTGGGAAGACCCCAGCATCCTGGACCTGAATTCCATTGGCAGTTACTGGCTGCCATTTAGGGTCAAGAACACCCAATGAAATGGCCAGAACATAAAGTTCCAGCTCCTGAAAATTGTAAAGGCATATGGTCAGTTGGTCCAGGCTAAGCCTGTAGAGCAGTGGCTTTCGAATGTTTTTGCTTACAGACCCCACCCTACCAAATAATGTCAGGTTACACATCCCCCTCATACATTTTTAAAGTGATACCTAAATTTCTTGTCAAAATAGTTACAAAAATGTAATATTTCAGTTTTCCAACTCTTGAGTATTTGGGTTAAGCAGATTGGTTTCAAAGTGAAAGAGGAACAGAAATCAAGTAATAATCATTTTATGAGTCTTAGCATATGAGTCTTTTGATGTACTTTCCAGAAACTATGAAAATGAATAGTGTATTGTACATATTGACATTTAAAAATAACTCCTTTAAACCTATCCAGTGGAATCTAAATTCATACTATTAATTTCTCGTAGATTAAGTTACTGTTCCAGCTATGAATTCACAGTTGATCTAAACAAATAAATGTTGATAAATCATTAGCATTATCGTCAACATAAGAAATGTCCAAACCTGTGGAAAATTTTTATAAGTTTATTTGGGGCAAACTGATGACAGATGCCAGGGAGCAAGATCTCAAATGCTCTGGAGAATAACAGTTTTGCAGTGTCTCTTCTGCGTTTGACATTAAGGAAGGAAATACATGGAGGTGGGAGAAAGCAAGGCAAGGATTGGATTACGGACAGTTAACATTATGTGCTGTCTTGAGGGTTAATACCCCCTCCAAGGGGTATTACTTCTGGCATTTCAAAGGTGTGTTAACTTAGGTGCACAAGAACAGTGGAAGGGCTGGCTTAAAACTAAAGAAGTCATAGGCCTGGAGACTTCCAGTCAAGGTGATGGTTAAGGTAAATGCGATACTCTGAACCTCCCACAACCACATCAAAAGTACACCTCAACTACGAACAACTATCATCCAGAACTACCTGAAATCTAGCCGAACAGCAGCCCTACAATTAAGGATATAAAGAAGAAGCCACATTGAAACTGGTAGGAGGGGCAGAGACCCAGAACCAGCTGGTCCCACACCTACTGGTATGTGTGGTGGTGAAGAATCAGGAGGATAACTTGGCTAGAAGGTCCCCCTTGAGCGGTGAGGGCTCCCTCCCCAGCCCGGATCACCAGTGCAGGAAGAGGAGTCCCCACATCATCTGGCTGTGAAAATCAGTGGAGATTCTGGGTGAGACAGAGGGCTGCTCAAATCCCAGGCATCCTTTTAAAGGCCCCAGAGTAGGGACAGTAGCTCGAAAGCACAGGGACATACCTGGAGGAACTGAATTACCTGGCTGTGGGGCGAGGCTGGAGGGGCAGCTCTCTGGAGCAGGGCAGGCACCATTGTTTCTTTGTTGAGACCTCCCCGACCCAGCTTGCTTGTCTGAGTCTCTGTTAGCCAGGGTAACACTGGTCTCGCTCCCCCTCCAATTCACTCACAGGCCCGAACCTCTTTCCACTGCTATTCTTCACAAGCGGCTGACCTGAGCCTGTGCTGAGGACTTTCATAAAATCTCTGAAAAGTACCCAAACCCCAAACAGGCAGTGTCTACTTCAGCGTGCCCTGTACCTCTTGCCAGGTGGCCCCAAATTTGGCACCAGTAGTAGCTGGCCTCGGTTGGCAGCATAGCCTCTCTCAGGTGCCTACAAACCCAGCACAGGCAGCTACCAACCGCAGATCACTTTGTAGCTCCGACCAGGTGACTCTGGGCACAGGCCTCAGCTGACCTTGGCCACCAGGCTAGTATTATAAGAAATGTTAAAGGGTCTTCTTTAAGAAGAAAATATGTATAATAAAATGGCAATAACTACATACCTATCAATAATTACTTTAAATGTAAATGGAATTTATGCTCCAATCAAAAGATAGGGTGGCTGAGTGGATAAGAAAACACACCTCCTACTTATGCTGCCTACATGAGACTCGCTTCCTATCGAAAGACACACAGACTGAAAGTGAAGTGGTGGAGAAAGATAGTTCATGAAAACGAAAATGGGAAAAAAAAGCTGAGTTAGCAATACTTATACCTGACAAGTAGATTTTAAAATAAACACTCAGCAATTCCACTAGACTTGCTTCATATCGAAAGACACACACAGACTGAAAGTGAAGTGGTGGAGAAAGATAGTTCATGAAAATGAAATGAAAAAAAAAAAGCTGAGTTAGCAATACTTATAGCAGACAAGGAGATTTTAAAACAAACACTCAGCAATTCCACTGTGGGGTATTTATCTGAAGAAAAACCCAAAACACTCATTTGAAAAGATATGTGCATCCTATGTTCATTGCAGCTTTATTTACAATAGCCAAGATATGGAAACCTACATTTCCATTGATAGGCAAGTGGGTAAAGAAGATGTGGTATGTATATACAATGGGAGTATTACTCAGCCATAAGAAAAGAATGGAAGCTTGCCATCAGCAATACATGGATGAATCTAAAGGGTATTAGGCTAAGTGAAATAAGTCAGACCGAGAAAGACACATACTATATGATCTCATTTAGATGTGGAATCTAAAAAAACAAAGGAACAAACAAAACAGAAACAAATTCATAGATACAGAAAACATTTTGATGGTTTCCAGATGGGAGGGGTGTTTGGGGAATGGGTAAAAAAGGGGAACAAATTAAGATGTGCAAATTGCCAGTTATAAAAATGGTCACAGGGGTAAAGTACGATACAGTCAATAATATTATAGTAATTGTGTATAGTGCCCAGGTGTTTGCTTTGCTCTCATGGGACTTAACCTTATTGGGGTGATCTTTTCATAAGTTATATAAATGTCTAATCACTATATTATACACCTGAAAGGAATGTAATATGGTATGTCAACTATAATTGAAAAAAATACAAAATTATTAAAAACAAAAAAGTGATAGGCCTGGGGCGTGACTACCCACCGTGACCTGCCCAGTTTGGAATTTATGATCTGATCACCCTGTGAAATTATTCCCATAGAACCCCTTTTATTCATCCACATTGTTAAGGTGTTAGTCACCAAAGTAATTGTTAAATGGAAATTGTGTTGAAATTGCAACCTGTAATGGAATGGGTTGGCCTTAAAAGTTAGCTTATGAGTAAGTGGACAAATAGTACTTATTGCTAGAAAGAAAGATATTTCGTATCATCTTTTTCCTAATTTTTTTTTTATTTTTGGAGATAAAAGCTCTGAGGAGCCATGAATAAATGCATGGGGTGGGCAGGAGTTTTGTTCAACTGATGTCACTACTTCTTTGAATTCCTTCCAAGTTCTGTGTCACAAAATGACAACTCATTTAGGTCCTTCTTCAGTTGTTTTGAAAATTAAGAATTGGGAATTACCTGACTTTCAAAGAATTGTTATTCAGCCCTTAGAGACACTTATATTTTCAGTTTCTGGGACATACACCAAAGAGGCTTTATCAAAACTTCTCTAATAACCGTTAAACCTGTTCCTCTTTTCCTTAGAAGCAACTTGTCTAGCCCAAATACTCAACAGAGATACGTTAATTTAAAAAGCATTAACGAACGTTTGTTAGTATCCTTGTTTTTTCTTCTTGGAAAATGCTTTTAGACTATATGCTTTAAAAAAATATTCTTTTTGTTAAGACCTTGTTGCTACAAATGGAGTTTATTCGTTTATGGGAAATGTCTGCTGTGTAATTTAGTGGACAAAGCCAGTTCTCCTTATCAAACTGTTCAGCCACCCAAGACTTGCTTTCCATCAGTCAAGGTCTGATACCATTTATTTCCTATTAATAAATGTGTTATTTGATATCCCCGTGAAAGCCATCTTGAATTCTAATTCTTGGATAGATGGATGATGGATGGGTGGATGGTTGGAAGGGTGGATGGATGGACGGATTCTAATTCTTGGGTGGATGATAGAAAGGGAAGGAGGGAGGAGAAGGCACAAAGCCCAGTGCTGTGTTTACCTCCTTAAATAGGTGTTTGCTTTGCTCTCACTGGACTTTAGCTTAACAGTGATGCTGTCTTTGGGAATAATCAGGGTGCTCCCTGCAGCTGATGGCAGGCCCCTTCTTCCTACCATCCCATCCCCAGCACCTTTCTCCAAGGCCTCAGAATTGCTGTTTTGTAAGGCATTTTAGGGAGCAGTAACACCCAATACCCATCTGTAATTGAGGACAGACTGCCCGCCCACCCGGCCCTGGAGACCAAGGATTCTGGGAACTGGAAAGAAGCCTCCTTTTCTCCCAGAGCCTGGAGGGCACTCGCTGGCCTAGGGTGGGTAGTTCAGTCCCATCCTGGCTTTTTTGCCTCATTGCCACTAGATGGCACAACAGCATCATTTTATTGCCATTCCACTGGCGCTTGAATAAAATCCAGCCTGTTCCTTAGGTTCATGTAAAAACAAAAATTTATTAAAATTGTTTTTTAATTTGTCTGATTATTGAAGAACATTTGGAAAGTACATAAAACCACAAAGGAAAAACCTCTAAATATTAATTTAAAATTAATAAAGTGTTGGGCTTTTAAAAAATGGTTTAGAAGAAATACCTTATGGCCCTTGCCAGTTTTGGTCAGTGGATAGAGCATCGGCCTGCGGACTGAGGGGTTCCAGATACGATTCCGGTCAAGGGCACATGCCTGGGTTGCGGGTTCAATCCCCAGTAAGGGGCATGCAAGAGGCAGCCAATCAATGATTCTCTCTCATCTGTTTCTATCTCTCCCTCTCTCTTCCTCTCTGAAATCAATAAAAATATATTTAAAAAGAAAAAGAAATACCTTATGTGCACAGTCGACATTCATTATGAGCCCTAGTTTATGGAACAAAACCTAGTGTCATCTGTGAACGTGAAGAGGGCTCCTTTTCATGTAAAGGTGAGCCTAACACCTAGCACAGATTACCTGCCACCCAACTTAATGATGTCCCTGAGTTTATAATGATATAAACTTGGGTTCTTATCGCCTGAGCACAGCTACAGAAAACAGTACCAAAAAATAACTAATTGCTGGATGGTAGGGCACTGAGAGGGAGCTGTGGGAGGCTGGGGAGAGGAGGAGTTGGGACTTGAAGTGTCAGAGGAAAAGCAGTCGGTTATCGGGACTAGAAGGGGCTGCCTGCCAGGGCCTGGGAACACACAGCACAGGTCCTGGGAGAGTGGGTGGAGGCCTCGGATGGGTGAGCTTGGTCCTGGTGCACCACTAGGAGCCATTGCAGGTACACACCAAGCCCTGGTTGAGCAGCTGGGCGTCCTAGCAGATGGCCCTGCCCAGGAACATGTCTGCAGTGAAGTCAGATTCCTTTCTGAGCTCTGCTCAAGGTCGGTATTAAAGGAACATTTTTTAAAGTAGCAAACAGATTCCACTCCCTCTTGAATTTCCCCAGGGCCTGTGGAGCCTGTGTGTCCCTGCCCGGGGGATTGTTTACGATCTGGTCCTGAGTGAAGAGGGCAGAACCAGCCCATCTTTCAGAACTTGATAAACTCCCCATTTTTTGAGGCACTGGCTCAGATCCCCTGAGCTTTCTCCTCTGTGTCATCTTTGCCTTCCAGGCTTTGTCGTTCAGAGTGTTTAATAAATGCCACTTGGTCGTAATTCTTCCTTGGCAGGGCAACTTGGGTTTCTCCCCCAGTGAGTGTTATGATGTAAACAGGTCCCTATAAAAAATGTGTTATTTGTGTAATTGTAAGAAAGACTCAGGTGGCCTGCCTTTTCATCTGGAAAGGGAAGAAAAAAAGTGTTTTAGAAAAAGCAATGCTTTAGAATTGGAGGGGGAAAGAAAAACAAAGAACGCAGACCTTAATTCATTCCAGAAAAATACATTCCATGTTAAGTGAAAGTCATTCAATCACAACCGTCGATTGAATGAGGCCGTGTCTGGGCCCCCTAAGAGCAAAGGAACATGGAAACATAGCGAGGCGGGTTACTTTTCAGCAAGTGAAGGCTTCAGATCCAGACTCCAGAATACTGGATGCCTGTCTCCCAAATTTGTATAGAAAGAGTGATAAAGATTTAGTGCTGTGTTTGAAGCAGGGACTATACCACCTAAATGAGGATCGGTGGTGGAGTGGAGTCGAACAACCCAGGTTCAGATCCTGGCCCTGCCTCTCACTTGCCAGTTGAGGGACTATGGCGAGTCCTCTGACCTTTCTGAGCCTCAGTTTCCTCTTCAGCATAATAGGGATGTGAGCACCCATCCACTGGACTGTTGTGAGAATTAAAGTAACTGTCAGCTTGCTGAATTCCTGTTGAGGGAGGAACCGCTAGCAGCGTAATGTCAAAACCGGAAGACTCCTTAAAAGGTGATTGATCCATCTCCCTTCTATAAAGATCAAGGAAAGCTAAGACCAGAGAAGTGAAGTGCTCCACCCATAGTCACCCAGCAGGAACAGGCCCGAGACCCAGGCCTAACTTGGGAGTCCAGGGTCCCCATCCCCTGACATCAAGTGCCACCCCCAACTGCAGAGGCATCGAACTGTTCAACCCTGTTGATCCACCCGCAGAGCGGTTTTTTCTTCTACCCAAGAAACTTAATTCTTTATTGAAACTGCTCCCTTTCTGCTTCACTTCAGCCGAGGGAGGGGTAGGGACCGCTGTTCCCACAGGGCTTGGCAGTGAGCTTTCTGGTAGAGAAGGCCAAGTGCATGTCTCAGGAGCAGGGAGCCACCCATCTGAAACACAGGGTCGAGGAACTTTGAGGCTGTGTAAACGTACCAAATGCATAGACTACCTCCAGTTGTTTTAGGTCCTGGCTCTTGTAAAGGGGAGAAAAACAAGCTCTAAGGTTAAAAGAAAAAAAAAAATGAGGAAGAGAGGTAAGTGAGGTTTTCCTAGTAATAGAAATTTTAAAGCACCCTTAGTATAAAATTCAATCTAGGACTAGGAAAGTACTAGGAAAATAAGACCTGTGGCTTCTCAATTATGCACTTTAAAAGTGTGCGTAATGGCCTTGCGTGTTCTAGCCAGGAGGTAGGTGGCTGCTGGAGCCTGAGGGCTATGTGCCCGGCCAGCATCTGTGATGGTGCGTGTGCGTTCTGCTCAGATGAAAGGGACGAAGACCAAAGACGGATGAGGTGGTTGTGTAAGAATGAGGACTGAAGTGCGTTAACTGTCCTGAATTCTGGGGCCCGCAGCCCTCATGCAGGCCTCACTGCATCTTCCACTTGGTTATAGGTGAGGTAAAGAGAATTCCGTCCTTTATTTCCCCTGAGTGATTTTTTTAAGCCCTTGATCAATTTTCACTGTCAGAGGTCTCCTCTGCTCGTTGTTCAGGGGGAAGAGGAAAACGTGGAGGGGTGCATTTAGGGGAAGGAATCATTTTTCCCCCTAGCCTGTATTAAACTGACTTTGTTTCCCAGGATATTTGTGCAAACTGGGCTTCAGGAAAAAATGCACTGAGCCGGTGTCCTCTCTCGGTCAGGGACCTGTGCATGGAAATGATTAGGAGGTCTGCCCAGAGTCGCAGGTGTTGTAAGCCTCGCACTTTGCACCGACTGTGACCCTGAACCAGGAAATGGAGAGAAGCTTTGCCGAGCCTTTTGCTTAATAAGTGTTTGGTTTTTATGAGTTCACATTTTCGCCTTTGCCCTTGGAGAGATGAGATGGGAAACGATAATAACTCCTGGGATCACTGACTTCATTCAAAACATTGAACATTTCTGTGCCTCATTGAAAATTGACAGGTCTGGTATCCACTCCAGCCTTTTGTTATTTGTATTACTACCTTGAGTGCCTTTAGAAGGAAAAAAAATAGCCTAATGAGTCTGAACTATTTGGTTTGCCACAAACTCACACCCTGATTCTGTTCATTTACTTACCTATCCATTTCACATATTTTGCAGACTTCCTGCCTGGGCTGTTTTGCCACTTTTGGTAGATTTGTCCCTTCAGTGGGTTGCCTGCCTGTGTGTGCTCACCACTTTGTGTAGGATTTTAGTTTACTAATTCTCGGTCCCTGGCCTAGCCATTCATTCCCCTGCTGTTTCCAGCTTTTTGCTCTAAAAGATGGAGCTACTACTGACTGCCCCTTAGAGGGAACGTGGGTCTTTTTTCCTTTGGACCTCATGCACATGGAAAGTCTCTTTGTCCCTGGGGAGCTATCGCTGGGTGGGGAGGATGCAGCAGGGTGGATGGAGCCTGGGCATTTCTGCTGGTCAGCAGAGAAGGGGGAGGCCAGGGTGACTTTCCCAGCCCTAGTGTGAATGGTCCTATGGAAAACTCCAGCGGGCAGCTCACTGCTGATTCAGTCGCAGGCCTTCAGGGCCTGGCCGGCTACGCCAG
Organism: Myotis myotis; assembly: GCF_014108235.1. NCBI lineage: Eukaryota > Metazoa > Chordata > Mammalia > Chiroptera > Vespertilionidae > Myotis > Myotis myotis. Next base: position 8,873,874 of record NW_023416319.1, on the reverse strand, counting down.
CCTTCTGTCTCTGGCTGAGCTCCAAGCATGTTCGGTTTTTATTATTACAGAGAAGAGGGAAACTTGCTGCCTGTCGTCGCAGGACGAAGCCTGGCGCTGATGCCCAGTGGGGTGCTTTCGGATGGAGACCCGAGGTATCGCCCTGCCCCTTTCCTTTCCTCTCCTCTAGGTCTTGCTCTGTGCCTGGGAGTGTCAGGACCGTTGGGGATGCCCTCTGTTGAAATGTGGCAGCCATGAGTGAATCATCCCAAAAATATTTAGACAAAGCAGCTACGAAAAGCGGAGCTCTGGTTCCCAATGAACCGGCCAGGGGAAATGTGTGCTGGGAGGGTGTTTATTCTCGTGCTGATGAATGCCTGCACACACACAGAGCTCCTGGGAATTCTGTTCATGGGCTTTGCATGCTTCTGGCTAGTCCCTTCCAAATATAGAAAGCTATAATTCACGTTTCGAGCAGGCTGGGGGATCTGTAAGAGGATAGAACCTGTACTTATCCACTCCGGCCATGGGGAAAATTACATTCTCGCCCGGAACGGATTACGAAAGTTCAGTGGGCACTTTTCTCAGATTTTTTCCACTTCTTTGCAAAGTAAGCCGACGGTTTTATAATCCGCTGGTGTTTTCTGGTAGGAGCTGCCATAGACTCCTTCAGGAGGTCTTTTTATATTAAATAACCACCGAGCGTGGGTTGTCATTTTGGGCCTCTTGACTTTGTCGAAACGACTGCATTGGCCTCGCACTGTGAAATTTGAGGCTCCACAAACTGGCTCTGTACCTAAGAAGTTCGGATAATTCCAGTTCCTTCCTGCTCATCGACGCTGGCGTTATCTGTGTTCCCGGCAGAGATCTGAGCCTCTTTGACCACATCTGGGAAACGGAGATACTGGTACTGGCCCGGGTTGGTGAGGAAACACAACACCAAGAGACAGTGAGGATGGCTAGGAAGCAGCGCAGTGACCCAGCCTGCTTCTTTATTGACTGCCCGTTCGTGCACACTTACATTCATTTACTAAGTCATTCTTCCAGGCTCTCCTAGTTGTTACAGTCTTGCTTATCTGGCCCTAAGCACAGTGATATTCTGGCCAGATTTGCTGTAAAATCTGTAGCCAATTGTGGAACACATGAGCCTTTAAGAGGATTTAGAACTTTTAATTCACTGGTCCGGGTTATCATGAGCCTTACACTTAACAGCAGGTTCCAAGACAAGGACCCTGGCTGGGTGTATTTCTTGTCAACAGAATAATCTTGGCCGAAGTCTTCACAATGTTAAAAAAAAGGTCCAGGTAAAGGGTAGTTTTATCAGCACAGAATTAGCAAAGGAAGAAGGAGGTGGAATGGCAAGAGAGAGAATGTGGCCTAAAAATACCCTGGCGGCTTTTATTTGCTGAGTGTTCTTATGTCTCTGGTCTGGATTTTGCAGAGTGAATGGAAGAATGATCAGTAACACACTTTGTCAAGCATAAAGCATCACACCCATGTTAACGATACTTGATCCTGGGGATTTAGGGAGCTACCTGAAGTGATTCCTCCATTTATCAGATTTAGGAGAAAGACTGGTTTCCACTGATCCGGACTTAAAAGAAACTCAGCGTGCCCACTTGTTAGGGGCTGTGTTCTCACATGTTGCAACCTCCTTCCTCTGCCGGAAAGGCCTTATATGAAAGTGGGACAAGAACAGCCACTTTTAGAAAATCTTATCTCTGGGGGATGATCACCAGCCCAAGAAGTTTCTAATCTGGATCTTTGAAAGCTTCTTATTACCCTTTGAGTTCCCTCCCCGGACCCCGGCCCTGCAAGAAGCTGTCCCGCAGATCTGTGGACTGTAGCTGTCTTCCTGCCATTGGCTGGTTAATTAGCGCAAGCTCTTTGGAGCCCTTGCGGCCGTTAACTCCTGTCCAGTGGGCGTTGTTTATCTGATGATCTGCTTGGCTCTGGCAGTTGATTTCCAGAAAGACGGTAACTTTATGAGTTGCTGCCACGGGGATCACCCATCTTTCCCCCCCTGACTGGGCTGATGGTGAGCTACAGCTCCACCAAGGCTGTGCCGCGGACGCATTTTGGTTGTGTTGGTAATTTCGATTGAATGTTCAGCTCGACCTTGCAGGTTTCATGGAACGTTGTGAACCTCACACATGGCCCTGAATACACCTCGATGCTGCCCTGGGGCACCTTCCACAGTGTGTGCCCCTCAAGGCACATCTCGCTTGACCTTCGGGCCAAGAGCCTAGAGTCCCAAAGGCTGTACCCAGGTGGAGAGTGGTGTTTGATAGGGTAGGGCAGTGATGGCGAACCTTTTGAGCTTGGTGTGTCAGCAATTTTGAAAAACCCTAACTTAACTCTGGTGCCGTGCCACATATAGAAATTTTTTGATCTTTGCAACCATAATAAAACAAAAACTTATATTTTTGATATTTATTTTATATATTTAAATGCCATTTAACAAAGAAAAATCAACCAAAAAAATGAGTTCGCGTGTCACTTCTGACACGCGTATCATAGGTTCGCCATCACCGGGGTAGGGCATAATGATATTTATTATAACTATTAATGTTGTTATTGACGCATAGAAGAGTAAGAAGTTTGAAAGCTGGGGAGACGGGTAAAACCACAGTGGGAAACAGAAAAATGGAGCCCTTTCAACAATTAGCATAAAAATCCAGTAATCTTCTAAATAGGTCAGATCTCGAAATCTATTTGCTGCAAGTGATCTTTAGCTATTAATAATAATTTTATTATTGAATAATGACCTTATTCACATATACTGACAGGCATACAGTCAAAAATTCTTTTTCCCATTTCTTCCTGCTGTCCTGCTCCTGGCCCCCCAAGACACGGGTACCCACTTTGAATGATATACAGTAACATTAGTACTGATAACATCTATTTATTTCCTCCTCATTTCCCCTCAAAAGGTAGCATCTTGTTCTGCCCTTTTGTTTTATTCAACGCTTCACACTTACTGGAAATCATCTCACATCAGAACAGAGAGCTTCCTCATTTTTTTTTTCAATACTCTGTGGTTTTGATGAAAAACCCTGCCCTTTCCAGTCCAAACAGGAAGTAGAGACTGAACTGCATCTTTGAAGTGTCCTGCTGGTCATTATGGGACTGAGGGGCTAGCTGAATCACATATGCCTGCCAACCAGATCTTTTAATTGAGGGATGCTATTAAAATTCAAAATTGGAAATGAGAGAGGCAAGGGGGGGAAAAAAAGGAAGAAAACTTGTCAATCCAGAAGCATTTCCAAGTAATATTAGATGTCACACACAAAAGAAATACTTAAGCACAAAAATTTTCCTGTGTTCCTGCAGAATCAGCCACCTTCACATCTAGAAAGAGGAAGCAGATATTAAGTTCATTTTGAAAAATGAGAGTTCAAGTTAGGGCCAGGCTAGGTAAGGGAAACTTTCCTTACCTCCCTTTTGAGATGTTTACCAAGGATAAGAATCACGTTTCATATTCAGTTTTAAGGCACTTTTCATAACCATGGAAAGTGTTTTCTTTAACGTGTGTATATCTTTATTCCCCTATTGTGTTCCTTTAAAAAAAAAAAAAAACACATTTAATTTTCCAAATTCTATTCTGATAGAAGCGGAGTCCTTTTTTTTTTTTTTTTAATGCGACAATTCAAGCCTGTTTCTCTTTAAAAGATGCTCACTGGTTTTGTTTGCTCATCATTGAGGATGGGCTAATGGCAGCTTAAAAGAAATCACATCTTGTTTTGGTACTTGGATATTGTACAGTTGGTTTTAAAATAATCCATGCTGCCAACGATAAAAATAGGCTTTTATCTCTGAAAGGGCTTTAGTGCATAAGCCGTGCTCTCCAGCCTGCCAGACTCAGTGCGACTCTGATTAGGGTCTTTGGCCTTAAGTGACCTAAAGACCTGTCAGGAGTCAGTGAGAAAAGGCAGCTGAGAGTGTAGCCAGATCCCCACCCATAGTAAAAGCACTGACAGATGTTGATTGCTGTTATTGGGACCTATACAGTGGGTATGATTGTACCCCCTCCACCTACCTCAGAGACGTCAATTGAAGACCAAAGATCGTGGTGCCCATGAAAGGCTGTGCACAGATGTGTTTTAAAGTATGTTTTTATTGATTTAGGAAAGGAGAGGGAGAGGGAGAGGGAGATAGAAACACCCATGATGAGTGAGAATCATTGATCGGCTACCTCCTGCCTGTTCTCACCTGGAGATCAAGCCTGAGACTTGGGCATGTGCCCTGACTGGGAATCGAACCATGACTTCCTGGTTCATGGGTCAGTGCTCAACCACTGAGCTACACTGGCTGGGCTGTTGCCACATATTTTAATGTGCACAGATGCTGTCAGTAGGGGTTATTGGCAGGGCAGCAATGACCTGTCCTACCCCTTCCCAATAGCATGTCCTTGAAGCTTACAGAAACTCGATTTGCTGATACTCAACTCCTCTGAGGTTTTCTTGGAGGCCTGGGAGGGGAGCAGGCTGCGCTGGAGTCCCTGCTCCCACTGAGCCCCCTGTCTAATCTTGTGACAGTCATACAAGGCTCCATCTTTCGGGAGAGGAGACTGATGCTCTATGAAGGGCGGAGACTTGCTGGCCCAGGTTGCACAGGTGCATGGATGCAGACCTCTGTCTGACTCCAGGTCCAGTGCTCTTTTGGGGCTGCCTCTGGGGGCAGACGTGGGAAGAGAACCTGGCATCACCTGTAAATATACAACAAACAAAGGGAGGGAGAAGTGAGAAGAACAGATTCAGAAGACTTCTCTTTTAAAAATAAAACTAGAGGCCCGGTGCACGAAATTCATGCACGGGTAGGGTCCCTAGGCCTGGCTGGCAATCAGGGCTGATCAGGGCCTTCCAGCTGCTGGCCAGGACCTTCCTTCCCCAGCTGCAGGGACCTTCCTTCGTTTTGAGCTGCCCCCTGTTGGTCAGCACATGTCATAGTGAGTGATTGAACTCCCAGTTTCCCTGTTGAACTGCCAAGGGGACACTTTGCATATTAGCCTTTTATATATATAGATGATCTGGAAGAAATCAGGCCCTATAAAAGTGGCGGATATAGTCATGGTGAAGTTGAATAATAGCAATAAGGAAACAGAAGGCTCGACATAGAGAGCTAACCTGTAATCTGGACCAAGGTAGGAGGGGGCAAGGGGAAAGGCCAGGTCCTTTCCAATATCCTGAGAAACCCCAACAGATAAGATTTAATGACAACTCAGAGCCCAGGACCCTTGGACCCACAGTTAATGGGTAACAAGCTTCATCTTCTCTTTCACTTTACCTCTTCCAGCTTTTGATAAGAGCTTGGGCGGAACAGGGGATGAATAATTCAAGGGCATCGGGCTCTAGAATGCTGACATGGAAGCCTGATGGTCCCACTTTGCTGATCACTAGCTGGGAGATCTTGGACAACCCCTGCCTCTTTGTGTGCATCAGTTTTCATATCTGAAAAATGGGGGCATAAGACTTGATTCATTCATTTATGTAACACATTCTTGTAAACCTAATTGCCCTGACCAAACCTCTCGTACAGTATTTAATAGAAGCGGCAGGAGTGGGCTTATGTGGCTTGTTCCTGATCTTAGAGGGAAGCATTCAGTCTTGCATCAGTAAGTGTGATGCTGTGGGATTTTCATAGATGCCCTTCTCAAGTCGAGTTCCATCGTCATCCTAGTTTATTTCACATTTTTATCATAACAGGGTGTTGGATTTTTCCAAATGCCATTTCTGTATCCATCGAGTTGACTGTATGGTCTTTGGCTTTTATTAATAGGATGGGTTGCATTAATTGATTTTCAGAGATTTAAACCAACCTTGTATTCCTGGGATCAATCACACTTGGTCATGATGTATAATCCCATTTATAGATTGCTGGATTTGACTTGCTAATATTTTGTTAAGGATTTTTTGCATCTCTATTCATAAGGGATATTGGCCTGTGGTTTATAACAAATATTTATTGAGCCACTTATATGCTAGGCATTGTTCTAGGTAATAGGGATTCCTCAATTTTTCAGAACAGATTTAAAATGATCTCTTCTTTTGTGGGACTTAACATTTGACTGGATGACTAGCAAGGCGGCTTTCCATTCACATTGGACGTTTTTTTTTCCCCTGGCCCCTCAATGATACCCCTGTTCCGGCCTCAGGGCTTACATGCTAGACTTTTGGTAAACTAGACTTTGGTGTTTGAAGATTGGAAGAGGCCTACTGTCTTTTTTAAATTGCTGTTCCTTTTTCCCTGGTATAATGTCACTGTTCATTGAGTTAAGTGGCACATAGAAAGAGGCACACACTAATGCATTTGCACTAACTGACACAACCATGTAACCAGCACCCACATCAAGAACAAACTATGACCTGCAGCTGAGAAAGTCCTTATGTCCCTTAGGGTCCCTAACTATCCCACCATCAAGAAAACCACCTCCCAACTTCGAATACCAGGTGCTAGTTTCCTGAACTTTATGAAAGACGGATTCCTCCTAGAGCAGTGGTTCTCAACCTTCCTAATGCCGAGACCCTTTAATACAGTTCCTCTTGTTGTGGTGACCCCCAACTATAAAATTATTTTCGTTGCTACTTCATAACTGTAATTTTGCTACTGTTATGAATCGTCATGTAAATATCTGATATGCCGGATGTATTTTCATTGTTACCAATTGAACATAATCAAAGCATAGTGATTCATCACAAAAACGATATGTAATTATATATGTGTTTTCCGATGGTCTTAGGCGACCCCTGTGAAAGGGTCGTTCGATCCCCAAAGGGGTCGCAACCCAAAGGTTGAGAACCGCTGTTTTAAATCTTGGTTCTTTCCCTCAGGATTGTATTTGTGAGGTTCGTTCCTGTGGCTTCATGCTGTCATGGTTTGTTCACTCTCCTTGTTATCTATGATTATTGAGCGGTTTACCCTTTCTACTGTGATTGGACATTTGGGTTATTTCTACGCATGCTGTGGTCTGTCTTTTGGGGCACACGTTGGCTCACTTTGGGGCACATGCCGAGGAGTGGAATTGCTCTGTCACAGGATATAGTTAAGTTCAGTTTTCAGAGACTTCTGCCACTTGGCCGCACAAAGCAGGCTCTGCCCAACCATGTGTGACAATTTCAGGTGCTGCGCACGGTCATCTGCAGGTGCAGCCGTTCTGGTATTGCATTGTGATTTTTTTCTCTGGCAACTAATGCAATTAAGATGCACGTTCCTTTTAAATGTGATGATTAAACAGAGCCATCTGTCTGCCCCAGGTCTTTCCGTCACAGATACTGCAGCTTCCTTGGCCGCCCCTTTCATGCTGATAGTAAAAGCAAGGGCCATTCATGTCCAGGCTTCCCCCACAGCCCCTGACTGGCTTTCTGTTTCCCCAGTATGAAGAAGAAAAATGACTCTGGGAAATCCAACAAGACCACCCAGGAGCAAGAGCCTACATATCAGTATAGCATGAATTTTGCGAAGGTGGGCAAATGCATCATAATAAACAACAAGAAATTCGACAAATCAACAGGTAGGTGCTGTGGGCACGGGCTCACCTTTCCCGTCCCCTTCCAGTTTCTCCAGCGGTGCTAAGACTTGTAGCACTCATTCAGCAGAGAGTGCTGTGCCCAGCTACTAGGGCACACGGCCCCTTTGTAGATGGTATTTGCATGTCCAAGAGGAAGGGATGTGGAGAAATCAGGAACTTTTAGTTGAAGGACCCACCATGTATAGGGTGTCCCAAAATTCACGCAAGAAGTAATTTTGATAGAAAACACAGGTTTATAATTAAAAATTGTAAATTTTTTATTGATTCATGAAGTATACAGAATAGGGCAGGGGTCCTCAAACTACGGCCTGCGGGCCACATGCAAATACAAATATTGTATTTGTTCCCATTTTGTTTTTTTACTTCAAAATAAGATATGTGCAGTGTGCATAGGAATTTGTATGTAGTTTTTTTTTTAACCTATAGTCCGGCCCTCCAACGGTCTGAGGGACAGTGAACTGGCCCCCTGTTTAAAAAGTTTGAGGACTCCTGGTATAGGGTTATGTATGGAATAGCACATTGGGTAAATGGCCTCCACGGCTTTGCTGGCACATACGCAAAGCCGTGGTCTTCATTGGTCTTTATTGTCCCTGCTCCTGGGCCATAATTGGTACTTGGTAATGCTTATCAAATTGAAGGGGTTGAAATCAAAGGGCAACAGATATTAGAATCTGATTCAATAAACCAAGTAAAATTAGGCTTTTATTTTTTGTTGTTGTTAATGCTCAGGCAAAATTGAAATCTTGCGTGAATTTTGGGACACCCTATATGTGCATGAGCTGAGACTCAAGGGGAGCCGTTGGCCTTGACTACAGCTGAGAGTTACTTCTCAGCTGCACGTGGCGCCTGGCCAGGCGATGCCGGCACACGATGCTCAGCCGAGGCTTGCTCACCGTGAACTGGTGCTTGACTCCCACAGGTATGTCCGTCCGGACCGGAACGGACAAAGATGCCGAGTCCCTTTTCAAGACCTTCCAAGACCTGGGTTTCGACGTGGTGGTGTATAACAACTACTCTTGTGCCCAGATGCATGCTGTGCTGAAAAACGGTCCGTGCCCACCCCCTCCTCCCTGTGTCCTTTTCCTGTGCCCGAGAGAGGAGCAGGGCCCCAGCTGGTCTCTGTAGGATGCTTCGCAGGACACGGGGATTTCAGGGTGGGAGGCCTTTCCTGCCTCCGGACCACTCCATACCTGTCTCCGGGGTGGTGGGTCTCTTTCAGGAAACTTAGCTTTCTCCCTAAAAAGATGAAATCAGCTTCTATGACAGCAAGAGAAATAAGATCTGTCTCTACAGAAAGTCTCAATTTCAAAAGGCTGATTCCTAGGGAAGTAACAAGTGGATGCCATGCTGCTCACCACACAGTTTAAGAGTAAACTTTTCCCTGGTGGAAGAGACAGAAGAATAATCCCATGTACCTCACAATGACGTTCCCTCCTCCCCTGGCCCCCGACAACCACCATTCTTTCTGTCTCTGAGAATTTGACTCCTTAGGGACCTCGTAAGTGGAAACATCAAGTATTTGTCCGTTAGTGACTGGCTTATTTCACTTAGCATGATGCTGTATTTTCTTTAACAAATACTTGCATGACAAATATTAACTCACATAATAGATACTATCCTATCCATTTTACAGACAAGGAAACCAAGACAAAGAATGGCAAAGAAATGTGCCTGATGTCACAGACCTAACAGATACCGGGGCCACCCCCTTCAGCACCCCAAAATGCTGCCTCCCAGCAGCTGCCTAAACCCTCCCACCTATGGGGTCACTTCCTCATGAGACAGCTCCATTCTGGTTTCAGACTGAGAATGCTAGACTTCTCTAACTTCTCCACTGGTCCTCCCTCTCTCCACTGGGGTGTTCCTCCCCCTGCATGGCTCTCTGTCAGTGGCAGCTGCCAGGCGGGAGGGGGCACCGCCTCTGAGGTCCCACAGGGCTTGTGCTTTAACTGGTCACTGTTCAAATCGCTTGCTTGCAGCCTCTCAGGAGGACCACAGTAATGCAGCCTGCTTCGCCTGCGTCTTGTTGAGCCATGGAGAAGAAAACTCGATTTACGGAACGGACGGCAAGATGGACATCAAGGACTTGACGAGCCTTTTTCGGGGGGATAGATGCAGAACCCTTTTAGGGAAACCCAAGCTCTTCTTCATCCAGGTAAACCCTGTTCAAAGCCAACCCCACTGAAAGGGGGAAAAGGTTACAGCGTGACTTGAACTGTATCATCTCTACAAATCTCCGTGCTGTTTCGATTGGGGTATGCAAATGTGGGTTTTGTTTTTCTGCCTCTAAATGCTGGGCTTCTGTGTTGGCTTCAGATCACAAATCATGAGGGTTTCTTTACGAGTTCCACACTGTTACTTGCTTTGCTGACGAACTCAGTTCAACATTCATTGAGTCACTCAGCAGATTATCACTGAGCTCCTCGTTCATGCCAAGCACGGTTCCAGGCACTGGGACACAGCAGGGAACAGCACGCGTGTTTCTGTTCTTGACTCCATGGAGTGATCTCTGCTTTGCCACTTAGGCGTGCCGCGGGACAGAGCTCGATGACGGGATCCAGGCCGACTCGGGGCCTATCGGTGACACAGATGCCAGCCCTCGACAGAAGATCCCCGTCGAGGCCGACTTTCTCTTCGCCTATTCCACAGTGTCAGGTATCAAGTCCTTATCTGCTCACTGGGCCATGCCATTCCACCATCAGAGTGCAGGCTTGGGGCTGTATGCGTTTCCCGTTGCCACGGTGATAAACTACCACAATCATAGTGGCTGAACACACACAATTGTGTGATCTTAACAGCTCTGAAGGTCAGAATTCCAAAGTGGGTTGGCAGAGCTGCATCCCTTTCAGATGGAGGCTGTAGGGGTTAAAATCCATGTCTTTACTTTCTCCCCCGCAATTAGAACCTCCCATATTCCTTGGCTTACGGCCCCCTTCCTCCAGCCCTCCCAGGGCAGCTGGCTCTCCTAGCTCTGCCCCTAAGGTAATTGCTCATTCAGCCACCTCTCACTTCGAGATTTCTTCAGCAGGAGCCAGCCTTTAGTTCTCCCTCAGCAGCAGGAACACATCTCAAAATCCTCTGGGGTCCCCCTTGGATTGGAAAGTAGCACTTCCCCCCTCCTTAGGCAGGCTCCATGTTCGACTTGTCACACACTCACTTAGGAATCTGACATGCATCCCTGCTGGTCCACCAAGTCCTGTGTTGAGCATCTCCACGCAGCCCTCTAAATCTTAAGACATTTGCCCGTTGAGCACCCCGGCACGATTCTCATTAGGGACTCACGTGCAGAGTAGAGTGACACCGTTTCAGAAAGGTATGTGGGAGGGCCCCAGACACCGAGAGCTCATGGTCAGGGGTGAGTGAGGCCGCGGCCAGGGCAGCTGACTTGCTCTTCTTCCTGTCCTGTTGAAGGCTATTACTCGTGGAGGAACCCAGGATGCGGCTCCTGGTTTGTGCAGGCCCTCTGCGCCACCCTGAACGAGCACGGGAAAAGCCTGGACCTCTTAAAGATCCTGACCAGGGTGAACTACAAGGTGGCCAGGCACTTCGAGTCTCAGTGCAACGACCCACAATTCCACGAGAAGAAGCAGATCCCGTGTATGGTCTCCATGCTCACCAAGGACCTCTACTTCCCTAAGTAGCTTTGCCCACGGGTGCCGTGTAGCTGGAAAGCAATGGATCCTTTATTGATAATCAGATGTTGGTTTTTTTTGTGTTTTTTTTTTTAATCCTCTTCAAATTTACATAAATTCTAAAGGATTTTTCTTTCAGGAAAATTTCTTGGTTAATTGGGGAAAGGGACTTGGGTGCTATCTTATGTTGACAATGTTATCTATGCAATGACTTTGTCATTTCCTCTTAATATTCTGGGTTTTTTTGTGTTTGTGTTTTTTTGGTTTGTACTTCTCTGGTTGTCACATGTAGCACATACAACAACAATTACCTCTGTAGGTGACACTGTGGGTGGGGGTGCCTGTGATGGATATTTAGAGTCATGTTGGTACCTGTCAACGAGTCCCAGTGCTTGACAAAACACAGCCAAGGGGGTGGTCTTCCTGATATTGCGGGAGGTCTCCCCAAGAGCTGGAACCAGGGGCTGCCTGGTGGGAGCCAGCACCCCCAAGGAGAGAGGAGTTACGGAAAATGGAGCCATGGCAGGGACAAGCCCACTGCCTGAGATGGGGCAACACCAGCTGAGTCAGACATGGAGAAGTACCCTGGCTTCACCTCTTCTCCCCCCCGAGTCTTCCTCCGGCACTTACCCTTCCAGACCCACGTGGAAACCAGTTGACCAGGGGGCTGGGAAGTGTATTTCCCTGCAATACAGCAGAGGAAGGGGCAGTGAATGGGGCGGGGGAGGAACAAGGAGTGGATGTAAGCTGCCCATAATGTGAATAAAAGTAATTATATTTCCTGATGTTCAACGATTCCTCCATTCAGTCTTCTATTCATTCAGTTGTCAGATAATCTATGTATCGCCTGCTATGTGCAAACCAGTCTGTCTTAGCTCTAATAGATACCTGAAACTTTTCAGGTGATTCCAAGCCTTATTCTGAGCACATTTTTTGTTAAGGGGGGCACAATTCATGGCAAAGATTTTTTGCGCTTTGTTTTCAAGGTGGTGGTTTCTTTTGAACTTCTGATACTTTATTGGGTCTAATGATGGGTTTAATGTTCATATTTATTGGTTAAAATATCGTGCTTAATGTCTAACCTGCTCAGTTTCTATTCCTTTGGATGTGTCTTATGGTCGTGGGAAAATGAGAAAACAGGAAAAGAATTGACCCTACTCACTCATCCTCCACACAAAATATAACTCGCATTTCTTTTGAAGCTAGAACACTCACAAAATACTAAGTAATCGCTTGGGAATCACCGAAATGCCTCACATAAAGGGTTAATCAACATCTGAAGTTGTTTGTGACGGGCTGCCATTTCTTAATTTGGCAATAAGTCAGATGGTGTAAAACTATCTTCTTTCAATAATAAAGTGGATGTAGGGTCAGTTTATGAGACTTGTCCCTGGTTTTCTGCCATCTAAAATATACCAAATGTTCAAAATTGAAGCAGAGATCATGAATCAAGAATCAACAGGCAACCAGCCCGCTTTCCCCAGAATTCACAGGCTGTTCTTTGGAAAGTAAGACTCTCCTGTTCCCTTTTATAGAAATAAATGTGCCGACATACATTGTCATCTGAAGTAAAAGTCATAGCACTCTCGTTATTGGCCTTCGAAAGCATTTATTAGAGAGAGAGAAATGATCTCGTGTTAAAAAAAATTAATTTTCAAAAACTCTGAGCAGTTACACTTTGACTCAGTTTATAAATAGAATATTACCTCATGCCCCTTACATCAGAGACATAAAAACACTATTAAGAAAGCGCCTTTGGCCCTGGCCAGTGTGCCTCGGTTGGTTGGAGCGTCATCCCGTACACCGAAAGGTCATGGGTTCGATTTCTGGTCAGGTCACATACCTAGGTTGTAGGTTTTAGTCCCCGGTTGGGGTATGTACAAGAGGCAACCAATGGATGTTTCTCTCAAGATCAACTGAAAGAAAAAAACAAAAACATTCTTGGGTGAGGATTAAAAAAAAAAAAAAAAAAAAGCCTTTGTCCTAGACAACTTCATCGGGGCAAACACTTGGTTATCAAGACTACACATCCTATTCCAGGACGGGTATGTGTTCAGTCAACTCTAGTCTTAAACTTTGATCCTTTCATTACCTGAAATTCTGATGACTAAAGGAGAGCGTCATGATGGTTAATATATATTCCTACTTAGGACCAAGCTCCCCCTGCAAGGGAAGCAGGCAGGGCGCTGTTGTCATGAGGAAGACAGTGCAATTCTGTGCGACCTGAATCGGCTCAAATCTGAGTTTCTCTGTCTTTTCTCAAGGTGCCACTAACCTACTTGAAGCGTCAGCTTTAGGCTCTGCCCTGAGCTTGCTCTCTGAGCAAGTTTCCATAAGCCATCCGAAGCCTATTATGTTTACAGATTGCTGCAAAATAGGCCTCAAAAGAAGTGCTAGGCTTCTGTGTTTCCTTGTAACTTACAACCTCAAAAAAACAACCACCACCAAGGCCTCACTGTGAGAAAGAAAACGATGTCCACTGATAGGGCGCAGACACTGGTTGACAAATCCTTTCTTTTGTCCAGTCTTGCATTGTGTCGCCTGAAATCTTTTGTTCTGCCGCTCTGGCTACCAAGGATGGCTTCTGACGTCCTAGGAGCACGCCCTTCTGCCTAGCTTTGCACCTGTCTGGCTTTTTTCCTGCGGGCATCTGGCCAGGTGGCAAGCTGTGGGGGTCACCAGTTGAAAGCAGCAATTCACCTGTGTCATTAGGCGGGGAGACACACAGCAGCAGCCCGGGTATCCCTAATTTCTGAAGGAATGATGCTTGTCAGTTCTTAAGAGATTTGCCGATCAAAGGGTTCTTTCACCCTGTTTGCCTTGTGAGTGTTTTAGGACCTTCAGCAGCACGTGTGTGCAGTGACATCAGCATCCCCTAGAAGCTCGGCCCCACCCAGATCTGCTCAACTAGCATCTGCACCCACCTACACATCCCAGTTTGAGAAGCTCAGTTCTGAGGGCAAGGATCGCTTGTTGACACATTTTTGCTTCCCCTCAGCAGGGAACGTGGAGTTGATCAAGTAGATGCCTAAAAGGATTAGGGAAGGAGCATAAGTGTTTTGGAGCTTTTACCGAAAATATGTGTTCAAGCATCCCTTCTCCCTCAGCAAATCCTCTTGTAAGACGACATGACGCCCTTCATTTCCACGGTAGACTTTCGACACCCTTGTCTATTTCAAATGAGCCTTCAGCTGAGTGATGTCATAGGATTGTTTATGTTCTCAGAGTGTCTGCGAATGTGGACCGCAGCCTTTAAAATGTCTTCATAAACAGAGCAGGATTAAGGGAGCCATTCCTTGCATGTTTCCGTTGGCAGTCGGAGCTGTTGTGCGTCGAAGCCACAGAGTTTGTCTCTTCCCACCCATCCTTGGAGCCCTGTGTACACCCAGAGAATTCTGTTCTCTCCCTGCCCACGAGCCCTCGGGCCATAGGTCACCCTTTTGATAGACCTCTGGGCTTTGTTTTGGATCCGATGGCAAATAATTCATTTTGACTTAGAAATCATTAACGCAAGCACACTACATTGGGAGGGCCCCAGCCACCACTGCAGTGGAAACTGGTGTGGCTGTGGAAACTCCATCTTGCAGGTTCATGCCTGGATAGTCCTCTGAAACTATGTGATCAACAAAAATGATGAGTTGGCTTTTGGTTTCTATAGCACTATAAATACTTACAGTGCTACAATTTTCTAACAAGTTTGTTTTAAGTAAATAAAGCCAATCTGTGCCAAAAGATTTATATCGGAAAGGCACATGGGGTTATGGCTGCAGATATACAAGGTGGTCCTAGGACAACGTGCTTTATCCTGATACCAGAGACTCCCTTGCACATCAGCATGAATAGCAGCAAAGCCTGAATTAAGCATCTGGAAAAGACCACCAAAGGGCCAGCAAGGCATTGGCTACTCGCAGACCCCATTTCTTAATCATTTTGGGCTGCTATATAGCAAATTACTATGGATCGGGCGGCAGAAACGACAAACAGTTATTCCTCACAGCTCTGGAGGCTGAGAAGTCCAAGATCAAGGTGTCGGCAGATTCATTGTTTGGTGAGAATCTGCTTTCTGGTTCATAGACTTCACCTCTTTGCTGTGTTCCCACATGACAGAAGGGGTGAGGGAGGTCTCTGGGATCTCTCTTATAATGGCACTAATCCTATTCCTGAGGGCTCCACTCTCGTGACCTAATCATCTCCTAAAGGCCCCACTTCCAAATACCATTACTTTGGGGGTTAAGTTTGAACATAAGAATTTAGGGGGGTACACAATCGTTCAATCCATAATACTCAATTAGCCATCCTACCTCCAGTTTGAATGGCAAAGGATTCAAGGTACACTTTCAAGAACTAGAGGCCTCTTGCCCAGGAACTTTCACAGGCTTCACAGTAACTTCAAGCCCAGGGCGACTTTGGAGGAAGCCGGGGAAGTGTGAGGGAGGAGCAGACCACCAGTTTGCCATGAATGGGAGCCGGTGCCTGGCTTCTCCAGCTGGTGTCAGCAGGCGCACCTCATTCCTGGTCCTCTCCAATCACAAAGGCAATCATTTCTAGACAAGAAGGGCCTCTCCTGTTTCCTTCCCCTCCGGTACCTTGTAGGTACCACAATGCAAGACGCCCCCTCTAACAACGTTTCTGACATTTTAAAAAAGAACTTCTCTGTACAATCACTTTTCATAATTAATAGTAACTAGATTACTGTGAAGTAGGCAAGGGGGAAAAAAATAATTCTCAAGTGAGTGCTTTTTATACCAGAGTAAAGGACCGACTCTTAAAAGCGGGGGACGTCAGCTCTTACAGATTATCTTTTCTGAAGATTCCAGTATTTAAGCACTGAGATGAAAGAAAGTCTTTTCCTTTTGTGTTCCTAGTGGCAACTGGCACCAGAAGCTGGCTTTCCTCTCGAGACATTTACCAGCATACATTAATTGCACAAATATTTACCGACAGTTAAAGCACAGCGGCGGCTTATACCAAAAACGATATGGAACACTTGGAGGGAAAAAAGCCTCTTTGACACAATGTATTTGTGGATGGTTACCCAGAATCGGCATAAACTATTTGCCCCTTAGCCTCGGCAAAAGTGTTTAAAGAACGATGTTCCTGGTTTGATTTAGGATTTACTCGGCTGGCAGTGGCTGCTGAAGTCTTCCTTCAAGAGCCTGTGGGTGACACTTCTTTCCCCCCACCCCCCACCCCGCCCCACTTCAGGGTTAAAAATAAGGTTTCCCAAAATACAAATGCATCTTATGGATTGTTATATTGTTAACACTTCAAATCCTCCAGGCCACCCACATGGCATGGAAGAAGCGATTTCTCCTATGGTTATTCCAAATCCCAGGAACTTCAGAAAGCTACCGTGAACAAGCTGGAAAGCTTGACTAGCAGAGCCCAAGGCTCGCCATCCTGTTTCCCCCGCGAGCTAGTCAATAGCAAAGGCCCTCGTCAGACAGCCCTGTTCAAATCCCAGCTTTGGCCTTTCCGAGTTGTAGAATCTTGAGGAATCTCTGGGGCTCCCGAAACCTCTGCTTCTCCATCTTAAAAGGGAACGAGTACCGAGGAAACGGTACCTACCTCCAAGGGTCTGGCAAAAAGTGAATGAGCTAATGAGTGCAAAGTGCACAGCACAACGCCTGCCACACAGAAAGTGCTAAGTGTTGGAGTGTGTTAAAAGGAGCCTGTCCCAGTAAGTAATTTAGGCCACAGGAGATTAGGAAGGGGGGAGGGTAAGGAAATGCAAAAAGATTCTAATAGATTAGAGGTTCTTTCTGAGGATAATGGCTGTGCATGCAAAGGAGAGGAGGAAGAATGTGGGCAGGTGCTGAAGATGTCAAGTTGCTGGGAGATTGGAGGAAGGCAAGAGGATGGAAGAGCCAGGAGCCCGCGCTTCACACAAGGAGTGGGCCCTGAGTGTGGCTCTGTCCGCTAAAAAAAAGGTGCCCAGTTAAATGGGAACTTCAGAAAGAGCAGTAATTTTCTTCATGTAAGTATGTCCCCAATATTGCTTAGTTAACTGAGCATTCTGTGTTGGGCGAGTTCTTTTTTTTATTACTATTGTTTTGCTTTGCCATTATTGTTTCGGTTTTGTTGGTTGGTTGTTTTGGGCCACCTCAGCCCTCACTCTGCAGACCCCTGCTCCAGCTGCCATGGCTTCCTCCCAGCCCCAAATGCCCAGCTCACAGGGATGTTGGGAGGAGCCAAAAATAATGTGTGGACTCGGAAGAAAAAGTTGTGAACCAACTGTGATTTCACTGAAAGTCCAAATCCTCCAACACAGCCCTTTTCCATCAACTTTTGGGAAACAGAAATCTTTTCACCCTTTCCCCTGCCCCAAACCTCTTCCCAGCCTCAGGAAACAGAACCATTGCATCTACCTGCTTAGACCATAAATTTAGAAGGCACGCTCAACGTCCAGTCCTTTCTCATAGTCGCCCTTCGAATCTGTCAGCAAAGCTGCTGGCTCTACCTGCAAGAGAAAGCCCATGTCTAACAACTTCTCATGCCCTCCACGGCCACTCCAACCCGTCTTCATCTCACCTGGGCCCCGCTGCAGCAGCCTCTCACCTGGCCTCCCTGCTTCTACTCTTTCTCTTTTGAATCCATCCTCCAGCGTCTCCTTTATAAGAATTTACTGGATCTCATCACTTCTCTGCTTAAAGCTTTCTAAGGTCTTCCCCTTGCCTCAGAATTAAATCCAAGGTGCTCACCATGGTTGAAAGCCCTACATGACCCTCTCTGCCTTTCACCCTTATTTCCTGTCAGCCTACTCTATAGCACTGGCTTTCTTGAAGTTTCTCAAACATGCCCAGATGGTCGCTGCCTCAGGGCCTTTGCACCTGCGACTTGCGCTGCATAGAGCCCTCCTTCTTCACATATCCACATGGCCCACTCCCTCACTCCACTCTGATGTGGGCCTTAGAGAGGCCTTTCTCTTCCCAGCTATTCCACCTAACTTAACCTGCCCCTCCTCACCATTCCTGAGCTACTTACCCTGCCTTATCTTTCTTCATAGCACTTCTCACTATATAAAATTATATAACTCTTTGTTTTCGCTACTAAAATATAAATTCTTTGAGGACTAGGAGTGTTTTATCACCTGCTCTGTTCCTATCCATGGTTATTTCCCTTTAGATGTCTATCATGGTTAGTCGAAGACTAGTGGTAGCTCCTCAGGTAGGTGTGGTTTACTCAGAAGGCTAATTAGTGCATTTTTATATAACCACCCACACCTTCCATATCTTCATGTCTGAAGGAGAAATTGGTCTTCAGCTCCCACAGACCTGTCATAACTTAGAAGAGAAAGTGTGAACCAACTGTGATTTTACTGAAAGTACAAATCCTCCAACACAGCTCTTTTCCATCACAAATGGATCATGTGCCCTCAGGAATGAGAGGGACCACTGTTCTGTTGGGCATGTGGCTGCTCAGTGCTGGTTGATTATTTAAGTGCTGGTACCAGGGATTAGGGTGTGGGCATCTTGGGCTAGGCACGGGGGCATTATTTAGTTTACTTTATGTCTCAACTTCCTTATCCTCAAAACCCTGATTGAGATGAAAATAGCATTGTGGCCAGCTAAAAAACGACATTTCACAGAATGATTTGCAGGTAGAAGTGAAGAGCATTTTCCCAAAGGAGACACTAGTAGCAGCCAGCTGTCCCCCCGCATGTTAATCACCTCAGTGCAGGGGCCTACATAGACCAGAAGTGCCAGAAATTAAGGTCCTCAAAGAGCTTTGTAATACTATTAGGGAAATATGACCAAAAAGCCTAGATAGAACAGGTGGGCTGAGTGAATGAGTATGTGGGTGAACAGACACACGGATGGATGGATGGATGGATGGATGGATGGATGGATGGATGGATGGATGGGAAGTCCATCTGTTTTTATTACTGATTTATAGATATTTTTTTCCCAAAGAAACACAATGTTAAAGTGATTTTCTCTGTCCTATGTTTGGTTAGGTCTCTGGATTATGATGATGGTCTGTGGGCAGCATTCCAGTTCCCAAGTGAGTGGAGATCAACACAAGCTTTTTATAAACTACTTAGAGCAATAACTAGTAATAGCTAGTTAAAGACCAAATGTAAAAATATTAAAGACTATTTTCAGAATAGTCAAATGGTGACCTAAACAAACATACAATGAAATACACTCCAAGAAAATATTTCTCCTAAAACAACCTGTCCTGCGCAAAAGTGGATGATAGTCTAATCATATCTGCATGTCTGAAACCCAGCTGTGTTTTCTAAATGAAGGAACCAATAATATTTGTGCTGTGCATGGGGCGCAAAAGGGAAAAATAGAGAAATCATCTTTGTTTAATGCTTACCGTGGATTGAGCACTATACTGTATGCTTTTTTTTATTTTTTATTTTTTCAATATATTTTTATTGATTTCAGAGAGGAAGGGTGAGGGAGAGAGAGAGATAGAAACATCAGTGATGAGAGAGAATCATTGATCAGCCGTGTCCTGCATGCCCCCTACTGGGGATGGAGCCCACAGTCTAGGCATGTGCTCTGCCTGGGAATTGAACCATGACCTCCTGGCTCATAGGCTGATGCTCAACCACTGAGTCATGCCAGCCAGGCCTCACTTAATTTTAAAAAGATCCTGTGAGGTCAACACTATCCACCCCATTTTGAAGATGAGGAAACTTAAATTAGCTAAGGCCACTCAATGAATACCTGGTAGGGCTGGTTCCAACCCAGTTATGCTAGTAATAAAAAAGATTAAAATTTTGTACATTCATTTCTAAAGGTGATCGAAGAAGATAAAATTTATTAGCCACTTCCTCTTTCACCCTAAAAAAAATTTTTTAATTGATTTTTTTTAGATAGAGATGGGGCGGGGGGGTGGGGAGAGAGAGAGAGAGAGAGAGAGAGAGAGAGAGAGAGAGAGAGAGAGAGATCAGTTGCCTTTTGTACACTTCCCAACTGGGGATTGAACGCACAACCTGGTTATGTGCCATGACCTGGAATCAAACCCATGACCCTTGGAGTACAGGACATTGCTCCAAACCAGCTGAGCCACGCTGGCCAGGGTCCCCTAAAAAATTTAATATAAGTGAAAATATGCCAAAGGGCCTATGGTAGCCAGATCCCACTCAGCAGGTGTAAGAGTGGCTATTCACGTTAGCCCGCTTCTTTCTAAGGACTGTTGGGTGCTGTGCAGGAACCACTCAGTGTCACCCTGTTGATATTCTCATTACGGATGATAAGCAAGTCTTCCTGGAGATCCTTGGCCTGTACACCTGTGTTGGAGAAGCCAGGCTTTTGTTTCCTAATCCTTCCTCTCATCCCCAGAAGGACAGGGCAGGATATGGATGGTGGAAGCAAGGGAATCGTTTCAATGGTAGCCGCGGCAGGTCAAGGCTGGGCTGCCACTGTTCTCAATAAGTCATTGTGACTACGGTCCAAAGTCTGGCAGGAATTTTTTTTTTAAATATGTATTCTTTTCTTTCTTTTTTTTTCTCTAGACAACTGGAATGGCAGGCCTGCAGGTCTGTGCCAAGCCACAAGAAGATTAAAAGCCAGGGACTTTCCCTGGGATACCAGCTTCCATTTCAACTTGGGGCGAGAGTAAAATCTGTCCTAAGCTAGAAGTCGGGGAACTTCCTGTTGGTTCACATTTCAAACGGAGCTTGTGCATGCATCAGCACCCTGGCACTGGAGCTCAGAGTGAGCAGGGGTAAAGCAAGAAACTCAGGGAGAGGGCTCCTTGCTGAGAGCTGAACCTGGGACCTCCTGGCTTCTAGTAAGTCCTGTTTGCTGTGCTTCGTGAGGGGTCTCAAGACCGTGGTGATCTGGAAGCTTACCTGCCCAAAATCGCTGGTATGGTCTCTTCATAACCTTCTTGCTCTGTACAGTTGGAGGGAAATAGGACCCCTTGATGTCACACTCATCAAATGCCAAACGACATGACAATGATCAGGGTAGGCAACAGCAGTGGGTAGATTCTCCTGCATGAGATCAAAGAGCTAAATCTGAAAGGCTTTCTTGTTTGGAGGCAATGCCAAGAAATGCACGCAGAACTATGAAATGATTTCATTCTTCTTTCTGAGGTGGGAGGAAGAGCAAAGTGGTTGGGACTCTCAAGTTAGAATTCTGACTCTGCTTCTTTGCAGTTCTGTGGTCGAATACCAACTGCTTAATCCCTCTGGTAAGTGCCCTCATCTGTAAAATGGGTGTGTGTCATAAAAATAGTGTTAGCCTTATAGTGTTGTTATGTGATATATATATATATATATATATAATGAGATTTCATATATATGAGTTTGCTTATATTATGTAAGCATTGATATAATTTATTGCATATATATGTTTGCAGTGGATTTCATACATATATGCATACACTGGGTTTCATATATAATTACTAGAGGCTTGGTGCACAAAATTTGTGCATGAGGGTTGGGGGAAGGTTTGGGTCCCTCAGCCCGGCCTGCACCCTCTCACAATCCAGGACCCCTCGGGGGATGTCTGACTGCCAGAAGTTGGACATCCCTCTTACAATCCGGGACCACTGACTCCTAACCGCTCGCCTGCCTGCCTGATTGCCCCTAACCACTCACCTGCCTGCCTGATGGCCCCTAACCACTCACCTGCCTGCCTGATCGCCCCTAACTGCTTCTGCCTCGGCCCCTGCCACAGCAGCTTTGTCCGGAAGGACATCCAGAATGGTGCCCAGAAGGTTGTTTGACTGTCCGGTCTAATTAGCATACAATGTTTTTATTATCACAGATGGTGTCTGCAGAGCTGAATGTCTTCCAGTTCTAGACACGGAAGCACGGAGTGTGCATACTGCCATGGTTTTTTACTTTAATCCAGTGGCAGCTCATGGGGTGTCCTGGTGGGAGCGCGTGGGGTGTCCCCGTGGGAGTGTGGGGTGTCCCGGCAGGAGTGTGTTTTAGATTAAACATGTTTTGCATCTGGTTGCTTTTCATCTAGGTGCACACAGGACAGATGCATTGTCCCGTCTTCGGCTCTGCTCTGACCACAGGGAGAGCTCCTCAGGGGTGGGGAGGGCCTCCCCGTCTTTCTCTGTAGGGCCTGGCTTGGGGCCGACACCCCGTGGGCTCCAGAAATGTTTCCTGAGGGGGTCAATGGGAGGGCATTGAGGACATTTTACCTAACTCCACGGGGACAGCAGCATCCGAAAGGGAGCGCAGGTTTAAAAAGGATGCTTTTCTGGGGATACAGTGACTATTTTGTTTGTTTAGTTAGTTTGGGTTGCTTTCCTTTTCTACTGAGTGAACCTCTAAAGCTCTTAATGGATATTAGGCAAATGAATGCAATGCTGGGGGAGCCAGGAGAACAGCTTGGCTCTCATGGGTGCCAGTCTCTGGGTGTTGGGTGCCAGTCTCTGGGTGGCAGGTGCCTGTCTCTGGTGTTGGGTGCCAGTCTCTGGGTGTTGGTTGCTTGTCTCTGGGTGTTGGGTGCCTGTCTCTGGTGTTGGGTGCCAGTCTCTGGGTGTTGGTTGCCTGTCTCTGGGTGTTGGGTGCCTGACTCTGGGTGTTGGGTGCCTGACTCTGGGTGTTGGTTGCTAGTCTCTGAGTGTTGGGTGCCTGTCTCTGGTGTTGGGTGCCAGTCTCCGGGTGTTGGGTGCCTGTCTCTGGGTGGCAGGTGCCTGTCTCTGGTGTTAGGTGCCAGTCTCCAGGTGTTGGGTGCCAGTCTCTGATTTCCTCCTATGTCACCCAGCACAGTGAGTGTTTACAATCCTGGGGACACTTGTTAAGCTTCCCATGAGCACCTGGTTCTGCACCAGAGAAGTCCTGAGGGTGCCCGGCTGGAGGAGTGTGAGGGCGCTGGTGGGTAGGGCTGCTCCCCTTTCTTCTGGGCCACTTCTCTGTCTCCTTGTGGATTAGTTGTTCCAGTTATCAAACGGAGATAAGGATATTACTTATAACCAGGGCTGCCCCCTTGCTCCTGCCCCGCCCTCCCTCCCTCCATCCCTGCACTGGCCCAGCCGCCTGGCTCGGCCCCTCCCCCATCGCAGAGCCACTCAACTCAGGCTCTGGCCCTGCCCATCCCACAGGGAGGTGCATGAGCAGTTTCCTGCAGACAGGGAAGCACTGTGGAGTAGGCAGGTGGCAGCTTTTCCTGAGGAGGGTGTTAGTGCTTTAAAGCTGATGCTCTCCGTCCACCTCCCAGCAGTGAAGGCTGAGGGTCGCTGCAGGTGCCGAAGTCCTTGTTGGAGTCTCCCCTCCGGAGCCTCTCACAGCGGTGAGTCCACATCCTGGGAGGCTGCGCAATGGAGGCGCCATGTTTCTTTCAGAACAAACTGAGGATCCATTGGAGCCTGCCCGCTGGGGGGAGGGACCAGGAGATCTGCCTTTGCCCGCTCGCCAGTCCCCAGTCCTGCTCTGCTATCACCCAGCCTGGTTCCCCTTGGTTCCCCATTGGCCATCCAGCAATGGGAGCCTGGGGGGTGGGGGGAGGGACCTAGAGGTGCTCCATGCACTTCCTGGTGTTCGGTCAACCCCTCTGGTCGTGACGACCCTAGGCTATTATTAGTATAGATATTTCATATTATCTCTATAAATTCTATATTATATATACAAAATCTAATTTATGTAGACATATATATGAAATCCATTATGGACATATGTATGAAATCCATTATACAAATTTCCCTTAGAAGTGCCTGGAATATAATAAGTACTCAATAAATGCTAGTCAATATTAAACAGTCATAGAATTATGGAATATCTGAGCTACAAAGGACTTAACAAGTAGCATTTATTGAGCACCTATTAGATACTGAATGCTCCTCGCTAGCTTATCTCAAGCGATGCTGACAGCAATCCTATGAGGGTGGTAATATTTCATTTTCATTTTATATAGATGAAGAAATGGGCGTATGGAGAGGTGGTATAATGTGCCCAAGATCACATCTCTCATCACAGATGGAGATGTATTTAAATCCAGGTTCTAGAGTTAGCACTCTAACCCACCACACCCTACTGCCTCATCTGCCATCTCCTTTTATGGTGGGTGGAGAAAAGAGGGAGGAGAGGCCCCTACGCTTGACTGTGGAGCCTTCCACAGGCATGAAGACTGGAAGTGTCCTTCCGAGCTCTCTGGCATCCATAGTGTGCAGGGAGAGGAATGCTGTCAGGAGTGTCTGTGAGTGAGCATTGGTGTGGTGCTGTGTAGGCTCTGCTGGGAGCCTACGACCTGGCTCTTCTATCAAATGCAGGTCTTCATTTGTAAAAGGAGCTACGAGTTCTGAGACACCAAAGCAACAATGTATGCAACATTTATAATCCATAAAGGCTCTATGAATCATTGTTTGATCAAGAAAATAAAACATTATTGGCTTTTTAAACCAAGAGCTTGCTGTAAACACACTGCTTGAAAATATCTCGCTCTCAGCTCATTGCTCCTGCACAGTCCTGTCATCTGATCTTTGAACTCTAACACTCACTAGGCTAAATGCCCAGTGGGAAGGTTGGCCAAGTTCCACGTAGATGGATGGAAGGAAGGGTGAAGGACTGAAAACCACTGGTCCCACTTCTGCTTAGGCAGTGAAATCCCTAAAATTGGAAAGAACCTAATGGGTTAGTTGCAAAACCTCAGGGGTAAATTTTTTAAATGTCCATGTTTTGGGGGAGTTGGACAAAACGTAGGTATGTTATATTGCTCTTCCAGGGAACAGAGGGTTTGGCCTCAGGGGCCTCGGGCATTCTAGCTCATTGCACAGAGCTAAGTGCACCCTTGCACCAGCTGGGGCCAAGGGCAACACGTCTTCGACAAATGCCTTAAGACACCAGAAAGGTCTTAGTGGTTATTTCACTTGCTGTGTGTTTATTTGTTCACGTAATCGTTATTGTTAGTATATAGGGATCCCTCCACAGAGGAAAAACTTTTCTCTGGTCCTGGAAGCTGTGAGCTCAGCATCCAGAAAAACCCACTGGTCTTCAAATAGCTCTCTCATGTTTCTGACAAGTCAGCTCAAGAAGACTTTGAGAACTTGTGGTCTTAACCTTAAGACTATCATCTCTGCCCTGTTCGGGTTGTTCAGTGGTTAGAGCATTGGCTCACGGACCAAAGGGTCCAGGTTTGATTCGCAGCCAAGGGCACATATCTCGGTTGCAGGTTTGCTTTCTGGCCCCAGTCGGGGCTTGTGCAGAAGGTAACCAGCCAATGTCTCTCTCTCACATCGATGTTTCTCTCTGCTCCTCTCTCCTTTCACTCTCTCTCTCTCAAAAAAGAATATGTCCTTGGGTGAGAATTAGAAAAAGAAAGACTGTCAGTCATTTATGCCTTAGGAGGAAAGAATGAGTTCATGCCTAAGAAAAGGAGAAATTAGGAAGGAGAGGGAGGAATGACACCATGCCCAAGGGCAGCAAAAGCCCCTTGGCCTCTTTCCATTTTTCTGGGACTGTCCTGACACTGCCCTGTTCCGTGCTTCCTTCTAGGGTGTGAGTCATTAATTCAATGTAAAAAACTGGCCATCCATGATTTCCTGTTCTAAAGAACCTCACCTGCCCCGAGGCCCTCTACCCTGTGGGATTCCCCTTCTCTCAGGTCCCCCAATGGTCATGGGCTTGCTGGCAGAGTGTCCAGGAAAGAGTCTCCTCTCCGGGTCAGTATCACCGTGTCAGCCTCAGTCCCCAGAGCCAGGCAGCCTTGGGAACGGGCCACTCGGGGCTGGGGCAACTTCAGCATGCTGTGGTCCTCGCTTGTAGGTTCCCTCTGGGGAAAGTGAGTTCCTGGCATGGAGAAGGGCTCATCGTGGGCTTCCTTTCAGCCAGAAATGCTTTCTCAGCGAGATTTGATCTGTAGCACCCTGCCCTTGCCCTGTCCTTCTTGGTGTTGCTTCCCCCCAGGGACACTCTATTTTTTTTTAATGTATAAACTAGTAGCCTTGTGCACGAATCCATGCACCAGTAGCTCTCTGTGGGGCCTGGCTGATCCACGCCCGCTGCCCAGAGGCCCATCCGCAGCTGGGCGCAGAACACTTGCCTTGTTGCCAAGGCAACGACGCAAGTGTTGTTCTTCCCCCACACCCCCACCTCCCCACCCCTGCCGCTCTGTGCCCACTGCCCAGAGACCCTTTGCTGCTGTGGTGGAAAGCTTGCCTCGTCGCTACGGCGATGAAGCAAGCATTCCGCCAGGCCGCTCACGCTGCCCACTCTCAGCGGCTGCCCCCCCGGGACTGGGGGACTCTGGCAGGGCTGAGAGGACTGGGTGCTGCCATCTTGTGGCTATGGGCACTGCCATCTTTGTGATGGAGTGATGGTTAATTTGCATATTCACATTTTATTAGATAGGATATTTTTTATTGATTTCAGAGAGGAAGGGAGAGGAAGATGGAAACATCGATGATGAGAGAGAATCATTGATAGGCTGCCTCCTGCATGCCCCCTACTGGGGATCGAGCCTGCAACCTGGGCATGTGGCCTTGACTGGAATCAAACCTGGGACCCTTCAGTCCACAGGCCGACGCTCTGTCCACTGAGCCAAACCAGCTAGGGTGGAACTCTCTTATCAGAGCAGGAGCAAAGTCCAGGGAAGATAGCTTCTTCCGTCATCTCCACAGAACTGACATTTGGTGAGTGCTGCTTGGAAAGGTCCTATTGCCATGGCTACCATCAGCCAGGTGGGGGAGGAGCCAGATAACCCATCTCATCCACATGCATGGGCACCATCCTGATACTTGATGATCACGTGGCTAATCCATGAAGCATCCTGTTGTTTGGGGACTAACAGCTCTTAATTCTTTTTGACAGGTGAGAACAGCCAGCCACAATGGAACCCAAACCTCGGGAGAGTCCAGGTACCCAGGGGGCATACTCTTAGAAGGAAAAACACTTTTATTGAAAATGAGGAACAATTCCCATCAATCTAACCAGGATACAGAAGATGGTTTTAGTAGGGATAACACCTGGCACTCTGGGACAATGATTCTTGGTTTGGAGGATGTAGCAGAGGCCATTGGGTTCAGTTAATTATTTTGTAAGACCTCTTCTAGCTAGAAACTTGGCACTTTTTGATTTTCATGGACAATTTGTTCCATTTGTTTCACGTTCCATTGTTGCTTAGAGATGATACTAACAACAAACTATACCCAGAAATGACTAGGGAAGATTTCCTTAATTTGTCCAAGGCCCTACAATTACTAGAGGAGCTGAAACTTGTTATATTTTTCCTTCAGGTTTTTTCCTTTTCCTTTTCTTGGGGGGCCTTTGGGGAGCAGTTGCAGAAGGAGAGTGAGGACAGCTGTCCAAGAATCACTGAACTCTAGCGTAATGGTTCCATCAGCTGCCTTACCTAACCCAGATTCTCTTTTCACTGGATAAAAAAAAAAAGCTCTAATTCTTTAGTAAAGGCTGCCTTTCCCCAAACCAAGAACAAATTAGAATTATCATCTGGATATGAAAGCAAAACCAAACTTTTTTAAAAAATTATTTTTAAAAAAATATATTTTTATAGGTTTCAGAGAGGAAGGGAGAGGGAGAGAGAGATAGAAACATCAATGATGAGAAAGAATCATTGATTGGCTGCCTCCTGCATGCCCTACTGGGGATCAAACCTGAAACCCAGGTATGTGCCCTGACTAGGAATTAAACGGTGACCTCCTGGTTCATAAGTGGATGCTCAACCACAGAGCCATACCAGCTGGGCTGAACAATTATTTTTTTTATTTTAACATTTAGTTATGTTTTCTAAATAATGAATGTGGTTTATATTTCTTGTAGACAGTTTGGAAAATATAGAAAAAAATCAATACTGCATATAATTTCAACACTTTCAAAGGAACACTTAAGCCTGGCTGGCTTGGCTCAGTGGTTGAGCTTTGACCTGTGAACCAGGAGGTCATGGGTTTGATTCCTGGTCACATGCCCAGGTTGCGGGCTCGATCCCCAGTGTGGGGGCGTGCAGGAGGCTTCCAATCAATGATTCTCTCTGTTCATTAATGTTTCCATCTCTCTCTCTCTCTCTCTCTCTCTCTCCCCCCTTTCTCTCTGAAATCAATAAAAATATATTTTTAAAAAAAGAAACAATAGCCCTGACCGGTTTGGCTCAGTGGATAGAGCATTGGCCTGCAGACTGAAGGGTCCCAGGTTCGATTCCAGACAAGGGCATGTACCTGGGTTGCGGGCACATCCCCAGTAGGAGATGTGCAGGAGGCAGCTGATAGATGTTTCTCTCTCATCGATATTTCTAACTCTCTATCCCTCTCCCTTCCTCTCTGTAAAAAAATCAAAAAAAAAATATATATATTTTTTAAAAAGAAACAATATTTTGGAAACGCCTGTAAGCACTTTTGCCACCATATTTTTCACAGTTGGTGATTTTGCTTTCATTTGCTAAGCCAAGGGCAAGGCAGAATCATCTTGCTCCTGTGGCTGGTGCATCAGCAGGAAGGGAGACAAGCCTTTGCTCACATCTAGAGAGCCAGTTAAGTGCTTCAGAAACAGAGGACCCAGCGGGTGTGAGCTGAACGCAGGCACCTGAATGAAGGTCGCTGCCGTGGGTAAAAAACAGTCACACACTTGGTCTTTGGGCCCTTTGTTTTCCTGGCCTATTATAGATGGGTGTTTTGGGGTATTTTTGTTTTGTTTTGTTTTGTTTTTCCATAACTGAATAATTTGAAGACTTTTCCAGAAGTAAACAATGTTTTCCAACTAAAGCAGTTCTTTTTAGAAACTCACTGGGAACAAACTGAGTTCTGTTCACTTTCTTTTATTAGGCAAACAATTTGCATATTATTCTGAAAATGAAGTCTGCAAACAAGATTACTTTATTAAGTCACCACCTCCTCAGCTTTTCTCCTCAGCCGTAAGTACTCGCTAGGATTTTGACAGGCCTCCCACCAACCTCCCGAGCATTTTTTCAATCCTTCCTCTTCCTCTGAGATTTAACTGAGATGCAAAATGTTTTCATTTTTCAGCCCTCTTGGAAAAAGAGGTTTTTTGTTCTGACCAGGAGTGGGGAGAAGGGCTTTAGTCTTTCCTATTACAAAGACCATCATCCCCGAGGTTCCATTAAAATCGATGGGTATGTATCCAATTGAGCAAAAGTTTTTAACTTTTGTTGCATGCAAATTGAAATTGAAGTCATTGTTGAAAGAAGCAAGGCCCGCGCCAAAGGATTAGTAGTCAGGGCACATGCCTGGGTTGTGGGCTCGATACCCCTGCAAGAGGCAGTCCATCAGTGTTCAGTCTCACATCAATGTGTCTCTCTCTCCCCTCCTCTCTCTAAAAAAAGAATCAATTTTTAAAAAGGAGCATAATATTTGTTGCCAAAAAGAAGCTAACTGGGGAACATATGAGTAGAAGATAGCTAAATAATTATTCCATATTGTACATTCTAGTTGGTAAATTATTCATTAGTGTTTAGTTACAAAAGGCATTGATGCACTTAATTTATGGATGAGAGAGAGCAGATGAAATTACCATTTCATAAAGCCCAGATAGGTTTTTAAAAATACTGAGATTGAATCTTTTGTCTTTAAGGAACTATGTACCCCAAAATTAGAAACCATGATAATTGTGGGATCAAGGATCCAAGTAAAATAGGAATTTTTGGATTATGTTTTATGCTGAACAAAGTATTTGATGACCCAGATCTAAACTTATTTTCTAAAATGATTAGGTAATTTTCAAAACATTGAACAAGCAAACCTCAAGTTTTACTCCACTTGAAGCGTAACATGAAACATTAGCCAGTGTTCTTTCTAATTTTGTGTGTGTATGTGTTTGATGCTTTATGTCTACATCGAACAGAAATTCCAGTGTAGACGTTGGCATAAGTAGCCATGAAAAAATGCGATCTGTACAGAAGATGTTTAAGTGCCACCCCGATGAGGTGATGTCCATCAGGACCACCGACAGAGAGTACTTCCTCATCGGCAGCGACAGGTGAGTCGTCAGGTAACAGTGTTGCCCGGGTGCCAAACACCAAGCAAGGTGAGTCATCAGATAACAGTGTCGCCCAGGTGCCAAACACCAAGCAAGCAAACAAAACCATTTTAAAGCAGTGAACAATGGACATGCTTAGAACAGAACCCCTCCCACACCCTTCCACACCATCTTGGCAGTCTTCAGTATTGCACTATTGGTTAAAATCCCTTGAAAAGTCACGGTGTTCATTTCCTAGGGCTGCCATAACCAGGCACACACATGGGGATGGGGTGGGGGGGGAGTGGGGGAGGGGAGGAGATGCTCAGAACAACGGAAGAGTCTATTTTCACTATTCTGGAGGCTGAGTCGTAAATCACAGTGCCTCGGGCCATGCTCACTCTGAAGTCCCCAGGGAAGACCTGTTCCAGGCCTCCTGGTACTTCCATGGCTCATGGCATCCTCCCTGTGTGCACGTCTCGGTGTTCAGTTTCCCCTTTTTATTATGGCACCAGGCATACTGCCTTACTTCAGTATGACCTCATCTTAACTAATTACATCTGCAACAGCCCTACCCGATTTCCAAATAAATAAGGTCATATTCTGAGGTCCCGGGGATTGGAACTTCGATATATGAATTTGGGGGGCACACATAATTCAACCCATAACAGTCACCATCACCCCAGATGCGTCCCCTGTAAAAGAAGCCACTACACAGACATCTGTACGAGCTACATGTGTTAGGGTGGGGGGCTGTGCTCGTCCCTGAAGGAGTCCTCAGTTTTAAGAAGGTGCCGTGTGTGTTCTTCGTGGATGATTATCTGCTTGATAGGGAGGCCAAGGTTGGAGGAGGAAGCCATGCAGAGGGGGCAGCGAATGCTAAAGCCAAAGTGGGAAGAGCCTTGATCTGTTTCAGATCCACCCAGAGGCAAAAAGCTTTCTTCTACATTGTCATAAGCATCAACAGAAAAGAAAATGGGATTTATAGGAACTTTTCAAGCACATTCTTCACAAACACACACATTGTATCAAGGGAGGCACACCTGGCTGGCTACACAAAAAATGGTGCCGACAGGTACCGGGCTCGCTTAGAACACAAAAGGAATCAGTGTCAAAGCAACAGCTCCGAACCCTGTGATTACTACTGTCATTTTCCCCTTTCCCTCCCATTTCTCTGAGCTTTCCTCGCAGAGGCGGCACGAGGGTTAATTCTAGTGTGTGAGTGTGGAGGAGGTAAGGAGCCAGGGGGTCATTCAAGCTACTTAGAAAAAAATCCTTATTTCCCCAGTACCTGCTCCCACTGCCTGTTCCAACCTTCACAAAAGAATCCTCCTTCAGTTCAAAAGGAGCGAAGGCGCGATTGTTGCCACATGCCAGCTGCAAATTTATTCCTATCAACAGGGAGAAGATTAAAGACTGGGTCTCGTTCATGTCATCATTCTGCCGGGATATGAAAGCAGCACGCCCGAATGCAGAGGTGAGTCTCCATCACTCACAAAATGACAGGGCACCTGAGCACAGCCCCCCTTTCACCAGGAAACAATGGGAGCTTTTCTCCCCCTCCTCCTTGGCAACTGGCATTAATACAAGGAATAAATAAGTGAGAAAATGTACATCCTTGTTATTTTTATGATTAACAACCGGGGGGAAATTCTTTTGTGTTTTGCACTAAAATAGAGGCACTTCAGATTTCCATTACTGAGGTAGGAGGAGTGAAAATTAACTGTGACATTTTTTAATAGTAGCCGAAACAACAGTATTTTCCCTCATTGTTATTCCAGGTACATAACAGCTACCTTCGGAATGACTAAGTCTAGGGTGGTTTCTATACAATGCTTTTCCTTTCCCTTGCATTTTCAATATGATGTCTCTCTAATGTAAGGGCTAGTGACTTGAAGATTTTTGTTGACTTCCTAAGAATCTTTCGTAATTTGCACAAGTCCTTTTGGAGGGCAGACCTTTATTCATGAAATATTGGCCTCCAGGTATTGTTTTAACATGTTTTCTAGGTTGTTTTTTGCTTCCAACAAAAGCTGAAGCCAAGGCAGAAGGGAAAACATGGTGTTTCTACAAATTGACTCAAATTATTAGAACGAAGAGGTGGGGAGGGGGTGCAGAGAGCCATAGGGTTGAAAAGATAGGTTGAGGGAAGTTTGGGGAGTGTCTGGCGGCCGTGCTGAGAGTCCTTGAGGATTTGGAAACAGGAGGAAGACAAGATCACCCCATGTCTTAGTGAGAGAACGCTGGCCAGTGGAATAAATGTTAGTGGTGAAAGACCAGAGGCAGGGAGCCCAGGGACGAAGCTATTGCCTCATTCCAGACAAGAGGTCCATCGTGCCCTGATTCCAGTATCCTTTTTCATAAGCAGGAGACACTCTCATTGGCTGCAAAAAGGCCCTCTTCAGACCCCAGCCCTCTCCTCGGGTATTCCAGCACATCGGAGGCCGTCGGCTCCACCACATCAAGAAATACTCTTCCAGACATGGTAACCGGACTTGCCTCCCCTCTCTCAGGATGCCCTGCCTGGGAGTCCTCTGATGCTTCAAGGGTCTCTCCAATGGATTTGACCCCTTCCTAACCCACCATAAGAACGATTCTTATCCCCAGTATTTAACCTATATGTAGTCTGTTGGCTATACTATAGATGAGCCTTACTGCTTGCCCGCCTACCTCTAAATGGATTCATTCATTTTGGATGCTCCTCAATATACATCTGGGTATACTGGAAGAATACCACCCCCCACCTCCCACTTTCACCTCCCCTAGCTAAACCAAAGGCTGGTTAGTAACCTCTTCCTTCCTTTCACACATAGGGCACAGATTATCTCTGCAAAAAATTGCCAAAACACCACTTGATTTCCTGCCATATCATCTGTGCTCCTCAAGGCAAAATCAGAATTTTTATTTACTTCATTTGCCTAAATCAGCCTTGCTTGTGTGTGTGTGTGTGTGTGTGTGTGTGTGTGTGTGTGTGATTTCATCTTAATTTCTAAGAAATTTAGTTGAAGAAAAAATACATCTGTCCCCTGGAAGTGATTTGTAATTGTCCTCTCAGCTCTCTCGCATTTGTGATCTTCCCAGCTTTAGATATTATTAAAAAAATGGGTTAAGTGTTTTCTTCTTCTGCCACAAATACTATTTTGTCCCTTAGAGATGTAACCATGGACTTCCCCTTCTCCCTGGGTACCAGACACGTCTTACTATGGCATAGCCTTCTGTTTTTATCTAGTTGGAAGCTCTCCAACTATTTTAAAAGCTTTTTGTGGCTTATCAAGCTCACCAAACCAAAACCTCACTTGGTGTTTGTAGGGAAGGTGACAGGAAACAGGGTTGGGGAGAATAACCGTTTTCAGTAAATGCCTCTTGCCTTCCACTCATGCTACCCCTTCTCCCCAAAGATAATGTTATTGGCCATCTCGCCTTTTCACACTATGTATTCAATCCAGTGGTTTTTATCAGTTCCAGCTAAGAATACCATCTGCATTGCTGGGATTTATTGTTGTTTTTGCTATTGTTGTTGTTGAAATTAAATTAGATCCCTTCTTCATCCCCAGATCAGCATGATCTGGCTCCATGAGCTTGGAGCTGGATAAATGGACACAACTTCAATGCATCTATGTTTTTTAAATCACTTCCCTTCAAGGACTGCCTGGAGAACATCCCAGGTCTTTTTAAAAACCCCTGCTCTAAGGCATTGTTCTTGGAAGAATTGAATTGTACCAGCTATTTCCCTGCCATGCAAAGCAGCTACTTGTATCTTGTATGTATTGGGGAGGGAAGGCAGTGATTGGTTGAACCTAGATCACCCTGAAGCCTGTAAATCATACTGTCACATGAACCAGCACCACCACATTGCATTGCTATGAAAACAATAGGAGTATGTGAACAGAACACAAGAGAGAAATATTGAGCAGGAAGAGGAAATTTGCAATGTTTTAACTCTGAACTAATAATTACCTTCTCAGATACCTTGAATGAAAACTAGAAAAAAGATGGGGGTGGGGGACTTTGGCAGAGCTTAGTGACTTAGGATGCCACCCACTGAGAGAATTACTTGTTTTGAGTTACAGATCCCAATGGTAGAGAAAAGCCTGAAAGATGAGCTCGTATGTTCACGTTGTCAGGGGTGACCCAGACTCAAGAGGCATCTCCAGGTTGTGTAGGATTCTGGATGTAACCTTGGAAGACCCTCTGATCTTCTCAATCCAATTCATTTTTATGGTTTTCCCAGGAAGCATGTGGTTTAATTCTGTTCTCTGGCAAAGAAAAAGCAAAGCATTCATTCTGTCTTCATCTCTTTTTTTCAGCATTTAATGGAAAAAAGTCCTCCAGGACTCAGACAAGCTCATCTACTACATGATTTCTTGACAGAGACTACTCAGGATACGGAAGAAGAGAGTCACTATATTAGTCCTCGAAGTATTCTTTTAGAGGTAACCCTTTCCATTTATTAATTGTTTATCCCTTCTACAAATATTTGCCCGAGCCCCTGCACTGTTCCTGAGGCACTAGGCTGGTTAAGTAAAAACACTGAATCAGTTAATCAGACACGGGTGATGTGCTCAATGTTCCTATTCAACCAGTTGAATAGGAACCAACCATGATACAAGATGAAAGAGCTCCATGCTGAAGAAAGATGTTTATAAAATGCCCAGAGTGCACAAGGGGTGGGAGGCAAGGAGACTGACTTCCAGACAGAAGACGAGGGAACATTTCAGGGAGATGGGGAGACTTTCTTCATTCTGGGAAGAAACAATACTATGAACACAGGTCCTTGGGTGATAAATGGTTTGGTGTGTATCAACCAGTCTATTGATCTACTAGAAGCCCCTACTGAGTGCCTTCTGTGTGTTAGTCACAGTGCTCTACTAGCATGGAACTTATATCACTCTGCCCTCAGAGCTCACAGCCCTACTAGTTATCACATGACAATGCTACCCAAGAGGCATGGTCAATGAGCTCTGGAACCAATAGAAAAAGCAGAGTTTTTCTCTCCCCCGGAGTCAGGGAAGGCTTCAGAGACAATAAGCCACTTGATAGGTACACAGTAAATAGTTCAGTTGGCTGTAACTTAGAGTGAGTGAATGGCACAGTAGGGAATATGACAGAAAAAAATGAGCCAGACCAGGATGGGGCGTTGACTTCATTCTGCAGTCAGCACAGAGGCTGTGGTGGCCTCTGAGATGGGCAGGGGCAGAACCTAAATTATCTTCTAGTACTATTGACCCAGAGGTATAGTTGAGGTAGATGATGGGCAGGCACTTGGGTTGCTTCGCTATCTTGGCTATTGTAAATAATGCTATAATGAACACAGGGGTGTATTTATTCTTTTGAATTAGTGTTTTGGGTTTCTTTGGATATATACCAAGAAGTGGAAGCTAAAAGTCCATTTAAAAAAAATTAAGTGCAAAACTGTGCAGTAGAAGTTCAAAGGGAAAGATTGGCAGTGGCTGAGGTGGTCAGGCGGGGCCATGGGACCTCAGCCAGGTCTGAACACACTTGATTAGGCAGCAGAGAAAATGGGTATTCCTGGTAAAGGAAACAGCATGAAAACGGGCACTAGAAGGGCATTGGTAGATATGTAGTGGGAAGACTGGCTTGACTGGCATGAACTCTTCCAATTATGGGTTGATGCTTCATTTTTTAGGTAGGCAATAGAAAGCCCGTAGGGTTTTGAGCAACCACTACCCCAAATGACTGCCTTAGTTCTGAGGGGTTTGTTGAGAAGCTCTCAAGGGTCTGTAAAATCCTTTATGGACTTTTGAAGCAACTTGGGTCACCTGTGATTATAGTAGCCTGAGGCCAGCTCTGTATCAGAGTCTTTGACCCAGCCAGGTGACATGATTTCACAGTGTCACTGGTTGGGGGAAAGAATTCATGTCATAAAGTGCCTGCCAATGAAACAGAAAAATCAATAACAATTCAGTCCAATAAAACACTTGCGACAGGGGCATGGGGGACCCAGGAGAAGAAAATGGACTCTGAGTCTGCCAGAGCTTTACTGGATCAGTCCCTCAGAACGAGCACCGCTGTGCACCCAATGGTGGATGCATATCCAAGTTTAGGGCCTAGAGCAGCCGTGGGCAAACTACGGCCCGCGGGCCAGATCCGGCCCGTTTGAAATGAATAAAACTAAAAAAAAAAAAAAGACTGTACCCTTTTATGTAATGATGTTTACTTTGAATTTATATTAGTTCACACAAACACTCCATCCATGCTTTTGTTCCAGCCCTCCGGTCCAGTTTAAGAACCCATTGTGGCCCTCGAGTCAAAAAGTTTGCCCACCCCTGGCCTAGAGCCATCATGGACACTTGACTTATTGGTAGACTTGCATCCTTACATTTATTCCTCTTGTCTATAGTTGGATAATATTATTGCTGCCAATGAATCTGATGAACCCACTGAACTTGATAGTCCAGACCAGGTCTCTGAGAGACTTGAGCATCATTACATGTCAATGAAATCCTGGTAAGTAAAACTACCATATTTTAAAAATTGGCTTGGGCTAATGTATGGTTACAGAAAATCACCATTGAAATGTTAATACAAAAGCATTACCAGAGACCAAATTCAACACGTTCCGTGAACCTCAAAACAAGATAAAGTGAGAATTGGCTTCTCTCCCCAGAGAAAACCATTAATGACATCCTTGGGACTTTTTTTCTGTTTCCTGAGGAAGTGATTTTCTAGTTTGCATTTGCATCTCTCACACTCTCACTTCTGTCTCCCAACCTTCTCAAGGTGGAGGGTTATTTTAACTCCATATCCACTTTTAGATGGAGAGTTGGTTGGATTTGATTCTGTGGCTGCGATGTTGATGGTTGGACGTACTTCAACATCTTGTTAACGTTCACATTGCTGTTAGGTGCATAAATGTGAAAGTTGTCAATAGATATGCTGAAAAAGGGTTTGTGTTCGCTTCTTATACTCTAGTTTGTTCAAAGAGACAACCGATGAGTCTGCTCGTAGCGAAGAGGAATCCCAGGCCCTTCCAGAGACCCAGAACAGGGAGCTTCGCCTGCAAGAACAAGGTTCCAGGAGTGACTCTTGCCTTCCACCTGCCACAACAGAGGCCCAGACCATGAATGGCAAAAAGGGGTCGACCTCACTAACTGTTGTGCAATTGTCCATATTAATCAAGTAAAGTTCTAATTTCTCAAACTTTGTGGGCCCTTAGAGCAAGGCAGCCTTCCTTTTTTACTCAGAATTCAACTTTTAAAGAAATTCCTAAAAAATCTCAAAGTCAGCCAAGAATCTGACCTGCTTCCCCTTGTCACTGATGTGGTGGCCAAGCACAGTGTGCAAAAGGGCTAGAAGCTGAGCTCCCTGGGTGGTGGGTGGCATTTTAAAATATTTTGTAAAGATTCTTCATTGGCTAGCCTCTCAGGCCCTGGATCACACTGATCTGGGGGGCATATCACCCAGCTTTTACTGTTAAAATTTTGGTCATGCAAATCTTAAGAGGCCTGGTTCTATACTACTAGTAGGAGGAGAAGGAAAGGGACATTTAGATGTAGTAATGCCAAGGGCATTTGATGAGATTATTCTCAATTTTAAATCTTTCAGTGTCTTCTTCATTCCCAGTGGAGAAGTGTGCAAAGTGACCTGATATGGACAATTATATAATCAATTTAGTCCATTTTTTCTCCCTTCCCATGGTCTCCCATCCACCACCACATCCCAAGAGGGGTGGGGAGGGCATCTGTGGGTACTTTTCAGTAACTTAAATTCATATTCTTCTCTAAATATGTTGGATGATCTTTAGCTGGAAAAGGCCATCTCCTATGTAGGAGGCCAGAGTGTACCCAGAAAGTACCGTTCAAAGCCAAAGACAGTTGCCTGATTTGACTTTTACAAATGTTTTCTCTCATAGTAACATTCCTGAAGAAAGCCACTTGGAGAAACTGAATGTGTTCCTTTCTCCTCTCGACGTCACCAATTATTTGGGTCTCACAGAAGCTTCAGGACTGATATGGTGGGTCGGAGATTGGAGGGTTATTGATTATAAACTCGGTTGGGAGATTTGAAGGCAACACTCATACTTTGAAACACTGTAGGTGGCAAAACTGCCTGGAGAGCTCGGACTGTTCTTTTGCTGTTGTAGCAGGTCTTTGATTGATGCCAAAATAAGGGAATCGTTGTGTGGGAGGGTCAGCGGGAGATGGGTGGGTTTAGGAGGACCTAAAAATCCAGGAAGGAGCAAATTTCTGACGTTTTTCAAGGTGAGGAAAAGTGGAGTGGAATACATACATCTAAGGATATTATCCCGATGCATGAGCAATGAGTATTTGTGAATGAACGAAGTTAGTTTAGCCGACAAGAATCTAAGGTCTAAAAGGAAGACATATCAGACTTCCAGACACCAGCTGAAAACCTGCTGGTCGGGGACAGACACAAAAGACCCTGTGACAGAGAGTTTTCTTGAAGTAATTACAGTTCATTTGATTCTAATTCTCTTAAAGACTTTGTAATTCATTCTGATGGAAGATTACATTTCTACAAGGGAAGAAAGTCCTTCAGTGTAAATAAAACATTTCACACCAATTGCCTTACAGGTTCTATAAGGAGGCAGGAACCACAGCCTTGCCTTTTCCCACATCGCCCACAATCTGAGGCTCAATAAATACCTGATTACAACTGTGGCCCTCTCTGTGCCTGGGATTTCTCATGCATTAACCCATTAACAGTATTTGTTCATTAGATGTTCGTAGTGTAATCATTATGTGCTTGCTTTCAGTGAATACGTACTTACTAAGCACCTTTTGTTTTCTTGGAGTTATGGGGATATACACAATTTTTTAAAAGGTGTTAGTGCCATACTTCTGGTGACAAAGACAGCCGCATAAACAATATAAAACGCATTTATTTAAATATACAATAAGTGAGTGCTCACACAGTGCAATAGAAGCCCAGGGGTAGGAGAGGAGCGATTAATTAGAGTAAGGGAAGTGGAATATAAGAGGGCATTGTAGAGGCTTTGGGGGAAGGGTAAGGCTCCCACAGTGGGGAAAGAGGAAAGAATATTTCAGACAGAAAAAGGATTCAATTACTTTGGATGTGGTATAACATAGCTAACGAAACTAGTGGTAGTAATGATGGGATAGATTAGAGTGAGGGACCCCATCTGTGTCCCCATCCGTGTCCTGCCAGTGAGTGTGGTCTCATGCTTGTGTTCGACGCTGTATTCCCCTTGCAGTGTGGCTGCGTGGAAGGGACCCCCACGCCTGGGATGCTTATTTTTTCACGGAGACCACCTTTTGGCCGTGAATGACCTAAAGCCCCACAGTCTGGAAGAGGCCTCCTTGTTTCTCAGCCGGTCCATCCAGAAGGAGGTGAGTCCTGCTGACCAGCCCTGCCCAGGGCAAGTCAGTGCCAGAAGGAACAAGATCAAGGTCTTAGATTGAGTCTGAACTGTATCTGAACACAAATGAGACTCTTCAATCCTCAGCCACCATGTGTAAGTAAGAGAATAAGGAGTGTAAATAACACTTCCTATAATACGTGTAAATAACAGAAAGTTATAATAGGGCCCTTTCATGTGAGGTAATTTGGGAGAGAGCACTGGACTAGGAGACTGAATTGCTGGTCAGGACCTCAGACACATGATGTGGCATAAAGAACTTGCATTGGAACCAAACCGGCTCAAGGTTTGCACCCTGTGCCCTTTAATCATTTTTTTGGGGCCTCACTTTTCTCTAATGTAGTGATAATATTAGTTATTGGTGAATGAAATGAGAAAATATATCTAACGTGCTTACAACAGTGAGTGGTACCTATGAAGTGCGCAGCCATGGTTCTGCCTGTTAGTACCGTTTCCATGTTGTTCATGCCTTCCCTTGTCCGTTTTTATGTCTGACGAGCCACATGACCTTGGGAAACACTTCCTTCTCTGGGCATCAGTTTCTCCTCTCCAACGTGGGAGAGCTGTTTTCAACTGTGCTTCTTGGCCCCTGAAAACGACAGGAGAGGAGGGGTAGGGGACGGTATGGAGCTTCAGCCAGAGCAATCTACATTTACCAGTTATCTTTTTTATACGTTGGACTTTCCTGTTAGCTCTCCTTGAAGAAACCATTACTTATTTATTATTTATTTATTTTTTTTGCAAACCACTGTACAGGATGATCTCTCGAATTTCCTCCAGCTCTGAGAGTTTATGGTTCTGTGGGTCATGTCACATGTAACCTTGTTGGTTAGACAGATTGTATCACTTCTATTATCTAAATGGGAAACCAGTAAGATTGTGTGAGTTGTCTAAGACACATAACTAGTTAGTGGAGAGCAAGGACTCATTTGTTCATTCATTCGTTCATCCATTCACTCACTGGCTATTTATTGAACATGTACTGTATGCTGGCTGTTGGTCCTCGAGCTTCAAAAGAGGCCTCAGCCTGACCTTAGGGAGCTCACAGATTAGTGATAAATCAGGCATTTTATGTGCTAGCTATGATCCAGTGTGTGCCTTGAGATGACCAGAGAGCCATGCAGTGTAAAGGGAGAATGGAGTCAATCTATCTGCGGGAGGCCAGAAAGGTGTCTCAGAGAAGGAGGTGTTGGGCTTGGGTTTCGAAGACTTGGGTAGGCGTTTGTGTGGTGGAAAAAAAAAAGGTAGCTTTCAGGGGCCCAGTCCAACAATCGGGTACCAATATTTCCTCTGCCAGACACCCACGCTGGGGCTTAGGGTTCAATGGAATCTTCTGAACCTTTTGAAAAGTTACCAAACAATGCTCTGACCCATCAGCTTCAAAGCCAAGAGAAGGAGTTTGGCCTGGGGGCAGGTCCAAGGAAAGAATGTTTGCCTGGGTGCCACTGACTGCAGTTATCAAGGCTGCCTTTCTGGATTGTGGAGTCCTCTGCCTGGGAGGGGACAGCAGCATTCCTCCTGTGCTCCATCTGCCTGACCCCTTTTTCTGGGGGGACAACCAGATGCTTCTGAGAAATCTGGGGTGCTCACCAGCATGATTATCCGGATGACCAAAAAACAAACAAACAAACAAAAAAAAAACAAACCCTTCCTTCCCCACCCTTACCATTCCTGGCCAAGTTCTCTATGTGAAAATGGCTATCCAGTCCTTTTTAAAAATTCAAAGTTCTGGCCGCTGGAAGGAAAAAGAAAGTTGGAAGAGGGGAGATGTGGAGGCAAAGGCAGGGCAGCCAAGGGCCACTATTGTTTTAAG
Source organism: Myotis myotis (assembly GCF_014108235.1). Taxonomy (NCBI): domain Eukaryota; kingdom Metazoa; phylum Chordata; class Mammalia; order Chiroptera; family Vespertilionidae; genus Myotis; species Myotis myotis. The sequence goes on along the minus strand of NW_023416319.1, from coordinate 8,832,720 downwards.
CACCTGAACGAAGCAGATCGCCCCTCCTTCCTTGAGCGGACTCATGTGGGAGGATGGGGTGGAGCTGGATAAAGCCAGTGAGAGGAGAAAATGTGAGATTTTCAATGGAAGGGGAGGAGATGCTAGTTTTGCAGGAGACACATCAAACTTCAATTTTCTCCCCGTTCTGTCAGGGGCTTGTTCTGGCTGGTGGTGTCATTTCTGGTCTTTAGCATCCAGAGGCTTTTTAACTCTTGGTACAAATGGGCCCATCGGGCACCATTGATGCCATTTAGGATCTGCCTTAAAGGCTCCAGACCTTGGATGCCAGACAATAAAACTCCACCTTCCACCTGGACATACAAGTCCTCCTGCCCTCCTCTGACTGTAGTTCGTCACAGGACTTTTTCCTCAAAACCTGCTTCGAAGGGTGCGAATCAGGACATGCTAAGAACAAACAGTCCTGAGGACAATCTTCAGTCATTTAATTATTTTCTGTCTTTTGTTTTAGAAAGTGAAACTCACTATAGGCCGGATCCCAAATTCCGAGAAATTCCACGCTATAGACTGTACATGCTCCTTCAAATACCAAGACGTCGTACCTTCTGAATTGGAAAAGTCTGAACTAGATAGGGCACTGAAGAGGAGCCCAGCCATTAGAAAGGGCCATCAGAAGAGAACTGGGGAGTAACATGTGGGACCCACCCAAGGGGTGGGGATAGGACCCGGACTCCGTACTGGACTCTGCCACTTATCGCTGTGTGAGGAAAGGCAAGTCAGCACACCTCTCTGAATTCCCACAGCTGCCTCTGCACAATGGGACTGACTACACCCTCGCTGGCAACTGCGTCAGGGGCGTGAAGTGGGCCAAGTGGGATAAAGACTACGGGACATAGTGAAAATAGGAGGCCTTCTCTCAGACTTCGTTCCAAACAGCACAGACAGAGATTGGGTAATTCCCTCACTGAGAATGTGCTGTGCGCTCTGAGGTCACAGTCCACATAATCCCTTCTTTGTTAGGGAACGTGCTGTTGGAAATACTCATTCCGGGAAGGCAAGATTCCTGAGAGAGATGTGATATCATTCAGCCTTCCCAACACTTCCTGCTACACATCATGCCTGTGGTCCAGAACGCTGGGACAAACTGCAACACACACGAAAGAAAGAGAGAGAGAGAGAGAGAGAGAGAGAGAGAGAGAGAGAGAGAGAGAGAGAGAGAGAAAGAAAGAAGAAAAATAAACAGAATGCTGAGATAGAGTGGCCTCTAGAATTCAATAATTATCTTTTTTAAAGACCCAGTAACTATGTTAGAAGTTAAAGCAGTTTTAGGTCATATCCAGCAAAGACCTACTTGCTCTCTAAATAAGAGAACCACTTAGCACTTCTAAGTTTGGAAGGTCTTAACTAATGGATGCATTAACTAATTGATCCCGGACGGGCAAAAGAACCCAATCTTTTTTCATACGTAGGAAAACAAAGGCAGAGAGCCAAAGGACTAACCCAGCCTGGGGATGGTAGAGCAACAGGGGGCTTCAGAAAAGACAGGGTGGGCAAAAAGTAGGTTTACAGTGGTTTGTATAGAAAACAGTACAATAATTAATAAATAATAAGACAAGCATAAACTCAGTTGGGAGTTTGGCATACTCCTACTATAAACCTACGTTGCCCACCCTATATGTTTTACCAGCTGTGATTTTGCATGGGAAGAAATCAAGGCCTCGAACATTTAATGATCTACTGCCTTTGTGGCTCCCCGTTTCACACCTGCTAGTGGCAGAACCAAGAATCTAAAACCAGCTCTGAGAAGCAGGTGTCCTGATCCCCACTTTGTATTTAGATTTAGGTTGGAAAAGACCTTCAGCACATAGAAGAGACATTCAAATACAGTTCATTTTCTGTTAATGAAATCTTTACCTAATGACCAAGGATTTGGCAGGATCTCAGAGCCATTCATTCTCAGTATCAACTCGGGCTAGATGGTTCTGGAAAACGAAAGGTTTAAGTGAACTTTGCACTCACAGGTCGAACTCTGGAGCTGGCCTGCCTAAGTTGGCAGCCACTAGCCACATGTGGCCTTTTACATTTAAAATTAGGTAAAAGTTAAAATTTAGTTTCTCGGTTGCACTAGCCACCTTTGGAATGTGCAGTAGCCCTATGTGGCAGGTGGCTACAGCATTACCCAACAAAGAATACGTCCATCCTCATGGAAAGTTCCAGAAAACAAGGCTGCTCCTCAGTGTTCAACTTCCAAGAGGGGAACAGGTCACATTTGCCTCATTCAAAAGCATTATTCTATTTTGATAATGTTTCCAAATAAAATATTCACATCAATGATTTTGGTAGCATTTTTTTTTGACATGGTCAAATCTGATTAACTTAAAACCAAGCTGTGGGCCTTTTAAATATAAGCCTTGCCCTAGCCGGTTTAGCTCAGCGGATAGAGCGTTGGCCTGCGGACTGAAGGGTCCCAGGTTCGATTATGGTCAAGGGCACATGTCCAGGTGGCAGGCTCGATCCCAGTGTGGGGTGTGCAGGAAGCAGCCTAACAATGATTCTCTCATCATTGATGTTGCTATCTCTCTTTCCTTCTCCCTTCCTCTCTGAAATCAATAAAAATATTTAAATAATAATAATAATAAATACAAGCCGTTTTCCCAACAATTAATGGATTTCTCGGGAGAGTCAGTATTGACTTATGAGCTGTTATGAGGATGCAGAAGAAATATAAGGTCTAAAACTCTTTAACAAGAGCCTATGACATATGGGGAAGAAAAAAATGAGCATGCCAAGGTCTCGTTTATCTGCTGTCATCTGAGAAGGCACCATTCTGTACGCTTGATTTTTAAACTATGTTCATTGTAATCCTTCTGAAATGTGTCAACATGTTCTTGCCTTCCTTCTCAGGGTCAAGGCGATGGGCATGATTTCACCACACTCTTAAGTATTCCGTATGGAGGACTGTTTCCCCTTCCACCAATGATCTCATACTGCTTCTGTTTATGCTGCAGGCCGGGAAAGCAGATGATACGGCTTGTTCTAGCCACACGTACACTATGAGTGTGGGTATAAGAGGATTCTTGAGTAAAGCTCATTCATTTCTGGTACAGGGTTTCTGTGACATTGATTTGGGTGCACAGTTATCTTGATGGTGGTGGTGGTGGTACAGTCGTTTATTTGTATGCCTCTTGGTTCTCAAGAGTGTTCTGGATAGGTGAGACGACTAGAAAAATGATTGGGAGCCAAGTAACGCTACTATATAAAAAAAACTAGAAAATTAACTACCATAGTGTGTAATGATAGAGGACTTTAGAGAGGAGAGAGATCGTGGTGCTCATCATGACAAAGTCAGGGAGCACACACCACTGAATCCTACTACAGCCTTGCACAACCAGGGCTATCACTACACCCATTCTTTTGGATGGGGAAGCTCGAGCCCAGAGAAGTTCAATACCTTGCTCAAGGCTACAGCTAGTGCATGACAGAGCCAGAATTTCAACCAGACGGTTGCCTTTGGAGGCCACATTGAACACTTCCTGGAAGAGACGGTGATTTGAGCTCTAGAGAACAGTCCACAGGGGGCAGTGATGCAGACAGGAGCCAACAGGGAGCCTACTTCCTAGGGAGAACAAGGAATGTGGGCAATGACTCAGCTTGTTCACATCTCTGATTTCAGTAATACCCATTCATTTTCTGGGCCTCTTGCCCAGGAGAACCAACGAAGCCCACACCTTATGTTCCAGGAACCAAGGGAATTCTGTGCAGGCTCTTGTTATGGCTCATTAGCATGTTTTACACCCCTCCTTTTGCATGGCCATCTGGCTTCATAAAACACTCAAGTTAACGAGCAATTAGTACACAGTTCCAATGACAAAGGCTGGTCCTCTGGATAGGAGATGAGTAATCAAGAATCCCTGACTACAAACCTTATCATCAAGTGGGGGTGATGCAGAGCTGCCTCAAACTGATTGTCAAACTGCAGACGGAAGGCCAGGGAGGGTTGGGAGGCAGGAAGGAGGTGGGTAAGAGATCAACCGAAGGACCTGTATGCATGCATATAAGCATAACCAATGGACATAAGACACTGGGGGGTAGGGGAGGCCAGGGGATTGTCAAGGGCAGGGGGAAAAAAGGACACATATGTAATACCCTTTGTAAGACTTTAAGCAATAAAACAATAAAAAAAAAAGTGGGGGTGATGCAAACATATACACAGATCACTACAAGGCAAGTCCAATGATCCTAAATCCTTTGTGAAAGAGAAAATTCAGTGTTAAATGAGTAAAAGACTTAAAGACTAATCCTATCTAGTTGGTTTGGGAAAAGCTTCAAAGAGTGATTGATTTTTTTTTTAATTTTTGGGAGTGGAATTTTACATCTGGAAGAATGAATAGAATTTACTTGATCTTCTAGATCAGGCCAAAACCCCACTGCACAGCCATCACAATGTATGTAATTGACAGGACCAAAGAAGTTCTCAGAAGTCCTGTAGAACTCAATTTTTATGCAATTCCAGACCTTTGGATTGTCACCACCATCACTTTTTGAGCACCTCCAGGTGCAGGGCACTGTGACAAGTGCTGGTGATATTAAGAGGGAAAAAAATTCCCTCAGGAAGGTGATAATCTAATAAAGGATATGGACATAAAAATTGCTTAGGGGTACATTTTCCCCTCATCAAATTAAAAGATATAGATCTACAAAAACTTGTACATATTAGTGCAGCCTCATTCATATTAGTCAAAAAATGGAAATGTCTATCAATTGATTATGGATAAATAAAATGTGGTATGTCCATATAATGGAATGTTATTTAGCTGCAAAAAGAAGTGAAGTACTGGTACATACTATAACATGGATGAACCATGAACACATTAGGCTAACTAAAAGAATCTAGACACAAAAGGCCACATGTTGTATGATTGCATTTGTATGAAATGTTCAGAACAGACAAATCCATAGAGACAGAAAGTAAAATAACGGTCGCCGAAGGAGACAATGGGGAGTGACTGCTCATAGATACAGGGCTTCTTTTGTGGGTGTTGAAAATGTTTTGAAATTAGATTGTGGATGAAATGGGCCTCATGCTAACCTGACAAGCTCAGGGGAGGCTTTGCAAACTCAGAGACCTAAAATCACCATAAAGGATGGTCTGAAATTAAAACTTTTAAACTAAAAGCAGTTTATGGCAGGTAGTCATGTCCTAGGCTAGCATCTTCCCTGACAAAAGTCAATCTTTACTTTAACTAAGCTTGTCTATTGTCTTTCGCATCTAAAATAACATACCTTCGGAATGTCAGAGTAACTTCCCTTTTTCCAACCCCCTCAGAGCGCAGCCAATGCACCAGATCAGAGACTATAAATGCGTTCTTTGTTACTTTTATCATGTTAATTGTTGACTATTAACCATCCTGTACTCAGTTTGTAAAATGTGTACATGTCTATCATTTTACTTTGAATCCTATCCCAGAAGTTTCCCCCCACCTCTGCTTTCTCCTGCCTCCCTAATCTCTCACCAATGAATTTCATATAACCAACTTTTTTATGTCTTCTCTTCTGAGTGTAATGTATAAAATAAAGTGCAAACTGCCTCTCTCTGGAGCATTATCTCAACCCATTGAGATTTTGCTTCCCAGCAATTGTCAACAGTTTGGCTCAAATAAACTCACAAAAATTCTTCACAGGTTTAAATGTTTCTTACATTGGCAAGATAGTGGTGATGGTTGTACCACTCTGTGGATACACTAAAAACCACTGAATTGTATTTGGTATATAAATTTTATGTCAATATAAAAACGTTTTTAAGAATTCCCTCATAGCCTCTAAACTAGGGTAGGGAAATTGGATATCAAGGTATCACCCCAACCTTGGAAATTGGCTTCATTTATAGTTACTGACATAAGTGAAGAAGCAGTCTTCCTCACCGACTGATTCAGCAGACTTCTCTAAAACGTGACTTCATATGAAGATGGTAAAAGTATCCCCGTGTAAGAAACAATAGATTACCTAATTAACAATAGTCCTGAATTCCTTCCTAGATAATCATTCTTATTACCATCAAATCTTAAAAGTACCTCAAGGACTTTGAGTCCTACTTTTATACTAAGGTGTAAATGACTATACGAAGAATAGAACAAAAGGATGACAAAAGAGGTCTAGAGGGCGCTCAGTGCCTAGCAGAGAAGGATATGCAGAGCTAGGCTACAGAAAAAGAGGAAAGATATCAATAAATCATCAAAGACAAGTAACATATTTCTCAACTTATCAATAGCTAAGTAATATTGGCTAAGGTGGCCAAAAATTATAGTCCTTCCTCTAAAGCCCTCTTCTAATAACGGCTGAGGAAACATAACTATTTTTGTTCAAAGTCATATTTAGGATGAGCAGGGTTTTCTTGTACTCTAAAGAAAGGTAACTAACTTTTTGAACATTTTTTTTTTTGCCTTCTACACTAATCCAATCCTGATTTCTCATAAGCTGTCTTGCAACCGCATTATCTTGCCACACACACACACACATCACACAACTTTTTAACACTGTAGTGAAAAGGTTTTGCAAGGCCTAAACAATGATCAAACTGTGGGGGTCAGTTAAGGAATCGGAATCTCTGGCAAATGAGCTAAGCAGAGGAGGAGGAGGATGGTTTGAACTAAAAAAGCGAGAGATTTATGAAACTGGTCTTCACCAGTCCCAGATGGCTAGCAAGATGCTGCCAGCTCAAATCAGCCTGGATGCTGTAATGCAGCTTTTCTTTAATTAATATCTCACACTTCCAAACTAAGTGGGTGAAATCACAGAGGACTCTGCCAGGATTCCTCTCGGCTTACAAGCGCCAAACTTGAGCTGGGTTATGGATTTATTAGGCAGTGCTGTGAACGTGTTTAATGCAGTGTTTATTTACTGAGCCATATAAATAGATTTGATAGGAGTGTCACCATCAGTTCACAAAAGATGCTTCTCTTCATGTGGTCTGATGTTGGCTGTTAGGCATCTGCACATTATTCATTAGCCTCAAAGCATTTTTCTATCCTTAACCACCCTTCCTACTGCAATCCTTCTCTGCTGAGTGTAGGTGACGATCCAGATCATCAAAACCCCCTCAGAACTGCCTGAGTAACTCTCTGTGATATAGGAATTACAGGAAAGAATAAAGCAAAGCACAGTGCTGTCAACACTTTTAATATAGTATTTGCTTGCTTGTTGAACACTCGACCCATAAGGTCCAGCTCAAAAGTCATCCTTCTCTATCTCTTTGCTTCCCCTTCTCAGGTGGAATCGATTGCTCCAGCCACGTCCACACATCACTTTACATCTATTTTCTCTGAAGTGTGTAAGTCTGTTAAGGTTATTTATCAATAGATTGTGGATGCTTTGCAAGAAAAGCCATATTTTGATCACTTTATATGGTTGGGGTTAAGAGTGCTCAGATTAATAATAAATGCAGGTCAAAGTGAAATATTAGTTAAAATCTCACAGTGCAGGGCCTTCCCCAGAATGCAGCCACAGTGTCCACAGTACAGCAAGTCCCCACTTGGTTTTGGTTATGAAGATGAGTCCTTCAGAGACTCTAGGGATAATAGAGTTCTAACATTTATCATTATCAAAAATCCTCCACTTGGGATCAATACACAAGTGTTTATTCAGTGCTGCTTAGTACAGGCTTGGAGCTTAGAAGCTCAGTCAACCTGTCACTCAACTTCATGGCATAAATGCTGTCCTACCCTTTGGTGAAAAAAAAAATCCAACTCATTTGATTTGACCTTTTCTGGGTATAAAAGGTCATTCTCCCCAATGTCAATAGATTTTGTTTTTTGTTAATTATATCCTGATGTCAACATAAAATCAAGGTGATTTCCAGTATTTACTTTTCTTCCCCTTTTGAAATTTACACTTCCTTTTTAAAAAGTTAATATCTAATAATTTTTTTACTTAATAATTTGTCTATTATTCCTTGTTGAAAGAACAAGGAGAAGTTGGCTGGTCAATGAATAAGCAAATTTATTTCCTTAATTCCATGGGAAAGAAGTACTTTATAGAGATGCATTTCTATCAGAGGAAAATAGTCTTTAAGATCTTTGTTTTGTAGTCTAAATTTCTTTTAATGTCATTATGTTTAACAAAGCATTCTAAGTTTTACTATCATTGTTCTAATTTTTAGACTAATTTCTCATGTGCTTATTGATTTTCCCCCTCTATTTCTTTCTCCTAGTTGTGTGTGTGTGTGTGTGTGTGTGTGTGTGTGTGTGTGTGTATGTTCTATCATATATTTAGTCCTTCTGCTCCAAGCAATTAAAAAATTTAAGGCTAGAACTTTAATATACAAATGACATGATAGAAGTCATTTCCTTGCTGCCTTCCACAAAATGGAACAATTCAATGCTTCACTCTGCCATCAGGGATCTAGAAGTGATCTGGTTTCGAAATTAAAGCACCTTTGATCACTGGCCCTTTAGGTTCAGAAAGAACTACTTTTTAAAATATATATATTTTTATTGATTTCAGAGAGGAAAGGAGAGGGATAGAAACATCAATGATGAGAGAGAATCATTGATTGGCTGCTTCCTCTATGTCCCCTATTGGGTATCAATCCTGCAACCTGGGCATGTGCCCTGACTGGGAATTGAACCATGACTTTCTGGCTCTTAGGCTGATGCTCAAACACTGAGCACACCAGCCAGGCAGAAAGAACTACTCTTTAGGTGACCACCAATGGTTTGAAGCATCCACATCTGTTTTTATTCATCTGCAATGGAAAGACTCAGTCAACCTGTCACCCAACTTCATGGTATAAATACTGTGCCTTCAAGGGTGGGGACCCCAGCATTTGGTGAGAGTTTGTGCCCAGAATGCACAGTAGGAAACGATCACTTGAAGGTCCTGCAATCATCAGGTGAAGCTGCTGCTGTTATGCCCTGCATGGACTTTCTCGGGAGGCCGATGATTCAAGGCTAAGATGATCACCCAGTAAAAGTATAAGTCTTTTCAGAAGGGAAAATTCTGGATCCCAGGGCTTCAGATGAGAAGATTGCATTTGGAAAGGAAGTAAATGGTTTTGAGAGTGAGCATTCAATAATAATTCCTGCACTTGCTCTGAGGAAGGAGTGCTGAAGATGTCGGGAGGTACACCCCCTGTACCCCCTCCTTGAGTGCCCAACCTTCCCTGGTGCCCTCCTGTGAAAACTCAGCCTTGCAGTCTCCTAGCTGTGTGATGTGAGTGGTCAGGTGGGGCACCAGAGAGAGCAAGCTTAGCCAATTTGTGTCAACCTACCTGGCCCCTAGGGGGCCTCAGATTGAACTGTTTAAGCAAAGTATCTTAATATAACATGAATCCATTCTACAACCAACCACATGGGAAATTATGTGGGTAGCACTTTCCTTGAAAATGCCTGGCAGGTGGAGAGGAATTGCACAGCATTTCCCCGTATGTTAACTGCTTTTCATTTCAGGTCTGGAAATAAAACCGAGCTTAATCATCACGGCAGGGCTGACTAACAGTATGTCTATGTGTTCGGGCCTTATGTCGATTCTTTCCCAGATTAAGATTTGCCCAAGAAAAATAGAAAGCTACATTTAAAACTTAAGTTGCCTAAGCTGTCCGGCGTGGCTTAGTGGTTGAGTGTCAACTGGTGGACCAGGAGGTCACGGTTCGATTCCCTGTCAGGCCATATGCCCAGGTTTTGGGCTCAATCATCATTAATGTTTCTATCTCTCTCTTCCTCTCCCTTCTTCTCTGAAATCAATAAAAATATATTTTTAAAAATTAAAAAAATAAAACTTAAGTTGCCTAAGTAGCTTAAGTAGTCCAGTGCAACTCTATCAACATATATTGAATACCTGCAGTGTATAAGACACCCTGAGGATATAAAGATGAATGAAACATAAGGCTTCCTTCCATTGCCATCTTTGGCATTTCAAACAGTTAAGGTGAATGTGTGGCTGCAAACTCATGGGCTGAAGATCTGGAAAATCATGCCAAACCCCAAATCCATTCTTATTCCCAAATTGATGACCAACATCAACCTAAAAGTGGAAAGAAGATTCAAGCAGTAAATGCTATTTAACCTTGGTAAGTCCTCCACATTTATAGTCCTGGCTATCTGCTAGCCAACTTGTATCTGTTTTGTTTTGTTTTTAAATTTTATTGATTTCTGAGAGGAAGGGAGAAGGAGAGAGAGATAGAAACATCAATGATGAGAAATGTTTGGGGTCTTCCGGCATGCCTCCTGCTGGGGATCGAGCCCAAAACCCAGGCATGTGCCCTTGACCAGAATCAAACCCGGGACCCTTCAGTCCACAGGCTGACGCTCTATCCACTGAGCCAAATTGGTTAGGGCTATCTTTTTTTTAAAAAGTCATTGGTTCAACAAATATATTTCTAGCACCTATTACATCCCAGGTACCATTCAAGGCACCAGAGGTATATCATTAGACAAAATAAGTAACAATTGTGGTTTGCATTTATGGAGCTTACATTTTGGTAAAAGCATAGCAATTATAATACTGTAATAGATGTGTTTTCCATACAAAATTGATAGAGATTAGATATTTTCTGTCAATATTATTTTAGAAAGAATTTTTATTGACCAACATCTGAATTGAAAATGAACTTTCTAAATAGTAGGCATATTGGTTGCTATTTAATTAATTATGCCCTTGTTTTAAAAAAAAATAATAGTGTACGTGTTAAGTGCACTAAAATTAAGTATAACTATCTTACCTAATAATAGATAAACATGTAAATTGACTGTCCCTCTGCTATGCCCACCAGCCAATCAGGAGAGTGTGAAAATTAACTCAACAAAGATGGTGGTTAATTTGCATACATAGGCGCGAAGTGGCAGAGCGAAGACTGAAGGCTCTGGCTGGAGCAGCGAAGGCCTGGGTCCTGGGTGCTGGAGGAAAACCGGTGCCGGCAGCCAGGGGAAGGGAAGGCCTATTGCACGAATCTCTTCATGCAACAGGCCTCTGGTGTATTAATAAATACATATACTTTAAATTACTCATTTAAAATTTTAAAATATACTCACCATGCTGACAATATCAAAAAAGTTTCATGAATTTTCTGTTCTCCCTAAGGTCTTGGGTCTTGCTGGCTTATGGTTTCTGCTGTCGGCATAATCTTGACTTTCTCCTTCCAACAAATATCTCTCGAATAACTTGTTTTTGACCTGAGACATATCCCACATGTGTACCCTTTCAAAGCCTCAAGTATTTTTCACTTCATAATTTTGCTTATGCCATGCCATTTCTGCAAGGTAATTGGCATGGATTAGACACTTCCTAGCAACATCTTTTGGATACAAAGAGCGCTGGAATTTAACATGCAGATGAGAACGTGCACCATTTAGAAAAAGCAAGAAATTGGTTAAAAACTTGAAGAGGTCTGCATTTATTAAAAGAACTAAAAAAGAGGGTAACGTTGCCAATGAATTCAACAGGGGGGATCCTAAGACAGTGGGGTGTTGGTGAGCAGTACAACATCTGGATTTAGTCTGACCTTCACCACTGACTCACTGTGCAACCTTAGATAGGTGACAACTTCTCTGGTTCCCCACCCCCTTCTCCTTTTAAAGCCTCCATCTGGCCTCCATCATGAGTTTTCCGTCCCAAACAATTTGATAGGGTTTAAATCAAATAGACTGGATCCCTGTGTGCAATCCCATTTACTTTTAAATAGAATCGGGTGGAACAATTCATCTTCGTGTTAGCATTTTGTTTGATATTGACACTAATCTCAGGAATTTGGAAATGGATGTCTACTTTTCAGTACCAAAAAGCACTAACATTAGTTCCTTTCATGTACAAAATGATTTTAACAGAACTTTTAAAATCACATGACCTCCCCTAGATCTGTTCTGAATGATCAGAATTGGAATTTTGGCTAAATCCAAAAGGACAATATTGGGACATTCACAGGACTGTAATCTAAGCCTCTTAATAAAACAAAGGTGAGAGACTGGGCTGGAGGATTGTTTTCAAATTATTTCAAGATCACATCTCCCGAGTTTTGTAACTCATTCCTTCAGCCATGAAAATAAATAATTGCACAATATTTTCAGAACTTAAACCAGGTTGAAATGAGGCAATCAGACTAAAAACAACTGAATTTACCCTGCTTCTTTTTCACATTTCCTTGGGTTATTTTTATAAGAGCTATAATTATTGGAAATCTTTTTAGTTCAGTGAAAACGTCAGATTCATCTTGTTAAGGAATGGGTTATATAGTCCATTATATAAAATTTTTTCCCAACATAAATTGCCATTGAGGCTAATAGTGGCCATTTTCCTCCATGAGACTAGGAAAACACACCTTAACAAGACAGTAAATGTTTTGTGTTCTTAAATTTTTAAAAACTAAAAAAAAAAGGCCTAAAAGCCAAAAGATACCAGGTAGGGTTGTTGTTGGTTGGTTTGATTTTGGTTTCTTTTTTTATTTTTCCAGAAAGTTCACACAGTGAAAGAGAAAATGCCACACCTGCTACCAGGAAGTCTAGCAAGTCACAGGATCAAAGCCTCACAGGTACAGTCAATGATAAAAAATTCTGACAGTCCGGCCAGCATGGCTCAGTGGTTGAGCATTGACCTATGAACCAGGAGTTCATGGTTCAGTTCCTGGTGAGGGCACATGCCCGGGTTGCAGGTTCGATCTCCAGTATGGGGCATGCAAGAGGCAGCTGGTCAATGATACTCTCTTATCATTGATGTTTCTCTCTCTCTCTCTCTCTCTCTCTCTCTCTCTCTCTCTCTCTCTTTCTCTCTCTCTCTCTCTCTCTCTCTCTCTCTCTCTCTCTTTCTCTCTCTCTCTCTCTCTCTCTCTCTCTCTCTCTCTCTCTCTCTCTCCCTCTCCCTTCCTCTCTGAATTCAATAAAAACAAACAAATATATATATTTAAATTCTGACATTCTGTCCAACAAAATACAAAACAACCCGACAATAATGAGGAGCCATAGAGTGAGCAGGCTGCATTGTCCTTGGGGCTATTGAAGATTGGGGTTGGCTAGGGGGTGGGGGTGCCTCTTGACCTGCAGGCCTACAGAATGTCTCCTGGAAACCCAGGATAAACATTTACTTAATTTAAAACATGTTCTTTGAATCATTGGTCAAATTCACTTCTAAGAAATTCAAACACTTTTCCCACCATTTATAATTTGTGAAAATAGACAGGGTCTATACATGGTGTGTGTGTGTGTGTGTGTGTGTGTGTGTGTGTGTGTGTGTAAAGCTTATTATATTTACTTTTTAAAAAATATATTTTTATTGACTTCAAAGAGGAAGGGAGAGGTAGAGAGAGAACTAGAATCATCAATGATGAGAGAAAATCATTGATTGGCTGTCTCCTTCATGCCCCCCATTGGGGATTGAGCCCACAACCCAGGCATGTGCCCTGACCCGAAATCAAACTGTGACCTCCTGGTTCATAGGTCAAGACTCAACCACTGAGCAACATTGGCTTGGCACTTATTATATTCTCTCCTGAAAATTTTCTGTTTTCTTCATGACTAGACAAAATTAAATCTCAAATAAATTGCTTTTTTAGTCTGCCTACTTAAAATATTAAGAAAGCCTCTGATTCTTAGTCTGACATGGACTCGTGTGGTAAAGGAATGCTACGTTTACAGGAACACTAATATCAAGTACATATTAATATGTTTTCTCTTTCTGAATTATGTGTTTTTTATAATAACTTTTAGCATTTATTTATATCATAGTTTATAATATAAAATGTGATAAAATAATGAAAGCTGACTTATTTTAGGCAGTATTCCTGTTTGGTTAGGATGAAAATTCTAAAAGTTTACAGAGAAAAGGATTGATTTTAACTTCTTCTAATCCATAAAAATCTCAGAGTTGAAATAGATTGTATTAGGGGTATGAAATAAATTGGAGTACCTGATGTAGATATTAAAAAATTGAATGCATATTTTTCATGGTTACATGAACTTTATGATTACCTGTACTAGTGAGATGTAACTGATTAAGTCAGTGGTTCTCAACTCTGGCTACACATTAGGATTTTCTGGTGAGCTTTTCAAAAAATATCAGTGCCATGGCCCCTCCCCAGACCAAACAGAATCAGAATCTCTAGGAGTGGGTCTTGGGAAACAATTCTTAAAAAATGTCCCACATGATTGCAATAGGCAGTCATTGGAGCTGAGAATCACTGACTCATTACAGAGTCTGACCCTGGAAACATGAATGATCATGTGGTCTATGTACTGGGAGTTGCCATTGCAGATCTACTACCAGCAGGTAGCAGTAGAGGGAAGTAAACACCAGGCCAGATGTCAGCCCTGCTTAAGAAGCCTGGCCAATGCACACTGGGTACCAAAAGGAACCTTTAAAGATTGCAAGATGTCTTAAAATTATTCTCAAGGTCATGTTTTTTTGCTTTTTTCTGAAGCTTCTACTTGGGTCTAATATTTGGGAAGCTCAATATATGCAACCAAGGCAGGTGTTTGAAAGCCTGGGAAATAGGAAAGGAGATGGGAAGGGAGAAAATCCTACAGAATGAGACATTGTTCTTTTTCAAGGATTACTTTGCCTCCAAAAATACAAATTTTTTTGGGAGAAATATCTATACCTGTCTATATTTATGTCTATGTTCTAAACCTTCAGAGCTGTGGAAAGAACTATGGAATTTAAAATCTAAGGTGGGGTATCTGATGCCATGACAATGTGATCTTGAGCAAGTTCATCTCTTAATCCTTAGTTTCCTCATTTGTAAAATGGGGTCATATAGAAAAGCAACAGAAATACAAATCACTTCTAAAATTTTCCACTGTGTAAGTGTTAATTAATTTCTTTAACGTTGGCTTGTGTGAAAGAGTAGGTAGAAGCTACACTTACCTTCTCTCAGGACCACACTGGAATTACAACTAAAATATAGGACAATCAAAAAATAAAAAAAATAAATAGGAAAAAATTTTTTAAGGCAGATAAAATATTTTTACAAAACTAAACAAGTGGGACTACATCAAACTAAAAAGGTTTTGCACAACAAAGGAAACCATCAATGAAATAAAAAGACAGCCCCCTGAATGGGAGAACATATTTACCAATGATACATTTGATAAGGTGTTGATATCCAAAATTTATGAAGGACATATCAAACTCCACACACACACACACACACACACACCCCAATTTTAAAATGGACACTTCTCCAAAGAGGACATACAGAAGCCAATAGACATATGAAAAGAGGCTCAATGGCACTAATCAATGGAGAGATGCCAATTAAAACCACAGTGAGATATCACCTTGCACCTGTCAGGATGGATATCATCAATAAATCGACTAACAACAAGTGTTGGTGAGGATGTGGAGAAAAGGGAATCCTTGTGTACTGTTGGTGGGAATGCAGACTGTTGCAGCCAGTATGGAAAATATGGCATTTCCTCAAAAAATAAAAAATGGTACTACTGTACGAGTCAGTGATTCCATTTCTGGGAATATACCTAAAGAAACCTGAGTGAATAAAAAAGCTGTGATACATTTACACAATGGAATACTACTTGGCTGTAAAAAAAGAAGGCAATCTTACCTTTTGTGACAGCATGGATGGACCTGGAGAGTATTATGCTAAGTGAAATAAACTAGTCAGAGATAGACAAATAACATATGATTTCACTTATATGTGGAATCTAATGAACAAAATAAACAACGAAACAAAGATAGAAACAGACTCATAGATACAGAGAACAGACGAACAGCTGTCAGAGAGAAGGGGGTTAAGGGGCTGCGTGAAAAAGGTAAAGGCATTAAGCAGAAACAAATTCATAGACACAAACAACAGTATGGTGATTACCAGAGGGAAAGGGGGGTTGGGGTGGTAGAAAAGGGTAAAGTGGTGACGAAAGAAGACTTGACTTGGGGTGATGAATGCACAATCTTACCCAATAATAGACAAACATGTAAATTGACCGTACCTTCACTACGCTAACCAGACAATCAGGAGAGCATGCAAATTAACCCAAAAGATGATGGTTAATTTGCATACGTAGGCTCCAAGCGGCGGAGCGAAGCCTGATGGCCCCAGCGCTGGAGCAGCGAAGCTAGACGGTTCCAGGGCCGGAGCAGTGAAGCCTGACAGCTCCGGGGCCAGAGCAGTGAAGCCTGACAGCTCCGGGGCCAGCTCCGGCCAGAGCCTGGCCAGAGCGAAGGCCTAGGTCCCGGGTGCCAGAGGCAAACTTGTGCCAGCAGCCAAGGGAAGGGAAGGCCTATTGCACGAATCTCTAGTACAATATATGGATGATGTATTATAGAATTGTACAGTTGAAACCATATGATCTTATTAACCAATGTCACCCCCAATAAATTCAATGAAAAGTAACAAAAATAAAAATGTTTTAACTGCAAAAAATAAAAGTTGGCTCTCAGATATATTGAAATTTCAAGTAAATCCCTTGATTTCATAAGGGTCTCCCATGGACAGAGCCCTATACTGAGGTCCATGGTCTAATGAAGACCCTGGCTCATTATCAAGCTTGGTTAGGAATATTCACCAAAAACAGTAGTCATTGTTCCACATACCTGTACACACCTTAACTTCGTCTTGGTATCTCAAGAACTAGCTAATGAAGAGTTAGAGTTCAATTAAAATTACTGAAATATGGCTAAAATCTCAGCAAAGGGGAAGAGAGAGCACCACTGCATTTTTGACAGCTGGCTTCTGGAGAGTGGCCAAGTTTTAAAATGTTTATGTCCCCATGTTCTCCTTCCCCAAGAGGCTTAATAGAGATTCTGGTTGGAATTAAATTTACAATATGGTGGTGGGACCTTTCATTTTTCCTGAAGACACAGTCTAAGCCCTTTAGAGTATTGTGTCTCATCTCTATAAATATCTACAATTTACGGAGTGTCCCTCCTCCAACAAATTACAAAAGACTGCTGATGATATTTGGCCTTCCAAGAACTAACAGATTTGTTTACAAACTACATTGAGTATTATTTTCAAGCTTTGCCATCAAAATGGAGAGCCTGAGCAGTCAGCAGCTAGAACATTTAACACATAGCCTTAGACTCAAAGCTCTTGTTCCTTTATTTCTTTTCTTAAAATATATTTTTATTGATTTCAGATAGGAAGGAAGGGAGAGGGAGAGATAGAAACATCAGTGATGAGAGAGAGAGTCATTGATTGGCTGCCTGCTGGACACTGGGGACCGAGCCCACAACCAGGCATGTGCACTGACTGGGAATAGAACTATGACTTCCTGGTTCATAGGTTGACGCTGAGCCAGGCCAGCTGGGCTGAAAAGCTCTGATTTCTATGTCTCCACTCCCCACCTTTACTGTAGTGACTGAAGGGCTAGCCCAGGACCTGGCCCTCCTCACAGTCTCCTGTACAGGGGTGGGCAAAGATAGGTTTACAGTAGTGAGTACACAAAGCAAAGTTTATTCTTGTATTATTTACTGACTAGAAGCCCAGCACGCGAAATCGCGCAGCCCCGCCCACCCACGCACCCCTCGCCATGCACGGAGCCTCCTGGTGACTGGTCTTTAGTCATTACCGCATTATAGCCACTCGGTTTTTATTATATAGACTAGAGGCCCATTGCACGAAGAGATTCGTGCAATAGGCCTCCGGCCCCTGGTTGCCAGCACCGGTTTTCCTCCAGCACCAGAACTCAGGCCTTTGGTCCAGCTGCAGCAGAGAAGCCAAGCCTCTTCAGTCTTCAGTCTTCACTCTGCGCCTGCCTATGCAAATTAACTACCATCTTTGTTGGGTTAATTTGCATAATCACCCTGATTGGCTGGTGGGTATAGCAGAGTGACACCAATTTGCATGTTTCTCATTTATTAGTATAGATTGTTCTATTATTTATGTGTCTTACAACTATAAACCTACTTTTTCCCCACCCCTGGATGTCTCATTTGGAGAAGACACTCAACCCTTCTCTAGAAGACATGGAGTGCTGGAATTGGAAGACCATCTGATCTAACATTCTCCTCTACAGAGTGAGGCTGAAAGACACACCCAAGGTAACTCTGTTAGGGGCAAAACAAGAACTTGAACCTAGGACTCCTAACCTCCAGATTCATTGAATGAATTAGTAAGAAGCATTCACTAGCTCATAGAAGACCTATGAAAGGCTGCCACTGAGAAGGAGTGAAAGGTATGGAGTTATTCTACGCCCCGCAGTTCCCAGCAGGTCCCCTGTGCTAGAAGGACACCAAGGTTACACATCTGAGTAGAACACATGACAGCAGAAGTAGTGGCATTTGGGGGAATTTGAAGACATGGACAGAAAGTAGAGGCTTCTTCTACCCCCACCTGCCTCCAGGAACTTTCCCATCTTGTCTAGACCGGGTTCTAACAAGAGAACAAACTGTTTCACCAAAGCTCTGAGTAAGGGCTTTCAGGACATCTGCACATAGTGGTCTGGACTTGGGCTGGTGAGCTGAGTGGGACAGAAATTTGTAAATAATAAAGCATTAGAGAAGCAACAGGGGATTACTGCCCATCTTTTATTTTAATCCAAGAAAGGCTTGGCTTTCGTTTGTACTGTTGGAATTTGGAGTCAGAACAAAACAGAGTGTTAAGAATGTTACAGAATTCAATCTTGGCTTTTAGAATGCAGAATCGCTACACATGTTCCTTTCATCACAGAGAAGCTCCAACCTGCTCTAAGTGAAGTTCCCTTGCTATTTCCTCGTTCTAAGGCCCACAGGAAGCACATGTCTTTTACTGGACTCAAATCTACACATGATTAATATTGCCAAGACTGACAGTTTTGTGAGCAACCCTTGTGTAATGTAGTGATTTCAGGCATCTGGCACGTGAAGTTTACAAAGTTAAATAATAATTTCAGCTATGCTAACTGCTCCGTGACAAGAAAGCTCGGGGGGTAGCAAAGACAATAAAACAATTAGAATTGTCATTCACACCCCCTAATGCAGACCCAGCAGGTGTGTGTTGGCGTAATGCCTACCCAGGCATGTTAGCAGAACAGCTACCATGGCTGTGTTCTTGAGGGTCAGAGAAGACTATTCCTCTCCAATCTGGGGGCTAACTTACCCCCAATAATGGGTCTCAGATACAGAATGACCATCTAAAGCTAACAGGCAAATTAGCCAAGGTGCATGGATTTAGTCCTAAAATAAAATAAATCCAGAGCAGAACTGGAAACTCAAGCAGAGACTAGGGAAAGATGGACGATTCTTCTCTGAATACAAACCTGCAAATATGAATGCCATCCCCGGCATCCGAGCCAGAATTAGTCCTGAATTTTTGTAAATGATCCAGGCTTGACATCTCTGAGTGTGTACATCATGCTACGTTTTCCCAGAAGCGGGATGCCAAGCTAATAAGGATAAATGGCAGAAGAGCGAGTTGAACTCTGTGAGAGTGGCGAGGCATGAGATCCCAGTGTTTTTCGGCCCCAGATTATGGTACCGCAAAAAGTCAGCGCATTCCCTGGCCCACAGTGGGGAACCGGCCTGCGCCCTTCAGGAGGCAGAGGCGGGCTTCCAGGGTGGACAGAAGGCAGCTTGCGCTGGAAGTTCACCCGCAGCGCAGTCTGTGAAGGGATCCCCGAGAAAGCCACTTCCCCATTCAAACTGTGCTTCCAGATGTGCCATTGTTCCCTTACACATACGTATACTCTTAAGCCACCAGCAGACGAGCATCCCAATTTTTTAAAATCTATATCTTTTTCATTGATTTCAGAGAAGAAGGGAGAGGGAGAGGGAGAGGGAGAGGGAGAGGGAGAGGGGGAGAGAGAGAGAGAGAGAGAGAGAGAGACATCAATAATGAGAAAGAATCATTGATCGGCTGCCTCCTGCACACCCCCACACTGGTGATCAAGCCCACAACCCAGGCATGTGCCCTGACTCGGAATCCAACCCTCACCTTTTGGTTCATAGGTCGATGCTCAACCACTGAGCCACACCTGCTAGGTCCTAATTCTTTTTTGTTTCATGACCTAGGATGTTGGTATCTTTTCTGATATCTGACTGTGCATCGTAGCCATGCAGCAACTGTTTTCTCTTTCAATATTTGTACACACATATTTCTTTAATGTTGCAGGATGCTTGGAGCTAAGCAACACCCACATTGTTGGCTGATTATCCAAGTGCTAAAAAAACTGTTCAATTTTATCTTAACGGGGAAAAACAGAGCCCATGAATTCAAGCAGTGATGCACACATTTTTGTTGGTATTAAAAGTCATCTGGGACCCTCCTCCTGAAACACAAAAGCGAAAAGCCTTGCAGATTGCAACCCCCAGACCCTATCCCTGAAGATACTGTTGTAGGCCCAGGAATCTGTCTTTTTTAACTAGGGCCCTACGTGATTATGAGAGAGGCTCAGGTTGTGCTCTGAGAAACCCTAAAATGAAGAGCGGTGTTAGCTATTCTCAGCCACTTATTAAGCTATCATCTCAGAAAAACACCCATGAAGAGTTAAAAAGCCCTGTGAGTGAAGCAACCATTCTGCAGAGGGAAATTTCTGGATGCCTCCAGAAGAGATAAAGGCAAATGCTTTGTTTCAAAAAAATGACCTCATTCCATCATCTGGTTGCCTTCCCCTGCTCCTCCTCCTCCTGCCTGTTCTCCATGCCTTCCTCCCCTGCCTCCTTCTTTTTTGATTCACGTAGGCACTAAATTCTTTTCTCCTCTATTACCCAACCTCCTTTTCAGAAGCTGTTGCAATGTTGTTAGAGGACTGTTTTGAAGAAGATGGAGTAGGTAACTATCCATTGTTAGTAGCACTTAAAGGTGCGCCTCAGAACTTCAGAAAGGCCAAGAGGCCGCTCTCTCCAGAGTCTTGGCATTGGCCGGGAATAAATCACCTTATCTTTAAGATGACTACGGTAGGCGTCACGTAAAGTGGTGGGGAAATTCAGTAGCACCCCATTGCTCTGATCCCAGCGAGGGAGTATTCCGTATTCCTCCTCCACCCTACTCTACACAGACACCCCCTCCAACATTACCAGGAACCGGCAAACACACAGCAGTCCACAAAAGTCACCTTGCCCCACCAAATTATACACCAACTGCCCCAATAGAAACCTCCAGAAACTAATGATCAAGCTTAGTCACCAGGGTAACTCCCAGCCTAGGAGTGGAGCAGAGCTTTTGAAGTAGCAGTTGGGGAATGCGAGGGTAGCAGGACTGATTTAAGAGGTGGTTAACACAAACAAAGCTATTTACAAGCAAGGCCTTTCATTCTTTTATCGGTGAAGCAAAGCAGCTGCCCTGTTAGTCTCGACACTGTAATCTGACCAGTAAAATGGCACTGGGTTAACAACATCCTCTCACCAAACCAGGAAGTGATGAAAAGATGTCTCCATGGACCCCTTTAGGGATAAACAGAGGGACATGCTTGGTATCTTTTGAACATTTGGCTGTTGTGATTGGAGGAAAGAAGTTGCAAACGTGGGTGAATGCTTAACAGCGAGGTTCGTATCCTGGCAGCCTGTATCCATCTTCCTTGTGGCTGAAGAGCTGTCTGCAGAGAATAATCCAGAAAAAGAAAAGAGAATGGAACTTTGAAAAGTTATTCTTTATTTTCCGCAAGCAGAACAGCTTTTCTTCCTGTGCTCCCATTGCCTTGCCCAGTGGGGAATTAATCTTCCCTCTGGGAACCTGGAGTTCATAAGCCTATGGAGGGAATGCTGAGTACAGGGAAGGGAATAGGATGCAAAAGTTCTCTCCTTTGAGCGGGAAACGGGCAGTCCTTACTCAGGGTTACTCAGCTTCTCTATGTTTCACTTCCAAGTCTCCTCAAAGCCACCTCAACCTTTCTGTTCATGCCTCTTGGACTATCAATTTATTCTAAGTGCAGGGGAGGAGCAAATCCTGAAGTGTATGATCAACCAATGGAATCACCAAAGGGGTTCCACAGACCTGCCAAAGCCTTCCTACTGTAGGGTGTCACTAGGCTGACTCTGGGACCCGCAGTTCTGAGCTGTAAGGCATTACTTGGCAACTGATGTGACATATAGGTCCTACCGATTATTTGCATCAGCACCTTATCAAAGTGAATCACTGTGGATTTGTTCTGCTCCCAGCTGCTCACTCTACCTTGAGAATGCTAAAAAATGAATGGGCTATGCTTGCTCTTATTACTACGGACAGGCTATTCTGATACCATTGTCTCCTGGCCCCATTTTTAGCTAATTACTCGTAATACCACTGTACGGGACTGATTCTCCCATTGCTCTATCTCCAAGATCCCAAACCTAAGCTGCTATTTATAGCCAAGAAAATCTATAAAAAGCCAGCGACCAGAACAACCAGAGACCAGAACACCATGGCCCCTCGCCCAGGCTGGCCCCGCCCCCCAGGGAGCGGTTAGGGGTGCCCTAGGCAATGCGATAGGGTGTGAGTTTGATGGAGATTGTGGGATTGTGGAGGACGCCTGGGCCACCAGGGGACTGTGGGATGGTGGAGGATGCCTGGGCGCCTACCACTGCATCGTGAGCCTGTTATTGCGCATGTACATAGCCAGCCCTATAGTCCTCAGCCTCTCACTATTTGGATGTGACTTCTGGCGGGAAATTGTTTCAGTTGAGGTTTGCTGTTCCTTTGCTGCGAGGAAGATTAGAATTAAAGGTTTCGTTTGTTACCTTGGTTTGAAGCAGAAGAAAATGGGATAGTGACGAATAAGAAACTTTGGAGATAGTGAAGGGCAGCTTGTCCAGACTGTTGAGAGCTCAGAATTAGAGTTTAATTGGGATAGAAATCCTGCAAATAGCACCTGATGCCTGAAATCTGAGCACTCTACTTTTAGGTTTTCCAGTTCAAGTTTTTGGAGACTGCGTATTAAACATTCCTGGTTGGCCCTGACCGGTTTTGCTCAGTGGGTATAGCATCGGCCTGCAGACTGAAGGGTCCCAGGTTTGATTCTGGCCAAGGGCATGTGCCTTGGTTGCAGACACATCCCCGGTGGGAGGTGTGCAGGAGGCGGCTGATCTATGTTTCTCTCCCATCGATGTTTCTGACTCTCTATCCCTCTCCCTTCCTCTCTGTAAAAAAAATCAATAAAATATATTTAAAATAAAATAAAATAAACATTCCTGGTTGGAAAGTGTTTGTATAGAAGCCCATAAGTATTAAGTATTGGCTGTGTTTACCATGCTTACCTCTCTGTAAGGAATATGGAATAATGTTAAATGCCTCATGTTCTCAAGAACATTGAATTTTAAAATAAAAAATAAAGAAGAAATATAAATATTAAAAATAAAAAAAGAAGCAGCTTGAGTTTTAGGGGCAATCAGGCAGGTAAGCAGAGTGGTTAGGAGCCAGCGGTCCCAGATTGCGAGAGGGTGTAGGCCGGGCTGAGGGACTCCCCACCCCCACCCCCATGAACAAATTCATGCACTGGGCCTCTAGTAAAATAATAAACAAAATAAAGTGGCTCAAAACATTTTCTCATCTAACATATTTTAATATTATAGACCATAGCCATTGTGATAAGTAGATTGACCCAAACCATCCTGTCCAAGTCTTGCAAAGGCATGAAACACTTGGGAGGAAAAAGCAACTGAGCTAACAGACTCAGAGAATTATACAGGCATGACCTAGAGATTAATCAGCTCTCTCATTCTAGTGGAGGAAACAGATCTCTTTCAGTAATTCAGGGAAGTGAATTAATTTGATCAAGATCACAAAATTAGTGGCAGACCCAGGCCTAAATTATAGTCTCTGGAAACTAAGCCAAAAGTTTCCGTTACTACACATGCTGTATCAGCAATATATCTTCTCAAAAATTTCTAAATTAATTGTAACATTCTATGATGATGATATCAATGGTCTTTTTACAGAGCTAACATTCGACCCCTCCAATCATCTCAAAATGGTGTTAGTACTCCCAGCTCACTTGGATCATTTCATCATGTTTAATTGGAGCTGGAAAAATCCCCTCTTTGGTGGCCATTCCAACCAAAAGGTTTTTCATCATCAAAGAGCCATGCTTGCGAGTGAAGGTGTTTTATCCACTATCTCTAAAAGCTACTCAAGACCTGCTATCCATCACTTAGTCTGCTTCTATCTGGGCTGCTATGGCAGGGCCCACCATCCTCTGTGGAATGCTTCCATGTTATCTTTAGGGGTTTACAGGTATGATGTCTAATCTCATCTCATATGCTTCCCCAAAACTATCAGCATTAGTGGTTGCCTGAGGTTTCGCATTCATTCACAGACTTATTGAATAGCTTCTAAGGCCCCCATCTGCTATTGAAATCTATAGCACATACATGGTGCCCACTGGCCAGAAGGGGCTCAGGAGAGTGGTTTTTGAACGAATGTTTTGCTGACAAAGCGGGGGGTATACAATGAGAAACATTTTGTTTGAACACAGTACACTCTACCACAAAATATCATGCCCTTAATATTCCTATGCAATTTGCCAAATGATTGGTTGCTTCCAAGAGATATTATGAAGAGAAAATCATGAAATACAAGATAGGAAAGATGAGAGAGAGAGAGAGAGAGAGAGAGAGAGAGAGAGAGAGAGAGATTGATTCATTCCATGTTGTTTAAGTAGAAGCACGAAACAAAACAGGGCTGGTTGATGATAGAGAAAAAGTAATAAATATTATGGAGCTGTAATAAAAAAAGAATTGATGGCTCGAGGGAAGAAAGGAGGTGGGGAGCTGTATTCAGAAAATAAGCAAGGCCGACACTATCCTTAGCCAAGAAAATGTGGAAACATACACAATCCAAATGTCAATCAATCACCAGGAATATGACAGCAGCATAATTTTTAGTTATAAAATCTATTATCCTTTTCTGGATCTGTGTGTGTGTGTGTATCTTTATTTTAGGGAAGACGAACAAGACACACAGGAACTGTGGAAGTGATCATAAAGTAGGGAAAGCCAAGTACTTGGAGGACTGTTTTCACAGGAGCCACATTTTGAATGCGCACAAACAGGTCCCTGTCAGCTCACTGGCAGTGCATTGATTACAAATGCGACCAAGTGGAAAAACCTTCCCACTGCCAACTAGTCATTGGAACTTTGATAAGAAGGTGACAATTTAGCAGTGGGTGCAAGTTCAGGGATGCATTAAAATTAAAGGGGAGGACTAAGGAGGAGGAAAGGACGGTAGCTCACTCCATCAGTCTCCTTAACACAATAAAATGATTCACAATCTCTAATTTCCCCGTGTATTCTAAAACTCCCCAGAAGATTGTCACCAACAATCTCTTTGCTCTAAATACATAGGCGTTTTCCAGAACTGATCTTCATGCTCAATTGGCAACATTCCTCTCTGCTGTCTTGTGTGACACCTGCTTTCCCCGTTTCTCTCTGGCTGTTCCTACTTACTAAACTACATAACCTCTGACCTTTA
This sequence comes from Myotis myotis, assembly GCF_014108235.1. Classification (NCBI taxonomy): domain Eukaryota; kingdom Metazoa; phylum Chordata; class Mammalia; order Chiroptera; family Vespertilionidae; genus Myotis; species Myotis myotis. The sequence continues at coordinate 8,807,444 of NW_023416319.1, read as the reverse complement.
ATTTGGGAGATGCTGAGAGGCTCTGTCCTATTGTCTCCTCTCACCTATGTATATATTCTAAGGGGATATTATTCTCCCTCTGACTCAAGGTACCATCTTTATACTGGTGACACTCAAACCTATGCTAGCCAAGATTTTGCAGCCCAGGAGATCCACCTGTTCACTGAGTGACTTCATGTGAATGAGTACCAGGAATCTACAACCCAACCAGTCCAAGCTACTCACTGGTCTCCCCTCACCCCTGTGCTACTGCTCAGACACAACTCATCATTCCCCCAGGTACCCTGGTCAGACTTCCAAGCCTCATTCTTGGTTCTTCCCTTTTCTTTAGATCGTGAATATTTACTGAGTGTCAACATGTACCAGAAACTGTGCTAGGCAGGCCCCCGGATGGAATGGTAAATGAGGTCAAAGTGGTCCCGGCCCTGCTGGAGCTAATGCTCATGGACACGTCCTCACTCTCACCGATCCTGCCACACTGCCCTTCAGAAGCCTCCTTCTCTCTAACCCCTACTTGGGGTGCCATCGTTTGGGGTTGTCACTTTCCTACTTGGGGTACCATCGTTTCTTGCCATGATTGCTTCCATTGCTTCTCAACTCTTTTCTCTGATTCTAGGCTTGTCTTTCAAATGATTTCCACAGTACAGGGAGAGGAATCTGCCTAAAACTGATCTTAGCACACCAGCTCTGCTTAACATACTTCAGTGGCTCCTACCCGGGCCCTGACTCATCAGTAGAACCCATGACCCCAATTCCTTCAGCCACTATGATTCATGATTTTCTCCCTGTATAACCCATCCTCTGGAAACCATCGGGGGGCCAGGCCTTTGTGCACTAGCTTACCTGTGACTCCGGGCTTGGTGCCATTTCCTCAAGTAATAAACCCTTTCTTGGCTGCAAATTACTGTTTGCGTATGATTGGGCTTTGAAGCATGCAGGCCAATGGATCCCTTTAGTTTGATAACACCTGGTCTCTGAAGATTTCCCTAAGAAACCCAAGCCCCTTCCCCTGCCCAGCACAGCGTCTTACACACAATTACACCTAGTAAATGTTTCCTGAGGGAATAAACTAAGTCACCCAATAAGAAATCAAATAATTTTCATATTATGTATTTTAAAAGTTTTCAAGCTTCTATCATTAATATCTTTTTATTGATTTCAGAGAGGGAGAGGGAGAGATAGAAACATCAATCATGAGAGTCATTGATCGGCTGCCTTCTACAGCCCCCGCTGGGGATCGAGCTTGCAACCCAGGTATGTGCCCTGATCCACAATTTAACCGTGACCTCCTGGGTCATAGGTCGATGCTCAACCACTGAACCATGCTGGCCAGGCTCAAGTTTCTGTCATTAAGTATCAAGCAGCTGAAAAGACTGACACGGTTAACATCAAGCACCATTCCTACCCGAGGCATAGACATGTAGCAAAAGGATATTTAACATTTTCCTCAACTGTTTATTTGGCAGAGCAAGATAATGTAACCAAATCCATCTGTTTCCTCTAGGCCAGGGATTTCCAATGGTGATAAAAAGAACTTCGTGCTGACCTTCTAATGACTCCTGACTTATATCACCTGTTTGTCAGACATGTGTTTAAAATTTTAATACATATGAATAAATTACTAGGACACAACCTAGAATAAGTATAGAGTTCTTATATAAAAGTTAACAGCTTTGAAACAAAAAGGTACGTTTCTTGGCTGATCATCTATTCTCATGACATGTGAACAGCGAAGCTGTTTAAAGCACTGTTTTCATTATGTACTTTTAAAAAACTTGATGGTAACCAGGAATTACATAATTATAGGATTTAGGGCTAAACGGAACCCAATAAGTTATTTATTTCACTATCAAGATCTCAAATAGCAAGCTGCAATTTTAAAGTTTAAAAACTGGATAGAGTTACATTTATATATTCACATCACCATTGTGGGCCATTTTCATAAATGACATTGCTTATTCAAGGTCAGCTGGTGTTATCCACCCCAATATTCAAAACCTTCCTATCTCATCTTCCTTTCTGACTTATAAAGATCATTTAGCTTCCTCCTGCAAGCCAAGGAAGTAAAGTTTCTTACCTACACTGCATATAACCTGGTTTACTGCTATGTATTTTAAATTTACCTTGTTACTAACTCATAATTCTTATTGGACTAAAACTGTAGGCTTGTCATTATTAAACACCACTATTTCTAGTAAATCTAGACCCAAGATCCTAATGGGTGTAGGATTTCTTTTTTGAATAAAATTAATCTAAAATGGATTATGGTGATGGCTGCACAACACTATTTAAATGGGTGAGTTATATGGTATGTGAATTATCTCAAACTGTTAAAAAAAATAAAACAGATTTTGGCACCCTTTTCATGGATAAAAGACACTAATTAAAAAAACAACATTTAGCAAAAAAAACCAAGCGTATGTGGTGTTTATTCCCCTTCCAGATACCACTGCTTTTAGTTCACTTACAATTTTATCTGCTTATCCCATGTGACACACAAGCAGAGATCAGAGCCACAACAAAGTCCAAAACAGTTCTTTCAGAGAAACTTTAAAAAGCAGCTGAATACCATTGCCCAATAGTATTAAAGCGCTGCTCTGATACCATTTTATGATCTTAAGCTCTTGCTTTCCATTTTGAAATAACAAAAGGGCTTATACAGACAATGTAACTGGACTTTATGGAACATCTTTTGTCCTTGAAAAACAAGTTTATCGTATTTAGAACAAAGCAAATAGTGTGCTTAGATAATCAGTAAGTGATGTTGATGGATAGAATGTAATTTCCTGAAGGCAGGATTCCAATGTTCATTGATGGATTTTAGTGACAAACTAAAGTGATAGCTTGACCAAAAAGAGTTTACTCTCTAAATTGTTCCTACGCTGAAATGGACATTAAGTAACAGACATTTTAATGTACCAAAATGATCAACTATGCAGTTTCAATATATTTTTATTGTCAATGGTTCTTCTGGAATAAGACTTTTCATTTAAAGAAAACACATAAGAAAATTTAGGAAGTCAATTTTTTTTAAAAATATATTTTATTGATTTTTTACAGAGAGGAAAGGAGAAAGAGAGTTAGAAACATCGATGAGAGAGAAACATCGATCAGCCGCCTCCTGCACATCTCCCACTGGGGATATGCCTGCAACCCAGGTACATCGACCGGAATCGAACCTGGGACCTTTCAGTCCGCAGGCCGACGCTCTATCCACTGAGCCAAACCGGTTTCGGCAGAAGTCAAATTTTTTTAAAAAATATATGTTTATTAATTTCAGAGAGGGAGAGGGATAGAAACATCAATGATGAGCGAGAATCATTGACTGACTGCTTCTGGCATGCCCCACACTGGGGATCAAGCCTGCAACCCGGACATGTACCCTGACTGGGAATTGAACTGGTGATCTCTTGGTTCCTGGGTTGTCATTCAACCACTGAGCCACACTGGCCGGGCTCAAACAACTTCTTTATGGGAAATTTTCTAAGATTAATACCAAATAAATTGAATGAACATAAGTCCACCAGATAAGTTACAAATCACTATCAATACTCTTTTAAGACAGATCATTTTGGGGATTAGTACTTGAAGATGATTCTACTCTTAGTTCCTTAGTCTAGCTATTGATGGTTATTCGGGACCAAATAAGGAAATTCCGAAAGTATTTGGTTCACAGGAATATAACTCAATCACTGAACAAGACATTAATTTCAATTAGTTATTCTGAAAACCAAAACATCAATAAATATATTTAAAAGACATTGACATCAAGTGGAAAATATTTTCCTATTACATCAAAGTAATGAGAACTTGAAGTCTGCCTGTTGTCCCTGCATCTGGTAATTCAATGTTCAATGTCAGGTAAGATGGTAAAAAAGCTTTCTGAGAAGTTCCAAATATATATATGGTAAAACATTTTCGCCTATGTTGGTTTAATTCTCCTTCTCCTTCTATACACGTTTAGGATGCTCACGAGCTATCATCCATTTATTTTGGATTAATTAATGTAGATTTCTTCTTCTTCCATTTCACTTTAAAATGGAAACTTTTTATCTACCAAAGTGTTAGGTACTGGAACTAAGAATTTCATATACAGCACTCAGCAGAGCCTCGAAAAGTTTGGCTGTGATTGTGACTTACTTATAAAACTATTTGGAATGGTCCCTAAATGAGGTTTTGTACATTCTTCAGCCAATAGCAGCAAAACAAAATCATTCCAAGCCACCATAAATGGTGCTGTTTGTGTAGAAAGATGTTTTTGTAAAGGCTGTGGCTGCTCTTAAATAACATGCCTGGATTATCAAAGTAAAACATTCAAAATCATTAAAAACCTTTTAACCAATGAAAAATGATAATTCAAGAAAAAAATACCCTATTACTCAAATAATAAACAAAAAGTGACCCCACATGATCTGACCATCTATTTCCTCTGTTAAAAATGTCAAATTTGTAAAATCTTTAGTTTTTTTTAAATTATGACTCTTAATTAATTACTTATAAAGAGTTTATGGTGCCAAGCCAGAACTAGTTAAACTATTTCAAATGTTTAATTGAAATAAACTGAGAACATAGTTAAACTGGATTGATTACCACTATGCCCCTAAAAGCTTTTCCTCCCCTAAATGTGATTCCTATAACCCTTACCTCTATAAAGTCAAAGCTTATGAAAATAAAGTTCATGGAGAATACTACCCCTCTGGTAACTGAAATCAATACTGAAAATACTTTTCCATGAAAACATTTAGTAAGAACTCCCGAAACTAATTTCACTGCTAGGGGTGATGAAGAATACACATATGCACACATGCATATATTCATTATGCTGACCATTATCATATTTAAACCCCATAAATACATTTTTCACATGCGTTGGTCTAAAATTTCCATTTTGGATCAGTTATTCAATCTGTGTTGGAGAGATCAAGATTCATAAATAAATTATATAATCTTACTTAAAAATACACTGCAATCTTAAACTTTCAGTTATCTGCTATCTTGAGATAAACATCATTCATGCATCCTTTATTGGGTGATTATCTAAGCTCTTTGAAACATCTTCTTCAGAGTAAAATGCTGAATTTTTTAATTGAAACTTTATAAAATTGCATGAAAGGCGCAGTTATAAATCCTAAAAACCAAGACACTAGATAGCAAATTTAAGATTAATTTTTTATTTAAGTATACGTATCATATAAAAGTTTTATCTCATAAAATATGGCCCATATTAAATAAATTTAAAGACAAATAATTACTTATATATAATGTTTTCAATCTAATTATCCATTATAATGAATCTTTGTGGTCCCAGACTCGGCCTTTATTTCCTCTGTGAAGGCTGGACGGAGAGCATAACTGCCCCTTGGGAGGGGCAAGGATCCAGGGTGTCAGGGAGACCAGCCTCAGTGATCACTGGGGATGAGCGGCACTCAGCACCAAGTTATTCAGATGTAAATAAGAAAATAAGCCACATGAGTGACCTCTGCGAGGTTTTTCACATAAAGTGTATTTCATATCACTAAAGATTTAACTACTCACAAGCTACACCTAAGTTACTTAACTAATTCAGAGTCCTTCGAGGTAACATCAATATCCAGCTTCCAATTTCCATTCTTTAAAATATTCCTCCATTGTGTGCCTAGATTTCCAGGAGCCAACATTCACGGTAGGTATGATTTTCTGGGGCTTGAGCCACTGAACAAAACGTTTCATTTCTAGGTAACTGCTGTGTTCACTATAAGGAATTCCTAGAACACAAAAGAAAAGATTGCCTACTAAAAATCAAATTAATAATAAAAAAAAAATCCAAGCCCAAAATAGTAAAAGGAAAATAAAAGGATCCAGAGTGTTTTTGTCAAAAACTCCCTGGTGCTTTATTTCTGATAATAAAATGTACCTTTTAGGAAAAATACAGATGAAAACATTAAAATGATACAAAAACTTTGAACATTAAAAAATTCTATAACTTTCCTATGTTGGTAATAATATGCATTTCCATAGATTCTTATTTATAATTATGGTTTCTTTTTAAATAATTCTTCTCCTTAAGCACTCTGCTCAGCTATGAATTTCAAGAGAAATCCTAGAAGAATGAGTAAAATTTGAAGAACAAGCAGGAGACATTTGGTTTCCAGAGTAAGAAAGCAGATTCCAGTCCCCAAGCTTTGCACACACAAAAAATAATCGATAAGAAAACAAATTAAATTTTAAAATTCCCTTCATCTTCTTCCCTGAAGATCAAGTCCCATAGAAACAGGGAGGAAGGGTTATGTTCTGTGTAAAGTAGGATCTTTAAAGCTGAAAGTCAGTCACTGGACTAGCGACATACCAATAATGTTTCCATCGGCTATTATTGTAATTAGTCCATTTCTGAGGACAACAGTAAACTTCCTCCAAGAGATGAAAAAATTCAAGTCCACTCTGGGACTCTGGCTGCCACCACATCTACCCACTGTCTTCCCGTTCCCAGCGTCACAGCGCCATCTAACCTTGCAGCACACACCCGTGCCCCCTCCCCATTTCAACTAGTTCCAAACTTCCCCCTACATATCACTGATCTCGCAAACATGATCTGTGTCAGTCAATGTCTACCTACTATGGTCATACTCCTTCACATCAGCTTATAATGTATTAGAGATACAGGTTAGAGTTCACAGAGAAATGTGAAACTCTTGAATCGTTAAAGATTGCCATGCCTGTTTTTCTTGCATCTTTAATTCTAAAACATGGAATTGCAAACATTAAAAGTGAGAACATTTAATAAGTATACCATATATTGAAATGTTTCCTTTGGTCTGGGGCACGACATCTGCTATACTCATTAACTTATTAGAATGTGTCCATCCTGTAGGTCGAAAAGCCAAAATCTGTTCATATCTCCCATCATACTTCTTCAAATGACTCTGTAAACCCTGTTAAATAAAAATAGGATATGGATCTAATGGTCAAGGAACATGGGTTGTGTGCGCTGAAACAATGATGAAAGGTGTTACATGGCACAGTCACAGGAAGCTTTCACTTGGCAAATTTTAGCTTGCCACAACCTAGTGCAGCGATTTTCAACTGGTGTGCCACAAGAATTTTTAAAACATGCAATACCTGAACTATTTAGTCAAGGGCATTAACCTCTTCTTCCTGAGACTGTCAAATAAAAAATGACAACAATCAACCCCATAGCCATCCGGTGTGACTGAATCAAAATTCTACCTGTGTTTTATTGTCAGATCGGCAAAAAATGTGTTTTTTTGGCATGCTGCAGAACTTTAGTACTTAGTTTATGTGTGCCATGAGTTGAAAAGGTTGAAAATCGCCGATCTAGTGCCTTGCTTCCAAAATAAATAAAAAACTGAAAAAATATATTTTCACCTTTTGTCAAGTTAAGCATGCTGAAATACAGTCTGAAAAAAGTTAAGATGGGACAGTTTTAAACATAAGTAATTATATTTAAACATATAATTACTTATGTTTATATATTAATCATGATTATATATATATAAACATAAGTAATTATATTAAAAACTATAATTCAGATAGTTACCCCCAAAAAATCACCTAAATCCTACTACAGTTCAGTGGTTTTTAGCATATTCAAAAAGTTGTATGACCGTGACCACTATCTAAATCTAGAACATTTGCATCATCCCAAAAAGAAACATCCATTCCTCATTCCCTCTTCTTCAAGCCCTGACAACTACTAATCTACCTGCTATCTCTACAGATTTATCTGTTCTGGAAATTCCATATAAATGGAGTCACACAAAATATAGCCTTTTGGCCCTAGCTGGTTAGGTTCAGTGGATAGATCATCGCCTATGGACCAAAGGGTCCTGGGTTCGATTCCGGTCAAGGGAACATACGTTGGTTGCAGGCTCCTCCCCAGCCTAGGCCCTGGTTGGGGCTTGTGTAGGAGGCAACCAATCGATATGTTTCTCTCACATCAATGTTTCTCTCCGTCTTTCCCTCTCTCTTTCACTCTCCCTAAAAAATCAATGGAAAAACATCCTCAGGTAAGGATTAAAAAAAAGAAATGTAGCCTTTTGTGTCTGCTTCTTTCATGTAGCATAATATTCGCAAGGCTAAGGCATAGCATATTTAGTACTTCATTGCTTTTTTTAAAATATATTTTTATTGATTTCAGAGAGGAAGGGAGAGGGAGAGAGAGAAACATCAATGATGAGAGAGAATAATTGATTGGCTGCCTCCTGCACGCCCCCTACTGGGGATCGAGCTTGCAACCCAGGCATCTGTCCTTGACTGGAATCGAACCCAGGACTTTTCGGTCCACAGGATGATGCTCTATCCCCTGAGCCTATAGCTAGGGCTATAGCCGAATAACAGTCCTATTTTGTGGATATATCACATTTTGTTTATTCATTGGTCTTTGTTGGACATTTGAGTTGTTTATATATTTTGGCTATTATGAATAATGCCATTATGAATACTCATATACTTAGAAGTTTTTGTGTGTAGACATGTTTTCAACTTTCTTGGGCACATACCTAAGACTGGAATTGCTTGGTGATATGTTTAACTTTTTAAGAAATTATGTTTCTTACATTTAACTTTTTAAGAAATTATTAAACTGTTTCCCATAGCAGCTGCACCATTTTAAAATCTCACCAGTAATGAATGCGATTTCTAATTTCTCTAAATCCTCACCAACAATTGGCATTGCGTGTCTTTTTTATTAGAGCTGTTCTAGTGAATGTGAAGTGGTAGCTACTGTGGTTTTGATTTGCAGCTGCCTGATGGCTAACAATGCCGAGTCTCTTTTCATGTGCTTATTGGCCATATGTGTATCTTCTCATTCATTTGGTCATTTGTATACTTTCTCATTCATTCCTTGGTCTTTAGCCATCTGGCTTCCTCCAATATCACTTCACTACAACAGTTCTTATACAGGTCACCAAAGGTGTTCTAATTGCCATTCTTCATTATAAGACCTCTCTGCAGCATATGGCACTTATAAAAACTCTAGTCCTTTCTTTTTCATAATACTCCAATTCCTCCACCCCCACCGTCCTCCCAAATGGATAATTTGTTCAAATGGAACAAAGTAGAAAAGAAAGCTGTAAAATAATTTAAAAATACTATACCCTCTCCAAGATATCTGTTCATTTTATAATTAATCACCATCTCATTAGCCTCCACACAAATTGGATGCCTCCCAAATTTAAAATGTTTCCAATGGACAAAACTCTGACATCATTACCCCTAACATTTCTTATTAATTATATACTCATGAAAACAGGCCATAAACATTTTACCTTAATCTTATGAACAGAGGAATAGTTATACCAGTTAGAATTTCCTTACTCAAGTAATAGACCTAAAGTGTTCATTTTCTTTACAAAATACAAGTGTTACCATTTATAAGACAGAGACAGTAATCCCAAGTTAGTTCAAAAAGCTCCATAAGAGTTATTTCATGAACAGTACAGAGAAAAAGGAAAATACATCTTTTTGTATTATATTATGTTCTGAATCATTTTTAATACACAGCTTTGATGTATTCCATTGCTAGGTGTCAAAATGTTACCAAATGGAAAAATATCTTAGTATATGAATAAATCTGACAAGCCCCCCAAGTCACAGTGAGGTCATATCTTATGTATCTTAACTTATAGCTCAGACTTCCTCTTACGTTGCACTTCCACTATTTTATTTAATCCTCTCCAGTAAATTTTCAACATATATCAATGTTATAAGGGCTTGATATTAACACAGAATAGGCCTGAAAAAAAAAGTAAGACCTCCTTAGAATTCTCCATTCATTTCACCACTCACCCAGGAAGAACTGGAAAGTGATCTTATGAACAGAAGATCTGAATGACCAGATAGCTGTATACTTTTCTGCATATGTTTCTTCCCTTATGCCAGTCCTCTAGTCCCTACACTCCGGGTGCATATGTGAATTACAGTATAGAGCTACACACACACACAATGAAAAACATCTTAAATTCCCCTTAAAAGATTTTCTGGGCAAATTTACTATAGGTGATGACTTCATCGTAATGGAATCCCACTGCATTAAATGCAGGTAAGTGGAATTCTAGTTTATAGTTATCAGATTATTCTTTCTAGTTCAGCCTAAAAAACTTATCTCTTGGATACTTACCTTAAAATTAATTTGCATCATTGGCAGAAGGTGAACTAGTGTATCGCACATGTCTGTAGTGATGAGGGAATTAATTTCTGGTATATTGAGGCACTGTAAGGTTTTATATTTCTCTCGGGACATGCCCACTTTTGAACCTATAACATCAGCAATGGCTATAGGCAAAGAAAAAGGTTAAAGATAGAAAAATTACAGTTTATGTAAAAAATATTACAACTTAACCAAATTTTAAAATAAGAATTTACCAAATAAAAATAAATTCAAAACATTCATGCTTTTGCCATAATATCTCAAAAAGGCTGAATAATTTTTTTGGTTAACTGTGTGGAATAAATTGTGAGAAAAACGAAAGAATTTATTTTTAAAAATCTAGTATTTAAAAACTGCAAAATATGTATAGAAAGGGGTAGAAGAAGGGAAGAAACCAAGTTTGGAAGAACTAAAACCCTGGCTTCATCACTTCATATCTTAATGCTTGACCTTATGTGACGATTGGTAAGAAGAAATAGAAAGTACTTCACAAAAACAATTCAGTACTCTTTAGATGAACTACAATGACATACCCAGAAATCATTTAGGAACAAAAATTACAACTATTCTCCAAGGTAATTAATTGATGGTTAGCATCAAAGGCATGCAGGGACACAACTGTATACTAGACATCTTTAAAGTGTCTTAAAATACCAGTAGAGCATGGGCATTTGCTCTGCAAACACTCTGTAGCTGTAAAGGCTACCAGAACCACACAGCAAATGTTTCCGTTACGTTAAGCCTTTCAAAGTTTAAATGAATCAGACTCTGTCCAATTTTCCTTCAGCCTCCAAGGTAATATTGGACCATTTCAGGAAATAAATGTCAAGCACTAGAAGAGACCGAAAGGGCTTTCTGCAAAAAGAAGCTGGTCTTTATAATATATTAATGTAAATTAGATACAGCTGACACCCACCTAGGAAGACTTTCTCTTTCCCAATAGAATAAGTGCCACAGACAACAAGAGTGCGTGGGTTTAGAGTTACGGCCTCGAAGGCAGTGTTGATGGCAAACTGGATAACCTCCTGCTGAGATGGAAAGCAGTATTCTGGGCTGCAGTATCTGTAAGATGGAAATATGGCACTTATAAAATAAGAGCAACAGGAAAGCCATGGCATTATATTGGGTGCTTTTTATAAAAGAAAATAAGCTGCAGCAAAATTACATACAGCAGCAGTATCATATATTAACACCACTGCAGGTCATCTCACTGCCTGTGGGGACAATATTTGTTACCAGCTATGGATAATTTATGATGGGATTAGGCATTTTCAGTAGGCTTTTTTCATTATGTTTCTTTTATCACCTTCAAATAAAGAAATTGCCTTTTTCCCTTCAAGATTATTTCTAGCCAGCCAGCTATTTTAGCTCTAAAATTAAATCTCAATATCTTTTTTTAACCCCATCACTAGCAAAGAAAATCTACAGATAGGGATTATCTTTGGACTAAAGAATTCTGCTACAGTAAAAAATAATTATTATTAAAATGATGAAATGAAACATGAACTTAATGAAGTAGTTTTAAATCAAACCATTAATATTCACATGGTTGTCTTCTCAGGGATACAGAAATATATACAGCATTACAGGAATATAACAAACTCACATATTCTAAATACTCAGAAACAGAATCGGACTTTGGTCTCAATTTTCTCTTCACAATTATACTTTGTAGTTACAGATACTTTGAAAGGATAACCTAAAACGGTGTTTTCCTAACGTTTGCCCCCAATTATTCTTCCCTGTTTCAGTAGTAGGATTCTCACATACACCATATTTTCAAAAGGAAATTATAAAAAATAATTGAGCTGTAGTCAGTTATGACACGTAATCCCAAATTTGTCCTTAAACAGCATCCCTCTGATAAACAGTCCTAAATAAAATGCCATAGTTTTGACCACCTAAGCAACTGCTCAAATTATTCACAATCTCCACGGCAAATGCTGTCTGTGGGAAAGGAAAGCACACAAGCAAAGTTTCGCTTACGTGGTATCTAAGTAGAGCGTATGGACTTTCAGGCGCATAAGCAGAGAACGTTCCATGGTGGGATCCGCTCGGAAGTCTCCGGTGTGTAACACGACGTTACCATTCGGAAGGAAGAAAAGGATCATGACAGCACCTGGGCAGCTGAACACAAACATTTCAAAGAAATCGTCTTCACACGGGCAGCAAACACTTAAAATAGATCCATTTTACTTATGTAAGTTGTTACACCTCAATAAGTTTGACTAAAAAAATATTAGAACTTGAGTTGTTATAATTAGTGATTAAAAGAAAGAATCAGCAGCAGAGGAAGCAGACAAAAACTTAAAGACAACCTGAAGAAAGAGCACTGGCCCCGATTTTAGGAGACCTAGATTTAGTCTTAATTTTAATTCTCTAAGCATCTGTGATCGCTAAGGCACATGAGGCTAACACTCTATGAAAAGTAGAAAGAAGACAAGCCAATAGCTGCATTTTTCCAATGTAAGTGGTGATTTTAAAAAGAGAGGGAAACATTCCCCCCAAAAAACTTCATTCTTTAGTATCAGAAGCCTGAAAAATTACTTAAAGGGAGAAAAAAAAATCCTTCTAGTAGCTGAATGGAGTACAAGCTGTTAATTTATATGTGGTATTTTTTAAAATGCCAAAGGTTATCTTTCTTTTTTAAAAATATGTTTTTATTTATTTCAGAGAGAGGAAGGGAGAGGGAGAGGGCGAGAGAGAGAGAAAAACATCAATGATGAGAAAGAATTGTCAATTGGCTGCCTCCTGCATGCCCCCTACTGGGAATCGAGCCCAAAACCCGGGTATGTGCCCTGACTGGTTCAAACCCTGACTTCCTGGTTCATGGGTTGATACTCAACCACTGAGCCACACTGGCTGGGCCAAAAGACTCTCTCTTAAAGAACAGCAGCAACATGTTAACATATTTGAAATAAGGAGTCATATGTTGAGCACGGTAATTTAAACTGGATGGAAAATGGGTTAGATAACATTTAGAGGATCTCTACATTTACTCTCTGATTCTGTAACTGGGTACATCATTTGTTTTAAAAGGAGAAATATGTTTAAGTTTTAAGAAATACCAAGCCTTTTAATTCCAATAAAAAAGTTCTTAAGTAACCATGCCAATGCATCTTCCTTTTGAATTTTTTTTTAAATAGGCTATTATTAAGGTCACTTTTAATACTTACTGATTGGCATCAAGCAAAACAACTTTAATGCCATTCACCATACATTCGGTGTCCATTGGTAAAGGATGGATATACTGTTCTTCCACATGAAGTTTGCTCTTCAACAAATTGCCAGTTATCTGCAAAACAGAATGTGCTTACTGCTGCTCCAGTAAAACACTAAACAAGTATTTTATTTCATATCTAGTTTAGAACCCAAGCATCTTAATCTCTTGTTCTCCCACTTACATCCAATGTGAACCCTCCAGAATGCCAGAAAGATGGCTGTGTCACAGCTCTGCTTAAGTACTGTCACCTAAGAACTTCCTACGATGAATGTGTCACAGGTCTGCTTACATAGTGTCACTGGCTCTGTCCCACCTGTGAAAAGCCCATCCCTGGCATGACATACAAAACCCTTCATGATCTGGCCCCTGCCCCTTTCTGCGGTTTTATCTCCCATTATTCCCTATCTCGTGTTTAGCCATTCTGAAATACCTCAAGTGCCTGGAATGGGTCTATTTCTCAGGTGTCTGCCTTTTTATAACCAACTCCACTCTCTACCTGCAATCCTCTCTTCTGACTGGTTCTGGAATCGAACAGACCTGCCTTCAAATTCTGGCTCTGCTATTACTTGTTCTGTGACTTGGGGCATGTCACTCAACCTCTGCAAGCCTCAGTTATTTCACTGATCAAAGGAGGACAACTCAAGAATGTTATGAGGATTAAAACAAATTCCAGCCAAAGCCTTTAGTAGCAGGCAATGAAATGTTCACCTTTCAATAATTCATTCAAGCTAGCTCTTTCATCATGGAACCTTTTCTAACCGTAGCCTGGGACAGAGTGAATAAAGCACTCCTTTCTCCATACTTCTGGGCACTCAGTTCACTTTTCTGTTACAATACTGATCCCATCCTGGCATTATTTGTGAAGGCGTCCCTTAAGGCTGTAAGTACACTGAAGTTAGGTCCTTGTCCTTACTTTATCTTTTACTCAATAAATGTTTACTAAATGAAACTTAGATTTTTTTTTAATACATTGTGAAGTAGTTTATCTATTATGTCCAAATAAAAAATGTTTATAACTATTGATAGCGCATTGGATTTTAGAATCTCAATGTGGAGTCTGCTTTCTCACATGTTGTCTAGTAGAATGAGAGATCTTACAATTTTAATTATTCCCTTTTAACCAAATTGTTTAGAAATTCACTGCATTCTACAAATTTATAACTTAGAACACTAAAACTTACCTCACTACAATAAACTGGGAAAGTGAAGTTTTTAGACAATCCAGCATAATGATCAGAATGAAAGTGCGTGAGAAAGTAGGCTGTGCAACCTTCCACCACTCCATACTGAAAGGCATCAACTGTAAAGCCAGTTCCTGCAATGAAAACACCAGCACAGCTGCCTGAGCAACACCAACAGAGGGAAAGAGACCCGGTTTGGTTACAAATACCGAACCCTCTAACATCTTCCCATCTCACTGCTAACCCAGCTTTGGAACTGAATTTAAAATTTATGGTAAATTAATTCAGCAAAAGGTGATACTAGGGATGAAAATGAGTCTTGTAAGTTTCCACTAAATATTACAGCATACGCTTTTTAAAAAAATGAGTAATTATACCAAAAAAATCAAAATACTAAACTACAAATCAATTACTTCTTTGTTTTATTTTGAGTATTACTTCTTTGAATATTTTCCCAATTCTTATTGGGGCACCTAAATTCCTTTATTTCTGCAAAACAGCCAAAGAAGAATGCTAACTTTCTTCTTAAAAAAAAAAAAAAAAAAAAGAATGCTTGATGGGGGCGATAGTGATATGCTTCTAAGGGGGCAAAAATAACTGAAGGCCCAAATAATCCTTCTTACTATAATGATTTTTGGCCCGTCAAAGGGCTACTACAGTATAATAACAGATAAACAATATATCAGCAGAATTTGAATTTTATTCTGAGGGGGTGAGAGGGAGGGAGGGAAACAAGAAAAAAAATGTCTCCCTAGAGGTGCAAGAAAAAAAAAAAAAAGTTGAGCTGTTCTAAAATGTGTTCATGAAAGAAATACCCAAGTGGGTTTATGAAATACCCAATTACACACAAATAAGCAAGCAAATGATTCTATTAAGACATATTAACACGTTGCATAATGGACATTTAAAATACAGAAGATCAATAAAAATAATCATTAAAAACAAAACTGGTGCTATGGGTACAAAAATGCTATCTTCCACATAAATATTTTGAACAAATTATAGCTCTAAATCATCAATAAAGCACTTCAAAAAATCTTCCTGAAACCAAGTGGATTTTGGCAGTTTTCTTTTGTATTCTTTCCACAAGAAGAGTTATTAGTTCCTTCAATAACAAAATTCATTTTAACACACATTTTTCTACTAACTCATCTATGAAGACATGATAAATTACCGATATGAAAAAACTGAGAAACTAAGTTATGATATGGCTTAAAAATGTTGGGCATTTACAATGACCTATATAACCTGTGGCATTTTCCGTCTCTGAAGTTATTTAGTACTTTTCATTTCTCTTAAATGCTTAGAGGCAGTGTTTTATTATAGTTATTTTTATAGGGAGCTTTTCCTCCTCCTGTATTAAGCTGAGCTTTAGTAGTCTTTGTCAAATCTATAATACCAACCTATCAGTACAGTATCTTGTGTACAGAATATGTTGAATAAAACTTTACTGAGTGTAGCAAGAAAGGTTAAATACATACACACACACAAATCTATGTTACAAGTCAGTGAAGTGGCATAAAAAAATAAAAGAAGCACATACAAAAAACCTGTTTCATGCAAACACACTCACTGGAAAATGAACATGAAATTCAAAAAAGGTGCCTCTCTGTAGCTACAACAAGCATTGATATTTCAACTTACCAGGGATTTTCTTATAGAATGGACACGTCCTTTTTCTTAATTCTCCTGCAGGAGATGAGTATGGGCTTTTCCTGTTGCCTCTCTGCAGCCTGCCACGAGGTGACGATATGAAAACTTCGTGTTTACTTAAATTGACTCCAGCTTTGGTCTTATTAATCAGGTAATCTGACCTCGACTGAGGCGTTCCTTCCTGTAGCGAGTCTGACTTTTTAAGTCTCTTTCTTTGATGCCGTGCCCTCTTACTAGAAGGTTCCACAGATTGCCAATTCTCACTTAAATTCTTTGCATCCAATTCTGAATCACTTAAAGAATTTTCTGCTTTCCTCTTGCACTGCCTGGGCCTCTTTTTATTAGGACTTACCACTGGACTTGAGTTCATGCCTTCTAATAGACTTTCCCCCACTGATTTCTCTTCTTTTCTTTTAGGTGGTAGACCAAAATACACACCTATATCCATTTGCTTCATTACCTTTGTAGAAGTCTGTGTTGCACTGCACTGAGAACCAGATGGCAACATTTTCAAAGACTTAGCAGAAGTCGCTGTACTCGAAAATGGCTCTGTATTTAACACTGTAACCTGACTGTCTCGCATACCACCTAATGCCTTTCTGCAGGAACATGCTGAGGTAGCATTATTCTTAGTACTGAGGCTCTTGCTTGATAACTCTCTGATTTTACTTTGGGTTGGATGGGAAGAAAGACACCCTCCTCGGGCCTGGCTTTCAAAAGGTTTTGGCATTTTACTCTTAAGTAGTGGAAGAGAAATGTGATTGTAAACAGCTGATGCTTCAATTATCTGTTCCTGTTTATTTGATGGAGAGGCATGAACTTTTGGCTCATCGGGTTTTGCTGTAGTGGCTTGACAACTAGAAGAAGCAAGTCCCCCTGCCAGTGCAGGTGGAAACAGCAAGAAACCATCATCAGAATATGCCGGATCATGACATAAAATAATACCCTCACTTGGGAAAAGAAGTTGAGATGGATCATTCAGAGTGCTGTATGTATACAATTCTTCATTGTATCTCTCTTGAGTGAAGAAGCTATTCATTTCGGAGCCACTCTCCTGCTGACTCCTCAGTAAGGGACAGTGGGCATTTTTTAAAAAAGTACAGCTGCTGTCATCTGCTTCTAGGCTGCCATCTTTAGAGCTTTCTGCAAAAAACAGCTCCTGTTGTGAATCATCCAGCTTTTCATCTATATCATAAGTTTCTTCATCACTTTGAAGAGGAGAGTAGGAGATTTCACAGTCGCTCAAGTCATTTTCTGGCCACAGCAAATTGGTGTGTCCTGAGTGGTTCTGGCTGTCTAATCTTCCGGCAAAAGGCAAACCAGCTCCTACCAGTTTGCCATCGTTAACACCTTGTGCAGCTTGTGGAGCGCGTTGGGACGTTTGGATATTTGTTGAAGAGGAAATCTTTTTCTTGGTTTCAGGTGGAGACTGAGATTTTTTTAGACACTGTGTCACGAACAAGGGATCAATTGAAACATGCTTGAAGTTCTCAGTTTGTTTTTGATCCGGAGACCAACTTTCCTCAAGGCTACAAAGAAAGCCCGAGTTAGTCTCACTGAAACTACCGCCTACCCCATGGGCTGGACTGCTAAGAGGACTATGACCAGCCCTGCTCTGAGCTAGCAGGAGGTGAGTGTATTTCTTGTAATGAGAAGGAATCGTCGAGGTACACAGAAGACCATCAGGACACTCTGAAAATTGTAATAAAGAAAAAAAGTATTACAGTGTCATAGCACAGACTACATTCTGACAGTATCAACGGATAAATCAACACATAAATGTAGTCATCAGCCCCATACTGACAATAGCTCTTAACACAAATCAAAAGATTAGCATAAAATAACAGGAACCCAATATGTTTTTGCAAAGTGCTAGTTATTATTTTTAAATCAAACAAATATGAGCTCCTTTAAAATCCACATCATCCTTACATTACATATTTCTTAAACAGGTGCTACAAAGTGATACCATCACTTTCACTAGCTCACTGTTGCTCAGGCAATAAAGAATAGAGAAGACCGATATATCTCTCAGAACCAGAGTTCTACTCCCATTTTTCTTATGGAACAACACAGATGTATGGCAATTGGAGTAACGAATTAGCTTCCATTATTTAGTAATAACAATCTTAATTAGTTATAGCTGTTCAAACCCTGGGCCATTTAGATTCTGTTCTAAGATTAGAAATTCAATTTGATACACTGATTAATGATGATCTGGAGACAGTTCCCCACCATACCATTGTGATTGGGTAACATTCTGTAAACCATCTTGGCATATACCCTTGTATGTTTATTTCCTGGTTTATTAAATAGAGACCCCCTGCCCCCAAGGGTGTTCCATTAAATTAGAAGACTTCTTTGCTCAAAACTTAACTTAAAACCGCCTCATTTGTTATAGAGTTCAATTCAAGAAGAGTCCACCTGAAACTATCAAAAGTTTAGTCAGAAAAAAAAAAGGTAAATATCTTTGAGGTGGTTTCATCTACAAGTCATTTCACCCTGAGGTGTTCACCATGGGACTCCAACTTCCATTTCTGGATTTCAAGCCATTGAAAAGCAAATTACTAGCATTTGGTGAGGTTTTCAGTTGCTATTACTTTTATAAGAACGGCTAATGACAAATTTTAAGAGTTCTTTTGCATCTTCATGCAGGACTTTAAAATGACAGAAGTTAATAAGAAAATGGCTTTTGAATCACTTTTATCATGAAAGCCATACTGAGTATTATTTTTACTTTACTGAATTTTAAATCTTTGAGATTTAAAAATCTGTATACTGTATACCTAACTTTAAAATACACAAATCATCAAAACCCATTTTCCATATGCTCCAAGTTGAAACTCTATCTTTTAAACATGACGTTTATTAGAGATTTTAAAAGATAAAAACACTGATTACCAATTGGCACATTTTTATCATTAGAACTTAATAACCTGAGGCTCCTTCCCAGTTCCTCTTCCTGAACATTCGCATGATGCAGCCAACATAACCACAGTTAGAAGAGTGGGTTATAGTCATAAGTCTCTAAAACTCTGCTTCATAAAAAGATAACAAAATGGACAAGTTGTTTAACTTTTAAGAACTCTCATCTAGGAAATGTCAATACCACCTACCTGTGCAGTTGTTGTGAGTCACATGAAGCAAATGAAAGTATCTAGCATATGTGCTCAATCAGCATTTATGAAAAATAATTGAGATGTTTAAGGACTTCTATAAAATAAAATTCATTTGGACTGTTTTCAAGTTTGCGATTCTTTACAGTTATACCTTTGGCTGTTGTATTTTTACCTTCTCAGGAAGAGTACACATGCTTTTATCTTGTTTGCTTCTAGGGTTAGAGTGTCTCCTCTCTCCGTTTATTGCTTCCCTTCCTTGACTGGACTGGTATGTCTGGCCTACCGCAGGTCCATTTAAAGACCGCTATCTTTTACTGTACTCTTACCTGTTCCGGAGAGTGGCGGAGAATCCAAACACTCAAAGACATGCCATCGAGGTGTTTGACCTAGTAACGCGGAAAAAGGCATCTGGCAGTTTGGGCAGTATCCATCGTACACTGGACGGATCTTTGGAGACACCTGTTTGGTTTTGTGAGCCCTGCAGTGCTTTCCTGGTGTGGTCTTGCCTTGGGATTGCTGGGTACCATCTCCACAACTCGAATCCTGACTAGAAGCTGTAGAAGTCTGACTACCTGTTACTCCAAGGCACACCTCAGGGTCCTCTGCCTTCTCTTTAGCTTCCACAGTTTTTCTTTTATTTCTGCTACGCTTTGACCGGTATTTGCCATCTGTTGCTTTTCCTACAGATTTTGGAATATTCTCAGGGCAATTATTTGCATGTACTGGTTTTGGTTTCCTTTTGGATTTGTATTCCCAGATGTCTTCTTCCGAAAAAGTGTCTTCTAACATGGCAAAATAATTTTTATCATTAAAGAAGCACTAATCTTAAGTACACGGAGAGTCTATTTGTTGTTACAAAAATTTTTCAATGAAATTATTTTACTGGGGAAAATAAAAACAACCTAAAACACTGACTAACTTGATGGGAATCTAAAGGTCTGGTAATGAGTATATTGGCAAACTATAAACCTTATACCTGAGACCACCTACTACAATAAAATTAAGAGAAACTACCATAGGGGTAGCATCTGAGAAGTTTTCTATTTTTTTGTGTGGCTACTATTTCATTCACACACTGGGCCTTTTCCAGGGCTTGATTCATAAAAATAAGAATCAGTAATACTTTGAAAATTAAGCATTAATGGGAGCCTTCGAACAAGCTTTGCAAAAGCGTTATAAAGCTGCTATCAGTTCTCTTTCCACTGGACAACTGTCCAAATAATTCTCAAATCCACCGACAGTCCTTGCGCAATTGGTTCGGCAGGTGTTGCAAACACTCAATGGCTACCTCAGTTTGCTCATTAAGACGAGTCACCCCATAATCAAAGCAGTGTGTGGTTCCCAGTAAACGTAATTGCCCTCGTCCATGACGCCTGGATATTCAACAACTCTGGCTTCCTGGGTCAGTCCACCGTCTTCCCCCGGCGGCAATGAACAAACTCTGCACGATAAACAAACATCCAAACACGTGAAGTCGTGCTTGCCTGCACGGAGGCCACCCTCCTAACTCCAGGCCACAGGGGTGGTCCGCCCTGGAGGCGGCAAGACCTCTCTCCACCAGCCTCAGAACAAGGTTCACCTGCCCATGGCCTCCCGCGGGCTCTACCTTCCCTGGGCGCGCGGGAGGCTACAAGGCCAGAGAGCAGGGGCTTCCCCACTCCCGGGCCGAGAGCGAATGAGCTGCCAGCACAGCCCGCCCCATAAAAGCAATCACAGCCCTGCCCTTCTGAAGACGGAAGTCGGGCCCCCGGGGATGCTCGCCGCAGCCCACCTGCCACCCCGGGGAACAGCCGCGTCCGCTCCCCGAGTGCCCCCCTTCCCCTCCTCCCCCTGCTCTGCTGGCAATCCATTCGCGCCCGCACTTTCAGCACGGCAGGGCGACAAATGACTGCATTTGTGTACAAGCCAAAGCCATGAACAGTCACCCCCAACTTTTAAAAGCCTGAGGATATATATCCCTCCTCCTTTACCTTTCCAGTCTTGGCGGGACTGCTTCCCGCCGTCAGGGCCGTGTCGAATCGGCTGGTTCCGGTGTAAGAGCCGGACTTCAAAAAGAATGGGGGGAAAAAGTATGTGCCCTTGTATAGTCCTGCGGACTCACTGAATTTTATTTTCTGTTTTAAAGGCGAAAGGTGGGGGGAATGGTTCTCTTCCAGCTTCTAGAACGCTACCCGAGGCCTTTTCCTGTCGAATCTGGCGTTCCGAACGCCCAGCCTCGGCGGTGGCCGGAGGGCTCCAAGGGGCGGGGCGGGGCGGTAGTTTAATTACGCGCCGGGAATTGGCGGCGTTTTGTAGGGACTTGAGCACCTGAGTGCATGTTTACAACAGAAAAAAAGTGCCCTTAGTGTGGACTGGGGCTGGGGGAGGGCAAGGTGAATGTGCCGTGTTGAAACCGAAGGACGGGAAACGCTGCCTCGCTGTCCCCAGAGAAGCGCGGTCCGTGGCCCGTGGCGCGGCCGCCCCAGGACCGTCCGGAGGGAACATGGCGGCGCCCGGCGTCCGGAGCCGCAGCCTCGCGGGCCTGCTCCCGGCTCAGACCTCGCTGGAGTACGCCCTGCTAGATGCCGTCACCCAGGAGGAGAAGAGCAGCCTGGTCTACCAGTATCTGCAGAAGGTGGACGGCTGGGAGCAGGACCTGTCAGTGCCCGAGTTTCCGGAAGGTGAGGGGCTGGCTTCGGGGTGGGGACCCCGCCGGAACCTCCCCTTCCTCGGAACGACGCCCTCCCCGAGGCGGTGGGCGAGGCGGGGTGGTGCCCGGCGGGTGGTTCCGGGCGCCGGAGCCGTGGTTCGCGGGCGCTGCCGTGCCCAGGTGCCCCGAAGCGGCGGCGCCGGGCGGGTGTCTGCAGGGCGGGGCCTGCCTGTCGGTCCGCATCCTGAGCCCCGTCCGGACCTTGGGTTCACCCGCTGCACCTGCCGGGACTGTTTAGTGGCCGGGGGCGCGGTGATTACATGCCCGCGCCACCCGGCCCTTTCCGTCTGGTTGCCCAGCATCTTCTGCACCAGCCCAGCTAGCATGTTGCCCGTCTCCCTACGTGACACACAGGTCCGAACCCTCCGGGGGTGTTACCCTAATTACCTTCTCGCTGCCTCCCCACCGCCCATGGACGTGCTCTCGGGAGCCCTGCTTTACAGTTGGGGAAACGGAGGCAGGGAAAGCTCAGTGAGTTTGCCCCGGGCCTCACAGCTGGAACCGTCTGCCGGGGCCGGATGATAAAGACCCCAGATGCCAGTGCTTCCTTAGCGCCGCCACACGTCTCCGTTCCAAGTCGTGAAACGGATCGTTTAAAAAATCGGAATCCGTGGTGGCCCATCTCCAAGGTCCGGCTCCCGGCGGGCGCCGTGAGTGTTCGGAACACGAGGGAGGGAGCTGGGCCGCCCGGCAGTGCTGTTTGCTGTGATAAATGAAACCCCGCTTTCCCTTCCTGGGTCCGCACTGCCATCGCTCTGCCCGGTGGTGTTGGCATGCCTCCTGGCAGGACACCGACACCACATGTATAGTTAATTGGGTGGATGTGGCAGGGTTCAGTGTCTCCAGGGAGGTGTGTCGGAACCTTACCTCCGGCAAATGTCTGGTGTGTCTTTCCAGGCCTTTTGCTCCCACCTTGAAAAGTGCTTTTTTTTTTTTTTCCTGTTATTCATCCTATACTGGATTTGAAATATTGTGGAATTCTTACCAAAAAAATGGGAACATGAGGGCTTATCCCATCAAAGAAACTTTGAAAGAATATATATACATACACACACACACACACACATACTAGGATATATATATGCATATTTTTTTCAAAACTTTGTGAGAAGTTAGTTATGTAGTACAGTTATAAGAGCAGGCCATCAGCTAGGATTTAGGCTAGTGTTTTTATTTTCTGGACTTTGTACTTATAATGAGTGTATTTTATTACCGTCAGATTTGACCTTTGACTGGTAAATAATGTAACAAAATATTCAAGCTTCGTATTTGACATAGTCACATTTTCTACTGGACCTAATTATTGAGGACAGAATGCTAGAGATGACTTTTTCTTGGTTTCTTTATCAGTAAGACTGATATCAAGAAGTCATAAACATAACTCTGTCTCAAAAATAGTATGTTTTTGTTCATTTCTTAAAAGAAACACATGTTTATGGGAACTAGTGTGATATAATGGATGGTCAGACAGACCTGCGATTAAATCCCAGTTCCATTTGTTAGCGGCAGACTTGGAGCAAGTTACTTGACTTCTCCAAGCCTATGTCGAATTTGCAAAATAGAATGAGTATTTACCTTTCCTGTTTATTATGTAGACTGGAGGTAACATACCTAAAGTTCTTAGTTCATTGGGGAGTTCAGTAAATGTTAGCAGCTCTTAAAATTATATTGATTGTCATTGTTTTTATAAAATGTATGATATTATTAAGCCTGAGAGGCACCTAGCACAATAACTGACATGTAATAATATTTTTTCTGCCCTCAATGCAAGTCACTCTTTACTGTTTACAGAAAAAAATTTAAAAGACAGGTTCATGAATATTTTGCAACTAGGATATAAAACTACATTAATTAACTTGAAATTGTATATAATCACTTGATCTGGCATATAATTAACACTTTATTAAAATGGATAATTCAGAGTTCACCCTAAAACCTTAATAAGTTGGATTAATTGGCAGAAGTGGTAATTTAATTAGCAGTTTTCTGGTGTGTGTGTGTGTTTTTAATAATTTAATTTTTTTTAAATTTAAATTCTTTATTGTTTAAAGCATTACATATGTCTCCTTTCCCCCCATTGACCTCTCCCTGGCCGCTCCCACTACCCAGCACATGCCCTCACCCGCCCCCCCCCCCCCCCAACTGTCTGTTGGTTTTTAGAATTTTGTTATATTTGAGTAACTTGTTACTGTTATTAGTCACTAGTTCTTATTATGCACTGGATCCACCCAACCAACTCTGGCTTTCAGTTTCTATAAAATATTTCCAAATGCCTGTTTTAAGATATAATTAAATATTGTATGTCAATTATACTTTAAAAGTATAATTAATAGTTTTAGTAGCTGCCTTTATTTACTTATAAGCAACAAACTCATTATCTTTGTCTTCTTAAGTCGGTTAAATGAAGATGCTTTACTTCTTTTCATTATTGATTTTTCTAAAGAGAGGAAAGTAGAGAGAGAAAGATTGATCAGTTGCCTCTTGCATGCAACCAGGTATCAAACCCACAATCTGTGCATGTGCCCTGACCAGGCATCAAACCCACAACCTTCAGTGCACGGGATGATGCTCCAACCAACTGAGCCATATTGGCCAGGGCAAAATGCAGTACTTTTAATGTTAGGTTAACAAAATCTATCTTCATAGTGCATAGTTAAAATTGTAAATAATGGTCAAATAATTATAAATTCTGAATTGCAAAAGTGCAGATTAAGGAGATTTTATTTTTCTTTGGAGGGAAGGGAACTAATGTTTACATGAAATCTGTAACAGTGTATTTTTCTTACCTTTGCATTTAAAATATTTTGCATTTATGGTCTCCTTCAAATCAAGCATTTCTGCTCTTTTATGAAATTGGTTTAAGCATTTTGTGTGTTTAACCTTTGATTTGAACACTTTGCTCCTTTTTGATATTTAGTCATGTCTTGCTATTTTTAAGGTTGACTCATTTTCAGTAGCCCTTTTGTACCTTATTGTGTACTTAGGCCCTCTTAATAATATTTGATATTTCCTCTTGTTTTTTACCTAAATGTGTTGATCTTACTTCCTTACGCAGACTGCTATAGTGTTTCTGAAAGAATTGGATAGCTTTTTCTTACTATATTTGCAGGGCTGCCTCATTACAGCCTCTTTCCCATTTTGTTCCCCCCGTCTTCTCTGCACACCCATCTTCTCCTAAGAAATAAGTGGTTCACATTTTAGATTAATTGTCCTTTTAGTCATGATCATTTATTTTGTGTAAATTTCAGGGTTAGAATGGCTGAACACGGAGGGGCCTATTTCTGTTTACAAGGATCTGGGCGGAAAAGTGGTCATCCTTGATTTCTTCACCTACTGCTGCATAAACTGCATTCACCTACTGCCTGATCTCCATGCCTTAGAACACACCTACTCGGATAAAGGTAATTGGCCTTTAATTGGTTCTAACAGACACAGACACTGGAAGAGTAGCTGACTCATTTCCTCACAGGCGAATGAATGTTTGGCAAGACTTCAGTAATTCTAAAATAAATTTCTAATCTATGAATTAAGGACTCCATGTACCTTTTCAGAAGAGTTAAATGTAGTGATACTAGAACCAGCACTTAGTAAATTTAGTATATTTTTCTCTAAGAATAGGACATAATGTACTTTTCTCAGGATCAAGTATTTTAAAAAGTTAATTTTATATATCTAGATTTACCTGAGTTTGTTCTATAAAAAAATTAAATGTGTGACTCTGATTTTATACTCTTCTCAAGAACTGTGATACAAAGGTTTAAAGTTCTTAATAGGAAATGTGATTATTCTTCCTTTCATTTTGAATGACATGGACATGAACAACAGTGCAATACAGAATACTATAACAGATGCTCTTTCTTTGACCTGCTTTATGAAAAATATCTTCCAAAACACTAGGAAATCCTCTTTTATGGTATTGCAAATTCTGAAGATGTAAGAGATTAATCTTAATATTTACTTTAGAAGTTTGAGATTTTTTTCAGAGACTTTTTTTCCTGTTTACTTTTTCCTAAAAGAGAGCATGGGGGGGTAAATGAAACTAAAGGTTCCATTTAATTAGGTTGAAATTAATTGAAGCTCTTCTCTTAATAAAAGATAAAAATGAGAAAGAGTCAATGATCTTGTGAGTAAAGATGAGAAGAGAGTATACATGTGCAAGGTGAAGGACATCTTGAAACTTAAAAAACAGGAGTGAAAGATAAAATCTTCAGTGCTAGTGAAACTTCAGTTGCTTTTAAATTGTAATAGGGTATATCTTCAAATTGCCAAACAGTGAGATTTACCAAGAACTCAAAAGTCCCAGTAGCTAAATCATGTTTTCAGAAATTCATCTGTATTGATTTAAGAACTATGAGTATCTCATCTCTTAGGTTTTGAATGCTGTGTCTTCTTCAAGCCCCTGTAAATGAATACATTTATTGAACATGTGTTAAGTGTAAGGTTCTCTGCTTAACTGCTGGGAAAATATGTATCAATGTTTCAGAGTTGAATGAAAAGCATTATGGAACCTGAGGAAATGACTAACTTTGCTTACAAGCATTGCAAAAGATTTCTCAGAGAAGGAGACAATTTAGATGGAACTGGGAAAAAGAGCAGCAGTGCCGCTGAAAATGAAAATGGGACAGGTGGGGGAAGCAACAGGGAAACTAGCAGGAAAGCATGGAGCGTGGGCCTCTTGGGGAGTGGTCAATAGCTTAGTTTGGCAAGATTGTAGGAGCTCCTGGGAAAAGCGAAAGAAGAGGAAGGTAGGTTGGGTTTGGACCATGAACCGAAGGGCTTTGTATAACATTCTTAATAGTTAGGCTTTTCCTTCCATTTAAGATACAGAGATATTAAAGGTTGTTTGTTTAATAGAATGATCACATCATAACAACATTTGAGTTTTAGAGAGGCACTACAGATTGAGTTAAGAATCCCAGAGTTAACTTTTTCCACACTTAAGATTACCCCTAAAAGACTGTATTTGATTAACTTTCTTGGTTAACCCTATACCTGGAACACATTCTTAGAATGGATCCTCGTAATCTCTTTATCACTTTACTGAAAAGCTCCTTTTCATAGCACAGTGTAATTAACACCTTATTTTTATATTCAAATACACTTCTGAAAAGTAAAATACTTTGTAAATGATCTCAACATTATAATTTCAAAGAAACATTATTTCAGTAATATGCTACATATGAGAAAAATATTTTTTTTCATTTTAGAAGTTCAATTCATAGTCACAAAAGCAGGCATACCCAGAGATTACATCAAAGTTCAATGAACTGTTGCTAACTTCATTGGCTTTCTTGCGGCTGTCTTGTCTCACTACTATCTGATATGTTTCTGAACATATTTGCAGCAATGCCTAATACTTCTTAAAAATGACATTTGGCCACCTATTTCAGCTTCCATGGAATGTTCAGTTCATTTTATCAGTAAGCCAGAATTGCTTAGCTTTGTGAGGGAGTGCTTATTAATTCAAAACTCCATGAAAGAGGTCCAATTTAATACCCAGTCTCCTTCCTCTGTAAAACAGCTTTTAAAGTCAGGTTTGTAATGATGATCAGTATCACGTTTACAGTAGCATATGAGAAATCATAATGCCAAAGTCTAAAGTAAAAAGATACTCTACTTAATAGTAATGAGTGGTCTGGTCTTTAAACATTGTTTAAGAATGTAGTTATATCCTAAGGTTGTTATTCTTAACAGTTCAGTTCACATTTATATTAGGTGCCTTGGTGGTTTTCTTTCCTTTTCTACTTTAGAGTTTCTAAATTTTTCTTTTTCTTTTCATGCTGGATACATTAATGGTATGTTATTATATAATGCCCAAATTTAGCAGAATGGCTTTTATCTAAGGAAAAGTATTCTTGTTTTGTAAGAAAACAATTAGGAAAACTTGGCGTATTTTAAACTGTGATTACTTAGTATATGTTAATATATAATTAAATTAGATTTCTAAAAATGTAAATGCCATAATACAGCTGAATAAATGCTGGAATTCTCATCATGTAGCATATACTATTTTTCTTTTTTATACTTTATTAAAAATTAGAAAATGCATTTTTTATTTTATAGTGAAACTAAACTTTTTAATGAGTCAATATGTAATTTCATTTTGTGTCAGGATTCCTAAAACCACCACCAGGTTTAGGAGGACTCACAGGATTCAACAAAGGGAAAGGACACTTGGGGCTAAGTCCTTCCTACTTTTGTTCTGTGTGATTAACTACACAGAGAAAGGGAACTGCCAGAAGAGGGCGCTCTCAAATTGAGAGCCCTGTCCATAACATGAAGGGAATGTTAAAAACATCATATCCATGTAAAACCTTAAAAAGTTGAAAATGTGACTCAGAGTTGAAATGCTGATGAAAATTCTCACTTAAAAAATGATCACAATATTGGCAAAAACTGTAATAATTTTTCAATCGAATTACATATTTTCAAACATTTTAGGAATAATGAAAAAGCAACTTGTATCAAAATTCAAAACCTAAACAGAAATGGACCAAAAAGAAAAAAAAAGGAAGAAATGTCCTGATTGAACTCAGAAAAGAAATAGAGGGAAAAGATCAGAATTATATTAGAAATGAATACTAAATTGTGCCAAAGGGACAATAAATTCATGTAAAAATGGAATAAGGGGCATTGAAGTAAAGCAGGGGATAAAACTTAGGGAATAAAAATGAGCTAAAGAAAAGTAACAAGAGATAAAAAATGATTGGATTGGAAGACAGCAGAAGGTCCAACATAAGACTACTTGGAGACTCTGAAGAATAAAATTGAAACAACTGACTGGA
Source organism: Myotis myotis (assembly GCF_014108235.1). NCBI lineage: Eukaryota > Metazoa > Chordata > Mammalia > Chiroptera > Vespertilionidae > Myotis > Myotis myotis. Next base: position 8,778,650 of record NW_023416319.1, on the reverse strand, counting down.
ACTAATATCTAAAGTTAGAATCCAAGAAAATGTTCTAGAAATAAACTTTGAATGTTAATTTTTTTTAGACCTGTGTTTAAATGCAGTCCAATACACACACTAATTTAGTTCTGCCTTTTTTATTGTTTTTTTCCTCTGGACTATTTATATTTACTAATGAGCCAATGCCTAATATGTGGATGATGCTATTCAGGCTTTAATATTTCATAATATTTAACTTCTTTCATTTAGACGGTCTTCTGATTGTTGGTGTTCACTCGGCTAAGTTTCCAAATGAAAAAGTCCTGGATAACATTAAGAGTGCTGTTCTTCGATATGACATCACCCACCCTGTGGTTAACGATGCAGATGCCAGCCTTTGGCAAGAACTGGAGGTGTCCTGCTGGCCAACTGTGGTCATACTTGGACCCCGTGGAAACATGTTGTTTTCGTTGATTGGAGAGGGACACAAAGAGAAATTGTTTTTGTATACTTCAATAGCTTTAAAGTATTACAAAGACAGGGGACAGATCAGAGCTAATGAAATTGGAATAAAACTCTATAAAGATTCTTTGCCACCTTCACCATTGCTGTTTCCTGGCAAAGTAACAGTAGACCATCTTTCTAAGAGACTGGTAATAGCAGACACTGGACATCATAGAATTTTGGTCGTCTGGAAGAATGGACAAATTCAGTACAGCATTGGAGGTAAAGTTTGTTTTTAATTATATGTAATGTATTTTTAGTGAAAAAAGTTCAAAGAAATATATTGAAATTTATAAATAAGAACTAATTATAGCACTATACATTGACTTTAACGTCATGAAATTTGTTAATTAATGTATGGTACCTAAAGTAATCTCTTCTCCCTCAAAAAAACCCCTACAAAACCCCATTCAAATCAAAAGGAAGAAATCTTTAAGTTAGTAATTTTTAAAGTATATTTGTATATCTTGTTTCACAAAAACTACCACACTTATTCTATCTTATGAAAGTACTACTGGCCCGGTGCACGAAATTTGTGCAGGGGGAGGGGGTGTTCCTCAGCCCAGCCTGCACCCTCTCCAATCTGGGACCCCTCGAAGGATGTCCTACTGCCGGTTTACAGGGATCGGGCCTAAACTGGCAGTCGGACATCCCTCTCGCAATCGGGACTGCTGGCACCTAACCACTCACCTGCCTGCCTGCCTGCCTGATTGCCCCTAACCACTCTGCCTGCTGGCCTGCTCTCCCCCAAATGCCCCCTGCCGCTGGCCTGCTTGCCCCCAAATGCCCCTCCCGCTAGCCTGATCACCCCCAACTACCCTCCCTGCTGGCCTGCTCGCCTCCACTCCCCTCCCCACTGGCCTGCTTGCCCCCAACTGCACCCCTGCTGGTCTGCTTACCCCCAACGGCCCCGCCCCCCACCAACCTGATCACCCACAACTACCCTCCCGTCTTGGCCTTTAACCGCCTCTATCTTGGCCCCGCCACCATGGCTTTGTCCAGAAGAATGTCCAGAAGGTCTCCTGGAAGTTCTCCCAGCCTAATTAGCATATTACCTTTTTATTAGTATAGATAGAGGCCTGGTGCATGGGTGGGGGCAGCTGGTTTGCTCTGAAGGGTGTCCCGGATCAGGATGGGGATTCCCTTGGGGTGTGGGACTGCCTGAGCGAGGGGCCTGTGGTGGTTTGCAGGCTGGCTACGCCCCCTTCAGGGTGGGGGTCCCCACTGGGGGGGCGTGGCCAGCCTGAGTGAGGGGCTAAGGGCTGTTTTTAAGCTGGCCACACCCCCTTCAGGGTGGGGGTCCCCACTGGGGTGCTTGGCCAGCCTGGGTGAGGGGCTGATGGCTGTTTGCAGGCCCTCCTTGAGCGGAGGCCACAGTGGCTGGAAGCAGGTATCTGGGATTTATTTATCTTCTATAATTGAACCTTTGTAGCCTTGAGTGGAGCCCACAGCCAGCCAGGGCAGGTAGGAAGCTTGGCTTCCTCCATCGCCAGGGGCAACCCAAGCCTCCTGTTCACTCCAGCTCCGTGGCCGCTGCCATCTTGGTTGGGTTTATTTGCATACTCTCTCCTGATTGGCTGGTGGGCGTGGCTTGTGGGCATAATGGGGGTACAGTTAATTTGCATGTTTCTCTTTTATTAGATTAGATTACAATAAATCCTCACTTAACATCCTCAATAGGTTCTGCAGCTTCAAATGAAAAAACATATAACAAAAGAAATGTTACCCTAGGCTAATTGATATAAAGAAGAGTTAAGTAAGTGCCTGTGGCATACTATCAACATTATAATAAAACAATGCTAAATGTATTTGAGGACCTACTGTATACTCTATATACATTTTGGATTTGGGGCATTTTAAATGGAAGTATTGTATTTCACTTTCCATCAAAATATAGCCTTATCTTTTTTATTTTTTTAAGACCAAGATAATTCCTTAGGCACTTGAGACTTAGATTATAAAATAAATAACCTAGGATTTGTATATAATTTTCTTTTTCCTTTCATAAGAACTTACTCATATGTCTAGATCATTTCCCTTTGGGTTTAGCAAAATATAAGTATCATTCAAGCATGGATCATTTTGTTCCATATCTCTCTGATCTTAGATCTAAAAAGGGCTCTTGTTTACATCTACATAATTAATAGTCTTATTAATTTAAAAATAATTTATTATTAACAACATATTAATCAGAGAGAAAAGTAATTCATCTCTGCTGCCCACTTGAGTAACACATATAGCATAAAATAGAGATACTTGCACTCCTAGTGCAAATAAACTAATCATGTTCCTAAACCCTGGTGCTAATCTTCATATGCCAAGATATTATTCCTATAGCTCTTGAATTTTTTGTTTCTTGTTTCTTGTTTTTGTTGGAGTATGTGTGTGTTTTATGTTGTTTATTTTGTTTTAGTAACTTAGTGTTTTGGCATGCAGTTATGAGAATTGTTACTCAAAATGTTGTAGCAGGTTGAATTTAAATGGTTAAGAGAGTTTCTAATAGATTCTATAACTTTCAAAATAGTATAGGTAGCCAGAACCGGTTTGGCTCAGTGGATAGAGCGTCGGCCTGCGGACTGAAAGGTCCCAGGTTCGATTCCGGTCAAGGGCATGTACCTGGGTTGCAGGCACATCCCCAGTAGGAGATGTGCAGGAGGCAGCTGATCGATGTTTCTCTCTCATCGATGTTTCTAACTCTCTATCTCTCTCCCTTTCTCTCTGTAAAAAATCAATAAAATATATTTAAAAAAAAAATAGTATAGGTAAATATTCTTTTGTTGTTGTTAAATAGAGAAAACTAGCAACAAGCTAGCTTTCCCAAACACGTTTTTCGGAATACTGTTATCTTGTAATAAATTAATAGTTATTCTAGAATTTTTGAAAAAGAATTCTGTGTTCAGCAACACCAGGAAAAAATAGTTAGATGTGGTTTAACAAATTTTTTGTTTGTGATGGTTGTACTGTACTTCTCATATCTCTTACTCTGCTAATGTACCTCATGAATATCCAAGAGACTTTATAGTGTACAGTATCTTTTAATTTGAAGTGACCACAATTCTCTCCCTTTTTTCCTCTGTAGGGGACTCTCACCAACAATAATAATATTACTAATAATAGTAATAACAGTAAAACTGTCAATAATAGTAATAATAATATTAGTATAATAATAATACATTTACTTCTGGCATTTTTTACTTTTTTAAAATTTATTTTTATTGCTTTCAGAGGGGAAGGGTGAGGGAGAGAGAGACAGAAACATCAATAAGAGAGAATCATTGATCGGCTGTCTCCTGCATGCCCCACATGGGGCATATATCCGGACCAGAATTGAATTATGACCTCCTGGTTCATAGGTCTATATTCAACTACTGAGCCAGGTGGCCAGCCAACTTCTGGTATTATTCTAAGTACTTTACCTGTATTAATTTGTTTAGTCCTCATAGTGCTGTGAGTTAGGTATATTATTAGTTCCATTATACAGAAGACAAACTGAGACACAAAGAATGGTCATCAGCTAAAGAGATATAGAGCTGGGATTTAAATCAAGTCTTTTGGGCTCTTGAGTTTATGTTTCTATCCACCTGTCTTACTAACGTCTTATGGACAGTGGAGTTTTGCAAAACATAGTTTGGAAATGCTGACTTAGACGCTTTGAATGGCTTGTCCTCTGGTCAAAGAAATAACAATTATATTTTAATTACTCTCCACTCTTAAAACTCCACATGTGTTACAAAAGCTGAGAAGTAGGTCACTAGACTAGTATCACACTCTTTATTTTACAGTATCTATAAGGTATAGAACTTTGTGGCAAAGTGAAATAGTAAATGGAGGATTCTTAACCTAGGGTTCATGGACTCTTAAGAAATGCTTGAATGGACTTGAGGATCTAGGAACCTCTTGAAATTATTTGTGACATTTTATGGGCATGTGTATTTTTCCATAAGGAAAGGGTTCATGATTTTCATTGTATGGTTAACCATTCAACAATTTGGGGTTTAGGGGTGCCATCCCCCGGTGCAGCTGAAAATTCACATGTATCTTTTGACTTCCCCAAAACTTAACTGCTAATAGCTTAAACTACTAATAGCCTACTGTTGACCAGAATCTTTACTAATAACATAAAGTCAGTTAATACATATTATATATATGTGTTATATACTGTATTCTTACAAAAAGGTAAGCTAGAGAAAAGAAATGCTATTAAGAAAATCATAGGGAAAAATACATTTACAGTATTTATTGAAAAAAATCCACATAGAGAGCTTCTTTGTTTATTAGATGGAACGCTGCCCGATTCATGAATCATTCAATAAAGCCAAGTAGATCTTTAAATTTAAAACAAATGAAAAAAATCCTCATATAAGTGGACCCATGCAATGCAAACCTATGTTGTTCACCTGTCAATAGTATTATCAAATGAGCATATCTTCCCGAATTGTTCAATGTCACTCATCCAGATGCTTAAAAATTAAAATTATATTTAGTTCTTTCTAATGTAGGTAACAGGTACTTAAGATGCTTTTAAAAGTATTTTCTTCTGATATATGTTACCGTAAAGTACACTAGTAGCCATTATCTAATACACCCTGTCACTAACAACACTTGTTACTCTTGAGAAAAACAGATATATTAGGAAACATTTTAGTGTTCAGATAGAAACATCATGTTATTTATATTAAAATCTTGGCTTTAAATACAGATTTTCTTTTGGAGGTTTTACTAAATAGAAAAATTTTGTCTTATGGCTATCTTGTCTTTTAGGACCCAATCCTGGAAGAAAAGATGGAATATTTTCAGAGTCAACTTTTAATTCACCACAGGGTGTAGCCATAATGAACAATATCATATATGTGGCAGATACTGAAAACCACCTTATAAGAAAGGTAATTTTCCATTTTAAATAGTTTTATACTTCCAATCAGAAAAACAGATATTTACTTGCTACATTAAATATTCAGAGTGAGAAGGCGATGCTTAAATACCTCAAATCATTCATATTCAGCTGTTTTCACAGGTGCTGGCTTTAGTTTTATTCTTTGGTATCTTGTTTTTCTGGGTGTCAGTGTATAGTTGTCTCAGAAGATAAACCCTCAGTCAAGTCCCCTTTTTTTGCCCTTTGTTTCAAAGTCTCATGCCTAATCACCCCAAAGCTCCTCGTTTTGAGATATTTTCCTAACCACTGTATACAAAGTGGTGTTTTGTCTTTTTAAAAGTTAAATTTTCTGAAACCTAGAAAAAAAATCATACCACTTCCTGCCTTCATCTTTTTTGCTTTGCCTACAGATACATATCAGTCAATAAGTCTTAAAAGGTGTTTTATATCTGAATAAAAGTAAAGAATCTTGTTTTTAAAAAATGAGTTAATCATAAAGGTAAAAAAAGTCCTCTGATCATTTATTCCAGCTCCCTAGAGGTAACCAACCATTATTAAATTTTGTGTTTTTTCAGAAATTTCCTACTCACAAATAAATTTATAATAAAAAGACTGACTTTAGACTAGCAGTCGCCAACCTTTCGGACCTCCCAGACCAACAGTGGTCCGCAGGCCACTGTTTGGTGACTGCTGCTCTAGACAATCTTTTTTTTAATAAATGGTGGAATCCTGTTGTACTTACATAATCTTCTGCAGTCTTTTTAACGTATTTATCTATATTAGTCACATGAATGATATGACTGCATCATATCCATTGTAGAAGTCATTTTAAACATTCCTTATTGATGAAGATTTTGGCTATAAATCAGTGATCTTTAGTAGGTTGCTGTCTTTTTCTAAAGTCTACTAAGTTGATCTAATCCATCATGCCTAAACATACTGTTTCAAATACTTTCTTGATTTTCTTGCTTTTTATTTGTCTATTGATATTTATGCCCATTTATTTGACAATATTATCACCTATTATACATATAATAAAAAGTGTAGAACATATAATATCTACTGTAATGAAAATCTCCATGAGGTCATGCAATTTGGTTTCCTTACCTCTGAAATCCTAAGCACCTGGAACAGGGCCTGGCCCACGGCAGGTGTTCAATAGATATTTGTTGAATGAATTTCTGAGCAAAGAACATCTATTTAATGATGCATTTTCTAAAGTGCATATTTCTCTTAATATGAAAAGGTGTTCCATGAAAAAAGAATTTTATGGGTTTATAAAATAAAGCAGATTTAGTTTTTTTTAGAGTCTTGGAGACTGTCTTTTTAGAGACTTTAATATGCTAATGTATTGTGAATACATTGTTGGGGGTATATATGTGTAGTATTTCCAAACTTACTTGATCAAGGATTACTTTTTAGAATTTTTCATAGGTCTAATGATTTCATGGTATATACTTTGGAAAAAAAGTGGTTTTCTGTTGTTACTAAGTCCTTAAAGTCAGTATTTAGCAATATCTTTTGGGGTTGTATGCTTCTTTAATTTATCATGTCATAGATATCTAACAGGGTATTAAAGTAGTAAAATATTTACCCTGCAATATTCAGTGAATACTTGTCCTTTTTTAATTGTCCATTTTATCTCCTGATTTAGAACCCACAGGTTTTGAAGTATTGACTGTATTTCAAATGCTTTTTAAGTAGCATAATCACATATTTAGGTTACCCTAAGTTATTTTTATATTATATGGCTTAGTTTAGTGTCTGCAAATACAGGACGTAAAGTGGAATTATTATTTCTTCCTCTCTTTTAAAAAATGTTTATTGTATTTTACTTTTGTTTAAATCTCATTAACAGAGGATTGGTCATAATCTTACATTGACAGCTCACATTTTTCAGTGCAGACCTATCTCTTGTTCAGAATATTATTTATTAATTTATAAATTCCTCTTTATCCCCATTTCCCCTGCATAAACATACCTGCAGGCAGTCGTTCTATATTCAACTCATATATTTTTATTTGCATCTGACCTTGTAAAACATGTAGCGTTTTGTGTGCTTGTTTTTTAATAACTTTATTATGATACTAGAGGCCCGGTGCTGGCCTGCCCTGATCAGGGATGATCGGGGCCAGGCCGGCCAGGGGAGAGGCCGTGGGAGGTTGCCTGGCCGCCCCGCCCCCAATCAGGGTTGCGGGGGGCGATCGGGTCTGGGGGGAAGGGCCGCAGGAGGTTGGCCAGCTGGCCCCGCCCCTGATTGGGGGGCTGATCGGGGGCCAGACCAGCTGTGGGGAGGGGTTGACCGGGGACCCGGCCAGCCGGGGGATCGGGCTAGTTGGCCAGCCACAGTGCACATCATAGTGACCGGTCGTTCTAGTCTTTCTAGTTGCTTGGCTTTTATATATATACTAGAGGCCCGGTGCACAAAAATGTGTGCACTCGGCGGGGGGGTGGGGGGGTGGGGGGTCCCTCAGCCCAGCCTGTGCCCTCTCACAGTCTGGGACCCCTCGGGGGATGACCACCTGCTGGCATAGGCCTGCTCCCTGGAGGATTGGGCCTAAGATGGCAGTCAGACATCCCTCTGGCAGCCCGGCAGCCCTCGGGGGATGTCCATTTGCCAGCGGGGAGCAGACATAAGCTGCAGTCAGACATCCTTAGCACTGCTGAGGAGGCAGGAGAGGCTTCCACCACCACCACTGTACTGGCAGCCATCAGCCTGGCTTGTGGCTGAGCAGAGCTCCCCAATGTGAGAGTGCACTGACCACCAGAGGGCAGCTCCTGCATTGAGCGTCTGCCCCCTGGTGGTCAGTGTGTGTCATAGTGACCAGTCATTCCCAGTCTTTCTGCTGTTAGGGTCAGTTTGCATATTACCCTTTTACTATATAGGATAGAGGCCTGGTGCACGGGTGGGGGCCGGCTGGTTTGCCTTGAAGGGTGTCCCGGATCAGGGTGGGGCTCCTGCTTGGGTGCCTGGCCAGCCTGGGTGAGGGGCTGATGGCTGTTTGCAGCTGGTCGCACCCCCTTCAGGGTGAGGGTCCCTACTGGGGTGCCTGGCCAGCCTGGATGAGGGGCTGATGGCTGTTTTCAGGCTGGCCACACCCCCTTTAGGGTGGGGGTCCCGCTTGGGTGCCTGGCCAGCCTGGGTGAGGGGCTGATGGCTGTTTGCAGCTGGTCACACACCCTTCATGGTGGGGGTCCCCACTAGGGTGCCTGGCCAGTCTGGGTGAGGGGCTGAGGGCTGTTTTCAGACTGGCCAGGACTGAAGCTCCCAGCCTCTCCTTTTTTTCTTTTCTTTTTTTTCCTGGGATTTATTTACCTTCTATAATTGAAACATTGTTGCCGTCACTGGCGCTCCCAGCTCTGAGTTCGCGGCCAGCTGAAAGCAGGTATCTGGGGTTTGTTTAGCTTCTATAATTGAAACATTGTTGCTTTTGGGCTCAGAGCCAGGCCGCAGCAGGCGGGGAACCTTGGCTTCCTCCATCACTGGAGCAAGCAAGCCTCATGTTCACTTCAGCTGCGTGGCTGCCGGCCACCATCTTTGTTGGCAGTTAATTTGCATATCGCCCTGATTAGCCAATGGGAAGCGTAGCGGAGGTATGGTTAATTACCCTTTTTGTCTTTTATTAGATAGGATTCTTATCTCATACACTATCAATATTGTTTATTCCTTCTATTCCCTCAAGTTTTCGTTTTATTAGTAAGTAACGCAATGAATTGAGCAGCAATATTGTAGCTGAAATCTAAGAAAGCAAGCTGTTTGGGTAAAAGCAATCAACTCAAAGGGTTGCAAGATAGGAATTATTAGTTCATAGTTATAAGATGAGATAGATATTTTATATAGCATTAAATTCCAAGTATATAGTTTAAGAATTTTTAGTAAATATAACAAGTTGTGCAGCCATAACCATAAATCAGTTTTAGAATATTTTTATCCTCTCAGTAAGAATGTTCATGACTTTTACAGTTAATCTCCACTCCCACCCACAGCACTAATCTTTATAGAGATAGACAGTCTCTCGAACATTTCATATAAATAGAGTCATACAATATATGGTCTTTGTGTCTTCTTTCATTCTGTGTAATGTTTTTGGGGTTCATATATAGTTTATTCGTTTGCATTGCTGAATAGCATTCCATTGTATGCATATTCCACATTATGTCTGTCCATTCACCAGTTGGTGGGCAATTAAGGTATTTCTAATTTTTTGCTATTATGGATAAGTAATTCATGTGTAAGTTTTGTGTGGACATACATTTTTATTTTTCTTGGATCAATATTTAAGTACTCAAATTGTTGAGTCATGTAATTATTCATATCTGCATAGTTCTATTTCTGGACTTTGAGATCTATTCCATTGATCTACACCACACTGTTTTGATTGCTGTAACTTTTAATAAATTTTAAAATCAGTGAAGTACAGGTCTTCTCAGTCTTCTTTTTCAACATTGTTTTGGCTGTTCTGGGTCGCTTACAATTCCCTATGAATTTTAGGATCAGCATATCCATTTCTGCAAAAACTTTTGTTTCTTATATAAATAACTAGAGGCCTGGTGCACAAAATTCTTGCATGGGTGGGTTCCTCAGCCCGGCCTGCATTCTCTCACAGTCCGGGACCCCTCACTCTACCACCCGCCTGCTCGCTGCTCCTTACTGCTTGGCTCGCTGCTCCTCAGTGCTGCTGCGGAGGCCAGAGAGGCTCCCTCTACCACTGCTGTGCTTACCAGCCGTGAGCCTGGCTTCCTGTTGGAGCACACTGACCACCAGGGGACAGCTCCTGCATTGAGCGTCTGCCCCCTGGTGGTCAGTGTGCATCATAGGGACTGGTCATTCTGGTCATTACACTGTAAAGGTCGCTTAGGCTTTTGTTATATAGACTAGAGGCCCAGCGCACCAAATCGTGCGTGGGTAGGGTCCCTAGCCTGTGATCAGGGCCATCTTCCGCTCACTTGCCAGTTCCCAGTTCCGCCCCGCTGCTGCCCACACTGGTTCTCCGTGGTTCCCGTTAGCCATCCAGCAATCGGAGCCTGTGGGCCGGGGGGAGGGATCAAGAGGTCTGCCTTCCACCTGCTTGACAGTCCCCAGTCCTGCCCTGCCGCCACCGCCCACCCCAGTTCCCCATGGTTTCCCTTTCACCATCCAGCAATTTGAGCCTGCAGGCTGCGGGGAGGGACAGAGAGGTGGTCAATGCACCTCATAGCAACTAGTCAAACGGTCATTCTGGTCGTTACGCCGGTATGGTCGCTGGCCTTTTATTATATAGGATTATGATGTCTGAAAAAACAAATGGCAGGTTTATATTTTCCTTTCTTATTTATACACATCTTGTTTTATTATATTGCTGGATAGAACCTCAGTTGCTGTTAAGCATTAGCAGTGATTGTGTATTTTGTCATCCTCATATTCTTAAAGAGAATGCATGTCAATTTTCTCCAAAGTTTAGTATCTTCTGTAGCTTTGGGGAAAAAATATTTATGAAGAAATTTCATATTCTTATTTACTTAGAATTATTTTATTATGTAATTTTATGAAGTATATGTTCTATATTTATTGAAATAATTAGGTAATATTTTGCCCTCAGTATTTTGATGTAATGAATTATATTAATATATTTTTTTAATGTTAAACCATCTTTGTATTCCTGGGTTAAACCTTACCTAATGATCAATTTTTTAAAAGTCAAGTTGGATTTGATTATCCCAAATTATATTTAATACTTAAAAATTCATGTTCATAAATTAAATGGTTCTATATTTTTTTGTACTCTTGTAACCCAGTTTTGGAATCAAGGTCACACTAAACTCATTAAATGAGCTAGTTAGTTTTTGTTTTGTTTTTTTAACTTTTGGAATAATTTGTCTAATGTAAAAATTAATGGTTTTGAACATTCATTAAAAAACCTCAGTAACATCACCTGGACCAGGGGCTTTTTGCAAGAGGAATTCTTTTGATTGTCATGTCAATTTCTAAGATGCATTTCTTAGATCAAATATTATTTCAAGGACCTATCCCTAGCTGCCTATTGCATTTTTTGCAGATTTACTAGTAGTTCAGTAAAAAATATAGATAAGGTTACATTAATAATATTCTTTACAATTTTGAGAGATTATAAAAATAATGCAAGAGGATATTGCTAAAATAAATCAATGTATTTCATCGTAATAAAGGAATAAAAGACAATAATCATTACTATATTTATTCAGAAAAACATTTTAAAAAATTTAATACCTATTTTTTAACATATATTTTAATTGATTTCAGAGAGGAAGAGAGAGAGAGAAACACCAGTGATGAGAGAGAATCATTGATCGGCTGCCTCCTGCATGCCCCCCCACTGGGGATCAAGCCCGCAACCCGGGCATGTGCCCTGATCAGGAATTGAACAGTCACCTCCTGATTCACAGATAGACGCTCAACCACTGAGCCACACCAGCTGGGCAATGTAATACCTATTAATGATAAAACTAGTAAACTTGAAAAGGAAATAAACATAGTGAATATAATCAAAGGGCATTTACAAAATGGCTTTATAGCTACACTTAATGCAAAATATTGAATGCCTTCCTTCCATGATTGGGAACAAGGCAAGGATTCCCACTCTCGCCACACCTATTAAATATTATACTGAAAGTATTAGCCATTGTAGTAAGGCAACAAAGAGAGACAAAAGGCATATAGGAAGAAGAACTGTCTTTATTTGCCAGTGGCATGTGATCTATAATAATAAAAGTGTAATATGCTGATTAGACCGGACGACCTTCCAGACAAAGCTGGAGCTGTGAGGGAAACCCGGGTCCCGGGTGCTGGAGGGAAGCCAGTGCCAGCAGCCGGGGGAAGGAAGGCCTACTCTTGCATGAATTTTTTTCTTTTTTTCTTTTCCTTCTTGATTAAGGTATTACATATGTGTCCTTATCCCCCAATTCTCCCCCCCCCCCACTCTCCCCACTCATGCCCTCACCCCCCTGGTGTCTGTGTTCATTGGTTAGGCTTACATGAATGCATATAAGTCCTTTGGTTGATCTCTCCCCCTTACCCCCACCCTCCCCTACCTTCCCTCTGAGGTTTGGGTCTGATCGATGCTTCTCTGTCAAATCTGTTTTTGTTCATCAGTTTATGTTGTTCATTATATTCCACAAATGAGTGAGATCATCGAGTGAGATCTTGCATGAATTTCGTGCATTGGGCCTCTAGTATACATAGAAAATTCTAAGAAATCTATGAAAAAGCTACTTGCACTAATAAGAGAATTTAGGAATGTTGCAGAATACAAAGTCAATAAAAAAAGATCCACTCTGTGTTTATATGTTAATAACAGTTAATTGGGAATTAAAAATTTTAAATTCTATTTACGGTAGCAATAAAAACAAAGTACTTAGAATAAATTTAACAAAATACATGCAAGACTTGTGTACTTCAAATTATAAAACATTGCTAAGAAAATTAATCCAGTATTGGATTGGAAGTTTCAATATTAAGATGTCAGTTCTCTCCAAATTGACCTTTAAACTCAGTGCAATCCCAGTCAAAACTCCATCAGATTTTTTTGGTATTAAGTGGATTCCAAAATTTACATGGAAATGCAAAATAAAGAATTTATTATATCTAAAATTTTGAAAATGAACAAAGTTAAAAGACTTATAGTACCTGATTTCAAGACTGACTTAATGTTATGCTGATCAAGACTGTGATACTTTGTTAATATATAGATCAATAAAAAGAATAAAGCACCTAGAAGAAACGTCATATCAAATACAGTTATGATTTCCCAAAAGCATCAAAGCAGTCAAGGGAGAAAGGAAAGTCATTTTAGCAAATTGTGCTTGAACAACTAGATACCCATGTGGAGGATAAAAAGAAACACATTACCTCGAACGTTGTATACAAATAAACTCGAGATGCATCACACACCTAAATGTAAATGCTAAAAATGTAAAGCTTTTAGATGAAAACGTTATCTTCATGACTTAAAGGCGGGCAAAGGTTTCCAAAGACAGGACACAGACACAATCATAAAGAAAAAAATGATAAATTCAGATTTATCAAAAATTAAAATTTCTGCTCATTAAAATTTACTGTTAAAAAGACAAGCCACAAGCTGTCAAAAAATAACCTTAAAAATTTACAAAACATATTTATGAAGGGATTAGTATCCATGAAATATATAAAGGTTCCTACAACTAAAAATGAGAAGACAGCCCAATAAAAAATGGGTCAAAGATTTGATCAGACATTTTTTCAAAAGAAGGTATAAGAATGACCTTGTCACTTACATTTCTTTTTCAACTCAGGATGTTGATCACTTTTTTATCCACTTTATATCCACTATAATGGTTTAAATTTAAAAGACTGACAACATTATATATTGGCAAGAATGTGGAGCAATTGGAACTCCCATACATTGTTGGTGGGTAGATTGATAGCTGGATAAAATATGTAATAAAGCAAGTAAGTGAAATGGTGATAATAAGTGGTGTGTGTATAGATCTTTACTGCAAGATTCTTTTAACTTTTTTCTAGTTTGAAAATGTTCATGGTAAAGTGTTGGTGGAAGGGTCTCAGGAGATGAAACCAGAGCTTTTTTCCCCCAGTAGAATGCATTAGTTTACCAATGTATACAGCAGAGGCAATATAATGTAGTAGAGCTAGCACTGCCTGTATTCAAATCCCCAGATCCTGGACTTACTAGCTATAGGATCTTGAGAAAGTTACATAATGATCTGTGCAATAATGATAATCATAGTCATTATGAGGATGAATGGATGGATGACACCTGGATCAGTAGCTGGCATATATTAAGCTGTATATGTGTCATTTAGTAGCCAAGCATAACTGAAATACATTTAATTTCAAGAATGTGAATTTTTTAGATTTTGCTTTAAAATTTCACTTTCTTTTAAAATATTTTATAGTTAAAAGAAGATCAACACCATTTCTGGTAGAGGCATGATGAGATGAGGGGGGCAGGAGGGAAGTGGGGGCATGGACAGGTGAGGAAATGAAAAGGACTGAGTTTTGTGCTTTTGAATAACAAGATCACCCTATGCTTAATTAAACCTTTTTTAAGCTTTTAAATTTTTATAAGGTAATAGACTTTATTTTTTAGAGCAGTTTTAGATTCATAGCAAAATTGAACATAAAACACAGTTTCTTTCCCCCCCATCCCTGCAAGACTCCCTCACCATCAACCATTCCACACCAATGTGATACATTTGTTACACTTATTGAACCTGCACATCGTTATCATGCAGAGACCATCATTTATATTAGGGTTCACTCTTGATTGGCACATTTTGTAGGTTTGGACAAATGCACCATGACATGTATCCATTGACCATTGTAGCATCAAACAGGATAGTTTCACTGCCATAAAAATCCTGTGTTCCACTTATTCATCCTTCTTTCCCCTTAATTCCCAGGGATTTATACTTGTTTGTTTTTAAAGAAAGTATTTGTATTGCTAATACCTTCTATATGTTTTTATTAAAAATCTTCATGTCCAAAAGAAAATAAAAGGTAACATGCATTGCATACAACATCTTCCTTTCTGTAGATTGACCTAGAAGCTGAGATGGTGAGCACTGTAGCTGGCATTGGTATTCAAGGTACAGATAAAGAAGGTGGAGCTAAAGGAGAGCAACAGCCCATTAGTTCCCCATGGGATGTAATTTTGGGATCATCAGGTATGTAAACTTCTAATACTTAATATAAGTAAACATTGTTTCATAAATGTAAGATTTTAAAAAGATGCTGGGGACATTCATTTGGATTAATTCTATTGCTAGTAATTTTATACTTTTATGCCTGTGTCTTGAGATTTATTGTATAAAAGCAAAGCCAGCAGTAATGTATACAAGATGGAATATATTTTATATAACATGTAACATTACACATTATGTTTTATGCACAAGATAGTGCATATATTATTCTGAATTAATGTTAAAGAATCTCAGTTTAGCTGCAGCTTTCAATTAATGTAGCTCTGAATATTCTTAAATTAGGATTAGTTTCAGAACTTCAAACAATTATTCATGAACTATACCATTTAACAATGTCCTTTTTTTCTAGTTTGAAAAATAAATTTAAAAGTGAGTTGCTTTTTTTAGATTATTAAAATTTGTATTGAACCATGATAGCTTCTTTTGAGCAATTTGAAAAAAACACTTTTGCCCTACTGTATTATGTAGGTATTAATAATGAATAAGATTGACATTATCTTTACAATCTTTGCTACCTACATTAATTGACTATAAGATGACCCAGGAGCATAAGTCCTTATTTCTCATTGGCCCTCAGTGATACAGGGATGGTTATCTACATATCTAAAACCAGAGTAATGAATAAAAGTAAGTTAGTAGAATACACTGAAAATAAAACTTGTGACTAAATGGTTTGGATGGTCTTAATATGTTTATAGAGTGAACTAGAGGCCTGGTGCATGAAATTTGCGCACTCGGGGCGGGGGTGCCCTTGGGGGATGTACAACTGATGACTTAGGTCTGCTCCTCGCCAGCCATAAGCCCGGCTCAGGGCTTCTCGCTGAGCGGCACTCCCCCTGTGGGAGCACACTGACCACCAGGGAACAGCTCCTGCGTTGAGTGTCTGCCCCCTGATGGTCATTGCACATCATAGCGATTGGTCATTCCACTGTTCGGTCGATTTGCATATTAGCCTTTTATTATATAGGATAAGCATCAGTTTAGTTGAATGGCTTTACATCTTGAGATAATTTTTTATCATGATGCCAATTTGCTTATAATTCAAAGACCTTGATTTTTTTCATTTGATTAACTTTTTATAGAGTTTTTAATATTCATAAAATAACTGAATGAATTTTTGGTACTACCTGTACTTAATATGTATA
Organism: Myotis myotis; assembly: GCF_014108235.1. Taxonomy (NCBI): domain Eukaryota; kingdom Metazoa; phylum Chordata; class Mammalia; order Chiroptera; family Vespertilionidae; genus Myotis; species Myotis myotis. Next base: position 8,762,453 of record NW_023416319.1, on the reverse strand, counting down.
ACTTGGAGATTTTGCACAAGTTCTTTTTGAGATTTTCCTTTTTGGAATTCTGTGTCACAATAATCATAGTGGGGAAGGAGTTGGGGTGGCAGAGGGAGCAGTACGTCCCAGGTGCAATCAATAAGAACATAGATGATCTATATATATAAAAGCCTAAGCAACCAGACAACCGGTCGACTAGTTGCTATGACGCGAACTGACCACCAGGGGGCAGACGCTTAGCTATGTCCTATCTGCTTACCTACTGTTATTAAAGCAAGACACATAACTAAGCTCAAAGTTATGGGGCAGGGATAGACACCTTGCCTACAATGAGGCCATGTCAAGGGTGTGGGTATCTAATATTATTACAGAGGAGTAAAGAATTGAGACCAGTAATTCAATCTGTCACATATATCAGACTTTATAGGACTTATAAACAGGATGTACTTTATTGGATGCTTTACTAAGTTGGATTTATTTAATGGCCAAGGAGTGCTTAAATATTTTGCTAGGCTAAAAGTTTTTCAGGCATACTTTATAGCATGGAATTTCTGGTTGGTTGTCTTGTATTGAGAATGCACCCAAAATGCTTTCCAAGGAAAATCTTGGCTCTATTGACAAGTACTCCCTCAGCTTCCAGCTGGAGTGACATGCAATCTGAGGATTGTGTCATTACTAAGCTCAGTTTTCAGTAAAGGAAGCGAGTCCTACTTACTTAGCTCAACAGGTTTTTATAAGCATGTGGTTCTTCATTTGACTTACAGCTTAAAATAGCTTCACTCAGGTACTTGGCAAGAGGTGTATTCTTGAATACACTTAAGTTCGACACCTTCTAAATTCCTGGCCAAGAGAAAAAGGTTTCCAAGCACTGTATGAAGGACTTGTAATCACAATGACTACTCTTGCCTGAGAGCTTTTAACCTTGAGTCATATACCCAAGGCATTCCTGGTTAGGCTTTGTAAAGTACTTAAACTTCACAGAAATTATTTTCAAGATTTGGGGGAATTGGTCAGATTCTCATCAGAGTTTCAAAGTGGTATGTTACCCAAAAACATTTTAAGAGTCACTAATTTAAATTACTCTAAAATCTAATCCTGGATTAATGTATTGTCAGAGTATGGGAAATTAGATCATAGAATATTTCTTACATTTGTTTTTACTAAACTACTTTTGGCAACATGTCATTCATTAAAAAATATATCAGCATAAAATCACATTCATTTATATTTTTATGTTTGTACTAGAGGCCCAGTGCACGAAATTTGTGCACTCGGGGGGGGGGGGGTCCCTCAGCCTAGCCTTCACGCTTTCCAATCTGGGACCCCTCGGGGGATGTCCGACTGCCCACAGGGATCAGGCCTAAACCGGCAGTTAGACATACCTCTCACAATCCAGGACTGCTGGCTCCCAACCGCTCACCTGCCTGCCTGCCTGATTGCCCCTAACCGCTTCTGCCTGCCAGCCTGATCACCCCCTAACCACTCCCCTGCCAGCCTGATCGACGCCTAACTGCTCCCCTGCCGGCCCAGTTGCCCCCAACTGCCCTCCCCTGCAAGCCCGGTCACCCCCAACTGCCCTCCCCTGCTTGGCCTGGTCACCCCCAACTGCCCTCCCCTGCTGGCCTGGTTGCCCCTAACTGCCCTCCCCTGCAGGCCTGGTCCCCCGCAACTGCCTTCCCTGCCAGCCATCTTGTGCAAGAGTGTGATGGTCAATTTGCATATTCTTTATTATATAGGATATCTGTTTCATATATGTATTTCCTCAAAACACAGTCCTATAAGATTTCCTGTTTTTACTGTAGGAATTGTTGATGGTTTCAATATTTACCTTGTAAATAACCTATATGGTTTATCAACTAGAGAAAGTTTTTTCTGATCTCAGTATTATAATTGTACTTTTTCCTAGGTATCAAGTTTGTTTTTTAGCTCCTAGAAAATTTAAATGTAATAATTTATTGTGTTTGCATTGTTGTATTGATTGCTAAGAAATCCACACAGATTTATCGTTAGCAAAGGATAATGGAAATATGACATCCAGTTTTTAATAGTGTGACTGCGTCTCTCTTTCCTACCCTATTTACCTATTGGTCCAACTTTCTTACTGATTTTAAATGCATTTATCTTAGTAGGGTGTATTTCTTTGTAAGTTACCTGACTCCTTTGTGTAATAAAAGTAGACTTAAATAAATACAGTAGAATCCCTTATTGAAGTGATTGGCTATGATAATTAAATTGTTAGGGGGGGGAAATCTATTAAACCAGAACGACAAAACTAAAAATGCTTTGTTTTAATTTAAGAACTATAAATGTACATTTTTTTAACCCATCTTTGATGTAGGACTACCCCTAATTGAAAAACAATTTGACTTAGCTACTTTTTTTTTTTTTTTTTTTTTAGAGAGAGGTAGGGAGAGGGATAGAGAGATAGAAACATCCATGATGAGAGAATCATTGATCAGCTGCCTCCTGCACATCCCCTGCTGGGGATTGAACCCACAACCCAGGCATGTGACCTTGGCCAGAATCGAACCTGGGACCCTTCAGTACGCAGGCTGACGCTCTATCCACTGAGCCAAGCCAGCTAGGGCTACGTTTCTTTATTGAGTCTTTCCAAAATATCCAACTTTATATTTATAGAAACAACTTGCTTTTTGCATTCAGATTGAATTGGTTCATATAAATTTAAATTACATAATTGTACACCTACTTGAACACATTTTGAATTAAACAAAATTTGAAGGGGATTGTGGCTGACAAAAATTGTTCTTGTAAATACTTGAGTTTTAAAAATATTTTAATAATTTTATAAAGTGTTTCGGAAATGCTACCATAGTTAGGAATTTGAGAGTGGAATTATCAGGAGTAAACATAATGAAAAATAGGTTAGGTATTGTGATATCTTCATACATTAGGCTGTTCTTCAGTGCAAATAATGAATCATAGATACACCTAGCTGCATAGACAAGTATCAGAAGGAATCTGTTGAGTGAAAAAAGCTACAAAAGAGCCTACAGTATGATATTTTTTACAGAAGGTTTAGTAGTAAGCAAGACTAATTATATCTTCAGAGATCAATCCAGACTTGGTAAAACTGAAAAATAAGAAAGTGAAAAAAAATTTTTTAGACTGGTGGTTCCTTCCGGAAAGAGAAGGGGTTATAGTCATAAAAGGATGCAAGAATGTTCTTTCTTGAGTTAGGTGGTTTGCATATGGATGCTTAATTATTAAGCTTTATAATGAATGCATCCATCCATTCATATGCATATTTCATTAAAATTAAACCTTACAAAGGAGCAAAATAGATTAGGTAAATAAAATGAAAAATAACAAGGACCAATACATAGTTAAATATATATACCCTATCAAGAGACCCAGTTAATAAATAATGGGACTTGAAATACCCATTATAATATGTAAATGTGTTTGTGTATTTTAATTCTGAATACTTAACCTAATTATGCCATTACAGTGATAAAAGCATTATCACTCTAAATATGGTCAGAACTACACAGTGTAAGAAAAGTAATTACTAGGTACAATAAATTCATTTTCAGCAGAAACTCTGCCACGTTTCTAAAATGCATGACTTCACTCTTGGCAGACAATAACTGGAGAGATTTTTCATCCTAAAGTTCAAAACCCCACTAGTCACTAAGTAGATTTTACCTGATTTAGAATCATTTATAGAAAGGATAATATGCCCGAATCCCATTAACCTTTCTTGGTCTTTTAATCAGTATTTTCCCTAGATAGAAGTTTAGCTGTTCTTATACAACCTTTTATGATAAAAATTTAACTATTTAGTATGTTAGTCTTATAATCTACAGAGTTGGTACTTAAGTGCTTAGATAATATGGTTCTTGGAGTTTCGTTAATATGCTATAAAATACTATACAATACATTTACCCTCTAAAAATAATCAGATGATACAGAATTTTTGAGGAATAAATTTTATACAGTGTAACTGGTGAGTGAAAAAAGCAAGTTACAAAAGCTTAAACTAAAAGCAGTTGTATTTATAGGCCTAAAATTTGAGAGATGATTCTTGTACTATCTTATCACATTGAATTGTGTTTGAAAGGTTTTTTAAGTCCAATTAATGAGGTATAATTTACAGAAAGTAATATTCACCCTTGTTAGGTATGAGTTATATGACTTTTGACAAACATATTTAGTCTTACAACTATTATTGCAATCAAGATACAGAATATTTCCATCACCCCAAAAGTTCTCTCATGACCCTTTGCTCAGTCTTCCTCCCATCACCTCCAACACCCTCTCCAAACATTGGCAACAGTGCATTTCTTATGCCTGGTTATTTCATTCTGTACAATGCTTTCGAGATTCATTGCTGTTGTTGCTGGTATCAATAGTTGGTTCTTTTTTTATTGTTGAGAAGTATTTCATTGTTTGGCTCTGCCACAGTTTATTCATCAGTTGATAAACATTCCAGATGCCTCTAGTCTACAGCAATTATTAAAGCCTGTATAAAAACATGTGTATAGGTTTTTATGTGGACATAGTATTTATTTCTCTTTGGAAAATGTTTAGGAATGAAATTGCTGGATCATATGATAAATGTGTAATTTTATAAGAAACTGCCAAAGTGCTTTCCAAAGTGGCTCTTTTCTTAACAGTCCCGAGAGTCCTAGGTTAGTATTGCTCCTGCCTAAAAAACTTCCTTTAACTTCCTTTAACATTGGCAGATGGCTGCTGCCAATGATTTCTCTTGGCCTTTTTTAGGGGAAGGGGAGTGTCTGGAAAAGTATTCAGCCTTCATTTTTGGAAGATATTTTTACTCCATATATGTCTGGGTTGACTTTCCTTTTTCCTTTGATACTTTAAAGATGTCATTTGATTGTCTTTTAGCTTACATAGTATTAAATAAGAGGTCTGATTTCTTTTCCTAGTTCCTTTGTGTATAAAATGTGTGCTTTTGCCCGGCCCTCATGGCTCAGTGGTTGAGCATCAACCTATGCACCAGGCAGTCATGGTTCGAATCCTAATCAGGGCACATGCCCAGGTTGCGGGCTTGACCCCCGCAGTGTGTGGGGTGGGGGAGGTGCAGGAGGCAGCCATTCAATGATTCTCTTTCATCATTAATGTTTCTTTCATCCTCTCCCTTCCTCTCTGAAATCAATAAAAATATATTAAAAAATAAATATAACAAAATAAAGTGTATGCTTTTTTTCTGGCCACCTTCAAGATTTTCTCTTTGGTTTTCAGCAGTTTGACTGATATGTCTAGGAGTTATCCTGTTAGAATTCTTGAGTCTATGATGTGGTATGATGTCCTTCATTATCTGTGAAAAAATTCTCACCCATTCTCTCTTTAAATATTTTTTTCTGCTCCTTTCTCCTCTTTCTGGGATTTCAGTTACTCATATATTAGACTCTTGATATTATACCCAGCACTTTTTACATACTGTGCTCTTTTTATTTTACCCTTTTTTTCTCTTTGTGTTTTAGTGTGAATAATTTTTATTGATTTATCGTTGGGGTGATTGTTTCCTCAACTGTGTCTAGTCTGTTGATGAGATTGTTGAAGGAATTTTTCATCTGATATTTTTATAGGGTTTCCATATTACTATTTCTTAGATTCCATCTATGCTGAAATTTTTTACAAATTTAGGTAGGCCACCTTTTTCTCTAGATTCTCTAACATAGTGGCATAGTAATTTCAAAGTCCATGTTATATAGTTCCAGATTTCAGGTAATCTTTCAGTCTGTTACTGTTGATTGCTTTGTTTCTTGAAAATGTGTGGGGGTTGTTTTTTGTTTTTTGTTTTTGATGAGGGGTGGGTATGTGTTTATTTGGGTGAGGGTTTTTCTTTGCGGGGGTGGAGAGGCAGGGACAGGGAGGAGGGGTTCTGCTTACTTTATGTTTGTCTTTTCAATTTTAACTAAATTCCAGTCATCTTGTGTGGAATTAGAGGGGCTGAGATCAATAGTATTTATCTAACTATTATGGGAGGTTGAGTCAATGTAGTCAGAAGCTGGGCTGGGTCTGGGTGTTATTATTGCTGTGAGTTCTGTCAGTTCACAGCTTTTGAATTCCTTTAGCTGTGGGCTGGTGTTGCCTAAGCATGGGGACCTAGAGGCTGGGGGTGGGGGGTTCCACCTCGGCTTTCAGTCATCCTGTACAGCTCAACCACAGTGGTTCTCTTTTACTCTTGCAGCTGCATGACAGGTGACCTGTTGCTGTTTGTCATTCTCTAAGGGAGTGTTCTCTGTTGTTCTGAACAGTCTCAGTCTTAGGACCCCTGTGTGCCTGTGGTCCAGGAAAGGAAATGGGAGCTTTTTTTTTTTTTTTTTTTTTCATTGTTTCTGTTCCGTTTCTCTCTGGCAACCAAACTCTGCCTTTAATCTGTGAGTGGTTTTGAAGAGTTTCCTCCTTTCCCTCCAGCAGTGGGGAACCCCTGCTTGGTGTCAGTATGGAGTCTTTGACCAAAGACAATTTCCTGCCCCTCTCCCAGAGATGAAGAGATGTTTTTCTTCTGCCCTCTTCCAGTCCTCGAATTAGTCTTTTCCTGTGCCCGGGGCTTTGTCGCTTTTTCCTAGTGGCTTAAGGCCTTGCTTCATAGGAGGTTTAGAGACTATGGAGAAAAACTACACTAATGGAGGATTTCACAGATGCTATTAAGAAGGTTCTAGCCAGTGGACTTTATTTTTATCATAATTACTTAAAATAACAGAATATTTAAAAGCTGGATAAAAGGTGTTTTTTTCATTTCTATATTTCATTTGCCGATTTTATTTCTGCTTTCTGAAACTATTTCAGTAATCCTTATTGATGATTATGAGGGATTTTGACTTTCCCAAACCTTTTTAGCTTTTGGCATTATCCTTTTTTATTTTTAATTTGTGACTGTTGAAAGTCAGTGGTACTAAGTGTGCTCTTAACTTAAAATGGAAATGTTCGTAATTGTTAGAAAGAACAAAAGTAATACCCTACTCAGTGATACAACTATGTGCTTTAGATTTTAAAAACCAGGATGAATGGTATAAATTTTTTAAAATGTATCTTTATTGTTTTACAATTAAGTATTACAGATGTTCCCTTTTTTCTCCCTATTTACCTCCTCCACCCCACACCCGCCCCCCACCCCAGGCCTTCACCACATTATTGTCGGTGTCCATGGGTTATGCATATATGCATATAACTTAGTGATACAGTTATGTGCTTTAGATTTTTAAATCCAGGATAAACAGTATAAATTGTTAAAGTGACTCTCGTTAGTTTGATAGACATAAATGCCAGACTACCTTTTTTTTTTTAAATTCTCATTTTATTTGTAAAAACTCTTCAGTCCTCAGAGAAATGATCAGGCAGAGTAAAAACTTCTTGAAAGACAGTGTAGCATGCTGGTTTTGAGCTTGGACCCTGGAGCCAGTTTTACATCTTAGTGTGGTCGTGTGACTTTGACAAGCTACTAGACTCTTTATGCCTCAATTCCCTCATCTAAATTGAAGATGCTGCCGAAACCGGTTTGGCTCAGTGGATAGAGCGTCAGCCTGCGAACTGAAAGGTCCCAGGTTCGATTCCGGTCAAGGGCATGTACCTGGGTTGCGGGCACATCTCCGGGTAGGAGATGTGCAGGAGGCAGCTGATCGATGTTTCTCTCTCATCGATGTTTCTAACTCTCTATCTCTCTCCCTTCCTCTCTGTAAAAAAATCAATAAAATATATTTAAAAATAAATAAATAAATAAATAAATAAATAAATAAATAAATAAATAAATAAATAAATTGAAGATGCTAATAGTACCTATCTCAAAGGCTTATTGTGAGAATTATGAGAATATATGGAAAAGCACTTAGAACAGTGCTTGTACAAAGAAATGATTAATATATCAATGTTATTTTCATTCTTTGCTATAAGAATGGAGTCATTTCACAAGTCACAAAGAGATGTTACTAAGCTGAACCAAATCAAAGATGGGAAGGCGAGGGACTGGAAAAATACTTGTAAAAGATTACTCAGCCAGAGGCCATAGGGAGAGGAGGGCATAAGGAGTGAAGCTGAAGTAGAAAGCCATGGTTAAGTTTGATTAGATGGCTATTTGTGATCATACGTGATACTGCACTTGGGTACTTAAAGCCAGAGCTAAATCCATGGGGCAGAGGCAAAAGGGAGGAAGAAAAGAACAGGCCACAGAAGAACTGACCAGAGAGCATGGGCTCCATTCTGATCAGAACACTGCTGATTTGTAATCAACTTCCTAATGGAGTATTCCAGGTTAGCTGTGTGAATTTCCACGAATTATTTAACCCCTGTGAATTTCACTTTCTTTATAGAGATGATACTAGACTTCTTAAGGTTGGAAGGCATTATTAAGTTATTAAAGGGGCCGAAACCGGTTTGGCTCAGTGGATAGAGCTTCGGCCTGCGGACTGAAGGGTCCCGGGTTCGATTCTGGTCGGGGGCATGTGCCTGGGTTGCGGGCATATCCCCAGTGGGAGATGTGCAGGAGGCAGCTGATCGATGTTTCTCTCTCATCGATGTTTCTGACTCTCTATCTCTCTCCCTTCCTCTCTGTAAAAAATCAATAAAATATATTTTTTAAAAAAGTTATTAAAGGGAATAACTCATGTAAAATGTTTATCATCTCAGGACCTTAAACATAGGAAGTGTTCTGGTGGTTATCATTTTCATCACCATCCCCACCACCATCATCAAGTGATAGATAGAATCCCAACATCTGAATTTTGACCTGACACAGCCTGGTCACTTCTTCTCATTTCTTAGGAGTTTAAAGGAAATAAGTATACAGAAACCAGGACCAAACTAATACTTATACTATAAAGTGTAATCTTCATACTTTTTTGCTACTTTTTCTTGTTGCGCTAAATAAGTGTTTATAGCAGATATCCTTGTCTAATTTCTACTCTTAGGGGACTGTCTTTATCAGCTTAGGCTGCCATAACAAAATACCAGACTGGGGTTGCTTAAACAACAGACACTTAGTTTCTGACAGTTCTGAAGGCTAGAAGTTCAAGGTCAAGGTGCCAGCATGACTGGGTTCTGGTGAGAGCTTTCTCTTGGCTTATAGTCACCTTCCTTTTTATCCTCACATGGAAGGGGCAAAATAAAATAATTATGAAAAGCCTTTGATCTAGTTTTAAAATATTAAACAGAGACTGAGTCCCCAGAATATATGGAATGCCATTATCACTTTTAATGCAATTTATGTTTATAACAGTATTTGACTATGAAAAAATTAAATTGAAATAAACTGCTTTCCTTTATATTTTATAGGATAGTAATTAAGAATGCAGAGAAAAGGCAACATGTAAAATAGATTTTTCTGTTGGATTGCCTGTTCCAATTCCTTCCTTCATTTACTAGCTCTGTGATCCTAGCAAGTTACCTACCCTCTTTCATCTTCAGTTTCTTCATCTGTAAAAAGGACATAATAGCACTACCTGTCTTCCGGGGCTTTGAGAAAAGTTCACTGATGATCTCTGTAAAATGCTTGGCGCATAGCAACCACATTCATTGAGAACCCTCGTCATCATTTTTGTTGTTAAATTGAAAGGCACTTGAAAGTAATACAAGTTAAGGAAGAAAAGTTTCTTTTAAATACAAACTACTTGAAGTTAAAGAAAATATAAATAAAATAGCCTTACTAAGATAATTTCTTAGAGCATGTGTCTGACCAAATGATTTTAGTTAAAATACCTCAATTACATGTAAAAGTAGCCTTAGAATACATCTAAAATTAAAATATTTAAATATTTAACAAAATGAATTTGAGAAATAGAGCCTTGTCACATTGTAATAAGTTATAAATTTAATTTTTACAACTATTTGTTCATTTTAATTGTTTAATTTTAGTAAACAGCTATATTATACTCGAGCGTTTTTGAAAAAGTTTTCTAACCAATTAAACAATTGATTTTTAAATAGCAGTTGTGATGTATATCTAAGTCTAAAAGTTGATATTGTCGCAGATATAAACATTTCTTAAAATATTAAAATAGTGTTTTCATGAGAAACTGTTACTAAAGCATATAATTTAGGTGGTTAGTGCTGATTATTTGACTACCAATTTCTTAGAAAGTATGTGCCAACCCATTTCTTTTATCACATAAAATAAAAAATCAGATGTTTGAAAACATTGTGCCCAGGATGCAGGGGCATATTACTATTAAGAATACATTGGATTTCTGTGAATTTACCAGTATATTTATAAGTCTAAAGAAGTATGTCTTTCACAAGGAAAATAGAAATTTTTCAAAAACAACTTAAAACATTGCAATATTTTTACTTTCTTCTATCAGATGATTTATAAACATATTACTGTCTTCCCTTAAATTTCTCAAAAAAATTGGTGTTTTTCTATTAACCAAAATATGTACATATTATTTACTATTTACTTTTATAAAGGTTCAGAGGTCCAAAGAGATGACATTCTGTGGATAGCCATGGCAGGGACTCATCAGATATGGGCACTCCTACTGGACTGTGGCCGACTACCAAAGAAAAAGTAAGTGGCAATATCTCTTTTGGGGTAAACTGCACAACTTGGAGTTCACAGAATTCCCTTTCGCAAGTCTCCATCCTCTTGACACTTACTGTACTTGTCAGGAGGTGCTGGGATACACTACCATGACAAACAGCCAGATTCTCCGTGGCTTAAGACAAGGCTTGGTCCTTTGCTCACTCACTTAGGTGCACCGGGAGCACTGCTCTGCCACACAGGCTGATGCGGCAGCCACCATCTAGAGCTCTGCCAGTCATCCTGGCAGAGAGAGAGGGGTGGTGAGTCCCTTAATACCTCTTAAAGCTTCTATTCAGAAGTGACACATCACTTCTACTTACATGTCATCAGCCACAGTCAGTCTCACGACCACACCTCATCTAACTTCAGGGACCCTGGATGAGCAATCCCACTGAGCGGCCAGAAAGAAGCCTGGAGGCATTTGGTGAGCACTTCCTTTTGACTCCCAGTGCAGGCATTCCCACTCGTTAGTCCCGGTATTTAAGTGCTATAAAGCATCGTGGTTAATAGCTCGGTGTTGTAGTCAGGCCTGATATTGAATCCTGGTCTGCCATTTACTATCTGTGCGAGCTTAGGGGAGCCACTTTAACTCTGAGTTCTTATTTTTACTTCCCTCTTAGGTTTGTTTGAGAATCAATATGTGTGAAGAGCTCAGCCTAATGCCTGGCATATTCAGCAAATGGTTGTAGCTTTGTTGTCACTGGTGGGGATATAAAGGTGAAAAAGTAGTGTCTCTACAAAGTTTCTTATATCTTTTTCGATAGAGCCTTTTCTCTTCTTCCTAACACCCCAGGTAGAACTGATCATAGTCTTCCCTGTGATTTCACTGCACTGCTTATGTAGTTATGTCACTGCCCTGGTAAGTTTGTCTTCTCTTCCCCTCCCCACCTCTCTCTTTTCTTCTGACTCTCCTTGTCTGTTTTTGGTTGCACTTATTTGTTAACTATTTTGTCTTACTAGACTGCCTCTGAAAGGAAAGAACCCTTTCTCATTCATTTTTGTGTTCCCCATACCTGGCACAGTATCTGGTACATATTAGGAGCCAGTAAAGGTTTGCAGAATAAAAAAATGAATGAAAGTATTAGCCAGAAAGACTGTCAAGTCACCATAGAAAATGCCTGTCATCCTGATTACCTTTATCAATAGAAAGGAGCAGTTGTATGCATAATCAAAAATATCAGATATATTTCAAATAGTGTGTATGTGTGTGCTGTGTTGTATGATGTTTGCAACAGTTAATTCCTCTATTTATTAAACATACTGTATGCTAGCCACTATACTAGGCAATAGGAATGAAATATACTCACTAATTAAGAATAAAATGAAAAGATATGGTTGCTGTCCTCAGTGAGCTTACAGACTAAGAACCAGATTAGCAAACAAACAAGACACTTGGGGAAGGTGCTGTGTATAAAAAAATTACTGCAGCAGTCCTTCAACTTGAAATTGTCCCTTGTGTAAATAAGAAGAACACCTGATATCCGTCAAGGAAGGCTTCCTGGAAGAAACAAGTAGACTGAAACCTGATAGAGGAGTAGGACACAGACTGGGAGAGTGGAGGTTTTTCAGGCAAGAAATGACTCTGTAGTCATGTCGGTAGAAGCCATATCACAAAGTGCCTTTGAGCCCTTTTAAGAGATTTGAACATTACTCTGCATGCCTTTCTAGAAAGTTTTAAGCTGGGAAGTAACATAATAAGAACTGTTTTTTTAAAAACACTGGGGACATTTGGAGAGGGACAAGACTAGACACATAGATAGAAGTGAGGAGGTTATTGTAATCCAGGCAGGAGATGATAGTAGCCTAAACAGGGAAGTGACCAAACATTTTCCATGAGACGTAATTTTAAACAGCAGAAAGAAATAACAGAGATGGCCAGAATGTTCTAAGTGATGGCTGTGTTGGACCTAAATGGTCAAGAGTTGACTAAATACCAAATAAGTAGAGTGTTTACTCTCATTCTTTTTAGGAAAGTATCCACCCAGATCACATTGACCTGTATCATAATTTTAAGGATGTTTTATCTTTGTTACTGATCTTTGAGTGGGAATGACTCCTAACATTTTAGAAGTTACTGTTTCCACTCTTTCTACCTCTTAAGGGAACTCCTTTTTAGATTGACTCCTTGTAGTAATTACCTTTAATTTATTTGTTTGACATGTTAGTTATTACCTGTATTTCTCTGACTAGATTTTTTTCCCAGTGCCTTGAGTAAGTGGCCATATTTTATACACTCTGTATCCCTTTGCCTCCATCCTCTGCTCCCTGCCTAACTGAGCTTTGGGAACATAGCAACCAAAGAGTGACTGATGGTCATTTTAGACTTTTGTATATTATGCCATATTTGGATGTGATATGCATGGAATCTTATTATTTTGCTTCAAAGTCAGCTTCTTCTCTTTCCTTACAATCCCTCCAGCATAAATTCAGAAACTATGGCATAAAACTTTCTCTGCATTACATAAGGAATCCTGCAATAATCCTTGAAGTAGAAAATTCCCTAGTGTATATAAGAAATTGATTTGCATAATTGATTTGTTAGAGCAGCATAATCATCCTGTATTCGTTTCTTAAAGTGGGTAATGCTTGAGCTGGTTGTCTGTTGAAGTAATCTTTCAGTCTACTGTGTATAAGAAAACAAAACTTTTTTTAAAATGGAAACTTAAGCTTTAATCTATCAAGAGCTGGATAATCTTTTTAATTCCCTTTCAGGACCTAATATTGTATGAATCTAAGAAGAAGTTAAAGTGGGATCCAGCTGTACCTGTCCCTGAACATTTGGAGGGGGAAAAAAAATCTATACCATCAATGATACAATCACTATTCTTGTAATTCTAACCTTGTCAGGGGTTTCCTGTCTGACCACTGAGAATAGTTTCAGTTTTATATATGTCAAAAATGTAGAAAGGTCCCTACACAGTGGATAAATAAGTTAGTTAACAATTAGAAAAACTACAGTGAAAACTGACTTGCACAATTTAACTGAGCCAAGATCACTAGATTTTTTTTTACAATGCTTACCACCATTGATTTCATCATTAACACTCATTTGTTTAATAACTAAATTGGACACATATAACAATGTTGACTTCACCCATGAATTGTCTTTTTCAGTGACTTAAAAAAAGGAACCTGCCTTCGGTTTGCTGGAAGTGGAAATGAAGAAAATCGAAATAATGCATATCCTCACAAGGCAGGTTTTGCCCAACCTTCAGGTCTCTCTCTGGCCTCCGAAGATCCCTGGAGCTGTCTGTTTGTAGCTGATAGTGAGAGCAGCACTGTGAGAACCGTTTCACTGAAAGATGGAGCAGTGAAGCACCTTGTAGGAGGAGAAAGAGATCCCATGGTAATGAAATCCCTCCTGCACAGTGTGCCCAGACACTTAAAAAAATGCACTTTTCTGAACTGTGAATAGTTCTTAAAATTTGGGGGAGAGAGTGTTCTTGGCCTATCCATAGATTAAAGTGTAAGTCAAGTCAAAGGAAAGGTGAATATAAAGAAACACAAACAAAACCATGTAAGAAAAGCAAACTCACTCTAGTTGATGATTATGTATATAAACTAGAAGCTCGGTGCACGAAATTCATGCACAGGTACGGTCCCTAGGCATGTCCAGTGATCAGGGCCCATCAGGTTCCCCGCCCCCTCCTTCCCGCATGCTGCCCATGTGCCACCAGCGTGCGGTTCCCTCCCGGCTCCTCCTTTCCCCTCGCCACCCACACTCCGCCGCTGGTCACCTGCCATGTTCCACACCACCCCCTGGTGGTCAGCACACATCACAGCAAGCGATTGAACTCTCATTTTCCCAGTCGAACTCCCAAGGGGACACTTTGCACATTAGCCTTTTATATGTATAGATGTCCAGACTTCAGAGAGAAAGGAAGGATAAAGTATTTATTAATAAGAGGAAAGTGTAAATTAGATATTTGGCAGGATGGTATAAAGAGTACCAGGTTGGTCACCTTGGCCTGTTCCTGACCAGATGTGTGATTATTGTCAATAAAACTATAAAGAACCACACAATAATACAAGTTCAAAATTCTATCATTTTTATTCTAGTCTGAATCAAATACCCAGCCCTATTTGTATGAAATCAGACCTTTTCCCCTTTAACTTAAGCAGCATATACAGCCATCTTAATTTTCACTTTATATGCTAACACAACACTGTAGAAATTTTAATATGAGCTGTGTGTTTTTTTTTTCCTTTTTTAAAAAAGAACTTATTTGCTTTTGGTGATGTTGATGGAGTAGGAATCAGTGCAAAGCTTCAGCACCCCCTTGGAGTAACGTGGGACAAGAAAAGGAATTTACTTTATGTGGCAGACTCATACAATCACAAGGTGAGTCTTGACAGAATTATGTAACACCTTGTTTTTCATCTGTTGTATTTAAAATGCTGAAAAACCTGAGAGCCTCCTACAGTTGCCACTCGAAAGCATAAAGAGGAGCAACAGTCTTTGACAACTATATATAAAAGACCTCTTTTCTTTTCTTGGTCCTTTCTTTGCAAAGAGGGTTTGATGGTACTCTGAGCTGGGGAAAGGACTAGTAAATAAAACATGCTTCCAATGGATATAGCCAAAATTGGGAATTGCAACCCATCAAAGCTGCTTAGTAACAAATTCAGTAAATAAGGAGAAGGTAAGTAGCACAGAAATTAATATGTCATTTAACAAATGAACATTTTTTAGTTGCATAGTTGTAGCACCTATTAGCAAATAATTCTGTTAAAACAGAATTAAAAGCATTTCATTTATCCAACTATTCCTATTTTTTTTTAATATATTTTATTGATTTTTTACAGAGAGAAAGGGAGAGAGATAGAGAGTTAGAAACATCGATGAGAGAGAAACATCGATCAGCTGCCTCCTGCACATCTCCTACTGGGGATGTGCCCGCAACCCAGGTACATGCCCTTGACCGGAATCGAACCTGGGACCTTTCAGTCCGCAGGCCGACGCTCTATCCACTGAGCCAAACCGGTTTCGGCCAACTATTCCTATTTTTATTTTTTATAAAGTTCGTGGAAAATTAATATTCATATTTTGTGATGAAAGACTATAAATTTAATACAATTGAGACAAAGGAAATCATTAAGTTCAACATAAGTAGCAAATCCTCAGCCAATGTTAGATGCTCATGAGAAGAAAGTCCAGCCGTATCCCATTTTGAGAAAAGAGAATAATATTTTGAAACTTAAAAAAATTTCATCCAAGTTTATTTCCAGAGGGTAAGATGTAACGGGGATTTTACATGGTTTTCAGCTCTCCCCTTAGACTATAATTTGAATGTTTGGCTTTTTCAAGAAAATGTAGAAATGCCTATTTTCCTATGATTTTTTTTAAGAATACTAATAAGCAAAAATTCTCTGGCTTGCGTGATACTGTACTTTTCCATACTACAAACATGAGCTTGAGTTTCAGACATATGATTTTTTTTCATTCGGTTTAGATTAAAGTTGTGGATCCAAAAACAAAACAGTGTACAACATTAGCAGGAACTGGAGATGCAAGTAATGTCAGTTCCAGTTTCACCGAGTCGACCTTTAATGAACCAGGAGGCCTGTGTATTGGAGAGAATGGCGAGTTACTATATGTAGCAGACACAAATAATCATCAGATTAAAGTGATGGATTTAGAAACAAAAACGATTTCTGTGGTAAGTAATCTTAAAGTATACCTTAAAGGTACCATTTTATGGGTGACTTTAAGATCTTTAGCACTGACTGCACTTTTGGTTAGTCCGTGTCCAGTTCTGAAAGTGAAGCATGTAGGTAGAAGAGTACATGAATGTCTGTGTGAAGGATATCATATTATTTTCTTTAAGTAAAAATTCCATTTGTGTCTAGAGTGTTTGAGAAAGATACTGGGAGTTGGAAAGATTTTGAACTTTCAGAAAAGGAAAAAAAAAGAGGACTCCTGTTTTTAAATATGTGGACACACTGACACAATTACCCTCACATACTGTGGGGGTTGGGTTGTTTAGTCTTATTTTTATTGATTCTTAAATTAGCATGTAATCTTTGTTTCCTATGGTGAATCCATTACCAAATGGTCTTCCCAAGGAAGCTCTAGAAGCCATGTTTCTCAAGACATTGAAAATAAGATAGAAGTTCTCATCAATTTTTAAAGATATACACATGGTCTCCAATAAAATTTTTTAAAAATGCAAGAGTTTGTTTTTCCTAAAATTCTAGGAATTTCCAAGGTATATTATGATGATAATTTGTTTTTATTTTAAAGCATGTAATTTCTTGTGACATAGAGCTGATATATGAATGGCATCATACAGTTGGCAATGAAAATTATAAAGGATGTATATTATATCCACTACATTTAAATTGATATAGTTTTAATTTTCTGCCATCTATAAGCATATTGAACAATTCTTTTTCATTCATAAGTGTTGGTAATTTTTTTGCCAAAACAAAATATATTTCTAAACCTCATTTCAGCCTGAAGTCTAAAAATAAACTCTCACTCTACAATTGTTGTAAAGTACCGGTGCTGGAATAAACACATTTTCTTATTTCCTAGCTCCCGGTCTTCGGCTCTGGAAATGCTGTGGTAGATGGCCCGTTCCTAGTAGAAAAAGTAGAAAAACAGACAGTACCCAAACTACCAAAATCAGCTCCAGCCGTTCAACTCCCCCCCGTGGCTGCATCTCCAGGACAGACTCTGCAGTTCCAGCTGAGATTAGACCTCCCGTCAGGAACAAAGCTCACTGAAGGGGCACCCAGTTGCTGGTTTCTAACAGCTGAAGGTATGTGAATAATCCTGCAAGTGCAAATATTCCATAAATTCTTGATGTTTAATCTTTCTCATTTGTATATGATATTTTTACTCTCTAGTTAGGCAACATTTGAGAGAAGTCTTGTGACAAAATAGATCTAGATCTAACCCCACTTTAGCAGTTTTCTTTAGTCTTTGAAATTCTTTTATCTCTTTTATTAAAAAACAGTGTAACTCATCCAAAAGTACTCAATCATAATTGCCTGCATTTGCTACTAGGCAAGTCCATCACCTGAAGCTGACCTCTGTGGTCTCAGAATGATAGGTCCTCCAATGTAAGAGCTGTGAAAGGCACCTTCTATTATGAGGAGAACTGATGGCTCAAAGAAATAGTGATTATAATAACTGCTGATACTAATTATGGTAAATGCTCAAGGACATATATGGAATTAGGCCAAAAATGGAATTTGAACCCAGTTCTGCTTATAATTGGTTTTGTCTTTTCCATTGTGCTACTTCCTCTCAAACTAGCTATAGAGTTGTTAGTCTTAAAAATTAATTTCATTTTTTTAAAAAGAAAGTTCAAAACCCCACCGATTACCCATTTGGATGTTATGAAAGTTTCTAAACCTTACTCTCAGTGTCTGTACTTACCTCATGGTCTGTGGATGAGTACCAGTCCACGGACTATCCTTGGAGTAGCACCATGCTAGCGCACTCCAACATGCACAGCGCAGAGGGAGGAGAGGGACCAGGGAAGCAAGCAGGAACAAAACCCAGAGAATGTCCAGCTGCATCAAGAGTTATTAACAGATCAGGTAAGATAAGGACTAAGAATTGATCATTGATTTAGAGAGTTAGTTGATGTCCTCTGAATGATGGAGGTGAAAACAGAATAGGAGAACTAGAGAAAGCAAATCCAAATAACTCAGGAGTTTAGCTGCAAAGATAAGAGGAAATAGAGCAGTTGCTAGAAGAGGGAATGGAGTTAGAGAACAGCATGTTTATCGATGGCAAAGATCCAATAGAGAAAGAGTTGATGAGATGTGGTGGGACCAGGTGCACAGTAGATTGTGGGCATTTGCACAGTTAGGAGAGAAAGCCCCTGTGTGACCCAGAGCTGTGGAGGGTAGGGTTTGTGGAGGCCCTTTTCTGATGCTTCTGTTTTCTTGGGAAACACGGGCCATCAACAGAGTGAGTGAGAGGGGAGAGGTTTTGGAGGTTTGAAGAGAGAAGAGGGTCATCTAGGAGGTGAGTACATGAAGGAAAAGCAGTGTGACTGCTGAATAGCTGGAGGCTACCCGTCAAGGATGGAAAGCCAGACTAGTCCACATGGAGGCTGTTTCTCTCCAGCCAAGTGTAGCCACAGGGCGCAGGCAGTGCAGGTGAGTGTCGAATAGTATTATAAGCAGGTCATGTGCCGTCCACGTGGGTCTCCACAGTCCTCATCCAGTATTCACTGTGTTTGCCACTATGCCTTTCAGTAATAGAATCTCACAGATTCTGTTCTAAAGAATTAAGTTGATTTTCCCCTTTAGTATATAGTTTTAAAAACATATGCTTGCTTTTCACTGAAGAAATGACATGAGCTCTTTCCAATTCAGTTCTTTGGTTGTGTTATCTTTTGCTTTTCAAGGTAGCATCTATCAAATGTTTTAGAGCTTTCAATTGCTGTTTATTTTATTTCAATATAATAGTATCATTAAGACTTGACTTACCAGTTACTAAGCCTGAAGCCACATTTTCTTCCTTAGAGATGCCAGATAGAATTAATGCTCCATTACTCGCTTCCTACAAGAAAACAGGTTCCAAAGCCATATTTTAAAAGTATGCCATTCAAGTAGAAAAATATAACATTTTTGGAGGGTGTGTAATTGAAAACAAATGAATTACTATGAGCAGAATCCAGGCTAATAATTTGTATCCTTTTAATCTAAGAATACTTCTTGTTTGAGCCTATTTTCAAAGTACTCAGTTACTGTAAATTAGATGAAGCTTTGAATGTGTGTTTCAATCAGTGTGAACTTACCAGTTTGTAGTAAGGAATTAGTGACCTGCCTGCCTTACAGCAGTGCTCTCTAGCCGCTCTAACAGACTGGACCCTAACTTTAAAGTAAAATATTAGTTGTCCAGAAATAAATGCTGACTTGTCTCTCATGATCTTCCTCTGTCCTGGTCTCCCACGCTCTTTCACACGTTCTCACTCAATCTTCCATTTCCTCCCCGACCCTCCTCCCTTGTGCCCTCTCACACACTTTTCTTTTGTACGTTACCCAGATCCAGGCTCTGTGCCTTCTTACCTTGGTGCATTCTCAGGCAGCAACTACTGCCCTGTAAGAACACACTTGGTGTCCATACCAAGAGAACAGAGAGATCTTGGTAGGCTAGCCAGGAGGAACTGCTGGGTTCGAGCTTGGGAGTCTGGCTCTGGGGTATCTGAGCCTGTGTGGAACATCTCCCTACTCCCCACACCAGAGAGGGCTGAGTCCTGCAGTACTAGGAGGGTGTTTGGAGCTGGCTTTGCAGACAGAAGAGTACTCAGACTGTGACCACTCCTCATGTCTCCGTAATTCAGGCACGTTCTCAATAGCCAGTTTAGCTGCTCTGCCTGTGTCCATTGGCCTGGAAGCATTGCATCATTTGGAGACCACTGTTAATTTAACTTCTCTGTGTGAAATATAGAGCAGTGTATTGATTTTTAAAATAGGATATTGACATGTTTAACTCGACTTTGTCAAACACACAAATTAATGTTGATTCGTTGGACTATAAATAGGGATAGTATTAAAGGAAAGTGAAGTAGTTTATAGAGCAAATTCTTAGCTATTTTATCACTTGTCTAAGATATTGGTTCCATTTTTATTGTATAGGAGCAAATAAGATTTTTGGAAATTATTTAATAGGGTACATTTATACACCTATGATTAAAGGACATTTTTTCTTGGCCAGTTATTTAGAAACAGAATCACTTATTTTTAACTGAATTTTGGTCTGTATAATCTTAGTTTTCAGCATATGTGAAGGTTTTAAGCCAAAAACAAACAAACAAAAAATACCCAGCATAAAAACAAAGCACCACTAGCATATTATAACTTCACAAATCGCATGTGTGACGTATCTGAGAAATATGTAAAGAAACATTCTGTGTTTATTTCAAGAATTAGGTATTAAAAAGGCCCAGTTTACTTTGCTGTTTGATTTAAGATTTAAGAAGTTTCCCACCAGCCTGCTGTTTAGCAAAATCAAACATTCAATAAAACACTCCTCAGTTCAGAAATAAAGAAGGCCAAAGAATTTAAAGATCATTTTAAAATAATTGTTTAAAAGTTCCTGCATAAAAGCTCTGGATTTAACTCTTTAGATTCTCACTTTCCCCTTCTCCTTACTCTTATTTGGCATGTTTTTCTCAAGTTTGATTTTTTTAGTCAACAGAATAATAGATGCAGTAAACTAAAGACGGGTGCTCTGAGTGTTGGCTCATCCTGAGGTCAAAAGAAAGAGACAGGAAAGCTAAAGAGTAGGCCTAGAACCTCATCACTACTCAATAGGTGATTCCATTTTTGCAGGAGCCATCGGTCAGTCATTAGATTACACTCAGTGTATTCTACCTAAGACGTCAGGAAAGCGTGCCCTGCACTTCCCATCTGCTGGCTCTTGATCTCTAACCTCCTCTAAAGCTGAATGTGTGTAAGCATGTGCTTCCTCATTGTGGTGCGTGTGTTCCTTCTGACAGAGGCACTAGATGAATAAAGACATTTAACGTTTTTAAATACTAGGAGATTAAAGTTTTTAGTGGTTTATTAGACTTCTGTTATATAGATCTATGTATTAAGTCTTGGAAGAGTTTTATGTAATAAGGAAGTAGACATAATCTCTTAGTTTTTACATTAAATAATATATGCAGTATTACTTATTTCTAAAATATCAGTGTTACTTTTTATTATTACCTTTTGATAGACAATAATGTATCATAATCTCAATTTGCAAGTCACTGCAGAGTTAAACATACATTTGTATTCCCTAGATTTTTTTGTAGTTTTCATATTATATTCCTGAATACTTTTATCTTTCTTATACAGTCTTAATAATTTACCTTTTTACCTTTTAGGCAATGAATGGCTTCTTCAAGGACAGGTGCCATCTGGCGAAATAGAGAACATTGCCAATCAACCAACCATCTCACTGCAGATTCCTGGGAATTGCTTGTCACCTGAAGCCGTTATATCTGTCAGCGTGTTTCTTTATTACTGCAGCGCAGACAGCAGTGCCTGTATGATGAAGGGAGTTTTGTTCAGTCAGCCTTTACAGATAAGTGATGCACAGCAAGGCTGCACAGCTCCAGTAGAGCTCAAGTACGCGTTTTAGCAAACTAGCTAGCAACCGGTCTCCACAGCCATCTGTTCTCCATCCTCACTGTCACTGTAACTTATGACAAGAAACTTCACTCCTGCCTCTGGATACCAAGAAACCCACTGCTCAGTTCTAGCAGCTGATAGTAAAGTACAGCTATGCTCCTTATTTAATTATTTATTATAAGCAAATTCCTTTGTTCTGGCTGTACCAACTAAGTCACTGACTGTTGTCTGAACTATGTTGTAATCTATGCTGCTATTTGACACATGACTTAAGTCCACACTTAGAGTATAGAATATTATGAGATAATTTGCAGTGCTTGCTGATAACAATGATATCAAATATTTTAACTAACTTTTTCTACCTTTATTAATAGCGAGCAGCACACTTGAATGTGTAATTTCACAATAACTTTAAAGAGTACCATAGATCCAGTCCACATGTTCGTATAAGGACACCTGACATTCAGGGCATAAGGTCTGTTCTAAGCCTCTCCCTCCCCCCAAAATCTTTCCTCAGAGTAGAAGCTTAGAGGACCTGGGTGGTAAATGTGTTCTTCGTTCTCTTCTGCGGTTTTCTCAGTTGAAATACATTGAAAAGAGAATTTCTATTTTTATTATGTTACTTGCTCTTCTAACTTACCATTGTTAATGCCTTACAACTCTATACAGAAAAGTCTCTAAGGACATACAGACTCACTCCCTTAACTGTTTCCTGAATGAACAGCCTTACCAGGCAATGAATGAGTCCTCAGAAATAGGACTTTCAAAGAGAAAGGATTTAGAGTCACATTCCTGTGATATTTTTTAATGATAAAGAATTGTGACAGCTGAATCATGGTCTGTGTGTTTTAGAAATTCACATTTTATGTGTAGACATTAAATGCAGATTTGTTGGGTTCCAGGATTTTCAGGTCCCATATTCAGAATTTAAGTTAACGATCATTTATTGTGATATTTTTAAAAATTAATTCTAAGCCTTCAAAGTGAATTCCATGTAATGCACTTTCATGCTATTAATATGTATAGTATATATCCTAATATGTTACTCTTTAAAATATTAAGGTTGAAACATACAGGGATTTGATAACACTTGGAGTTTTTTTAAACCCCAAAAGATATTGAAAGTTTTTTTTAATCATAATTTCTCTTTATAACTATTTAAAAGCCTATTCTTATTTTTACTAAAACTGATTCAACAGGTTTGTGGTTTAATCAGCTTACAAGTTTTTTTAAATCAGATGAACCACATTCAATAAATATTTATGGACAGTATCCCTTTCCCCCTTCCAAAACAGTGCTAAAATTTGAAATATAATCTTCTAAGCACCACCATCTACCTATTTTCTTATATTTTTTGAAATATAATTGAACATCCTACCTCTCTTTATTCAGGTTACCTAAATCTCTGCAGTAAGGAAATGCACAGATCAGGACTTGGACTTCATTTGTAACCTGCTAGTGCTATTTAAAGAGAGGTAGAAATGTAAAGAATTGTTTAAAATTATATGTATTTACCTCATAAACCTTTCCTCAAAATAAAAAAAAAAAAAGTTCTATAATAAAAGGCAAATAGGCCATGGCCATTTTTTAATACCACTTGATTATGATACTTCTCATTGCCAGTCGGATAGGATGAGAATATTTTTACTTTATCTTTTCCTATTTAAGGATATAAACATTTTCACTCTCTAAAATAAGTTTATACAATTTTAACTTGATAATCCAGATATATCTGCTAATAATTTTTTAACATTGTACACAAATTGTATTGTATGTATTTTCATGTACATTAAAAACCCAAAAATATTTGTTTAGACCATGTTTTAGGTTAGTATTTGACTTTCAAAGTACAGTTTTAATGAACATTCTTATTCTTAGCCCCCAGCCTGCACTGTTTTTTCACATTCCAAATATTTATATGATTAGTAGAATTTTTTGCAAATCATACTAAAGCAATAGAAATAGCTTCCTAGAATTTGTGACTAACATAAACCTCTTACATAGAGGAAGTATGAGGTTTATTTTTAAAAATTTCTTGATCCTTGTCGGTTTTCTGTTTACTATAGGAATGTGCATATTTTTAGCTTTTGCTTTTCTCCTGCATAAATGATGAGAACCAATGTAAGTCACCTTAATCATGATGCCAGGGGAGTGGCATTACACACACTTTGACATAATACCTGGAATCTTTGCCCTAAATTATTCTACTGGTTTGCCACTATTTATAGCATTTCACAAATGGTAGGATTTTTTTCTGCATTTATACTTTGGATTGATATGATCCCTGAAAAGAGTTTTGCTAATCTTGAATATGCTGTCTCAAGCAAATATTTAACAACTATTCACAAGGGAAAAGTTGATAGTTTAATCACCCGTAAGTATAACTTTGGCAAAGTTCATTGACTAAAAAAAAATTTTCTCCTTAACTATTATAATATATATTTAGTTATAGTATTGTCAGGCTGGAGAAAACTATAAATCTTACAGCTACAAAAGGGGTTTAATATGTGTGAATGAGTGTATGTATATGTATATATGTATGTGTATATATATATATACACACACACATACAAAGATCAACTCAGGAATTTCTCACATAAGTTTCTCTTATGGCCAATATATTTTTGAGCTCTAACACCACTGAAATAAGATATTTTCTGCTTGTTTCTCCATAATTAAAAAATTGGGAAAGATATTGATAATACTATTGCTGTAATATAATAATTGTCTGCTTATACAAAAGTTACCCTTAGTTTATATCTGCCAATTAAAAAATGTTCAATCTAACCACTATATTGGCATCATAGTTAAGAATCATCATCAAAAATCAACAAAATTCTGCCCTGGCTGGTTTGGTTCAGTGGATAGAGCGTCGGCCTGTGGACTGAAGGTCCCCGGGTTTGATTCCAGTCAAGGGCATGTACCTCAGTTACAGGCTCCATCCTCAGCCCTGGTTGGGGCGAGTGCAGGAGGCAACCAATCAGTTGTCTCTCCCATTGATGTTTCTCTCTGTTTCTCCCCTTTCACTCTCTTTAAAAATCAATGCAAAAATATCCTCGGGTAAGGATTAACAACAACAAAAAATAACCTAAACTCCATAGTTCACAATTGCATAAAAATGTATGCGGAGGAACTATGTCAACTTAGTTTTCCTGAATGGTGGAATTATTGATATTTTTATTTTAATTCTACTTTTGTGTTCTTTTTTTCAGTGAACAATGTGTTATTTAAAAAACAACTGGAAATGTTTTTGAAAGATTTTAAATGAGCTAAATAGTAAGCACTTATTATATAATAACTTTTCTTACCAAAGATCAAAACATAGTTTAGTGCTCTTGGATCTACCAGTTCTAAGCATGTGAGTCAGTGAAGACAGAAGTGATTGTGGCTTTTTCTGCTGGTGTTTTGTTGTGTAGTGGGATGTAGCGGTTAAGAGCAGGGACTTTGCAGTCACTGGATTTAACCCTATAAAATGGAGCTACTACCCCTGCCTCATGGAGCTGCTCTAAGGATTCAATGAAATAGTGTTTGTAAAGCATTTAGTAATTAATAAAGCTGTTAATTATTGATTTAGTTAGTAATAATAATTTATGACCATAACAAATAACATTATCTCTGCAACCATAATTTCTCTACCAACTATCTGATATGTTAATATTCACCAGAGAATTGGGATTCAAGATGAGAAATCCAGTTTTATAATAAAGCATATTACTCTTTTATAAACTACATTATAGTTATAAAGAAACATATCTGCAGTTTTTTAATTTTTATTTTAAAGACCTTGTAGAACTAAGAGTCATAAACTTTTTTTGAGAGGGTCTAGACATACTCACCCAAAACCACATCCTTGTAACATACTATGGATGGTGCTTTACAAAATCTTCATGCATTTTGCCTCATTTGAGCTTCCAGATAACCTAAGGAATCAGACAAGTAGATGTTATGTCCATTTTGCAGCATAGGAAACAGCTTTAGAATGTCAGTGGCATATCAAGGTCAGATCCCCCAGAACATGCCTGATGCTGCAGCGGTGCCTGGCGCCAATGACTGAACAGGGGTGACTGGTGGGTCTTTTATTTGAACACAGGTCTCCTCATTCCTAGCGCTACTCCTAAATGAAGAGTGAGAATAAACTGAGCAATTCGGAGTACTTGTTTCCTTCTGTGAATGCTCTCTTTAGCCTTTGCAGTATTTAAGTAAATAAGGATAACAGCTAAATTTCCTGAGTGCTCTGATATGTGCCTGGCACTTTTCTAAGTGCTTTATATGTATTAACTCATTTAATTTTCACAACCACCTTATGAGGGAGGTACTATTTTTTCTTATTTCCCTGATGAGGAAACAGAGACACAACGAAGTTTTAAGCCGTTACACAAACATAATAGATTCCCCATTTAGGAAGAGTCTGTATTGCCTCTCAAAGTTGTTGTCTTAAAAACAAATCTTTCAGTTACATCTAGTAACTAATCAATCCAAAGAACCCAAAAAATCCTATTGATAATTGGTTAAAATTTAAATTAGCCCTAGCCGATTTGGCTCAGTGGATAGAGTGGAGGCCTGTGGACTGAAGGGTCCCAGGTTTGATTCTGTTCAAGGGCACATGCCTGGGTTGCGGGCTCGATCCCCACTGGGGGCATGCAGGAGGCAGCTGATCAATGCTTCTCTTTCATCATTGATGTTTCTATCTCTTTCCCCCTCTCCCTTCTCTGAAATTAATAAAAAAATATATTTAAATTAAATTCATTCAATCATTTTAGCTTTTGGGATTTTTCATTATGCACTCATCTTTCAGAGTTTGGAGCAATCTGTAATTGTTCCCCCAAAGATTTCCTCTATCATTCTCAAATCCAGATGCTATGCACTTTTTCTTGGCAGGTGGGTGTATTAAAGGATTAAATAGCTTTTCAGTGTTCCAACAATGTCATTTTAATCAGTTTTCAAAAGGTAATTATAAGACCTTATCATAAAGTTTAACTGAATTTGTAGCACAGAACTGCCTCAAGCCCAAAATACTCACTTATATTTAAGGAAATTTTGTTTTAATAAGCAGAGTGAGCTCTAGAAACATAATATTTGGCCATTCTGTTAACACACACAGAGGTCTCTGCTTCATAAATAACACTGTGGTATGTAGACCCTCTCCTCCAACAGCGACTCAGATGGATGCAATCCATTACAGTCAAGTTCTCCCCAGCCAGCCTATTATTCCAGCTTAAAGGAATGGAACAAGGGATTCATTGTCATCCAGGTACAAAAACATAAACATCTTTTCATTGTTTGTTAATTTAAATTAAGTAATATTAGAATTTGTTAATTTTGCTGAATCCTATTTCTAAAGTCCATAAGGAACTGTACATCAACTTAAAAGGGTATTGTTGTCATCCTTTAGAAGTAGAATTTCCCCTCTCACTGTTAGTCACCAAGATTTCTCCTTCTCTTCTGCGGCACATAAAGAATTTAAATAAAGAATTCACGCTTACCATAAGTCACTCTTTTTTCCTAAATAAAAGTTCACTTTTCCCCCATCTCCTTGCAATAGGGTACTATAACCAATGGTGTTAAAAGTTAGGGGCTCAGCTCATCTGCCCCATGTGTATGACACGCCCAGCCAGCCTTGGCTCTTCCCGTGCTAGACTGTGGGTGGGCCTGGCTGCTTTGGGCTTTGCATCCTCTGACCACAGAGCCTCGGTGCTGGGGCAGGAGGCAGCCTCTGCCGCCACCCCTTCTATTACTGATTCAGTTTATGTTCAGGGCTGGAGTTGGAAAGCGAAAGCCCTAGACACTTGTTGTGGAATGTTTGCCTAGTTACAGGTATTCATTGTTTGGCATGTCCCTCCTCCTTGTTGGCATGTCCCTCTCAAGCCTACGTACCAAAGGACGTTCCAGTCTGTTGAATCCAGTCCACAACCAAAAAAAAGAGGAATCATAAGTATTTCTAATACCCTTCCCAGCCTGTACCTGCACCCACACACTGGACAGCACCACACCAGCAGCTAAACCCGTGCTCAGGGCACTTCTGTAACTGCCAGGGTGTGGCACGAATTCTTCCCCTAAGCAACTTTCAGACCAGGAGTAGTTCAGTAACACAGAGTTCAGCAAAATTGTCAGATTTTTTTAACGTGCGAAATTTGAAACTGAGGCAAATGATCAACTTTCTTTTGCTTTTAATATACTTTGTTATTATTTACTAGTACATTCAAAATAAAGCAAGATAAGACCTCATAGTACTGTGTGGAGAGAAAAACTAGCTCTCAGATTTAAATAGGCTCAATTTAAACATTGTATGATTCTTTAGCATGCTCTGCTCATGAAAAATGTTAAGGTATGTAGGAGAAAACATGAGTTGATAAATTGTGGTAATGAAGAATAAAAATAGAATGTTCCTTTCTGAAAATGTAGGGCTCTGTCATGTAATAGTCTTCTATTTTTAGAACCTGTAGTTGCTCTGAGTCCCACCAGAAACCTTTTGGTTCTGTAAACCTGTACATGATGTTCATCATTGTGCCCATTACAGTGTTCAAAACGCTAACAGGTTTTTGTGTGTATAGAGTTGAAACGTTTTGTTCACGCATGCGTCTGATATTCAGCATCCACATTTACCTGTAAAAAAATACCCTACCACTTCCTCTCCACACCTAAGGCTTCCTCTCTTTAAAACCAACAGTAGTTTCTATGGAAGTTTTGCTGAGAAACTGTGGTTACAGAAATAACAGATACAGCAAAATTTTGCTGTGGTCAGTTTTTTCCCCTAGATTCCTAATATCTGTTTTCAAAGGAAATGTATCCTATGTGACTTTGAGATTAATTTTTCTCTATTTTGAGGTATACCTTCCTAGTTATATTTTAGGTAGGTTAATTAAAAAAAATGTTAAATTCTTACTGTTAAGGCCCATTAAAAGCCAGTTTAGAAATGTTTTAATGGCTGTCATTACTTGACATGTGGATTATGAACAAATCCAAATTTTCTGTGTGATATATAGTTACTTTCAAATTGTAATAATTCGTAAGTTTGTCAAATTTTAAAGACAAATGCTTCTCTTTAGTTTTGATAACATTGTGGTTTTATTTCTGAGAATAGAGTTAGTTTGCTGTGCTGACTTCATGCCTGTCATTCCAAAGGTTTGATTGTATTTATTCTTTTTTTTCCAAAGATGAAAAAATGCAATGAAAATCCAATTTACAAGGACATATATTGATATTTCTAGACATGGTCTAGTTCTAAAAGAATTTACTTGGTTTGCATTTTTTTAAGCGTTTCATGTAGCCAGATTAATATATTTTTATACAACACTGTATTTCTACATTTATTTCAAGACTGTTTTCAGTGACTTTTTCAGGTACCTGTGTTAACAGAAGGTTGTTTGGAACGAGTGTGCGGTGGCCTCTGTCACGGAGTCAGAGTATAAAACGTGACTGTGGAAAGCGAGAATGTGCTTATGCTGTACACTGAGGCCTAGTAGCTGTTTTCTAAAGCTTTGTACATTTTTTCCATGAAACAGATTAAATATTTTCTCTCTAAAGCCATGTTTCTGTTTTTTCAGTATGCTTTTTAAGTAAATTATGAGATAATTTTACTGCTTAGAAACCTGGAAGTGGTGAGTTCTTGTTTGAACTTTTGTGGAAATGGGCATTAATACTTAGTTTAAAAAAACAACAACAAAAAACTGCAAGCAAATAACTCAAAATAAAATCAATCGTAGTTACCATAGATTTTTCTGAAAACATTTGGAAAATGGTATTGGGAACATTTGAAAAACACAAGTAGAGCTCCACTTAACAGGACCCAGAATTTGAAAGGAACTAATGACAACATAAAAAGAATACAGAAATGCCAGGAGAAATAAAGGAGCATAGGGATGAGGATCTAAACACCCTGAGCTCAGAGATTCACAGACCAGCCTGACAGTTGCCGGGGTGGGAGGGGGGCACAAAAATGGT
Source organism: Myotis myotis (assembly GCF_014108235.1). Lineage (NCBI taxonomy): Eukaryota > Metazoa > Chordata > Mammalia > Chiroptera > Vespertilionidae > Myotis > Myotis myotis. Next base: position 8,732,938 of record NW_023416319.1, on the reverse strand, counting down.
ACAACTTCCAGTAAAAAGCAACAGCCCTATCTATGTGCATATTTGCTTATACAAATACATACATAGATGGCCCTTGCTTTGCACAGAAAAGACCATAAAACGACCGTGCAGCTGAAACTGCAAAGCAATCTTGATCAATGGGGAGAACAGGATAATGATTATTCCATGACCTCTAAAAATGTTTGTTAAAATATTAAAAACTCTCCATTATAAATGTATGGAAAATGACAAAAAATGAAGCTAATACCTAGTACACTCTAAATACAGATATTGAGAATTGAAGTTTTTACTTCTTCGTAAAAAAACTTTCCAAGGGTATTGGAGCAATGCTTGCTTTCCTCAAAATGTATGATACAGAGCAAGCTATCTTTCCTTTGCCCTGGCTTATTGTCATACTCCTTCCAAGTTTGCAGCAGCTAACATTTTAACCTTTGTGCTTCCAACTCTGTGCTCTATTTCCAAGAGTTCCTTCAATGTTAGATGCTTTGCCAGAGTCACTTCCTCTGAGACATCGTCCTTTTCATCGCAGCCATGTCACTGATTTATGTTGATAAGTTCACCTTCACTACATTTCAGACCTAGCGTCTATCTCACATCCCCATGGGCTGCTGTTGTCTCTATAAGGCTTTGCATTCAATTCAAATTCCCCTTCCAGTGTTTTCGCTTTTCATTTCTTTGCTCTACTTTTTGTCCTGTAGGCCAGTTTCCTCTTTTGATTATCTATTGTAGTAAAATTGCTACGTGGCTCTATTACTGGGACACAAGAAGGCAACACAACGCCACTGTTTGCACTAGCAACGTGCACCGTGACCAGTCACCAACAGACTTTGAAAGAAGTGACTTTACTGGTCACTGATCATGGGACACGCCTGTTATAACATAGTAATTTGTGGATCAAAGAGCTAACAGTGAAGTGTGTAACAGAGAAGGATGATTGCTTCTAGGTTAATATCCTGCGCCAACTGAATTTGGGATTGTGTTGATTTAAACTGTAGTAAATGAAATTGTGCATGAAATAGAAAAACAAAGACACAGCAGACACCTAATGACTATATAGAGTTGAATACAGGGGATAGGGAGGGGCTAGTATTTATTTAGCATATATATTTGTATTGTTTGACTTTTTACAAATGCATATGATGATCTTTTTTAGAGCAAACTAAAATGGGGCAAAGATTTCTGTTCCCCACAGTGGCAGTGCTTGCTATGTGTGCATCCCAAAACAGATAACCAGAAGAGTAACAAGAAGCAGTGAATAAATGAATGTGCAGGGAGCCTATGGTGCTTTCTTAGACTGTGTGAAGAGAAGTCATGTCGAGTACCCTTGTCACACAGCATATCATCATACCCAAGGCACCAGTTCTGTGCCAGCTGGCCTGGCACCCTCACTCACTAACAGAATGGCCTTGAGCAAGTTACCTCACCTCCATCGACGTGCGGTTTCCTCGTCTGTAAAACTGGATATTAATACCTCGTGAATTGTTTTATGATAATGTTAGGAAAGCGCTTCGCCCAGTGACTAACCACCAATAAACGCTCCAGCACTGAGTCATTCATGCCACGAAGAGCCCTGCGCCCTCCGCCCATGCACGTCTTCAAACAGAGGCCGGGAGGTAGTTGATCCAAGTATTTATATCACAGTGGGTGGGACGTGGAACCAGATGACCTAAGTTCTGAGCCATTCTGGGATTCTGAGATTTGGATTATATATGGAAAAGTAGTTTGTTTAGTTTCACCTCAAAATAATAATTTGTTATTTATTTCTTCAGGCTCTTATAAGATATTTTTTAGAATGCCACACACACTACAAACCAACTCAAGTATTGGTGCATTCACAGATTTTTAGTAAGGCTCAGAAAGTGATTTAAAACCCTTTTAGCTAACCAAATGCAACATTGTTAGTGTAAAGAATTTTGTGTTAACTCCAATCTCTTGTTAATTCAATTGCGTTTTTAAACGCCAAACTGGGCAAGAAACTTCTAAGAAAAGGATTTTGAGGGGGTGGGGGGTTGAGTATTCATCCTGCTCCTTTTTTTCTTTATGAAAATGCCACAAAAAGATTTGACATATCCTTTATATATACAAAATTTTACTCAGACTATTTTGAACTCCATTAAAATGAAGGCTTATAAAAAAATCATGGGCTACCCAACTTGTAGTGATTGTGCTATTTTACAGATTTGTGACCTTGATCTTAAAGCTTTCAAAAAAAAAAAAATTATGTGATTTTTTTCATTACACATTGATGATATTTTGTGCTCAATTCTTATCTTGTCAGCTATTAAGGAACAGATATAATCAAGGAACTTGGATAAACAAAATGACAAGCAAATGAATTTCCAAGCTCCCACAATCTGAAATTCACCTTTCAATTTGTGAAGCGGCCCAGTGCTGGCTGATCATTTTCCAAGAGGGTATACATCCTCCAAACAGGACTGCTCCAAATTAGCTATTACTATCTATTTATCCATTTCGCTATATAAAATAGATCAACATTTTTTAAATTGTGGCATACATATATAATTCAGTATGCACAATTTGTGTGTATTTGACCTGTTGTAGTCTCTAGTTTCTCCTTTTGGACCCAAAATTCAAATTCTAGTCAATCTTAGATCACAACTTCCATAAGCAGTAACTTTGATCATACTTTGCAAATCACAATTTAAATCTAGATACAGCCTATTTTAATGTTGTGGCTAAGAGAAGCTGACGGATAGTATCACTGTAGCCATTGCTACTTCTTCCTCTTGAGGCAATCACCGAACTGCCATGAGAAGAATGGGAGGATCCCTAAGAAAGGCCAGCTTGGGTAATCCTGCCAACAAGAAGAGCATTCAGGTCCCTTAATGTTGTTAAGATTTTAATTTGAAAGGAGTCAGCTCACTACATAATAGCTCTTTCTTTAAACTGAAATTGTTCTGGGTTTGGCATTTCACTTGAAATGACACCACCACCTTATTACATAGAGTAAGCAAGATAAGGAGGATAAATATTTGAAGTCTAGTTTATCTCCATATCCTGGAAAGGGAAAAACAATAGCTTGCCCATGTTTCGGAAACTGACATGCCCTAGGAATCCAAGCATTGCGAGGGCTCTGATGAGCCTGTTTACCCTGTGCTCAGTCTTTGGGCAGCAAGGCACCTAGACAGCCTTGCAGAAGGTCAAGTAGAAAAGACAGCTGCTTTTGTTTACCTTTCGAAAGGAAGAGCAAGGCAATCAGTCGAGTGGCCCAGAGTCTTATTTGGTTTACTTGCACCTGCTGTTACAAACTTTAAAATATCCTTGGGTGTTTTGCCATGGTTCAGTGTTGTAGGTGGAAGGTACAAAACTGAAGTTATTGTCATAATTTGTGTTAATAAAGTGCCCCTGCCAAATTCTGGATTGGATAAGGTGAGAGAGAAGCTGCATGTTAGTCGCCCATGAGAGCAGCCACCTAAAGGATCTAGCTTGTCTTAAAATGCTATTCTGCAACCTGATGAGCCGTGCATCCTAGTATTTAACAACCTTGCAAAGAGATGACTTCTTGTGTCTAATCTACATATGTTGTGCTGCATGTAAGCTTTTCATTGTTGGTTGCTCAGTGGACACACTTCCTCCCTAGCTCTTCATAACCTTAACCTTCTCTAATCAAAGTTAATCATCTCATATTTTAACATTTTCTTCAATATTAATTCCCCACATACTGCCTCCTAAGTCTCTTTTCTCAGGCTTCTGTTTTCTGTCAGCCCTCCCCGAACTGTCCATGGCCACCTAAACTTACAAAGCGATGCCTTAAGCTATGCATTCTGTGGAAAGAAATCATGCCAGGGACGAAGCATATCTCCTGAATGTCACATGAGGTGCTCTGGGGACCTCTTCCCAGTGAATGACCATAACTGATGGCAGTTATTTATAAACTAGGGGCCCAGCACACAAAATTCATGTGCTGGTACAGTCCCTAGGCCTGGCCTGCGATCAAGGCCATCTTCCTCAACTGCCGGCAGCCAGCCCCGCCCCCTGCCATGGCCTACCCGCAGTTCCCCATATGAGCCTGCCAGTGGGGGTGGTAGGGAGGGAAGGACTGAGAGGTTGGCCGTTCCTGCCCGTCACAGGTTGCCCCCTGTGTGTGGGGTGAGCGGCGGGGCGGGGCCTTGGCCTGACGCCGCCCGCATCCCCCACCACCCACCCCCAGTTCCCCATTCACCGTCGGGCAATGGGAGCCTGCCGGCTGGAGGAAGGAACCAAGAGGTGGTCAGTGCACCTCATATGACTGGTCAAGCAGTCGTTCTGGTCATTCTGCCATTAGGGTCAATTTGTATATTACCCTTTTACTATATAGGATTGTTCATTGTCCCAAGGGCATACAGCAAATGAAGAAACATTTATTCAAGAAAATCTAAAATCTTGAAAGTCTGTGGCACTAGGGCCATGACCCATCCCTTCCTTACACCAAACCCAAATAACAAGCCTCACTCTAGGTGGGTGTGGCTGAGAAAACTAGATTTCCTCTCCCATCCTTCCCAGTAAAGGGTATAGTAGTCCCCCAGGGGAGCAAGCTGCCAGCAATCTCATTCCACACACCCCTGTTGTGTTGAAAAGGCTAAATTCCAGGTACCTACAGCCAAGAGGTCAGGGCTCCCTTCCTTCACCCAGCCACACTCAGAGTGTGGAGGCTCTACCCCAGGCATAGCAAGCCAAGAATACTGGGGCCACAGACACCATCACCTCACATGACTCATAAGGAAGAGGTTCCAAACAGAAGACACAAGCAAAAAGACCAGTGGCTGTCGCCCCCATCCAGTGCCATGCTCACAGAGTATGAGTGCCTGTCCAAAGAAAGCAGGGCACTAACCTCACTCCCATCTTCAGAAGAGTAATACCGAGAAGCAGAAATGAAAGAGGAGACATCACTGCTGACCTTACAGAAATAAAAAGGATTGTGAATGAATAATATAACTTAGATGAAATGGAAAAATTCCTACAAAGACAAAAATGATTGAACCTGACTCAGTAAGAAATATAAAAATTTCAAAGGATTTATAAAATCCTAATAAGTAGAAAATAGAAATGGGGTATAATATTCTATTACCTGGATGCATCACAGTTTATTTATTCATTCACCTACTGAAGGACATCTTGTTTGCTGTATTAGTGGACTGTATTAGTAACTTAAAAACGTCCCACAAAAAAATATTCCCAAGAACAAGTGGTTTCACTAGTCAGTTCTACCAAATGTTTAAAGAGGAATTAATACCAATTCTTCACAAAACTCTTCCAAAAAGTGAAACACTGCCCAACTCATCCTATGAGCCTGATACCAAAACAAGACAAAGACATCATAAGAAAACTATAAACCAATATCTCTTATGAATATAGATGCAAAAATTCTCAATATTAACAAACTGAATCTAGCAACATGAAAAGGATGACATGCCATGACTCTTGTATAATAATACATTTACCCAAAGTTCCTGGCATGGAGCTTCTAAAACCCTTGGTATATACAAATGCATAATGATATGTATCCACCATGACAGTATCATTCAGAATAGTATCACTGCCCTAAAACCCTTTCTCATCTGCCTATTTCTTCTCTCCTGCCTAACCCGTGGCAACGGCTGATCTTTTTACTGTCTCCATGGTTTTCCCTTTTCCAGAATGTCAGATGGTTGGAATCACCCAGTACACAGCCTCTTCAGACTGGTTTACTTTACTTAGTCGCATGCATTTAAGATTCTTCCATACCTTTTCATGGCTTGATACCCCATTTCTATTAGTGCCGAATAATATTCTATTACCTGGATGCATCACAGTTTATTTATTCATTCACCCACTGAAGGACATCTTGTTTGCTTCCAAGCTTTGGCAATTGTGAATAAACCTGCTGATTGTGAAAAACCTCCACATGCAGGTTTTTATGTGGACATAAGTTTTCAACACATTTGGAAATACCAAGGACTGCAATTGCTGGATCATACGGCAAGGGTAAGTTTCGTTTTGTAGGGAACTGCCAAACTGTCTTCCAAAGTGGCTGCACCATTTTGCATTCCCACCAGCAATGAGTGAGAGTTCCTGGTGCGCCACATCCTCACCAGCATTTGTTGGTGCTGGTGTTCTCGCTTTCGGCCATTCTAATAGTTCCGCAGTAGCATCTGGTTGTTCTAATTTGCATTTCCCTGGTGACATATGATAAGCATCTTCTGAGATGCTTATTTCCCATCTGAATCTTTCCTTTGGTGGAGTGTCTGTAGATGTTTTCCCTTTTAAAACCGGGGTGCTCATTTTCTTATACTTGAGTTCTTAGATAACAGTCCTTTATCGGAGATGTCTTTTGCAAATATTTGCTCCCAGTCGGTGGTTTGTCTTCTCAGTCTCTTGACCTAGTACATATTTTATTTCAATTACTGTCTTTTTGAACTCCAGAACTTCAATTTGCTTTTTTTTTTTTTTTTTACAATTTTTATTTCTTCATTGATATTTTCTATCTAACGCAACATTGTCATCCTACCTACCTTCCGTTAGTGCTGTAATCACACTTTAGTTTTGTGAACATATTTATAGTGGCTATTTTGAAGTCATTTTTTGTTAAATCCAACATCTGGTTGCTCTCACAGACAGTTTCTGTTGCCTACTTATTTCCTGGTGTGTGGCTCATGCTCTCCTTTTTCATTGCTTGCTTCATAATTATTTTTTTTTTTTTGGAAAATGACCATTTTAAATAACACATTGTAGCAACTCTGGATACAGGCAAACTGCTTATTCTTCGCTTAATTTTAGTGACTGGCTGTATTATTTCATTAAAGTCACACGCACCTTACAAAGCCTCTGATGCTGCTCCCCAGGGAGGCACAGCTTTTCTTGGCCTACAGTCGCCCTGGGAGGACTCTGGTATTGGTGGGGGTTCCTTCCTCTTTCGCTGATGACATCCAGCTGGAAAACTCATACTAACTTCCAGCTAATTGCTCTATTGTTGTTGACAGTACCCTGGGGCATAAATTGCTCTGCAGATGAACCCAATCAAATCGAGACTCCTTTGAAGGAATAGTTTGTTAGGTCAGTATTTGGTATTTACTCTGACCTCAGGAGGGCTTCTTCCAGATGTCTGACTCCTCAGTTCTCTCCTACAGACTAGCCAGCCTATAGTCTAGGCCAGTGGTCGGCAAACTGTGGCTCGCGAGCCACATGTGGCTCTTTGGCCCCTTGAGTGTGGCTCTTCCACAAAATACCGACTTCTGTGCATGGGCCATGAAGTTTCAATCACACTGTACGTGTGCGCCTGCACGTGGTATTTTGTGGAAGAGCCACACTCAAGGGGCCAAAGAGCCGCATGTGGCTCTCAGCTGCAGTTTGCTGACCACTGGTCTAGGCTGTAAGTCCAGGCTTGTCCATTAAATCCATGAATCACCTCTCAATGGCCTTTAATCACAACCTCCACTGTGGCTGGGGGTGCCTTTACCTTTGTGCTTTCTCACCCTCTGTTGTAAAGGAATTCAGTTCCTCTGGGAAGAGATTAGGAGCTGTTTTCACACCCTGCTTCTCCCCATCTCCTCCCGTCAAAATCTCTGGAACTGGGATGGCACAAAGCAAGCTTCTCCCTGAGTGACATTCCGGCTCTAGGAGCCGGTGCTCAGTGCCAAGTGAGGAGGCAGCAGCCTGAGGTCCTCTTGGCTTGTCTCTCCTGGCCAGGAACCACCACCTAATCAGCCAGGGCCGGGGCAGTCAGGAGCTCCCCTCCAAGGAGAGCCTTCGTCCCAGGAGCTGAGCGGGCAGAAGGGAGCCCCCACCTCTCAACCACACTGGCCCGGAACGGAGCCTCAGCAACAGGTCGCTGGGGGTCGGAAACACAAGAAAGTCCTGCTCCTCCCAGGAGGATAGCCCCCCACCTAGGAGCTGAGGGCTCCTTTGTCCTTGACTATCGGTCCGGAGTGGAGTCCTCTCCTTGCTGAGGTGGAGGGACGAGGGAGAAAGCCATCTTGTTCCAAGTGCCACAGGTTCTCAACATTTTACCAGATTTTTGTAGACTTCCTTGAATAGTTTCTTCCTTTCCTGCTTGGCCTTAGGACCATTCCCAGTGACTTTAAATGGCTGCTTTTTTAAAATTTTCGCCAGTTTCACTTGGGAGCTGATCAGCAGGGTTCACGCAGTCCTCCTGAAAGTCAGCCCCCTCTTCTGCACAGTGAGTTCATTGTCATGGATACGTGTGCTGAGCTCCAGGCGAGGACCTCACGCTCATGAGCTACTTCTTTCCTTTATGATTGTCCCTTCTAGCCATCTCCGGAGTCCTCCTGGGTCTCTTAATGTTGTCAAAGAAAGAAGGCGCTTACCCAATCACTGATGAACAGTCTAGTGGCCCTTGTAGAAATTCCAAAACAGCCCTCCTGAGGCCAAAAACTCATGTGGCCGACCATGGTTCAAAGTGTGTGTGTGTGTGTGTGTGTGTGTGTGTGTGTGTGGTGTGTGTGTGTGGTGTGTGTGTGTGTGTGTGTGTGTGTGTGTGTGTGTGTAGCACAAAGACTTGACAAGAATTCTACTGATTTTGCTTTAGTCTGTTCAGGCTGCTGTAAGAAAATATCGCCGACTGGGTAGCTTGTAGGCCACAGGAGTTTGCTTTTCACAGTCTGGAGGTTGAAAGTCCAAGCTTAAGGTACCAGCAGGGTCAGGTTCTGGCAAAAAACCTCTGCAGGGTTGTAGACTGCCCCTTTCTCCCTGTACCCTCAACGGTGGGAAGGGGAGAGCTAACTCTCTGGGGTGTCTTTTATAAGAGCATTAATCCCACTCCCAAGAGCATCACCACTGTGACCTCAGCACCTCCCCAAGGCCTCACCTCCTAAGACCATCACATTGGGGGGTAGGGTTTCAACAGATGAATTTGCGGGTGGGCAGGACACACATATTCAGACCACGGCACTTACATCTCTAGTTGTTAATTCCACTTGACACATAGCCCAAATTATTAAATTGATGTTTCCCAACATATGTTCCAGGAAATGCTAGTCTAAAGAGATTACACAGAAAAAGAGATTCCTTGCTTAATAATTTTCAGATTGCATAAAAATAATTCCAGAGAAAGCTTAGCTTCCATTCTTACTAGATGTCAGGAGTAAGACCCTAAGAATGAGCCTTCCTGAAGAATGATTAATAATTTATCCATTACACCAAAGCAGACATGAACAAGCCATATGATGCCATCCACTGTATGGATGGAGAAGCTGAGCCAGTGAAATGGAGACTGTACCAGGTTAAATAGTGTCCCCTCCTCCCCCGCAATTCATGTCCACCTGGAACTTCAGATATGACCTTATTTTGAAATAGGGTCTTTGCGTATGAAATTTATTAAGAGGAGGTCATAATGTATTAGAGTGGTGTATCAATCACCAGTGTCCTTATAAAAAGAGGGAAACTTGGACACAGACACACTGGTGAGAAGGCCATGTGAAGACACAGAGACACACAGGGAGAAGGCTGTACAAAGACAGAGGCAAAGATTGAGAGATGCATCAAGAGCTAAAGAATACCAAGGATTTCCAGAAGCCACCAGAAGCTGGGGGAAAGAAATGGAACAACGCTGGAACCTCAGACACAGCCTGGCCCTATCAATATCTCAAGTTCGTACTTACAGCCTCCAGAATGGAGAGAAAACACTGGTATTGTCTTAAGGTTGCTCCAGAAACCTTAGGTAAAAACTACAGTCACTATTTACATTAACTCTATGCAAATATTTACCGCTGTTTTAAAACAACAACAACAACAACGCAATATTGTTTTCTAACGGGGTGGTACTTGCCTAAATTTTACCTAAATAATACAGTTGATTTACGGATGTCCCAACCCCACAGGCACTGGTTTTATTGTTGCCAATGGATAATTATGTTCCCTGACAAAATTGTGGGTATTCATCTCCTGTGGGTCAAATGCTCATGAATTCAGAGTAAATTCTATATACTCTTTCCAGCCCAGATGAATTTTGAAAAATTTATTTATAAAAAAAATATATAAAAACATTATTAAGCATTTCTTCAGACTTCTGCAGTTAACAAGTTTGTTTATTTTGTTCTCATTTTCTGGAATGTTATTATTTTATTTTTTTCTCATTTTCTGGAATTCTGCAGTTAACAAGTCTATTTGTTTTTATTTATTTCTCGTTTTCTGGACTATTGCCAAATTCGAGCCCAGCCTGCTCTGGAAATAAGGTCCTTTAATTAACTAATCCTTTGGAGACGACATATGGTAACCAGATTAAAGATTAAAACAAGGACACAGAATAGCTGTCAAAGGATTGTTAGTTCCCCTCTTTCTGGCCTCAGACCTGATTACAACCGAACCCGACCTCACTCAGGGCTGGCTGCTGGCCCCCAGGCAAGTGAGAAAGGCCTCGCGGACTGTTCATGAGTATTTATCCCACCCACCTCCTCCTTTTAGAATATTTCTTTGGAGGTTGTGATTCTGATTGGGGGTGGGGTTGAGAAGGGATCTTTTAAAGATAATTTGAGGTCCCCCAAAAAATATTTCCTTTAAAAAAATATGGATTGTGCCCAACAGGTGTGGCTCAGTGGTTGAGTGTCGACTTATGAACTAGGAGATCACGGTTCAGTTCCCGGTCAAGGCACATGCCTGGGTTGCCAGTTGATCCCCAGTGGGGTGAAAGAAGGGGCGTGCATTTCTCTCATCATTGATGGTGTCTAACTCTCTTCCTTCCTCTCTGAAATCAATAAAAATATATTAAAAATAAATAAATAACACAATGAAATAAAAATGTAAATAGTCCCAAAGGCATAGAATCGTGTTCTTGCTCTTGTGTTGGGGAGCAATGGTGGCCCCCTGTCCCATGGAGGGAAACCCAGCAAGGTCTCTGGTTAAGGAAACATCTAATGTTATTTGCTGTCAGGTAAGGACTAGGTACAGATGATGTGAACCAGGGCAGGGCCAAGGTAAATGCAGCCACTGGTGAAACTCCCTTTCCTCACTTGGAAAGCACACGGGGCTTGTCCATCTCTCCTCCTAGACCAGCAGTGGGCAAACTACGGCCCACGGGCCGGATCCTGCCCGTTTGGCTGTTCTATCCGGCCCGCGGAGCTGAAAGAGCAGAGGGTTCTCTTGCTCTCCCCTCCACTCCTTCACCAGCAGCAGTGTTAACATGTATTAGTTCACACAAACACTCCATCCATGCTTTTGTTCCGGCCCTCCGGTCCAGTTTAAGAACCCATTGTGGCCAAAACCGGTTTGGCTCAGTGGATAGAGCATCGGCCTGCGGACTGAGAGGTCCCAGGTTCGATTCCGGTCAAGGGCATATACCTGGGTTGCGGGCACATCCCCGGTGGGAGGTGTGCAGGAGGCAGCTGATCGATGTTTCTCTCTCATCGATGTTTCTAACTCTCTATCTCTCTCCCTTCCTCTCTGTAAAAAATCAATAAAATATATTAAAAAAAAAAAAAAGAACCCATTGTGGCCCTCGAGTCAAAAAGTTTGCCCACCCCTGTCCTAGACACACACCCTTCCTAAACTCCCCCCTGGAAGGCTTGCCTAGCCGGGAAGGTCAGAGATAAATGCGACAGCAAATCTTTTCCTTTAGTCTCCTGGGTGCCTTTTCATCTGTAAAACGATGCTGGGTAATCTTAACATATTGACATACCCTTGTCTCTATCACATCGTTGAGTTCATGTTCTGATAAAAATGCACAGTGAGCTGTGTGATTTGCAAGAAAGAAGCCAGGATGATGGGTTTGGTCCGAATCCATTCCAGAAGTCCTGGACTCCTAGCTAAAGGAGTGTGATATGAATCTCAGCGCCACATGCAATCACTGTCCTGCCCTCCCCTCCCCTCCCCACTCCCAGCAGCACTCAGTGGTCCTGGCTTGTGTGTTAGGCAGAATAACGCCCCTTATAGATGCCCGCATCCCATTCCTTGAACCATGAATGTGTCACCAAGGAAGCAGGTGTCCTCAAGGACCTGGAAAAGGCCAGGAATGTTCTTTCCTCGCGGCTCCCCAAGGAAGGCAGCCCACCCAAGTCTCCAGGCTCCCCACTAGGTGGGTGGACTTCTGACCTCCAGGTCTGTGCAACAGTAAATGTGTGTTGTTTGAAGCCACCGAAATGTTGGTAATTTATTACAACAGCACAGAAAATTAATACAGGTAGGAAGTTCTAGTTTAAAAAAAAAAAAGAAAAAGGAGGGAGGAAGGAAGAATAGAAAGGAGTCCCTTCTGCGATAGCTCAGCCTACTTTACAGAGTCCCTCTCCTTGCAGAGGCCGGTCAGGTGAGCGAAGGCCGGGCCGTGTGCTCCCTGGACCACATCAGCCGGGCGGAAGGCACTCCCTGATTCCTGAGGGTTGTCACCGTTTCCAGAGTTCGAGTTTTCTTTCTTACCATCATCCTGCATTCACCCTCGCCCTCTACGGATGCTCCTCAACTTACAATGGGGTTAAGCCCGAATCAACCCAGTTGAAAACAATACACCTAACCTACCAAACACCACAGCTTAGCCTCGTCTACCTTAAATGCACGCAGGACACTGGCAGGAGCCCTCGGTCAGGCAAAGCCATCTAACGCAAGGCATGCACTGACAGTCCGGTGGTTTATCCTTGTGATCACCTGACTGGCAGCTGCCGAGGGCTGACCAGCATCTGGGAGAGTATCCTCTTGCAATTGGCTAGGCCCAGGAAAAGGTCAGAATTCGAAGTATGGTTTCTACTGAATGCTTTTCATGCTCACACCATCGAAAAGTCAAAAATTGTAAATTGAATCATCGTTAAGTCAGAAACAGTCTATATACAAGTGTGCCACTTACAACCACACATTCAGCATTAAGTCTCAATACAGCGGTAACCACAGAACCAGCTCAAAATGGCCCCATCCTGATAAACGAGATACTGAACTGCTTTTCAGAGACAACAGACTAATGCCACAGTCATACAGCCAAAGCATGCGCAGAAGGGAACTTTGACCTCCGGCTGCACCTGGAACCAAAGTCTCACTCATCTCTTCCACTCCCACCCCTCCCACCACACACACACACACACACACACACACACACACACACACACACAAATGGAACCAAAGGACCAGGACAAAATCTGAATTGAACCCTGAACCCTTTCAGAAGCAAAGGGTTCATTGTCCAGGAAGATCCAGGAAGACACCCTTTTAACATAAATGGCCAAGATCCTCCAATTAAAATTTGCCCCGTCAGCACTTTGCATACCTGCTCCCTCGAACCCCCTACAAACCCCATACCTAGTCCACTGAGCAAGATGGATTTGAGGCACCATTAGGTCTTCTGTCTTCTTGATCAATAAATCTTACTCCAAACTCTGATGTTTTGAGTCTCAGCCTTTTTAAAAAAAATCCTCACCCAAGGATATGTTTAGAGAGAGGGAAGAAGGTGGAGGGGGGAGAGAGAGAGAAACTATGCACCCTGACCAGGGATCGAACCTGCAACTAGGCATGTGTCCTGACCAGGAATTGAACCTGCAACCTTTCGGTGTACCGGATGATGCTCCAACCAACTGAGCCACCCATCAGCCAGGGTGATTTTGGGCCATTTGAAGCATTAGGCACTCAGACTTGGGTTCAGCCACACAGCCTGTGCTTTAAAAAGTGGTGGATTCAAAAAGGCCTTCTCCTTTAAACTCCAGCCTGTTGTGTAGAGTAAAAACAATTACTGAGAGAACACAAGAGCATCACCCATCTTGTGGGAAGCGAGCCCGTCATGGCCACAAAGCCCAAACTTGTTGTGGCATCCCGGCCACAGAGGTCACGGTTGCTGCCAGCCAACGGAAGGGCAGCAGCATGCTTGGGGGGCGTTCTTTGTGCGAATTCTCACGGTGTGTTCCCAAACTCTTATTCAGCCTCTGGAGCCCTTTGCAATGACACGTACACCTTCCCTGCACCGGCGGCCCATTTCCCAGCGGGAGGCGGCTTCCTCATCTAAGCGCGGCTGAGACCCACATTCAATTTTCACATTCGGTGAGTGGAGCGTGTTTTCACATGCATCGCGCACGACAGTGTCAAGTGAACCTACGTCAGGAAGAAACACACACTCCCACTGGGAGACAGCTGGCCCGCTTGCAAAATGCAACTAAATGTGGAAAGTTCTAAATCTCCCTGTAAAGACCATCCGTCTCTGAAGGAGCACTGGGCACATCCTGCTGGCCATCTGGATAAATCACTTCACATCCTTTCTTCTCCAAGCAGAGGACCCTCCCCCGCCCCCCACCCCCTCCACTTGGTTCCCATCACCCTGCTCTTGGGTGGTGCCCTGCAGGGAACATCCCAGAAGAGCTGGCTTGCCCACCTTATGCCACCTCAGAGCACAGCCCCCAGATGTAGAAAAAGCACATCTTGCCTTGGGCCTTTTGGACGGTTGGGTGTATTATGTGGGCCCCCAAGGTGGGGAAGGACAGCCTGGGGGAGCTGGTCGGAGGACTCAGGAGACCACAGGATGGTGGGGACCGCATAGCTGATCCATCGTGTTCTCAGGGGGATCCGGCCCAGGGAGCCTGCGACTGACCCACAGTCCCATGGCTAACGGCAGGACTGGCTTAGAACCCAGGTGATCAGAAAGGCCACCCAGAGCTCTTCGTCCCAGCATACCCGTCATGGTTGTCTTTATTGTACCACGGGTCCCCCACCGCTGCTGAGAGACTCACACTGCCATGTTCTGGGCCTACACGTTAGAAAAAAACTGGAAAAATGATGTCCTTTCATCTATTGTTTACTCTGCCTCAACACTGATAAAATGTTTGTGTGCCCATAACAAAATGCGCTCACTTCCCACGAGATTAAATCTGGTATTTACTTAGGGCTTCAGCCTGGGCACACAGGAGGCGTCCTTGCCGTCCGGTTTCCTCGAGGAAGGGCGGTGGAGAGCAGAGAGCTCGCAGATGGAGGCATTTGCCTGATGAAGAGACGCTCTGTCACTTTTCTCAGAAATCCCTGGACACCAGCTGAGGCTCTTCCGCTGGTGCCGGGCCCTGGTGTAAGAGGCTGTGCTACCTCTGCCCTCTTATCTGCACACCACCACCAGGAAGAGAGCATGGTCGTTATCCCACTGGCCAAGGAGGGAACGGAACCCAGGAGCCATTAAGTGACGCACCCGGAGGTACCCAGACAGAGCTGCGGAGCCAAGACTCAAACCCAGGCCCCTGCGGCTCCTGGGCCAGCAGGACTGCCTCATCGCGGGCAACAAAACCCATTTCATTAAAATGTCCATTTAGAATTGGACGCATTTCAGATAGACATAAACCACAGTGCAACAAGATCTTGGGAGGCAGTGTTAAAATGATAGATGAGAGCCCTCGCCAGTTTGGCTTGGTGGTTGGAGCATCGGCCCACGGGCTGAAGGGTCCTGGGTTCGATTTCAATCCAGGGCATGTACCTTAGTTGCAGCTCAACCTCCGCCCCTGTTGGGGTGCATGTGGGAGGCAACCAGTCGATGTGTTTCTCTCACATTGATGTTTCTCTCTGTGTGTCTCCCCCTCCCTCCCACCCTGTCTAAAAAATCAATGGGAACAATATCCTCAGGTGAGGATTAACAAAAAGAAAAATGACATATAGAGTACAAATACTTATCATTTTCCATTTGAGCAAACTGCCAGAAGACCTCCCTTGCCCACCCAAATTTCTATTTCTCTCAATTGAAAGCAAAGGAACGTCGTTTCCTATACCATTATAATACACAGCCTACCCCTGACTTCATGGGCATTCAGACCTTGACTTCTTATCTGAAAGGACTTATCTTTATTAAAATACAAGAAAGAAGTCTTAAAGAGCAACAAGTAGGACAATCAATACATCTTTCCTGCCTGGAAATAAGGTTTCAGTAACAGACTCCCCGTCCCGTTAGAGGACATCACAAAGCCACACCCAGCACCCGTTCAAGTCCGTCGCTGTCCTCACCTAAGAACCGAACATCTGGCTGCCGAAAAGCCAGGCGTCGTCGATGTCTGTGCCCGGCAGTTATTTCTGTTTGCCATCCAGACGGATTTTCTCTTTGATGCCCCTTTCTTTTGCATGAGCGGGCACAGTGTAATTTAATTGGAGGCATCGTCGACCTGGTTTCTAAAACCAGCTTCAATCAAACAGCTGTGGTCTCCCATTGGGGCAGGGCCTGGGAGGAGTGCCTCCTTCTCAGCGGAAAACCGGTCTCTGCGCACTTGCTCATCATCCTCTGGACAATCGCTGAGTTTCAAGGGTGGGATTGCTTTGCCATCGGAGGGAGGGCAGGCTCCTTTTCATGAGCGGTCTTTCCAGGCAGGGCCTTCAGCTGGGTGTGAATGCCGTGCTCCCCTTTAGCCCGGGCGTGTGCAGAAGAAAAGGGAAGGAGACGCTCCCTGCAGAGCTAGAGGACAGAGATGTGCCACAGGGACCATTGAGGGCCTGTGACCCTGCCTGCTGATGTACTTCTGATTCAGGGCAAGGCCGGGTGAGAAAGTTCAAAGAAAGCACAGTTTAGCCCTAGCCAGTTTGGTTCAGTGGGCAGAGCGTTGGCCTGCGGACCGAAAGGCCCCAGGTTCGATTCGGGTCAAGAGCACATACCTCGATTGCAGGCTCCTCCTCAGCCCAGGCCCTGGTTGGGGCTCGTGCAGGAGGCAACCAATCCATCGGTATTTCTCTCTGTTTTTCACTCTCTCTTCCACTTTCTCTAAAAATCAATGGGAAAATATCCTCAGGGAAGGATTTTTAAAAATAAATAAACAAAAGCACAGTTCACACGGGGAAGAGTTCTGAAGCCTTATTTATGCCGAGGAATGACAGAAGGCTCTGAAGTCACCGGAGTGCTTGGGAGCGCCAACCGCACAGGGCGAGGAGGGAGTGATGTGCTAAGCCCCACGGAGAAGTCCGACAGCCACAGAGGAGCCACAGCACCCGGTCTAGTCTTTGCATGTCCTTCTTAAATTGCTCCCCCAAATGCCACGTGACCTGGGGCGTGCTGATGCTGACCCTTGGAGCAACCAGAGGCCTGGGCCAGGGAGGAAACTGCCCAGGATTTGGAGGTCAGGCAGATGTCCACAGGCTCTCAAAGAGGCTGCCCGAGAAACGAAGAAAACTCACACAGCTTCCATGGTCCCACCTACAGAGCCCAGAGGATCTGAAGTCTCCTCCTTCGTGTTGATGTACCAATCCAAGTGGCTTAAGGGAATAATGTTTAAGCCTTTTTAGAGAAATAATACTTGAGTCCATCAACCCCAATGAGTCATGGTGTGGAATGCAACCTAGTAACTGGAATCATTTGAGCAGAACGTGGCTTAAGGAAACCCAGGTGTGTATTAAGGGGCTGCACTGTGGTCTTCTCCCTATCAGACCACAGGCTGGAATCTGATTGAAAATGATTGACGGAAACACTTTCACTAGATTCAGCAAATAAGAACTTCTGCTGCTTCCTCACTAGTTTAAGGGAATAAACACCTCATAGACGGAAATGTCAAAACCAATTACACAGACCGCTCAGAACTCCTTTTCCCTTTTCCAGGAACCGTCAGCATTATCATTATCATGGATCAAGGCAAAGCTTGCAACGTTGCAGCTACGCAAAACGTTCATGGAATCGGTTAATCCTGATGTTGTCCTCTTTGTTCCTTTTCAGTTCACTTTAAAAAATGTTTTTTCCCCAAACATCTCCCACTTCAGGAAATACTTTGACAACCCCTCATAAGCCTGTAAAATTTGTGACAGATCTATGATTGTATTTAAGCAGCCTTGTCAGGGGAAGCACACTCACGCTTTCTCTGTTGCCCTGATTTAAAAGGGTGCAGTGAACTCATTGATGTTCTAATGAGAGCCTTCTGCACCTGGAAAAAACGGGGGAGGCCCAGCTGGTTTAGCTCAATGGATAGAGCATCGGCCTGTGGACTGAAGGGCACGTACCTCAGTTACAGGCTCAACCCCCAGTCCTGGTTGGGGCATGTGCTGGAGGCAAGCAATTGATGTGTCTCTCTCACATTGATGTTTCTCTCTGTGTCTCTCCCCTTCCACTCTAAAAGTCAATGGAAAAAAATATCCTTGGATGAGGATTAACAAAAAAGTGGGGCGTGGGGAATGGGTGGGACTTATAGAAGGTGATGGTTATTACTAATAAATAAAAACAATATAAATAAACATGCCACGCTAAGAAAGTCAGTGTGAACCGAACCCTTCCAGGAAACTAAGGCAGGGGAGCTGAATGGTCTAGTTGGGTAAAGAGGAGATCCGTAGGGAGAGTAAGTCTCCTGGGACACAGAAGGTTCTGATTCTGTTCTGGTGGTTCTGAAAGGTAGCCAGTGGCTACAGCAGGAAAGCGGACTCCTGGTTACAGAGAAGAGCTGGACAATAATTAGACTTGTCTGTAAACAGAGTGGACAGAAAAAAATATCATGCACGCTCCATCGCCGGAAGTTTTCAAGCACAGGCTCGGTGATCAACTGGCAAAGAGCATGTGGAAAGTGTAGTTCCCTCGGGTGAGAGATGAAACTAGATAGCTAAAGGCTAAAGGCGCCTTCCCACTCTAAGGATCTAGGACTCCATGGCTCTGGGTGATCAATAACCCACTCCAGGTCTCCCCTTTCTTCTCTGAAAATGAGGACCTTGACACAAAGTAGGGATCTAAGGTCTTTCCCAGCCTGAGACAGTATAAACTGGCGCACGTTGAGGGCCATGCTCTGGCATTGAACTCACTGTCCAGTCTGGAGGAAGCCACTGAACTTCTCCCGGCTTTGCTCTGAGGTCTTTCCTGGAATCCACAGACAAGATTGGGCCCTTGGAGAACATGAACCCGTCAAGTGCTTAAAGCACCACTGTAGAAAGCAGTAGGTCACACGCCTGAAGTCAAAACATTGATCAAACAGAAGTTTTCTAATCTCATTTCAGACAATACCAGTCAATGAGAGCATTGGGACGATGCCTTAGGGTTCCTTGTCATGGACTTGAAGGGCACTTGCCGTGAAGCTCATGTTGAACTTGGTTAGAGAGTATGTCTCAGGTCTAGACAGGAAACTCCCTGAGAAGGGAGGAAGCACAATGCGTGCTTTATGCCCAGAAGGCTGATATGCCCTGCCTCATCTCAGGGACTGGGCTTCCCAGCCCCATTAGTGTTTAGTATACAGTTGGTGCTCAAAAACATTTGGATGAACAAATTAAGTTTTATTGAGGGAAGATGGCCCTTTTTAACAAATCTTTCTACATTATATGGTCACTTCAAATGTGCACACTATATATAGCATCTCTTTAAATTACCTTGACAATTGGAGCTGAAACACCAGTAGACAAAGTCTTTCTGGGGGAGAAAGGGGAGAACAGCTGTGACAGCAGAGGGACATATGTCAGGCTACCAGCTGGAAAAAGCCTTGGATGCCTTGAGGCCATTCCCTGACATGCTCCCTAATTTCTGATTAAATCTGTCCCTGAGTGAACATTTGCCTCTTGTCCCACGCAAGAGAAAAGGTGTTTGCACTAATTTGAAAAGCAATGCTGACCTATTTTCCTCTCTAAGCTTTTGGGGAAAGAGAGAGTATGGCTCCCTTTACTTATAAAACTAAAGTGCAAAGATTTTAAAGGTTTGGGTCTCCACCCACCCCTTCGCCCCCCTTAGCCAGAGCTCCTGCCTAGCAGGGCTGACACTGGGTATAGTGGTGAAATGGCTGCACCTTTGGGAACCCCTGGACCGCTGGGGCTGGCCCCCAGCATGAGAGGATCTCTCTGATTCTGTCCCACTCCCCAGGGCCTTCTCCTAGTATCATCCCCAATACTTGCTCCAAATCCCAGTGATATCATCCCCCTAGCATTCTACTGGTGTCTATTTCATGAGATTCATGAGATTCAGTTTCCCATTCAGCTCCACAGCCCAGTGCTCCTGGACATGCTTATACATCTTGGTATCAACCACAGAGTACACCATCTGAAGTGGAGCTTCAAGTGATTGATGAGGATGTAGCTGATATATGGCCTATGTTCCCCTCCCAAGGACAGGTACTTTGTCATAAGACTGAAGTCCAAAGAATGACCCTGTTGGAGGCAGAGAAGGAAGGTGGCAGAGCAATGGATTGGGTGCAGAAAACCCTGAATGACAGTCAGCTTTTCCTGACCAGCTGTCAGGACACATCAACTGAAAAGAGAATGGAATATTTTAAACCAGAGATATTTTGAAAAATGCAGGCTATATGTTTCACTAACTTTTACTTGTAAGACTAATCATGTCCTCTACTAACAATTGTTTCTCTAATTCTTCAAAGAGTTTGCTAGATGGGGAGCTAGTCTGTACTCTATTGAAGGAGTCTAGTTGGAGCTCTAGTTATTAGCATACAAGGTTTATCTCTGATTAGACTGTACACTCGTTGATAGCAAGGATCTTGCCCTCATAATCTCAACATCCGTAGTTCATAGTGGCAGACCCATAGCAGTTTGCTTGGTAAATATGGGATGGATGGATGGATGGATGGATGGATGGATGGATAAAACCTAGTGGCACCCACAACTTAAACTATAGGTGCTGTAGGAACAGCAATTGCACAGGCCAATATAGACTTAAGAAGAAGACAGTAGAGAGGCAAGTAGGGAGAGAAATGGAGAGCAAAGGATCCTTGGGCCACCTGGTTTAGAAGGAGAATCAAGAAGGCTCTGGGTAGACAGGAGAGAGTCTCTGTGCCTTTGCTTCTCTGCCTGTCAAAGGAGTGAGTTTAGGTCATCTATCAGGCTCTTTCCAGCTTGAAAGCCTATTGAACCACAAATTGTTAATATCTGGTTGTTAGGCTCTGGTCAGCACAAGTGGTAGGCTACCTTCACCAGGAGATCAGCTGGAGTGGCAGGCATTTTTGAGTATTATTTTGAGGATAATCCTTAAATTTTAATCATAATTCACATGAGGAGCTATTTGTCCTCCTACAAGAGGAAATGCTTGTATTTAAAAAACTCTGCAAACACGAGCATGAGCCCCGTGCCATAGCATTGAATCTGAACGGCATTCTTTTAGCCTCCCTCTCCTCTCAAACAATGCTGCTGATTCCTCTGCGTGAACCTGCCAACTTGGATGCAAAGAACAATGTGTCCCACAGCCGTCCCACCACACCCACCTCCTTTCCATCTGAAACCTGACCTCTGCTCCTTATTATAAGCCATTACAATTACGAGGCAGCAGAGACTCCCAAAAAGTCTACACCCACACACAGAGTTGCTGGGAGCAAATTGCTCCAAGTGCATTCAAGTTCAAGAACATGAGGAGGAGAAAGGCAGAGGGGTTCTAATCTTTGGCCTGTCACATGGAAGAAGAAAGAAAATCCTCATGTACCACGCTTGTGTCCTATAACGTTCATCATCTGAGATCACAGCCAATGAGTCTTTTCTCTGTGTCCCTTTTTCTCCCCCAGTCCTGAGTTAGGGCAACTGGTTTGGAACTAGAGCAGGAGGGGAAACAGCAGACTGAATTCTAGATAGGAACCTCAAGGGCTGATAAATGGGGCCTAACCTGGGGTAGCTGTGCATCTTGACCCACTCTCAGCAGCCCTTCAACATACAATAGACATTGGGGAAGTTTGTGGCTGGAATCTTCTTCCAGGGAGATAATATATGTGTACGTTTCCTAGGGCTGCCATAACAAATGACCACAGACTGAGTGGCTTAAAACGACAGATTTATTTTCTCACAGTTCTGGCAGCCAGAAATCTGTAGTCAAGGTATGGGCAGGACCTCACTCCCTTGAAGGCTCTAAGACAGGATTCTTCATTGCCTTTTCCTATCTTCTGTTGATACTAGCAATTCTTGGCATTCCTTGGTTTGCGGCTGCATCACTCCAATTTCTGCCCCTATCATCACATGGCCATAGTTACTATGTGTCTCTGTGTCTTCACATGGCCTTCTTACAAAGACCCGAGTCCATAGTTGTAAGGCCCACCCTAATCCAGTATGACCTCATCTTAATTAAATATACCTGCAAAGACCCTAATTGCAAATATGGCCACATTCTGAAGTTCTGAGTTGACATGAATTTTGAGGGGACACATCTCAACCCAGTACAATACAGTAAAGGGCAAAGGCCACAGCCTAAAAGTCAGGAGACCTGGGTTCAAGGTCGGACTCTTTCACTTGTTAGTTATGTGGACTTAGACAAGTCATTAGCCTGTCAATGCCTTTACTATAAAATGGGAATAACAACAATAATAACTACATCTCAGGGTTGTTGTGAGACTAGAGTGACGGTGACTGTGGACATTGTGATGTGGCAATGACCTCGATGCTATGGCAGCCTCCAAGTCTACTTCTAGGCTGGCTAAAGAGGAAGTCACAGAACATTAGGTGGTAGGCAGCTTCTAAGACAGTCCCCAGTGCTCCCTGCCTCCTGCTACTCACGCCCTTGTATGTCCCTCCCTTGAGTATTGAGTGGACTTACTGACTTACTTCTAGTGAATCTGGCAAAGAAGATGAGCTGTCACTCCTGAGATTAGGGTATAAAATGACTCTGGCTTCCCTCTCGCTCATCTCTCTTTTGCTTTCTCACGTCCTCGTTGGGATGGAAGACAGCTGCCATGTTGTAAGCTGCCTTATGGCGAGGCCCACATGGCCAAGCACTGAGAGGGGAACTCTGGCCAGCAGCCCACGAGAAAGAGGAGGATCCTGCCAATACCACCCAAGTGAGCAGAGCAGCAGAGCCTCCCCCGGTTAGCCCTGATCACAGCCTGGGACAGACCCTGAGCAGAGGACTCTGTTCAGATTCCTGACCCGGAGAAATTAGGAGATAATAAACATTTATTATTTTAAGCCACTGGATTAGGAGAGATTTTTTTTTACACAGCCATAGATAGCTAATTGCTATAGACTCAGTGTTTCTGCCCCTTTCCCCCCCCAAAATTCTTAAGTTGAAACCTAATTCCTAGTGTGATAGTGTTAGGAGGTGGGACTTTTGGGATGATTCATCTCATGAATGGGATTAATGCCTTTATAAAAGAGACCCCAGAGAGCTCCCTTGCTCCTTCCACCATGTGGACCAGGAAGTGGGACCTCATCTGACATCTGGCAGCACCTTGATCTTGGACTTCCCAGCCTCCAGAACTGTGAGAAATAAGTTTCTGTTGTCTATAAGCCACCCAGTCTAAGGTATTCTGTTATACTAGCCCAAACAGACCAAGACATTAATTCAGTTTTCTAAATCAATTTAAAAATTGAGAAACAAGAGGAAAGAGATGACATAGGGTGCGGGTGGGATGAAGGACCATACTTCCTGAGCCCTGGATTATGCAATATTCACAAGTCCAGTCTCTCTCTCAGTCACACCTGCCTTCCTAACTGATGGTTTGATTACAGGACCAGAGTTGAGGTCTGAGCAAAGGGGCTCACAGGCAGAAGGTACACAGCTGTGCCAGTAACACACACTTGCTCCATGGGGGAGATGCAGGGACAAGTGCTCATGGCCCCAGCTAGCGCTTGTCAATTAGCCTGTTGAGCAGTATGTTTGTTGTTTTTTTCTGGCAGGGACACATGGGACCAGCATGGATAATGTCAATGTGTGCCTATGTTAAGACCTTAGTGCCTCATATAACTTGTGCATATTTAACATATCATATTTGGTGCCTTGTATACATTATGTGTGTTATGACTATTTAATACCTACTTGGTCTTTTCATCCTTTTTTATTTATTTTTTGTTTAAAAAAGTAATTTTTTATCTTTAGTATTGTTACTCATGCCATCTGCTTTACTGGTCACATCTTCACTACATTTTTACCTTGCTTAGAATGCCTTCTGTCAAGCCTATCAAACTCCTACCCATCCTCCAAAGCCCAGCTTTAGTGCCACCTTCTTCAGAAAGCCTTCCTAACACTCCAGCCCATAGGGTGCACAATCCAGTTCACAAAAGCTAATGGATAATTTTTCAGGAATTTTGAGAGCTGGTTATTGAACTCAGGCATTATTAAAAGTTAAATTATATAAACGTACAATGAAATAAATTATATTAAAGACAAGGGGAGTAAATGCTCAGAACTCATTCCTTCTGAAGTATTATAATACACTTGACTATACTCTATGATTGAGCTTATTTATATCTGTTGCATCATTGCGGTGCAACTACATTGAGTGCTTTTATGCATCTCTTTCCAACTCCACGTTTCATGAAGCCAACCTGGTGACTTGAAATTGATCATGGTGGAAGTGTGGTATTTACACCATGGCAAGTGGCACATGCTACAAAATTGACCTTTTCTTTTCTTCCCAGGGAGCTAGTGGTTAAACGTTTACCAACACCACCACTGGCTCCAGCCAAAGTAATCTCTCTGAATTCTAAACTCTCGTAGCATTTCCTGTCTTTACTGCTCAATAAATGGACATTTCAGCATTTGCTGCCTTAGTTACCAGGTAATTTCCTGAGTGTGTATGTGTGTACATGGGTATATGCACTTTTTCTCCCTATAACTGAGTTGTTGCCACTTTTAGGGGCAGGCACAGTGTCCCCTTTAGCCCTCCTGAGCCCCCTTTTCCTTAAATAACTGAACAAAATTCATTCCCCTCCCCTGTGTGAGAGCCGGCACCATCTCCAGGCTTTCTGGCACTCCTGGGGGCTCATACTTTCACCATCTCCTCCACTGTTGTTCTGACTCCTGGCCTCTCCCTGCCACTGCTCTCCTGTTTCTGCCCCACATTAGCCCCTACTGCTCCTCCTTTTCCCCCCACAGCACTATGGACACAGCAATATATCTTTACCAAGGGCTTGACGCGCATGGGCTGAAGAACAGCACTGAAATGGCAATAATTCAACATGAGGCATCACTTCCTGATACAGCCATTCCCATCACCCGAACTCTCTCTGTGTCCTTTGTCCTTGGTCCCTCTCCACCAGGACTCTCGTCTCTGTGTTTGGGGGTTCCCAAAGCTCCAGTTTCTTTATCCACCAAAGGAAAGCCACAAGTCATCTAACTTTATGATGTCAAGAGATTTCCCCTGAATCCCTCCCCAGCTAGGAATCCATCTTCGTACATTAAGGGGGGAAGATTATGATAAAAACTTTCAACCAAGTGGGTATAGAATACATATACCTCAAAATAAAGGCTGTATATTACAACTCCCTAGCTACATTATACTCAATGATGAGAAGCTGAAAAAGGTTTCTTCAAAGATCAGGAAAAAGACAGGAGTGCCCACTCTCACCACTTTTATTCAATGTAATATTGGTAGTCCTAACCAGAGCCATTAGGCAAGAAAAGGAAATAAAAGGCATCCAAAGTAAAAAGGAAGAAGTCTTTAAAAACTATCTCTATTTGCAGGTAACACAATATTATAGTTAGAAAGTGCTAAAGACTCCACCAAAAAAAACCAAAACAAAACTGTTGTAATTAATAAATTCAGTGAATTTGCACGAAACAAAAGCAATATATTTAAAAGTCAGCTGTGTTTCAATATACTCATAATGAACTACCAGAAACAGAAATTAAGAAAAAAATCCCATTTACAATTACATTAAAAAGAATAAAATAACTGGGAATAAATTTAACCAAGGTGATAAATTTAACCAACGAAAACTATAAGACACTGATAATAGAAACTGAAGAAGATACAAAGAAATGGAAAGATATTCCATGCTCATAGATTGGAACAATAAATACTGTTAAAATGCCCATACTATCCAAAGTAATCTATAGATTCAATGCAATTGCCATCAAAATTCCAATGGCATTTTTCACAGATATAGAACAACAACAACAAAATCCTACGATTTGTATGAAATCACAAAACCCATTGAATAGCCAAAGCAATCTTGAGGAAGAAAAGCAAAGCTGAAGGCATCACACTTCCTGATTTCCAACTATATTACAAATCTATAGTAATCAAAACAGTATTGTACTGGCAGAAAAACAGGCACATAGAGCTATGGAACAGACTAGAGAGCCCAGAAATAAACCCATGCAAATACGGTCAATTAATTTATGACAAAGGAGCCAAAAATATACATAGAATATACAATGGGGAAAGCACAGTCTCTTCAATACACAGTGTTGGAAAGTTGGACAGCCACATGCAAAAGAATGCAACTGGACTACTATCTTACACCATATGCAAAAATTAGCTCAAAACAAAAACTTAGACATAAGATCTGAAACCATAAATCTCGTTGAAGAAAACTTAGGCAGTAAGTTGGTTGTGAGTTTGGGTGATGATTTTTGGATTTGTAACAAAAGCAAAAATAAACAAGTGGAACTACATCAAACTAAAAATCTTTTGCACAGAAGAAAAAAAGCATCAACCAAATGAAAAGGTGACCTACATAATGGGAGAAAATGTGTGCAAATCATATATTTAATAGGGGTTTAATATCAAAAATATATTTTAAAAACTCTTTCAACTCAATAGTAAAAAACAAAAACAAAACAAACAAACAAAAAACCAGTTTGAAATGGGCAGAGGCTCTGAACAGTCTTTTTCCCCAAAGATGACATACAAATGGCCTACAGGTACCTGAAAAGGTGTTCAACATCACCAATCATCGGGGAAATGCAAATCAAAACCACAATGAAACATGACTTCATACCTATTAGAATAGCTTTTATAAAAAAGATATGTTATTGAGGATGTGGAGAAAAGGGAACCCTCGTGCACTGTTAGTGGGAATGTAAATTGGTGCAGAAAAAACAGTATGGAGGTTCCTCAAAATATTACGAATAGAACTACCAATGACCCAGCAATTCTACTTCGGAGCAATTATCCAAAAGAACTGACAACAGGATCCTGAAGAGCTATTTGCACACCCTTGTTCACCACAGCATTATTTACAATAGTGAGGAGGTGGAAGCAACCTGAATGTTCACCAACAGGTGACTGGATAAACGAAATGTGGTGTGTACACACCACGGACTATTACTTGGCCTTAAAAACACTGTTAAGAGGGTACATTTGTTATGTATTTTCATCACCATTTTTTTTAAAAGGAAGGAAACAGATTCATCTTCCCATTCTAAAACTATGTGATTCTCTGACAGGACTCTAGACACAATACAAGACAATCATATGTGAGCCTGATATAAATGAAATACTGGGGTCACCCTTCACCATCCCTGTGGATAACAGGTATGTTGAATGAGGTGTCCAAATGTTGCGGTGAGCCCACTTTTAGCTCTGGGACAGCCTATACACTGTATAACCTTTTTACAACTGGAATAAAGTCTTCTACCGGGGCGCAAGGCACATGCCTGTCACCTCCAACCACCCTGCGCCACACCCAGGCAAATGGGCTTCCTCTTCTGCCTGTGAGCAGCCTGTTGGGAAACCTCACCTACTTAAATGAACTTATGGTACATCCTTTAGAAGCGAGAAAATATCCCCTTTTACTCTTTACTTTGTGAATAGTGTTTGCGCAATAATCGGCTTGTCAAGGGCTCATGCAAAAGGACGGCCACTCACTGTCATGGCTGCTTTGACACCACCTCCACGAAAATCATGTTATCACTTCACCCCTTTAAAAATAAAAGGCGGGGGGAAGCGGCAGATATTTGAGGTGAGGGTCAGATGTTGCCAGAGACCAGTTTTTTCTGCAAGACAGTTCCCACGTGTGCCTTGCTCTGCTCCCAGTGTTTCCAAGCAGGGTCTCGGGCCTGTGCCAGAGTGGTTTGGGGTCTGGAGCATCCCTTAAAGGAGTTGTAATGTTCTTTTTTAAAAAAAAAAAAATTTTTATTGATTGCAGAGAGGAAGGGAGAGGGAGAGAGACATAGAAACATCAATGATGAGAGAAAATCATTGATTGACTGCCTCCTGCACGCCCCCACCTGGGGATCGAGCCCGCAACCCGGGCATGTGCTCTTGACTGGAATCAAACCTGGAACCCTTCAGTCCGCAGGCTGACGCTCTATCCATTGAGCCAAACCAGTTAGGGCGGGAATTGTAATGTCCTTGACAGACTGTCTATTAAAATACTTGTATCCTCGTCTGAAGTTTCCAGTCTGTGTTTGCACTGAGCCCCATCCAGCTCCAAAGGGAAATAAAACACCAGATGTGTTCTTTGCAGCAGGTTAGAGCCAACCTTTATTGTCAGTGGCACCAAATTCTGCACCATCTGCCCAGCCCAGAGACTCCAAGTAGCTCCCCACGGCCGAGCGTCTTAAGTGGACAGGGGGTTTGGAAGAGGTCGAGTTGCGACTCTGGCCACCTCCCAAGCCTGAAAACATTTGTCAGATGATTTTATCCATGGTGCCTCCCTTTATATCACAAAATCAAGCATTTTTAGAACTAAAAAGGATCTTGGAGATCTTCTAGGTCAATACCCTCAACCTACCAAGAAGGAAACTGGGAGGGGCGTGCAGTGAGTTGAAGAGTCGGCAAAGGATGCCTGCTGCTGGTAACAGAGCCTGGGCCAGAACCAGCGGGGCCTCCTGACTCCCTAGGTTAGCAGCTTCCCACTCCTGCCCGTCAGAGTTTCCAGAGAACCAAAACATTGACAGCCCCCCAACATCAGTCAATATTTACTACAACCAAATGCCAGCAGAACCTAGAGATTTTGAAATTTGCACTCATGCGGTTTGATGTGTTCGACTGGAAAAAGATTTTTGACTTATCTATAAGGGATCTGTTTATTTAGCTCGCCCTGGTGGAGTGTTTTGTACCCCTCGACCAGATTCGCGCTCAGTTAAATGTTCCACAAACACCCAGCCCATGTCTCCTGTTCCTGCACCCCCACAAAGGACCCAAGAGACAAACACCTTCTGGTCCCCAGACAGACTGACTGGGTAGCAGATTAGAACAAGTGTTTTCTGCTATTTGGTCCTGCAGACCTCACTTGATGGAGCCACTGAACCAAAGTCAGGGGACCTGGGTTTGAGTTGGAGTCCCTTCAATCCCTGCCTGGCTCCCTCGGAAAGGCTCAGTCCTGGCCTGATCTTCAGAAGCCAGGAGGGATATAAGCTCTCAGCTTCCACTCAGCCCAACTGCCCATTTCCTAGGTTGCTATCCATGCTCTGCTCTTCCATGCCCAAGGGGTAACCTGCAACAGAACCGTCTACCAGGTTTGGCTTGTTCTCCTCTGCACACTCACCCACTGTCCCCCGTAACCCTGTCTATGTCAGGCCTCCTTAGTCCTGGGTTCTGGATACCCTGTGTCCTGCCCACCTCTTGGACCCCAGGACAATCGTGGGCTAGACTCTCCAGTATTGAAGGCTCTCCTGGCTGGGCTGGGCTGGGGTGAAGTGCCTGGGGGTACATTCAGATTTCCAAGCTGATGCCGCACCAGGATTGGGGACCACTAGCCTTAATAGCTCCCTGGCTTTCCTCCCAGTCTCGTGAGTTCTGCCCTCTGCTCTCCCACCTGTCGCCCCCCATTCCTCTTTTAAGCCTTGGTTGAGTCCAGTTCCAGAGGAGGCCTATCCGACCTTTTGAAAGTCAAGGGGGCCAGGCTGGGCACACATGGTTTAAAGCAGCGCTCTGCACAAACCGGCAAGCACACCTGTGATTTCTCTGCCTGGTGGCATGGGAGGTCTACAGGACAGGGTGCGAAGGATCTGGACATCAGACAACAAGGCAGCTGGGTTTCAGAAGGTCAGTTTGATTATTAATGCCTGAGAGGGATCTGGCTTTGAAAGGGAGTTGAAATGTTCCCACTAATTGAGGAAGATAAAAACTCTGAGGATCTTAATGTGGCGACGGGTGCATCCTGTCCCCAGGCCCCGGGAAGGTCACTGAAACATGGAAACTCATCAGCCATAGGAGACATCACTAAACAAGACTTTGAATTTGAGGACCTATTTTTAAAGAGTGCATGTTTCTCGTTAAAAGTACTAAATCCGGCGATAGAATGAATGGCCTTAGTTTCTATTTCAGTTTTGTTGATTAAAAATCTGGGTCCAGGATGTGCCCCTTTGACAATTTCCCAAAGCACGCGCCTTCCTCCTACAGCTCTCAAAACTGCATCTCGCCAGGGCCCTCGTCCTGCGCTCAGGGCTGCGGCTTTCTCTTGAAGCCCTGAGAAAGGTCAATCAGGGAGTGTCGTGGGAATAAGCCGAAGACCCCTGCGTGGAAAACAGTGCAGCCTTAGACCACAGAGCCGTTGTGGAGGCCCCCAGAGGCCGGGAAGATGAAGGCTCCCAGTTGATCCGGTGATGGGGCGGCTCACACACAGTCAGGAGGATGCTGGTCACGGAGGAGGCGCATCCTGCTGAGTGAGTTAGGGGTCAACTAGCGTCAGCTCTCCTTTCGACCTCTTGTTCTATCCACCCCAGTGACTCAGAGATGGAAGATTTGGCGCTGGCCGGTTTTTCTCAGTAGTTAGGCAGCCGTGGGCAAACTACGGACCGCGGGCCGGATCCGGCCCGTTTGAAATGAATAAAACTTTTAGGTAATGATGTTTACTTTGAATTTATATTAGTTCACACAAACACTCCATCCATGCTTTTGTTCCGGCCCTCCGGTCCAGTTTAAGAACCCATTGTGGCCCTGAGTCAAAAAGTTTGCCCACCCCTGAGTTAGTGTTAGGCCCGCAGACCGAAGGGTCTCTGGTTTGATTCCTGGTCAAGGGCGCATATCTCGGTTGCAGGTTCCCCAGCCCTGGTAGAGAGGCAATTAATCCATGTGTCTCTCTCACATGGATCTCTCTCACATGGATCTCTCTCTCTCTCTCTCTCTCTCTCTCTCTCTCTCTCTCTCTCTTTCTTCTCCTCCTGCTCCTTCTCCTCCTCTCCCCTACCTTCCTCCCTCCCACTCATTCTTCAGAAGTCAATGAAAAAAATATCCTCAGGTGATAAGTAAAAGGAAAAAAAAAAAGATTTGTCCAGGTAACTCTTTACAAGTCTGTTTCACTTGCAAACTTCCCCAGTGCTTTCGTAAACTGTTTCAGTTGGGTTCCTCAGAGTAGATTCATGTGCAAGAGGTTGGCGATGGGGCGCCTCCATAGGAGAAGAAGAGGGTGGGGGAAGCAGTGCGGCCTGAGACCACAGAGCAGTTAAAAATCTGGGTTCAGGAAGTGCAGCCCAAACGCCATCCCCAAAGGAGGTCTCAGGTGGGAGCCCCCGGAAGCAAAGCACTCAGACACTGGGGACAGGCGCACAGAACCAGGAAGGGGGCTCCAGCAGCTCTGGGTGCAGCAGCGACCGCGTCTGCTACACTCCGGCTCGCTCAGCTGGGCCCTAAACAACTCAAGGAGGCAGGAGGGATTCCGCCCGCCATTCACAGAACAGAGAAGCTAAGATGAAAAACAAGCTGCAGCCAAAATAGCCCCAGGGATGTAAGTCTCGCATAGGGCAGAGAGTAGTATCGCCATAACTGTGTACGGTGCCAGGTGGGTCCTGGAAACATGGGGGGACACTTTGTAAAGTATGCGATTGGCTAACCGCTGTGCTGTCCACCTGACACCAATACAAAATACTGAAAGTAAACGGTAATTGAAAAATAAAAATAAAACGCAACACCCAAGGAAAGCCGTAGGCAAGGTCGCACACTCGGTATAGGTACACATAACAAAGCGTGCAGAGCTCACCTGCTGTGCTCCGACCCCAGCTCTTCCCTCTTCCGCAGAAATGATTCTTCTTGCTGCCCACGAAGGATTCCCACCTGGCCAAGGCGCGTGCGTCCACGGCAGCAACGTAACTGGGAAGTCAAGTCAGCTGCGTCCCACACCAGCTGGAATTACTGTGGGATTTGTTGGGACTTATTGATGTTGATGCTGCAGCTTCTTAGCCCCTAAAGCAGAACAGCTGATGAGGACTTGGGAGCAGTTTCGTACAGGGGGCCTTGACTTACGGGTGTCCCCACTAACGAGTTTTTTGAGATACCAGCTCTCTCTCCGCTGATTTTTTGCATTGAGTTGACAGAGTAATTTGAGTTAACGAGCTCCTTAACGAGCTCGGTCTCGGAACGAATTAAACTCCTAAGTCAAGGCCCCACTGTACTTCCTAACCGCCTCACCTCTAGAAAACAGACTTCAGAACAGAGTTGTTCTGATGAACAGACTCACCATGTCCGGTGCCCCCCAATACCTGTGCTGTTCCCATCTGTGTGATACCCTGCCCTCTACTCACATCCTCCTGGCAGCCAATCACCCCCATACTCCCCAACCATAAGCCTCTGGGTAAGCCTTGCCGATGCCCCCACCGTCCCACGGCATCTGACCTCCTTAGACATCAGCCTTTCGGTGGTATGTCCTCCTGCCTTACCTTCTTAATGGGCTGGCTTCTTCCTGCCCAACCTGGACATCTGTTTCTTAGGCCTCGCTTGTTAGGACCGATGCCACATCTGTGTGTCCTCTGCAAAGTCCCGCATGGCATTTCAGAAACAGGAGATGTTTGGACAGCATTCGGTCACTTGATTTTGGAGACAGAAAATGGAAGCACCCAGAGCAACCTGCCCAGGTAAATCCTGAGCCACGGGCAACACTCGGCTTGGAAACGCTTCCTCTCTCTCCGTTTTCCTTGTTGCAGCTGGGAAGGACCTGAGAGATCCCGGTGGAAGATCTCCCCTGTTAGCACCGGAGGAGGAAGGGGCGGGGCCTGGAGGCAACATGCCCACCTGAGCTAATAGCTATATGGTCTCAGGCAAACTCACTCCACTTGTTTCTGCCTCTGTTTTCTACTCTGTAAAATGGGTTTAATAATAGCACCTGTCTCATGGGGTGATGGGGACTGAGTTTCGTGCATATGAAGGGCGCAGAGCAAGCATTCTGAATAGATGTATTGATTATCAGGATTACTATTGTTATAAGAGTCCAGCAAAGGAAGGAGTTTGCCTAAGCGTTCTGTATCTAGGAAGACTGTGCCCACATGTCTCAGTGAGGCCTCCCCTGACCACCTTATTTAAGTGGCAACCCTCCCCCTTGCCTATACTCCTTATGCCCCATCCTGGCTTGTCACCTCCTAACCTACTGTGTAATTTACTTATTTGGTTTGTTATTTGTTCACTAGGGGAAAGCGAGGGTGGGGGCCCTGCCCATTTTGTTCACTGCCATACGCCCAGTGCCCGGGACAGAGCCTGGTCCACCGTGGGCACTGTATTTATTTACTGACTGATGAAGTGGCGAGTCTGGGTTACAGTGTTGCCTCGGTGGCTATGAGCAGCCCACATGGTGGCCCGGTGATGACCTGGGGTGGGGCTCCCCGTGAACGGCCCTCCCTCTATAAGCCCCTATTCCCCACACCTACACATCCACCGGGACCCTTCCGCAGCAAATTGCAGAAAAGGTTCTACCTCCACGTGCAGGCACTGCCTGAATTCGAAGGAAAAATACCTGGGCTGCCAGGCAGGGCCACATCTGATTCCCAGGGTGGCTGTTGCCCAGCTGTGTGATGGGCAAGGCCTTTTGCCTCTTTGGACCCTTCTCGTGGGCCTGGGGGTCTCCAGGCCTCTCCCAGCTTCCTCAGTCCCAGCTGCACGGCTTCCTTACTTGCAGAACCCACGAACATGGAGCCTCCCTGGCCTTCCTGGTTACCCCTGATCCAAACCAGCCAGGGCGGCTCTGCTCTCAAGGGAGAGGAAGTGCAGGGAACAGCCTCCCTGCCCGGCCGGCTCCCCTGGGACTGGCCCTTGTGCAGCAGGGCTGGACCCTGGCTGTCTGCTTTGAAGCTGAGCTCCTTGCTTGGGTGGGGCATGTGTCTGCATGGGCAGTTTTTTTTTTCTCCTATTGCCAAGAATTTCCGCTGCCAGGGGCATTCATCTTTCCCAGGAACTCCCTTCAGCTGAAAGAGAAAGGAAAAGCAAATAAAAGACACCCTCCCTGAACAGGGAGACTTTCTTTCTCTGACTGAGTCCTTGATTAGAAAAACGTTCTGCCAAGTGTGGCATCCTGTTCTGGCCCTGCCCTGCGACTCCTCTCCCCGGTGGAGCCCTCGGGGCTGCTCTGTGTGTGAGTAATGGCAGCGGGGGCTGGGTGGCCTTGGGTGGTTGCTGCAAGGTCAGCAGTAGATGAACTTTTGGGACTCGGGGACATGAATTCAAGCTGTCAGCCAAGTGTGCAAAGTTGCCCAGCTGAAACTGATTAACTTCTCTCCCAAGCTCGCTCGCTCGCTCTCTCTCTCTCTCTCTCTCTCTCTCTTTCTTAATAGCAATTTATGCACATTGCCTGCTGGACAATTTAAAAAGATAAAAACATCCAGCCGGCATGGCTCATGGTTGAGTGTGTTGACCGATGAACCAGGAGGTCAGGTTTGATTCCCAGTCAGGGCACATGCCCAGGCTGCCAGCTTGACCCCCAGTGGTGGGCATGCAGGAGGCAGCTGATGAGTGAAACATCATTGATGTTTCTATCTCTCTCTCTGAAATCAATAAAAATATATATATATTTAAAAGATAAAAGCAATCATATCATCTTTTCTGTTCTAATATACCTCTTCCACTTGGGTAACAGAACTCACAGGCATGGACCCTGGGACTGAATTCTGTGCCGAAGGCTCTGCCATCCAGCATGGAAGCCACTTGCCACGTGTGGCTGCTGAGGTTTGAAATGTGGTGAGTTTAAACTGCAGTGGGTTATATGTATAAATACACACTGGATTTCAAAGGCTGCTTATGACAAAAAATATAAACTGGCTCAATCATAATTTTTATATTGGTTACAGACTGAAATGATCATGTTTGGAATATATTGGGTTAAATAAAATATATTACTAAAAATTAATTGTAATTTTTTTTAATGACAACTAGGAAATTTGAAATTACATGTATGCCTCACATTACATTCTATTGGATTATCTATATATATAAAAGCCTAAGCAACTGAATGACTGAACAACTGAATGACAGAACGACCAGTTGACCAGTCGCTATGACACGCACTGACCACCAGGGGGAAGACGCTCAACACAGAAACTGCCCCCTGGTGGCCAGTGCTCTCCCACAGCCAACCTCCCGTGGCCCCTCCCCCGATCACTGGCCAGGCCGAGGGACCCTACCCATGCACAAATTCATGCACTGGACCCTAGTGCTGATATAAAATTTAGTTTTCTGCCCTGACTGCTGTGGATCAGTTCGTTGAGCATCAACCTATGAACCAGGTGGTCATGGGTTCGATTCCCAGTCAGGGCACATGCCCAGGTTCCAGGCTCAAACCCTGGTGTGGGGGGGAGATGCAGGAGGCAACTGATTGATGTTCCGCTCTCACATCCATGTTGCTCTCTCTCCCTTCCTTTCTCTAAAAATCAATAAAAATATTTAAACACACACACACACAAAAACCCCCTTAATTTTCTTAGAATTTTTTCTCTAAATTCAAACAAGGAAGACCAACATTTTGCCTTGCCCACCTTCCTTGGATATTCAATCCATTTTCCCAGGTTGCAAGATAAGCAAGAGCAATCATTTACTTCTCACTAGGTATTCCTCCCAGAAACTCTGAGAATGGAGGGCAGCCCAGGGCTGTCATCCATCTGTCAGGAGCTCCGAAGGAATTACATTTTCATTTTCCTCTGCAGGCAAGACATGGTAATTTCTGCAGTGGATGATTTTCATTTCTAGCTGTACCTCTTACTCATTATCCCAGAATCCTCTGTGTAAAAACCACGGCTCTCCTAATTAACCAATTAACAGAAGGTGCTTGGAAAGCAGCTGTTAGGGATAGCTCTGGTAGGAAGTGTTTAAGAATAAGTCATGTCCTTACTGCTATGTGCTGCCCTAACTTGAATATCCTAAGAGAATTTTCTATGGTCATCGGGTAACACAAATGCCAACACCAGCTCTCTGACTAGTAACTGCAGGACCTGAGAAATCCACTTCCCTGGCCTGCAATTTTGTCATCTACAAAGTTGACAGGGGGTTTCTAAAATTCCTTTACCCTTGGTACTAGAGTTAAAATTCCTGACTTAATGAAACACCGGATCTTTTGGTCTTGCATCTTAATTATGGCAAGCTTAATGATGTGTCATGACTACGGTGCAATAATTTTAAAAATAGAACTTTTTTTTAGTCAACTTTCTGGTGTTATGTAGGAGTTTTCTGATTACCTTATAAAGGTTTTCCCTCTTTTCGGTTTGGGGTTATCAAATCGAAGCAGTGGAAGGGCCGACTGTAGCAGGTTACCTGATGGTTTTCTAATGAAAACCATATCTGGTTGTACAATCGCCCCAGGGTAGCAGTTCGGTCATGTCTATCGAGAGCTGCAAAGTTCATCTCCCATCAGCCTTCTTGGAATCCATCCGAAAGAAATTAGCAGAAAGTTGAACAAAGATTTACATGCAGAATTAGTAAGCCAAACTACTTAAAATTAATAGTAATAATAATTAGTAATCATAATTGGAGTCAGATGTCCAGCTGACTGGTAAGATTGATAGAGTAAATCCATACAATGGAATATTGTTACGGCGTTAAAAATTGTTTTAAAGAACTACTACTTCACAACAAGGGAAAATGTTCTCTGTATCTGTTTTCTAAAAATCTTCAAAATCTTAACAGTCATTTTTTCCCAGGTAGTGGCATTTATGAGTGATTTTCATTTTCATAGTCCTTCTTTTTCTACGTGTCTTCCAAATTCTTTAATAATCCCAATTACTTTAATAATTAGAAAAACGATGACTTCCAAAAAGAAACTCATTGCACTTTTCTAAGCCCTGTGGGGGAGAAATTGAACTTGACGCTGTAGATGATGGAAAATCATTAGATAGCATTGGTATAATACTAGTGTAACTTCCTTGTTTCTTATTTTCTTTTCTTTTTTTTTTTTTTTTATCATTCTGGAGGCTAAAAATGACGATTCTACGTGAGACCTCAGAGGTGTTGCTTATTAATACAGAGCATTCAAATAAAGATAATCTTGGCAAACAAGTCTTGAGATTGAAAAAAAAAAGATAGCCTTTGTTCCATCAAATAAAAATATCACAGAATTGAATAAACACTTCTGGGCTTCCCTGTGCCCACACAGCCAGAGCAAAAAGGCAAGTCAATTACCCAGCTAATCCTGCTTTATTTATGGAGCTTCCAGCTCTCGTGGAGGTGGCCCACCCAGTCCTCGTTCCTTTTAGAAAATAATTAAATCCTGAGCCATCCAAATGCTAGGCAGTGGTTCTCAACCTTCTGGCCCTTTAAAAACAGTTCCTCATGTTGTGACCCAACCATAAAATTATTTTCGTTGCTACCTCATAACCGTAATGTTGCTACTGTTATGAATCGTAATGTAAATATCTGATATGCAGGATGGTCTTAGGCAACCCCTGTGAAAGGGTCGTTCAACCGCCAAAGGGGTCGCGACCCACAGGTTGAGAACCACTGTCTAGAGGTATCATGGATGTTCCTTCCAGAATTCTCTTTTCTCAATTCCTGCATTGTACAGGCCTTCCGGTCCTTTCTCAACCTTTGACTTCCTCTGCTACCCTCATAAGTTGCCAAGTTCCCCACCAAAAGATCCCTAGAGGAAGGCCGTTACAAGAACACTGTCAGCTCCCTGTGATGGAGCCCAGTTTTCTCATTGAAATGGAGATTTAAGGTCAGGGAACCACACAAAACGAAAACAGAACAAACTCATCAAAATGCAGGTCCCTAAATTGAGACAAACACTGCTTACTCTTAATTTCTAAGAGACATGGAACAGAATGCCACTGGGTTCCCAGAACATGTGGCACTTGTCCCTGCTGAAGCAAAATAGATTTCATTTCCCTTCTATTTTAAGGCTTGGCCCCGTATTTTTGGTGCCTATTCTCCTCGTGCTTTTACCTCATCGCTCCTACTGACTTCTAATGTTTTTATCTCTGTAAGCCACCTTAAATGCTCTTTGGAACCAGACACACGCATCCCAACAAATAGTATCTGAAGGCCCTCATCGATCATGCCACTGCTCACACTTTCCCCCTCCCACTTTGTCTCCTGAAAGCCTGTTGTGTGCGAAAGGAGACGGCTGTCTTAACCTCTTCACCATCTACTAGAATATTCTCACCCGGTGCTGGCAAAGAGGAAGTATGGAGAACATCCGCCAGAAGGTCCGTTATCTGTGCCCCAGGAAAGATACCATGTGCCATGGACTGAATGCCCCCCCCACCCCCCCCCCCCCCCACACACACAAATTCATCTGTTGAAGCCATGACCCCTGATATGATGGTATTCAGAGGTAGGGCCTTTGGGAGGAAATCAGACTTAGGTGAGGTCATAAGAGTGGGCCCCCATGGTGGGATCAGTGCTCTTATCAGAGGAGGAAAAGACACCAGAGCTTCCTCTCTCCACCATGTGAGGACACAGCAGGAAGTTGGCCATCTGCAGGCTAGGAAGAGGGCCCACACCAAGATCTGAATCTGACTTGGTCTTGGACGTCCCAGCCTCCAGAACTGAGAGAAACAATTGCATGTTGCTAAAGCCACCCAGACTATGGCATTGTGTTACAGCTGCCTGAGCTAAGAAGCCATAATTGCACTGGCCAGGCTTGAAGGTCTAACCTCTCAGGGGGTCTTGCCTCTAAGCCCCCTGGCAAGTCATGTGCACGGACTCCAGACAGCTCTGGTGGGGTTGCATTAGCTCCTTGCTGAGTGCCCGTGACTGGTGTAGCCCTTCTCAGCCCTGCACATCCCAGAGCCTTCACCGTGTCATTTCTCTCTCCCTTAGACAAACTAGAACCACCGTCCTTACCCGTGGGAAGCTCATAGCAGCATTTCTCACACTCCCAGGTTCTGGGGGAGCGTCCCAGGAGGTAAATCTCCTCCCCGCCCCCACACCGACCTGTGTGTTTCTGGGAGTTGGCCTTTCCTCTGACAGCCAATGGCACAGTTTCCATCAAGCCTCGCCATGTGCCATCTCTCTAAATGTATGGCCAATCTACTTCTTTTCTATTTCATTCTATGAAAACCAGTCACCGTGAATTACACATTGCGTTTTTCCAGGTTGGGCAGACATTCCAGTTGATGACAATATGTTAATTACAGAAGCTGGCACTGAATGGGGTGCAATGAGGAGGGTGTGATTCTAAAACCTGTGCCATTGCCAAAATCTCCGCTGCCTACTAAGCAAGCTGGTCATGTTTCCATGAAGGGTACAGTGGGGCGGAGTCAGAATCAGTATCCTGAAATTAATCTATATGAAACCTACGTAAAGTCGTGACGCTGGGTTGTGATCAAAAGGCAACTTATACTTTTCATCGCTTTGAATTTTAGCTGGCGAAGTCGATCTTCCCCTTGGGATGCCAGGCTCTCGGGGCCACAGATGTAGAGACCTAGTGTCTTAGTTCAGGTTCCAAAGGCAGAGCCTGAGAAGGAATCTGAGGCATGTGGTTTATGGAAGGAGTGCCTCGAGGGAAAACCCCCGTGGGTGTGAGAGAAGGAAGGCAGAGCCAGGGTGGCTGGCAGGTAAAGGTGAACTGGGACCTGAAACACCAGGGCCACTGGACCGTGTCCAGAGGGCAGTCGGGCAGGCCCTTGAGGTAAGCAAAGCCTTGGTGAGCCCTGCGGTGGCACAGAGCTTGGAGGTGAAGGCCCTGACCTGGATCAAAGGATGC
The DNA here is from genome assembly GCF_014108235.1 of Myotis myotis. Lineage (NCBI taxonomy): Eukaryota > Metazoa > Chordata > Mammalia > Chiroptera > Vespertilionidae > Myotis > Myotis myotis. The sequence continues at coordinate 8,693,638 of NW_023416319.1, read as the reverse complement.
AGCTGGTTCTTTAGGAGAAACATCTGCATGACTCATGTATGCAAACCTCCCACATGCTAGAAATCTGAAGTGGTTGCCCCTGGAAACAGAAATAAACCATGGCCCAATTATGAAGACATTTCCCCGAGCAAAGAGACAGCTGCAGCAAACGTTCCAGTGTGAGAACGCAGGCTGAGGTTGGCAGTAACTAATGATTTACACAAGGGGGACTTAGCTATTAACCTGGTACCATGTAAAACATGGACACGGCACTTCTAAAGAGAGAGGGGGAAACTAACTCAGGACACAAGTTTACTGCCTGTAAAACCCAATATCAAAAAATCCTTTCTCATAAGAATCGCAGGCATTTAAATATTTCGCATCTTCTTCTGAGGTGTCATTACCGCTCTGCTTCGGGCATCTGTGTCGGCCGTAGCCTCTGCGTGGAACGGGATGCCATGTCACTGACTTGGCAGATTTACCCACCTGGCCTTTGAGCAGTTGGTCATTTTTCAGGCTGGTGGTGAATGCTTCCCCTCCCCCCTGCCTCCTGCAAACAGGTAGGCCCCCCCCATAGCTCCCAAGCCCAACAGAAAAACTCAAAGAGCCTGGCTGGCTGGTGTGGCTCAGTGGTTGAGCGTTGACCTGAAGGTCATGGTTTGATTCTCGGTCAGGGCACATGTCCGGGTTGCAGGCTCCATCCCCAGTGAGGGACATGCAGGAGGCAGCCGATCAATGATTCTCTCTCATCATTGATGTTTCTATCTCTCTCTCCCTCTCCCTTCCTCTCTGAAATCAATAAAAATATATTAAATATAAATAAATAGATAAGTAATAAATAAATAGAAAAGCTCAAAGAGAACCAACAGGGGAGGGTTGGTTTTCCCATGAGTGGACTGCTTTCTGGTCCTTCCAGAACATGCAGCGGCCAATCCAATTGTGACATTGGGTGGGCAGCTCAGGAGCCCAGAAATGACATATGCCTAAATGACATACCCTGAGGGATAACATCTGCTTGTTGACAAAGTGGGTGGGTCACCTTGAGGTGACCGTGGAAGGACAGAGCTGGGCTGGACCAGCTGGGAGGCCTTGGCACAAAAACCAGAGCCAGCTAGCTGGAAGGCACAGCCGCTGCCATCTGATGGAGCTTGAATCTGACCCTCTCACCTGACAAGTCATCTCGTCTGGGTTTCCCCTTGGTTTTCTGCAGGATTTACAGTCATCAAGGTAGCACGGATGTCAAGGAAATCACTTCTCTGTTTCCTTATGGCCGAATACTGTGTCAACTAATGGTCTGCCCAGCCCAGAAATTCCAAAGTGACCAGCCCAGCCCAGAAATTCCAAAGTGAGCAGACTGCGCCTTTCAGTGGGGAGCATTTGACCTCCTCCAGCTGGTGTACAGATGTGCCTTAGTCCCAAGGACGCCGTTTCTGTGGGTGAGTTTCCAGCACTGGGGACCAGCCAAGAAGCGTCTAGACCCCCTGTTCACATGAATAAATGAGTCTTCTCCCCTGGCAAAGCTCACTGCCAACTCTGTCCCAGGGTCCCCAAAGCGCCACCCACCCCATGCTCTAGCCCCTGCAGTGGGAAGGTGAGTCATGTGTTGGGACTGGCTGGGATGCTGACCTCATCCAGCTGGGGTTGGGAAGACGGGTCTCACACCTGCTTTTGCTTTGCAGTCTTCAAAGTCAAGTGTAAATATGCGGTTCCTTAGGTCAGCGCAGAGGACAGACCTGACACCCTGCTCACTCGCCCACCACCATCCACAGGCCCTGAGGGAGCTCCGTGGAACCCCCTGGGATCCCCAGGGATGTTTGGAAACCACTGATCCAGGGCAACTCCATCTGCCCTTGAGAAATACCCGGGCCTGATGAAGAAGCTGCATTTCCAACTCTCACATGATCTGTGGGGATGCTGGGCCCAGTCCCGCCTGCATCCCCAAGCAGATGGCCTGTCCCACAGGCTTGAGACAGCTCCTGCAGGGCCACATCCCTTCCCAGGCCAACTCCTCACCCCACTTCACAGCTCGGTACCAAGGGCCAACTCAGTGTTCATTGTTCTGGGACCGAGGTCCCTATTGCATTAGCCGCACTCGAGGCCCCGGCAAGCTCCTCTGGCCTGGCCTCACCTGTCTGTCCTGGGAGGGAGGCAGCCAGGCCAGGCAGCCACTGTTTGCCTTGTTGAGGCAGATCACAGCGCGACTTCCTTTGTTTGATGTTACTACCTTCTTAGAAAAAATAAAGCCACAGGCTCCACACAGAGGCTTGAGGTGTGACTGGTCAGTACCGTCTCCCACGGGGGTGGAGCCGGTCTGAGGCTGGGAGATGAGAACCACCAACTACACTGTGACAAGGAGACAGACAGATGCAGGGAACATCCTCATCCTTCTGAGTGCTGGACTCTGCCTGCCTCCCCAAAGGGGCATTTCCTCACCCTGGAAATGACGCAGGCCTAGCACCTCTAGTCCCTTCTCTTCTGTCTTGTTCTCTGCCTTTGCCCATCACTCCCCCCCCCCCCCGCCCCAGTCCCCGTGCTTCTCTCACTCATTCCCTAGTCTGTCCCTATAAGTCTCTACTTCTCTGTCTTTTTCTGCTGGCTCTTTCCTTCTGTGTTTCCCTCTCTCCCGCTCTCTCTGTTTGCCCTTTGGCTGCATGCATGAACACACATGCACGCCCACATGCACATGCCATACACACATGCACACACATACACAACCCCACATAGCTTACACCCAAACTGAGTAACACACATACACAGAATCATGCACATGTGCACATACATGTGTACACACATGCACACCCACACTCACCCTGCCCTCTGCAGGCCAGGCTAAATTAACCTCAGAAGAAGACTAGATTGGTACCCACAGCTGTTGACACCTCTTTGTATTCAAAGTGATTAGTAACCATAGGGTGTCTCGGTTCATCGAATAGGTCCAAGGCTCAAGGCCAAGACACTGCGGGGGCCCTGAAACAAAACGGGTTCCAGCCACACACCCCTGGAGAGGAGCCTCCTGTATCAGCCACTTGAGCAGGTGGCGACTTTAGCAGCCAGAGCGCTAAGAAATGGGACGCCTCATATCTTAGATGGTTGTGTTGGGGTTTGGAGCCTGTGTTGGTTTAGATTTTCCGAGACTGGGTTTAGAAAGGAAGCATTATTTTGAGGGGGGAGATCATAATCACACGGGTTTGGGTGACTGGTGGTTCTAGTCTCATGTGAAGAACTTTTTAGGAGGGATGCAAACTTTGCTACTCAAGTCAAAGGCAAGATGGCAGATTCACCAGCTCAAGGAACAGAGAGACCTAAGGGGTTCTGAGTGTTCTCTGGGGCCCTGCTACAGACCTACTGCCGGACATCACTGCCGGTTAACTTCCCTGCTACAGACCCACTGCCGGACATCACTGCCGGTTAACTTCCCATGGCCCTGGTGACTTCTCACCATGCCAGCAGTCCCATGTGGAGGACACCACCAACTGAAACATTTGTGCAGAAAATTATTTATCGGGGTTAAAAGGTAACAAGCAGGAAATGCAAAATATTTTTTAAAATGTATTTAAGGCAAATACATGGTTTAGGATTCCCTGTTGGTTAGTGGCTGGGGCCCTTTATTGTAAAATCAAGTACCCTTATAGACATAATGACTGTGGTAACTGAGCCAAAAACCAGCAAAGGTAATCTGACAAGGAAAATGAGAGCAAGACAGAATATTTAAAGTTAGAGTCATTCCAGAAAATCTGAAACATGGAAGTTTTCCAATACCTAGTCATCACCAAGGGCAATGCTATCGTATTGGGTAATAATTAAGGCTTAAAATTTTAAAAAAATCCCCCTATGCATCATGAAAATGTTAAATGAAGTTTAATGTATTCTGTTTAAGTAGAAAAGAATATATATGTATGTGCACATATCCATATATATATATATGAAGGAATATACATGGAGATATGTATGTATAGGATTAAAAAAGACTTAACCTTTCTAAAGGTTAAAATGTTAACTTGAATGTTTAATTTAAAATGTTAAAATTTAAATACTCTAAAAGTTAAAAATGTTCATCTTACAAAATGTTTAAAATAAAAAATGTGTCATGTCTCAAAGGAATAAATCTTCAGCTATTTACAAGAACTCATTTGTCACCAGGGCATATTTTGCAAGAGTTCCCGGTGATCGAGATGTCCCCGTGCGTGATTTATAAGCAATTCTCTAATACCTCGCACTTATGAAGAACTGGTTGCTTTCATATATTTTGAGGGCATGCCAATCCGGACGAGGGCAGGGCTAGCTGTCTAATGCTGCTAAAACAAGTTGCGACAAACGAAGTCATTTAAATAACACTCACTTATCTTACAGTTCTGTAGGTCAGAAGTCCCAAACAGGTCCCACTGAACTCAAGGGGTTGGCAAGGCTGTGCTCTTTTGTGCAGACTCTAGGGGAGAAGCCATCTCCACTCCTTTTCCAACTTCTAGAAGCCGCCCACATTCCTTGGCACGTGGCCTCCACCTTCCGTCTTGAAAGCCAGCAAAGGCTGGCCGAGTCCTTCACACACTGCATCAATCTGAGCCCTTCCTTCCGCAGTCTCATTCGCTCCCCATTTTTAAGGGTTCCTGTGATTAAATTGGACTTACCTAGACAATCCAGAAAAATCTCCCCACGTCAAAGGTTTCAAACGTTAATCATATTTGAAAGCCCCTCATGCCTTGTACGCTAACATATTCAGAGCTTTGGGGGATTTGAAGGTGGCTATCACTGCGGGGAAGATAGAGGCCAGGACTCTAGACTTGGATTGACTGAGGTCAACACATCCTTCAGAATGTAGGACACTTGCATGACTAGAGTAAGGCACAGAATTGCTCTGAACTTTTGCATTCTCCTTGGGTCAAATAAGAAACACAGGAGGGGTTCTCTACTTCACTCGCCATGTCAGACAGCAGTCTGAGGCCGTGGCATTGCGTGAAGCATTAAAGGAAGTCGTGGGGGCGGGGCTGCTGGCAGTGTCCTGGGGGAAGCAGGGCACAGGGGGCCCAGTCATGTCAGGACACATCAGAAACAACCACCTCTGATAAAATAGCTACTGAGTCCATATGTCGGGTTTGACATCAGCAAGAAAGGTTGTAGAGGGAACTTGGCTGCATTTCAGGAGACTTGGGCTCTAGCGGTGATAATAGAGAACGATGATTGGGATGGGAAGACAAAGATCATTGAAACCCTTGAATCCCTGGACTCAAGCTGTATATAATGTAGGGACTGCATCAGCACATGTATGACTCGAACTTGTGGCAGGATGAAATAGGGCTGCAATGCCAGGAGGAACCTGCTACCCGGTTATGCCTCTAATCCATCCAGTTCTGTGCCTCTCTCTGATACAGACACACAAATAAACAGGTTGGGGGACAGCTCAGACAAACTGAGGACATCTCTCCACTGTGCCTAATTTCCCTCCAATAGTCCATCATGGTTCTACCTTTCTTTCATGTATTTAATCTCCTTTAAAAAACTCGAATGCAGTTACATAGACCTTCCAGAACCCTGAAAGGATGCGGAGTCGATGTTTAAATAGCATAGAAAGGAGTTTGTGAAATGTCATCTGTGTTCCCGCTTGAGATCATGATGGACTTGCTATCTGCCTCCCAGGGGTAAGGAGGCCCCTGTTTTGTGAACTTAGTGTTGGCAAACATGACGAATACCCAACTGTCCAGGTGTTTATAAAGTGCCTACTGTATGCTGAGCAGTGTGCGTGCTCACCATGTTGGAATGGAATTTTCCACAGGGAGTTGTTGTGGGGGTTTTTGTTCTTGTTTTGACACATTCAAACTGATGTCATGCTATAAAAATACAAGCTTGGTGAACAATCTGAGGCGTGGAAGGTGTGTGGGAGGAGAAGGATGGGAGAGAATGGGAATATAAAAATTCCACCTTACACATGCTCAAGAGATGATAAGCATGGTTAATAGCACACAAAAAATGAAGGCCTGGGTATACATTTGGAGTTGGGGAGCTAACTGGTGGAGGAACTGAGGGTAGTGTATTTGCTTGTTTGTTTTTAAATATATTTCTTATTGTTGATTGTATTACAGATATCTCCCATTCCTCCCCGCTTTAGTCCTCTCCTCCCAGCTCCTACCCCTCTACCCCCAAGTCTTCAGAGGGTAGTGTATTTGGCAGGGAAGGAAGGAGAGGGGGAGGGTAGTGATGCAGGGGGTGGAGTGGATGGGGGTCTGGGCGGGGGTTCGTGTATGGGAGCCAAATCCACATCTCTCAGGGCAGGAAGTCAGCAGACAATGTCTAAAGTTGATAAAATGAGAAATAGCGGTATCAGCATTTTAGTTAAAGATAGGGAAACAACCATGAGAAACAAAAAAACAGAAGTGAAGAAACGCAGTTAGCTCTGGGAGCAGGACTAGGGTTGCAGAGGGGTGGGCAGAAGTCAGTTTATATTCACTCTAGGGGCCTTGTAATTGATTTTCTAAAAACCAATGTATATATTATCTGATGAAAAAAAAGTTAAGCAGATGTATGTCATGAAGAGTCCCTCTTTTATGTTTATAATATTCTACTTTTCCAGAGGGGTTTAATTATTTTTAAGAAAAATGTGCCATTGCCTGGCTGGTGTGACTCAGTGGTTGAGCGTCAACCCATGAACCAGGAGGTCACGGTTCAATTCCCCGTCAGGCCCATGCCTGGGTTGTGGGCTCAATCCCCCATAGGGGGTATGCAGGAGCCAGCAGACAGATGATATTTCTCTCTCATCGATGTTTCTATCTCTCTACCCCTCTCCCTTCCTCTCTCTCTAAAAATCAATAAAAACATATTTAAAAAAAGAAAAATGTGTCACAATTAAAAATATTAGCTACATATATAGTATATGTATCACATGTAGAATGCATGTATATAAATTCTAATTACTACGTTGATTTTTTTTCATTGTTTGCCAACATTTCATTATAAAAAATTTCAAACAGACAAAAAAGTTGAAGGAGTTTCACAGAAAATACCTATATACCTACCACCTAGATCCTACAATTAACATTTATTATAGTTGCTTTGTCACCTATCTGGCCATTTCTCCATCTGTCCATTTACCTTAGCTTTTGCAGGCATTGAGTACATTGATGTTTCTTATTGTGTTAAAAAGCACAACATAAAACCTATTATCTTAACCACTTTTAAGTGGACAGCTCGGTAGTGCTGAGTATAGTCACGTGGTTGTGAAACCAATCTCCAGAGCCTTTTCATCTTGCAAAACTGAAGCTCTCTGCCCACTGAACAATATCTGTTCCTCCCCCTCGCTCCCAGCCATGGCAACTACCGCCCCACTTTTTATCGTTTGACTACTCTAGGCACTTCATATCAGTAGAATCATACAGCATTTGTCTTTTTGTGGCTGGTTTATCTCACTTAGCATAATGTCCTCAAGGTTCATCCATGTTGTAGCATGTGACAGGATTTATTTTTTCTTTATAAAACTGAATAATATTCTATCGCATATATATATACACCATATTTTGTTTATCCATTCAGCCACTGGTGGACATATGGGTTGCTTCTGCATTTTGGCTATTATAAATGCTGCTGCTATGAACATGGGCGTGTAAATATCTCTTTAAGAACCGGTTTTCAGTTTTTTTGAGGACCCTCCACACTGCTTTCCGTAGCTGCTGCACCATTTTACAGCCTCACCAAGGACTCCAGTGTCTCCCAGTTCTCACGGACATTCGCTATTTTCTGTTGTTTTTATAGTATCCATCCCAATGGATGTGAACTGGTTATTACATTGATTTTTTTTTTACGTTAACCTTGTTCCAGGTAACTGAGAAAAAGGGGCTCCTGGGAGAAATTGCAATGCTAATGACTAGAATAAGCTAAACCATTCTAAGTAAAAACTTCCTAGAGGTGGATGGTAAGTCTGGAAGCTCTCAGGACAAATCCAAGGGTGGAATTTCTCTCCACAGTATATTTCATTCTTATTTTTTGTTAAATCAGTGTCAATTCATAGGTAGGTTGAAAAGGCCACAGATTGCCCTAGCTGGTTTGGCTCAGTGGATAGAGCACTGGCCTGCAGACTGAAGGGTCCCAGGTTTGATTCTAGTGGGAGGCAACCAATTGATGTGTCTCTCTCACATCAATGTTTCTCTCTCTGTCTCCACACACCCCACCCCCTTAAAAAAATCAATGGGAAAATGTCCTTGGGTGAGGATAAACAAAACAAAACTACAAATAAAATTTAAAAAAAATAAAATAAAAGGCCACATTTGTCACCATACAGGTGCTAGAACTATACATGCCTTCTCTGTATTCATAGTGAGACTATGGACCTAACTAAACCAGAGTTCAATGGTTTCATATTCTGAATTTATAACTGACTCTGAACCATGGGGTTCCTTGTAGGGTTTACACCAGGTTAAGGCTTTGTTCTCTGGTGAGAACATCTTTTTGATACAGTCATGCTGGCTTTGGAGCCAGTTCCCTTTCAGGCTCCTGGAGCTCTGGATTCCATGTTCCTGATGTGAAAATGTGGGTCCCTCGGCTGGACAGACAAGCATTCTCTTTCTGGTTTCCTCTGTACTGGTGCCCTGGTGACCAGGTTTTTTAATCAACTCATAAAGAACTCAGGGACAGGAGTGCATGCTGGTCTCCTGATGTTACTGCCCCGGAGTTGTGTTACAATTGACTGGTGTAGAACTAAATGTGACCTTGGGGTATTTGTGAAGCTAGTAAAGAGATTAGCAAACAGAAGCCTTAAGAACAATTAATCCATTGCTACACAGCTGCATGGCAGTTGCTCCACAGACAACTCTGAACACAGATTTCTTGGCCATTTCCAGCTCTGTGCTTGCATGTGTGGCTGATGGAAAAGCTGAAGATGAAAGGTGTACGGAAGCAGGTGATTACTGCCCCCAAACACCACGTGGCACTCAGTGAACCCTGACAAAACAGCGGCCAAGTAATCCCACCAGAATTGGCTGACCCTTGGCTAAGCCTGTCTCTAGATTATGTTTACTTGGCCAGTCATTTAATTAGCATTCTTCAAGGTTATTACACACACACACACACACACACACACACACACACACACACACACACACACAGGTCCCTTTGGAATACTATAAGCCCTGGGGCATTTGACCAAGGTGTATGCTTATGGTGCCCCTCCCTCTCTTCTTTGATTACTAAATAAATTAAGGAACTGATATTTATTAGCCAAGAGAGCCTTTACCAGGTTGTCCAGCTCTACACGAAGCATGTTAGCAGGCAAGATCTTATTTAGTTTTCACTGTGGTAGGACAGAGGCATGTATACTTCCCATGTAGATAGACAGAGTGAGGCTTAGAAAGGTTAGGTGGACTGGCTAAGGGGTGCTAGGGTTTGAACCAGGCCTGTCCGAGTCTGGAGTGGACATTTTAATCACCATCTGAATGCCTATTCTTTGTGCTCCTGAGTTCCCAGAGTCATCCCACTCCAGTGAGCTAGTTCCTTGCTATTTCCCATGGTAGTTGTAGCCCCCAATCAGACAGTGAACTCTCCAGGGAAGGGACTGTGTCTTTCCTTATTTCTCTGTCCCATACAACATTGTCCTGGATACCTAGTAACTGTGGAGTGAATGCCTGGTGATTGATCAATGTGCCTCTATACCATCCCTGCCCTTGAACTTTCATATATCAGCTTTCCTAAACAGTCAGCTCAGCTCCACACAGAACACTAAATCTGGGAGGCAACTTGGGTTCCCTTTAGGTCTCTGTCCACCGAATAAGAGTGGCCTTGGACAAGTGCTCAGCCTCTGTGGGCTTCTTTTTCCTCTCCTGCAATTTGAGGATGTTATCCATATGACCTCTCGGGAGGTTTTCTGAAATGAAATGCTGCATTTGTAATGTAGTTTGTAGCAATGTGTTGACATGACTTGGAGCCCCAAATGGGTAATGAGGGCCAAGAGTTGAACACAGAGTTGCCATGGACATCATCCTCTGAAAAGAGCCATCAGATAAGGGACTAGGCTCCCCCCTCCAGCATTTACTAAGAAATGGCAAACATTCCCTCCCTCCTACACTCAGCCCACAAAGGGCATGGGAAGTGAAATGCCACTGTGGTCTTTGGCCTTTGGCAAGGCCCAGTGTCTGGGAAAGGTGACTTTCTTCCCTCCCTCTGGGGAGGAAAGATGATTGCTTCTCTCATTTATGGCCGGATCTAAGCCAGCTTGATGGTTCACAACTACTGAGCTGATTTTTCAGGTATTGGTAGTTTTTAAAAGTTTGAGATAGGGGAGGGCTAAAAGTCTCTCAACTCCACAATCCAGAAGTCCTAGCCAAATTCTGACATACATACTAATTTTTATAAGTAAGTAGATCTAGCAAAACAAACCCAACACAGTCATCCAACAGGCTGGTAAGCTTGCTAGCGTCCCTGCACTCTGTCCTTGGGTTTCCTTGAGGCACATGCAGAAGTATTCGCCTGGCAAGTTTCAGCCAACTGTCTAGGCATCTTCAAGATTCCTACGTTAAGAGGCCAAACAGTTAAGTGGACCTTAGGCCCAAATGGCAATCCAAAAGGACTAGGCTGTTGAACTTTCTGGGTTCTTATTTTATTTATGCAAGGACAGAGGTGCCTGTACACCATTTCTAGCCAATTAATGCACCTAGCTTGATCATCACTCATTTTACCAATATAAGAATTATTTCTAAAAATCCCTATACTAGCCGGGCTAATATGGTTGAGCATCAACTCATGAACCAGGAGGTCATGGTTCGATCCATTGCTGGCCTCACATGGAAGCCACACATCCCATGGATCCCATGGGTTGCTCCTGGCCAATGGATGGCATGGTAGGGATTCTAAGGTAGTCCCCTTCCTGGAGACGGAAGACCCTTCTCTCAGCTGACTTTGGCTGGAGGACCCTTACTCCCACCCCATGCACTGCCTTGCCGAACTTTCCTTGGAGTGCACAGCAGTCTAAGACACTTCCACTCTATGTTCTACTCATATCAGACTCACATTGTGGCCTTCTCCAGTTCCCTCCGCATTCTCCCACAGTCAGGTGTTTTCTCTAATAGAATCCCTACATGTTGAATGCTATCTTGGAGTCTGCTTATTGGAGAACTGGATTAACACAGTGACCACAAAGCCATGGGTAAAACACTTCTCCTGCCAGGCCAATGTGGCTCAGTGGTTGAGTGTTGACCTAGGAACCAGGAGGTCATGGTTCAATTCCCAGTCAGGGCACATTCCCAGGGTTGCGGGCTCAATCCCCAGGGTGGGGCTTGTAAGAGGCAGCCAATCAATGATTCTCTCTCATCATTGATGTTTCTCTTTCTCTCTCTCTCTCTCTCCCTCTCCCTCTCCCTCTTTGAAATCAATAAAAATATACTTAGAAAAAAAACGCTGCTCCTTCTCAGGTCTCACTGTCCCCTATTGTGAAATAACGATGATGTCTCAGATGCTCTGCAAAGTTCCATTCAGCTCTAGACTGACTTTCCGGTTGGGGCTGGGGCCTGCCCTTGGGACTGTCCCACTCTCTAAGGCCTCATTCTGAAGGTTCCAGACCTGATCTGGAGCAGAGTAAGCACTAGAATCTCCTTTGTCTTATCAAAGGACCAGTGCAGAGAAGATGACTGGGCTTGTTGCTATATTGCCTGCTTCACTCTTTTGCACATGCTCATTCACAATGCCACAGGACCACAGCCATCAAGGGTCATTGTGCATTTCTAGAAAATTCTAGACTAAGTACTTTTAGTACCATCCCTGGAGACACCTTCACTCTTACAGGTGTACCTTCCATCTCAAGGTCTAATGTCCTCCCTGCCTCAAGATAAAGAACCAAAATAAGCCTTGGGAAAACTATGAATTTTGCTCAATTGGAGCCTTACATTTTTTTTTCATTCTGGGAAATGTGGACTATTCCTTTCTGCTTCCAGAACAAAGGGTAACTGGTTCTTTGGAAGAGAAAAGACTTATGTTCAGCTCTATATCAAAATGTCTCCTAATCTTGAGATTCTATCTAGGACAGTGTATATTTTCAAACTTTAGTTCAAGTTCATGTCCTTTGGTTGCCTTAAACGTGGTGTTTGCCCTAGTTGCTGACGCAGGGGGAAACATGTGCTTTGCTCTCAAAAATAAAAAGGGAAAAAAGAAGAAAAAGTTCACATCTCAAGGGTTGGGTTTGTTATGGGTTAGGTACCGAATTCAGAAATGTGTGACCTCAATTAACAAAGGCGATTTGATTTTTTTTTTGATTTTTTTTTACTTTGCTCTCTCTATCTCTTCCCTTGGAATTTATATAACTTTCAGAGTTTTGCTTATTCAACAAATGTTTATTTAATTTAAACAACCAAATTTAGCATTTGTTGTAATTCAGAACGACCTTGTTGCAGAAGAGAAAAAGTTCACTTAATTAGCTTAAGCAAAGAGAGAAAGGAGGGATAAGGAGGGGGGTGGTTATTGGACCTCTAAACTAAACAGCAATAATAAGAACAAGGGTGGGATTCACCTTAAGGCTGTTAGGAGTGAGGGCTTTCAAGACTCTCTCTCTCTCTCTCTCTCTCTCTCTCTTTCTCTCTCCTTCTCCCTCTCTCTTTCTCTTTATCTCTCTGCATCTTGTCCTCACTTCTGACTTTTATTTTTCCCTCCACAGGAGAACACAGTTACTGGCAGTTTAGCCTCATAACCTAGCTGCTCCATCATCAGAGAGAACAAAAGGCATGCTCTCTTCCAGATTTATTGTTAAACATTTTAAGAAATAACTCAATGATTTGGTTGTGTCCCATGCTCACCCTTGACCCAATCACTAGAGCGAGGGAGTTGACATTCAGTAACTAGCCTATCTGAAGTCACCTGAACTCTGCTGTGGCCAGAGAAGGTGGCTCTTACAGGAAGGGAGAAAGGGTTGCTAGATAAGCAACAAGAACAGATTCTATACTGATTTATATTGATCTGCCTTGAAGTCATCTCTCTATCTATAATAAGCTCTCTAGAGAGGTTGTTTTGTTTTACAAGAGAGGTCAAAAATTGCCTTCCACACTCGTACTCCATTCTCTGAGACACTACCTTGTCCACAGACTCTGATGACTAGGAACTTATGTTTTGAACTAGTTAACACTGACCTTTGCTCCACCTCAGCTGATGACCAAAGTGAGCATCAGACCCAAGGACAGTCAATCTTCTGGTTGACTCATGACCTGGTACAAATAGATGACCTGGATAATTGCTTGTTCTCTCTCTTTCTATCACCCTCCCTCTCCTCTTCCCTCCCCCCTCTCCCCCAAGAATTTGAACTAATAAGTTAGGATAGAATTGGCCAGTTAGTGGTAGAAGCTAAAATCAAAAGGTCAGGATGGAGAAGAGGTTGAAAAGATCATGAACAAGTCAGGTGCAATCGGGAGTAATGGGAAAAGAACTTGGGTAAGTGGAGGAACTGGAGAAATCAACTGAGATCAGACCTGATAGAAGCAGGCACAGAGTTATCTGTCATTTAAATGGTGGAGCATAAGGTGCAGATCCATGAGCTCACTGAACAAAAATATACAAGGACCACTTCTTTTGTGGCACACTCTGGGCAGCTTGTTCGGGACACAGCAGTGAAAGAGATAAACACCTTTCTTGTAGCCTAGCAGGAGTGTAGAGCTAAATAAACACATGTGTACACACACACACACACACACACACACACACACACACACACACACACATTTCCAGTGAGTGCCATAAAGAGGAAGAAGCCTACTACTGATATGATTGCCGTCTGTGATACTCAATGCTCATGTAGCCCTATTCTTGGACCTCCATGAAACTGTACCACGGGAATCATTATCTGAGCTCATCTGAGTAGGTTTCTGTTCCTTGCAACCAGGAATCAAACAAAAACCCTTCATCTCGTCTTCTATTGCTTACTTTGACCAGCACAGGAAGAAGTCAATAATTACTGGGTACGGGATGATTGGAAGCTATGCAAACTGACTATAGTCAAAAGCCCACCTCCTGAGAAGGGATAAGGGCAATTTTACTGAGGTAGAGAGGGAAGAACTTTTGGTTGCACTGCTTGCTGCACCCACATCAGCTCTGATGTAGTAAGATTCTAATACTGCAGCATCCTATCCATTCAGTATTCTTGGATCAATACAAATCCAGAACTATTTTAAGGGCCTTGGTTTTTCTAGAATATGCATTGTAAAGACCAGCTTTCTCCATTGGGATGTATGCCAAATGCTCAAAGGAGGAAAAGAGGACCTGAGATCAAAGAAGAGTTCCTGAGTGGAAGATGGCCCAGTGACAACAGCTAAGCAGTAGCATCTTGGGTTGGGAGAACGGAGGAGGCTGATGCTACTGCCCCCTTTGGTGCTAAGGTTGTGGTGAATGACTGGTATTTCTACCCACATTGTTCCTCTTTCCCTTTCTTCTGGAAACAAAAGTTTGGGCTGGGGGGAGGAATTGCATCTTCCCAGCTACATGACCTAATCCATTTCAAGCCCTCCCATTACCTCTTCCCATCCTTTTCTCAAGTATATAAAGTAGATTCAATTTGGTTTCTGTCAATTGCTATCAAAAGAGTTGGGAAGGCTCTCCTAGGTTCTGTCTCTATCTTCAGGAACCACACATTTAAACAAAGGAAGCCCAGAAGACCTGTGAGGGGAGGGTTCCATGGGATTCATAGAGATTGATTTCCCTAGTTTGGAGAGATTCCCGCCTGACATCTATGCCCTGGGTGTGAATGTGGGGCCCGGGCAGCCTCTTTGGATTCCATGTTGACATAAGAGATTAAGTTGCACTGGGCTACCCTAAGAGCTGTTTTGATTGAAAGAACAAACTAAATAATAATAATCATAGCTCATTTGTTTCCTGAAGGCGGCTGGAAAACAAGAACCTCCCCTTTGTGTGCGAGTGGAAAGGACATAGGAGAGATGAGTGTGCACTACGGGTCATGGCTTCTGGCATTTCCCTGTTCGCTGCCTTTATTGCTCACAAAAGAACAGGGTGCTTACATTTCTTTTTGTTTATGTCATAATTCCTTTATCAGTGTTTTGCGCTTTTTTTTTTTTTAAGTCTTTTGGTTTCCTTTATTGTTCAAGAGACCAGTACATTTCAAAACCAGCTTGTAACTCGGCCTACCACTAAACTCCTGCTCTTGCCAGCACCGTCCACCCTCACACTGGCTCCCCAGCATCTTTATCTCTCTGGTTGCACCCAGCACTTGGACACGGACAGAGTGTGAAGGGCCAGGCCTGCAGGAAGCCACACACTGTCTTGCAAAATCTCTCAGCGACCCATATGGAGGGAAAGGTCAACCTTCATTCCAGCCCACAGTGAGGAACAGTGGCCTGCCATGCCCTGGACAGTGATCTTGAGACCGATAAAGGTCTCCTTCTGTAAGAACAGCAGGAGCGACTGGGGGAAATGCTTGTCTGGCCGCCTGGGTAACTCACAGCCTGTGGCCCCTGCCTGCTGCTGGCCTGGGCCGGAAATCCAGCTCCAGAGCTAGGTCACATGGGGCCTGCAGTGATTAGAATGCTCCATGAAAGAGCATAGAGCAGCCATTGTCATGTAAAATTAGCCTGGGCAGAGCCCCAGAGAACATACTGTTGGAATCCATCCCGCCCCCCCTCTGCACAAGGGCGTGTGAGAGATAAAAATGGTTCCAACTCCTGATTTTGCTCATCAGCATTCTCCCAGTTCCACACGAACCCTCTCCTGCTTCTAATCCCCCTCCTGCCCTGGATTCACGGACAGTCACATTTCCTCCCAGTGGCTGCCCGGAGAGAGAAGGTCCTGGTGGCCATGGAGGGCTGGGAGAATCCAAGGAATGAATTGAGTGACCTCATATTTGCCGAGCTCCACTGAAACCACACTTATGTTCCAGGTCAGCAAAAGGATTTGACTCCCCTTCCAAGCTCGCCTCTCTCCACTGAATATTCTGCCCAAGATCACCCTTCAGCCTGATAACACAGAATAAGGCCACTGTCTGGTTGTCCCCCGAGGCCTTTCATTCAAAGCCAAGACTGCTGACAGCCTGCATAATACCGTTCCCAAAGAAGGCTGCGGCTTTCTCCCCGGGCCAATGCAGAGCCCAGAGCTTGCCAATAGCCAGTTTTTCTGACCTACGAGAGCCAGCTAGAGCCAGGACAACTTTTCTGGAGACTTCCCATAATTTCTTTTCCTTCTCCAAGCTGGACACTCCCCGTGGAGCAAGGCTGGGAGCTGAACTGTGCTCTGAGAATATCCTGTCAAGGAGAACACAAGAGGGCTACATGGAAACCTTCCGCTCTACCCACCGACTTCTCCAACAAGTGGGCCTCACAAGCCACAGCCAGGATGAACGTGAACACTGTCGTTTCTTGGCGTCTCAGGCTGAATTTTCCAGGACACAAAGGCATGAGCTGTTTCACCATCTTGTCATCTTAACAGTCGTTGGGAAGGTAAAAGGGAATAAGTGATGGGATGAACCAAGCTATGGAACAAACAAAACCGTAAAACGCTCATGACTAAGTCCTCCATCAAAGTGACGGCTCTTAGGCGAGAGATTTGGCCTGCCTCAAGGTAAGAAATGCGACGGAGCCGCCAGCAATGGGTCTCAAAGTGAGTCTCCCACGGGCTTGAAGAAGCACAGTGCTTCCTATTAACCATCCCACACTCAAGAGAAAGGATTATTTATCTGAAACTAACAGAATGTCGCATGTTAACAATCCTTTTAAAGTAAATAAAATATTCAGATCAAGTAAAAGAAGAAAAGAAAAATTGTCACCTATGAAATTGACTTTGGGTTATAAACTGAGGGAAATATTGGAAGGAAATAAATAAAAATATGCGTACAGATTGTGCTATGATAGTAAGATTAATGCTTTTTCCTTTTCTCTATTTTTCTAACATCCTGTATTCCATAATAATTTATCATTTTTCTTAAGAGACCCCCCTTTTTTTTAGCACCTCAGTCTCCCAAACACCTGGTTGAAAATGTTAGTACTCATTCTTGACGCCTTTATTTCTTCTGCTTAAATATCTCAATGCATGCATCCCCTCATCTCTATCTCCACCGGGGCCTTCTGTAGACACTTGGTGCTGTTTGACCCTCTTTTGATCACTGACACCCTCCCCTAAATGACTCTGGTGGCTGGCCTCACTAATCATCCCGTCCATCCTCCAACATCAGCCAGAGTGACTTTCTAAAATAGAAACCCTGGCATGTCACATTCCAGCTTAACCTCTTCAATAGCTTTTCCTTGCCTCCAGGAGACAATTTAAATTCCTTTCCATAACACACAGGGCTCTTCAAAACCAAACCTGCCCTTCCAACAACTACACCCTCCCTCCACTCCCTCCACTCCCTCCCCCCACACACACCACCAGCATTTACAGTCCCCAGGTCACTTATTTCAGCAACAGCCTTATTCAGGCCATTCCCTTCGCCCAACATCTGCCCCCCGCCTGTGCAGCCTCCCAGGCCTTCATGAAACTCAAGCATCTCACATGTCCCCACCCAAGGAAACACTGATTGCCACCCACTTTGTCCTGACACTAACCCTGTCCACGCGGCTGTACTGTATACACACTTCTGGCCTGTGCACCCTGGATTTGTTTCTCTCTAGACTGTGGGCTCTGGGAGGGCAGGGACCCAGTTTCATTCATTTTGGATCCTCAGCACCTAGCACAGAGGAGTTTGGTTGCTAGTTGAGTCCCTAGTAGGGGACATGCTGGAGGCAGCCGATTATTTTATTCTCACATCAATGTCTCTCTCTCTCTCTCTCTCTCTCTCTCTCTCTCTCTCTCTCTCTCTCTCTTCTCCCTCCCTCCTCCTCTCCTTCTTCTTCTCCCTTCCTCTCTCTATAAAAATTAATTTAAAATATTAAAAATAAATAAATAAATAAACTCACAATTGGAAACCTACCTTTGCCCACCCCTGTAGTTGTTGATTTCAGAAAAGGAGGAGTGAATCAAGGAATTAAAATGTGGCTTCCTGCCATCCTTGTCACATTATTTTGAACTGTATCATCTACTTCACCGCAGTTAAAAATAAAATTCAGGGGGGAAAACTGATCATCTAAATTACTTCCCCCCAAAGTACCAGATCACATCAAATACCCATCTGTTTCCAGATTCTAGACTTTTCCTCTTCCCACTGCTCACTCTCCTGGTTCCCCTCCCACCTTCCAACATGTGCTTATAAGGAAACTACAAAGAGGTGTCGCTGTGCTCGGGGCCTCGGAGGCAAAAGATCGCGGATGTCCGTCCCGCGTGTCACGAGCGCAGTGGCAGTAACAGAAGCCCCGACCCTGTGCAGTCACAGACCAGCCCCCGGACAGAGGCCACGGTGAGCTGAGAGAGAAACCGGAGTCAATGTGGGGGACGCCGCTGCCCAGTGAAGATGAGCTAGAGATAGAGATGGCATATTCTTCAAATGATCATGTGAGTCAGAAAATAAGACTTTGCTTACACACAGCCGGAGCGTTCAGCATCTGGGTTCTAGCCCATCCAGCCCTTAGCTGTGTGACCTTGGGCAAGTCACCCACCCCTTTGGAACCTCACTTTCCCAGGCACAACATGAAGAGGGGAAGTAGGAGTCCTATGAAAGCTTGTGAGACTTTTAGAGAACGATGTAAAGTCTGTGTGTGGTCTAATGGGAAGATCTGGCTCCGGGAGGGGAAGCTGGCTCCCATCCTACGCTGCTAGGCATGACTGGTGTCTTTGGGCAGATTTCTTAAGCTCTTGGAACTTCAGTTTCCCCATCTGAAGAAATGGGGCTTATGAAATGGAACGTCCAGAGCTGTCGGAAGGAACAGAAAGGAGCACTGACTATTTGTTGGAGTTTAAAAATCCTCACCTGAGGATCTAACCGGAAACCTAGGTATGTGCCTTGGTTGGGAATCACACCCGCAAGTTTGTGGGATGATGCTCCAATCAGCTGAGCCACAGACAGGAGATTATTGCTGGATTTTTGTTTTGTTTTGTTTTAATCCTCACCTGAGGATATGTTTTTATTTATTTTTAGAGAGAAAGGAAGGAAGAGAGAGAGAAAGAGATAGGGAGAGAGGGAGAGAGAGAGAGAGAGAGAGAGAGAGAGAGAGAGAGAGAGAGAGAGAGAGAGAGAGAGAGAGAATTGATGTGAGAGAGAAACATTGACTGGTTGCCTCCCATAAGCCTCCCAACCAGGGATCGAGCCTGCAACCTTTTGGTGTACAAGATGACACTCCAACCGATGAGCCCCCCACCCCTCCCCCACCCCTGCCAGGGGACTATCATTGGATTTTGAGGCCACAGCATAGTCATCGGGAATGCAGACCCACCTGATTTCAAATCCCCGTTCTGCTGTGTCACCTTGGGTCCTCGGACAAGCTGCTGACTTTCTCTGAGCCTCTGTTTCCTCCTGTGACAAACAGATAACAGCTACTACTTCTGAGGGCTGAGGGAGGATTGAGTAATGCCAGTGTAAATACATAAATGTAAGGGGAAGCACTCAGGCTCAGGCAGAGAGCATGTTGCCCATCTCACTCATCACACCAAGCTGCCTGGACCAAGTGTCCCTCCGCCCCCTCCCCCGCCACACACACCCCTGCTCCTTCTCTACTCGCTTCCCCTGAAGTCCCATCCTTCCAGGGAGAGGAGGGAAGAGGGAAGAAGGTCACAGGTGACAGGGGATGGGCCCAAGGTGACCTTGGAGGCACAGAGAAAGCTGGCTTGGAACTCATCTGCCCTTAGAGCCCTCCGGTTCACCCCGCCTTCCCTCCCTTGGTTTCCGAAGCTTAAAATAGCCTGAACCGGTGTGGCCACATTTCAGTGTGCCACTCGGAGAGAACCCCTGGGGTGCTTTCAAAGCCGGCTCTGAGCTCCTCACTAGGCAGGCTCCGGTTATGAGTTATTCATACACACCCAGGCTCCACCGCGTCTGCCGGAAAATGTGTTCTGAGTGCTTTTCTGCTAAGGCCCCTCTGCAGGCAGCGCGGCTGGCTTGCTCGGAGGGGTCAGACCAATCTGCTCCTTTAATGAACAGTGGTTGGGAACCCCTGCTAGTGCCGGTAGGAGTGCTGCTGGGGGGAGGGAGGGAGGGATACAGGTTCCAAGGGGAGGCCAAGGCCAAGGACCACATGATGGGAAAAGCCTGCGCTGGGTGTCAGGAGGCTGGTATTCGAGATCCAACTGTACCTTTCACTGTTATGTAACCTTGAATAGGTCACCTTCCCTCTCCGGGTCTTCAAATAGCCTCCTCCTGACCAGGCTTTTGCGGGAGGTAGGAGAGGGTAAAGGGGGGATAAATGATGATGGAAAGAGACTCAGCTTGGGGTGGTGAACACACAGTACAATATACAGGTGATGTCTTACAGAATGGTACCCCTGACACCTATATAATTTTATTCACCAATGCCACCCCAACAAATTCAAAAAAATAAAAAGCCTAGGCCTTTCTAGGTCTCTCAACTTGGCTGTGTTCTGCACTATGAACTGGCTTCATTATCAGACCTTGTATGATGTCAAGATGGCCTCCATCAGCTGCGCACCTACTCTGTGCCCTCAGAGCCCATTCTGAGCCGTCCAGGCTTCCTCTCTGTGCTGCAATGGCTACAAAATGAGCACCTGCATCCGCAGCCTCCCACACAGCCAGGGTTCTGGGTGCGAGGTAGGTGCCACCGTCAGATGCTGCAGCGAGAGGTGCCGTGTTCTTGCCTCTCCTGCTGTGACTCCAGGCCAATGTACAGTCTCTAGATTCTGAGGTGGTGGGAAGCCTCTGAGGCCTGGATGCAGTGACTGGGTACATTCCTCAATGCAATGGTTTGGGGGGAGCTCCCCCTCCAACTTCTTGCTTGATCCTTGGTGAGCGAAGAGCACCTTTCCCAGAAGACACCAGCCGGAGCCTTGGGCATATGGCCACCCACAGGGGCTGGGTTACTCATCTCTGCCAAAAGATATGGACCAAGAAGAATGTTTTCCTGAAATTACTATTACTTTAATAATGCTAAGTTACTTTACCAATAATAAAATTGCAATTATCAAAGGAAATGGGGAAATGGAGAATGGGCAACGAAAAAAACAACCAATGTCCACTATACACCCCAATGCAGATGTCAGGGTAAGGCACCCTGAGGATGTAAATGGATAGCAAAGATGTCAAGATTCTGTCCAGGCAACATTGTGGGGCAGCAGACTCAGAGATCCCCTTCGTCCCCCTTCCCGTCTTGTGTGTCCATCCTCTGGCCCTAAGTGCTCCTCTGGCCTGGACCTGTGAGTCACTCAAAAAGGCAGCCCTGGGTGAGTGCACTCCCAGAGCTCACCTTGGTCAGTTGGCCCTTGACCAGTGACTGACAGGGGCAGGGGGATGGAAGGCCAGCTCTTGGCCTCAGGGCTGGGCTCACTCTGAGCTTCACTGACAGTGGAGGGCTCCCCTGTGAGGTCAGGCTGAAGCTGGGACTTGACCAGAGAGCACACCTATCCTTGACTTCTCCCCCTCCTTGTCCTTCTCCCCCAGTCCCTGGGAAACTTCTTTAATAAGTCATTTACATGTGAGTCCCCACCTTGGGGTCTGCTTGCGAGGAACCCGGACACACTGAAATGGCCAGAGGTGTTCACAGCCAGTGACAACCTTGTCTCCATTTCGGCTCACTTGGAACATGGCATTGTCAATAAAGAGGTGAGTCCCACTTCAGGGCTAGGATTCTGGATGTCAAATGGTTTCCTCCTTTTTGGAATAGAGATCATTTCATGGGGACCTTCTATAATTTCTCCTTTGCCCTTCAGGCAAGATTAAAGCCTTGCAAAGTGCAAACAGCATCAATTAGTCGTGTTTTTATTTTCCTTGCTCCTTGATTAGAAAATACTAATGGTTACCAGAGATGTCCACTTAAACCCCAAGTTCCCAAATAAACATTTGAAGAAAGAACCACTTTTGTTTCATTAACAAAAACAAACAAGCAAACAAACAAAAAATCACTGTGGTGGAGAGAGTTGCTCTGGAGCACATCTTGGCATATATATATATATAGATTTCAGAGAGAAAGGGAGAGGGAAAGAGAGATAGAAACATCAATGATGAGACAGAATCCTTGATCGGCTGCCTCCTACACGCCCCCTACTGGGGATGGAGCCTACAATCCAGGCATGTGCCCTTGATTGGAAACAAACCCGGGACCCTTCAGTCCGCAGGACGATACTCTATCCACTGAGCCAAACCAGCTTGGCTTCTTGGCAGCTCTGGTGTCAACAAAGGTTCCTGGGGAAGGAGAGGTAGAGGACACAGAGGGGAGGGGCAAGCCCTGGGGCGTTGGCAGCAGGATGCTTAGGAGAGCTCCTTTGGGCTCTGCTGCTGATGGGCAAGGTGAGCCGTCCTGCGACCACAGGACACTTCCTTGCGTATTGGAATGATTGCCTCGCGGGTCCTCTCCAACTCCACAGTTCTCTACTCCTGCGGGAAGGCTGTCCACACGGCCACAGAGAACGGAATTTTAATACTGAATTTTATTTTTTCATAGACACCAGAGAGAAATAGAAGCCATTCATTTTATTGTCTATTTTTCTAAGAAGTAAGCAAATTCATTGCACTACAAGCAAATACATAAAGACGGAAGGCTGACCTTACAGCATCCAAGAACAATTCCCGACCCGAGCCAAGATGAACATGGGAATTTCCTCCTTAAGCAGTGGGTCGAATGTCCAAATCAGTAACGTCTTTGTCTTGGACCCACAATCTGACGACCTCCTACTGAGAGGGACAATTTTGGGGAGATGGTTATATTGTAAGAAAACTTCTGTTTGCCAACTTGGAGGGCTGGGTAATTACAATCCCAGGTCTTCACATAGGTGTTCTTCAAATGCCTTCACTTCGCTTAGGGTAGAAGAAAGCCCATTTATATGCCTTTTCTTTTTCTCCCAGGGAGGCTAAGAGCTCAGTACAGCTAATGGACTCTGTATCACTGACCTTAATGTAGGTCTAGGAACCTGAAGGCTACAGCAATGTGGTGGTTTGATATTATAAAAAGCATCTATTTTTATTGATAATGGAAGATCAATTACTAAGATGTCCATTCAGAAAACAATGTAGCTGCTAAAAGGCGACATTATTTTGGTAGTTTCTATATATGGTAGTTGAGAGGGGGGAGGGGGAGAGAGAGAGGAGGAGGAGGAAGAGTAGGAGGAGAAGGTAGAGGAGGAGGAAGGGGAAGGGGAGGGGGAGGAGGAGGAGAAGGAGAAAAGAAAGAAAGAAAGAAAGAAAGAAAGAAAGAAAGAAAGAAAGAAAGAAAGAAGAAAGAAAGAAGAAAGAAAGAAAGAAAGAAAGAAAGAAAGAAAGAAAGAAAGAAGAAAGAAGAAAGAAAGAAAGAAAGAAAGAAAGAAAGAAAGAAAGAAAGAAAGAGGGAAGGAGGGAGGGAGGGAGGGAGGGAGGGAGGGAGGGAGGAAGGAAGGAAGGAAGGAAGGAAGGAAGGAAGGAAGGAAGGAAGCTTTATACATGACGCTGAATTTTAACCCCAGCAGACTGGCCCAACTGTGTCCAATAGAAATACGATGTGAGCCACATGTGTAACTTGAAAGTATCTAGCAATCATCTTAAAAAAGTAAAAAGAAGAAAAAAAACCAAAATATATTTGAAACCACTTTTTTCAGACAGGGTATGTAGGTACAACTATTATCAGATAGTCTAGACTTTCTGGGGTCTAGAATACCAATAATTTTTTGTGAACATTAACTTGGCTGAATGTAGAATTATTGGTTAATAAAAATTTCCCCTAAAAATGGTGTTGATGTTGTCCAATTACTTCTTTTGTTTTATGTAACAGAGGAGAAATCTAAAGGCACACTAAGATGTATTTATTTGTAGTAACCCTGAATGCTTACATGTTTGGTTTATTTTTTGACCCTTAAAATGTTTTAAAATTTTCTCATTGTTGGTCTGTGTAATAAATTGTGCCTGGTACTTCATGACCCTTTCCCATCTCTTGTCTATAGACACTTAAGGTCACCCTGTTAGATAGCAAGGTCAGAAATAATAAAATCTGGGTTTAAAAGCCCTGAGCCTTTTGAGTTACTACATATTTGAAAGATAGTGAGACGTAGTAGAAGGAACTCAGCCCCTGGTGTCAGTTCTGCAAAGGATGCCGCATGACCTTGGGCACGTTGCCTGACTGCTCCTCAAACCTTGGTTTCCTCGTCTGTACATGGAGATAGGAACAACGCCTTGCAGACTTGTGAAGAATAAACAAGGCTCTAAGCAGGCCCTCCATAAATCCTACCTGCTATTCCGCAATATGTGAAGAGTAATCCTTCCCCAAGGCCAAGACCGTAAAACTTTGGCTCAAGAAGAAGTCAGATTCTATCTCAGGACCCAGAGTTGCTTTTATTACTAACTGGAAAGATTCTTGGAGAGGTGGCTCCTTCTCTGAAGATGAAAATATTCCAGAGGAGCAGGGCATGCATTCATATCAGCGGCTCAAATCCAGTGATGGGAGCATGAGCTCTAGGCTTGGGAAGAGGAGAGGAAAGAGAAAGGCTGTTTTTCTCTGAGTCTCTGACACAGGCCCCTTGGCCTTGTCTCCGGTGCTCCTGAGGTCTTGGTCCCTTTCGTTGTGACTTAGAACTGTGACTAGGACATGGTATTTGTAGGGCCTATTAGCTCATTCATCGAGCCTCTCATATAAAGAGTGGCCCACAGGCCAGCGGCTTCAGCATCACCCAGGAGCTTGTCAAACATGTAGAATCAGCCCGGCCAGCATGGCTCCGTGGTTGAGCATTGGCCTATGAACCAGGAGGTCACAGTTGCAGGCTCGATCCCCAGTGTGGGGCATGCAGGAGGCAACCGATTAATGATTCTCTCTTATCATTGATGTTTCTGCAGAATCTCAGGTCCCATTAAGGAGGCACTGAATCAGAATTTGCACTGTAGCCAGATTCCCAAGGAAAACATGCTCATGTCAAAGTTTGAGAACTTCTAGTCTGGACCACATATGGGTCAGAAGTGAAATTGTAGGTGGCTTCTTTGACACTAACCAATGATTTTATTTTCATGCTGTTTAAAAATAGAAATGAAAAGCACAGCAGAGGATTGTCAGAGAAAGTAAAGCATACAGAATTTTTTAATGTAGATTGAAGTCCAGTGGTTTCCCACGCAGTCAATTCTACGGAAGCCGGGAGGGGCTGGCTTTCCTACCTGCTTCTCTGCCCTTGGCACTTAGCTGACAAGGACCATTCTTTTCAGAATGTGTTCCCAGCCTCTCGGCTGGACCACAGACATGAGAACACAACTGCTGAGAGCCACAATCATGCCATCCATGGATTTATGGCTGCCCCCGCCCAACGAATCCTGGGGAATTACACTGGCACCTGCCACTTTTATAGGTGTTCTGTGGCCGCAGCCTTGACCTCCATCTGTGCCCCAGGTCCTCCTTCACCTCTTTGCCAGACATACTCTCTGATGTATGTTCCCAGCTCTGGCCCCCGGCTCCTAGCCTGAGCCCGAGACAGAGCTGACGTAGATGCTAGGTAATGACTCCAAAACTTGACCTTGGCTTCTAGGACTCGAGTCCTCAAGAATGTCTGAACTCTGTGGCCTCCAAGCTTGTGAGGTGCAAGCTCTTCCCTAGGCCTAACCTTTCTGTCCAACTTAAGTTCCTGAGATCAAATAGAATGTGGCCTGAGGGAGGGGCCTAAGTCCATCCTGGGCTTTGCTCAGTCCTCACATGGCTTCCTTCATCGGCTGCATACACTCAGGGAACCTGGGTGCCTCGCCCACTCTTGTATCTGGAGTGCCCACTAGAATGTCTGGCACATAATGGGCACTTGATATGTGTTTGAACTGAAATCACAGTGCAATAAGAGCCTGCATGATTTTAGACTGGAAAAGTGAGGAATAAATCGAATATCCAAATCATTGGCTGTGGCCTTACAGGAGCGGGGCATAATTCCTCTCTGCTGTAGACTATTGCTTCCTTCTTCCATCCGTAAGGATGAACATATCCCCATGGGTTCAATGAGCATTTGGTGGAGGGAGGCAAGGCCCCCTGGTACAGTCTGCCTGGGCAGGGTGAGCTTAGAAAGCACAAGAGAATCAAATGAAGTGGGCGGGATGTGAAGTGGCTGGGATGGGTAGCCTAGGGAGAGGGGTAGGATGGTCTGGGAACTGGAGACATGGGAGGGAAGCTAGGAGAGATCAGGCCACCTCTGGGGGAACAAAGGAGGGTCCAGGAGCCGGAGGGCCTGAAGGTGAAAGTAGGACAGAGCAATATTTTATTGGAGCTCCACCCATCACTTCCCAGCCACAACCTTGTGATGGAGGGTCTTATGGAAAGGGAGCTGCATCCCACATTTAAGTGGATGAGAGAGGGGAGCAAAGAGAAGAAAAGGGTCCAAGCTGCTGAGCAAGGAACGTCTGAATAAGACCAAGAGGCATGGCCTGGTGAGCGGAATGCAAGGCTGCGCCAGGAACCTTGCAGTGGATGGGAGGTGGTTCCTGAGTGTGGGAGGGGCCACGGGCCAGTGAGCATTATACTGAAAGGAAGGAGGGATCCCAAAGGCCAGGAGATTTAGAGATACCGGGTTGCTGTCACATGCGTTATATAAGATTTTGTTCCATTGATGGAGCCACTCCGACTTTTGGGAGAGTAAATCTTTAGTCCGTGGAAGCTGTGAGCACATGACTCAGTTTTAGTCCCAATGTTGTAAAAGCCTCCCTGGAGATTCCTGGACGAAAGTGAAAACTGTCACCACAAAATGACAAATGAACCGGAATAACCAGGGTTGGATGACCTCCACGAATCGCCTGGGCTGCTTCCCATGATAACAAAGCCCTCCCCGCCCCATAAGAGACAGATGTTGCGGTTACCCCACAGGCCTTGGTCCTGAAGCCCACCTACCCTAGGGTGGAGAGGCGTTTCCACAGACACCCACCTGACGGGCTCTGCGGCTCTATGGGAAAATAGGAATATTCAACATGGTGCAGTGAGGGGAAAATAAATGGCTTTAGCACTGGGAGAGGACAACTTCTGAGAAAAATTACACATAAAAAACCAGATGGTCCTTTTGTTTCCAATAGCTGCCTATAAATTCTCTATTTTTCTGTTCTGTTCTGTGGAATTGAAATTGACATTTTTTATCGTGAGTCAGTTAACAAGAAAATTGAGAAAACAAAACAATGGATGCCAGTTTTTCCCTCTTTATTTCTTTCCAAACAAATAAGTCCAGAGGTTCAGATAAGCTTTAGGAAAAAAAATAAAGAGAGAGAGAGAGAGAGAGAGAGAGAGAGAGAGAGATGAAAATCAAAGGTCTGTTTTTAGAATGGAGATGGTAGGAGACTTGACTTGGGCGGTGAACACACAATTCAATATACAGATGAGGAATAAAATAAAATAAAATAAAATAAAATAAAATAAAATAAAATAAAATAAAATAAAATAAAATAAAATGAAGTGGGCAGGATGTGAAGATTTCTGAAACATATATAATTTTATTAACCAATGCCACCCTAATAAAGTTAATTAAAAAAATTGGACTATGCAACTAAAAATAAAATGCCAATATAAAAAATAATAATATACTTTCAAAAAAAAAAGAAGCCTTCAGAAGTTGCCTTTCCTAAGCTGCAATGCAGATTTGTGGACACCCTTCATCCAGCTGCTGCACATCTGGAATTTTGGAGTTGTCCTCGAAGTGCTCCTCGCAAAATTGCAAAAAGCACCTTTGGTTTTTCTGACCCATGTGGTTTCATAGTCTTTTCCAGACTTGAGCTGCAGAAAAATGCTGCTCTTGGCTTGAAAGTCGCAGTTTAGCAAGTTCCAGGGGAACTGGTGGCCTGAAGAGTCATTTGTATTTGTTGCCTCCTGGGGCTCCCAATCAGCCACTTGGCTCCCAAACCCACCGGGCTGAGTGTTGCAATGCTCACCAGGAGGGGAGAAGAAGGCAGCACAAATGTCTCCAGTGAGAAGGGGCTCTGTCTGCCTGTCATCTGATTTGTGCACCCATCCTCACCCCCACCCAAATCACCATCACACATACAGAAAGGATGATGGGGGATAGTCCTGTCTTCCATTGACCACAAAATGCCTCCTGTCCTGGAGACCTGGGGGTGGTGGCGCTTTGGTGTGGCTGTGTCTTGCTTCTTCTCCCAGCCACATGACCCAACTGAGATGCTTCATGCCAAGTGAACATTGAAAAAGAGGTTGCACTGACCAGTAGGGAACCCACTGAGCAACTAATTGAGCTTGACGCATGTCTCCAAACACAATATACATCTGAGAGAAAGGTCACTGGACTCTAAGTGTAGTGAATCTGCTTAGCAAAGAGTCTCTTTCCTACCCCTAAGTAGCAGTGAGTCCCATAGGATGCTTGACTTTTAGAAATGGGGTGGAATTTGGGGTAGGGGTGGGGAGAGTAGTGCATAGATTTAAATAAGTAAATATATACGATCGGTCGTTGTCCCAAGGTAAATACAGCATTTTGCTGATCATTAAAGGACTTTAGGGAACAGTGTATTCCTTGATGCAAGGTGGTAAAGGAAAATGAGAAAAGCCAATGAGATCCCAGTCCCCAGCTTTGCACGGGCTCAGTTTCTGCATTAGCACAGATTCCTGTCCCACATCCCAGTGAAAGCTGCCTGTGTTTCCCTTCTGTGAACTCCATCTGTGTCTCTCATTTTGCATGGAATGTTTGCAGATTCAAAAAGTAACAACAACAACAACAACAACAACCTTCCTTTCCATTTTTCTCAACTCTCCTATAAGGCCCTGAGGGCAGATCTGTGCCTTTTGGATCGCCATCAAGTTCAGGGCCCTCCTCACAGAAGATCTTAAAATAATTAAATAGCCCTAACTGGTTTGGCTCAGTGGATAGAGCGTTGGCCTGTGGATTGAAGGGTCCCA
The DNA here is from genome assembly GCF_014108235.1 of Myotis myotis. Taxonomy (NCBI): domain Eukaryota; kingdom Metazoa; phylum Chordata; class Mammalia; order Chiroptera; family Vespertilionidae; genus Myotis; species Myotis myotis. The sequence continues at coordinate 8,664,860 of NW_023416319.1, read as the reverse complement.
GGTTTGATTCTGGTCAAGGGCATGTACCTTGGTTGCAGGCACATCCCCAATAGAGAGTGTGCAGGAGGCAGCTGATTAATATTTCTCTCTCATCAATGTTCCTAACTTTCTATTCCTCTCCCTCTCCCTCTCCCTTCCTCTCTATAAAAAATCAATAAAATATATTTTTAAAAAATAATTAAATAATGTGGAAAGAGTAGTATATGTATGGATATATGGCAGACCCCAAGCAAGGACAAGTATCCTGAGGTAGGAAAAGACAAGAAGAGCAGCTCAATTCAGAAAACACATGCTGATGTCTACCAGTGACTGTAACAGAGAAGGAATTCCTCCCAGAGGTAAATGGAATTGTGCTGGGCACCCAGCCATCTTCAATTGAACTGTAGGCACAGGAAGTGGAGAAAATTCTGAGAAGCCACAGGAATTGGGACTTTAAAAGTATAACCTAGCTATAGGTTGGGTGGGGGGTGGGGGGGGGAAGATTTGTATGCTATTACATATTCAGGAAAATTGCACGAATTTTGTGAATCAGTTGTCAAATGATTGGTAACATGAAATTGGCTTGTTGGGAGTATTTACACCATAGAAATTGGCAAACATTACAAATCAGCCTCCTCCCACCCCATTCCATCCTGGAGAGCTGGTTTACCAGAACACTACTGCTAGCATCTGGCCATCTGTGGACAGGCAAGAATAATTGTTGAGCAAAAGCTTCAAGCCCACTGCAACCTTAACTGGTTTTATTGCACAAAGCACCATCCTCTGCCACAGAAGCCTAGGTGTGGTCTCAGGAACAAAGGTTGGACATTACCTATGGCTGAGAACCTTTGGCCACTTGGGTTCCTGTCATCTACATCTTCTCACCTGATACCGCTTATAGTCACAGCTTTCCTTACAAAGAACTACAATATGCACACATATCTAATACACATTTTGAACTTGTAAATGACTTTTATTATGGACTCTCAGAGAACTGCATATGAATTAGATAAATCATTGCTCCCAACAGTGGCCCCGAGTGTGAACGAAGCAGACCCGGGAATGACTGCAGATGGCTTGTGTCTCTGAGCATGACGCTTTTGTCTTGATCTCTGCTGCCTGTTATTGCTCTTCTCTGTCTATAATGTGTCCCTGGTTGACCTTATCTAGTCCCGTGACATTAACTACTGTTGTACATCGAAAGCACCCAAACGCAGCTATGATATTTCTCCTGAGCTCCAGACTCATACCCAGCTTCCTCCTCGACACCTCCACTAGGATGTCCAATGGGTGTCTCAAACCTCTCAAAGGTTACATTGGCTCATGTCACTCCTCAGCTTCCAATGGCTTCTCATCTCATGCCAAACACAAATCTGTAAAATGATCTGATTTACATCCCCAACTCATCACTTCCCTGTCCTCCTCCCTCACGGCTCTCCCTCCTGCCATGCTCATTTCTTTGGTGTTTTTCAAACGTGGCAGACAGGCTCCACTCTGAGAGAACATGCCAGTCCATCTTCCTGGAAAGTTCTTGCCCAACTGTCCTCATGGCTTCCTCCCTCACCTTCTCCAAGTCTTTATCAAAGGCCCCTTGTTACAGAGGCCTTCCTTGGCCACTTAATTATACATGACGACCTCCTTTCACACTCCATACTCCCTTCCTTATCCCCTAACTCCTATCACCTCTGAATATTCATACCTTACTGACTCTCCTGTTTATCATTTTTTTCCTCCCACTGGGATGTAAGCTCCCTGGGGGCAAGGGTTTTAGCCCAGTTTGTTCACTGTTGCATCCCTAAGACTTGACATAGTAAGCAGCACGTAGTCAGGACTCAGTAAATACTTGTTGAATAAATAAATGAAAATCTTGGTTTCTGTCCTCAAACCTGTTCCTCTCCCAGTCTGGATCTCTGCTAATGGGCCCCCCATGTCACTCAGCAGCTCAGGATGAATCTCTGAGCTACCCTCATCTTCTACATCCATTGGCAAGTGCTGACAGCTCCGCCATCACAATATAGCTCAAATCTGACCCCTTGCCTCCACGTCTCTGCAGCCACCACAGTCCAAGCCATTCTCACCCCAACTAGACAACTACAATCTCTTCCTGCCTAGTCTTCCCGCTTCCAGGCTCACCCTCCTGCCACATCCCTCATGCCCACCCCGGCACACACACATAGCCAAAGTGATCTCTTAAAAATACCAGCCAGAGTGCATGACTCCTCTGATGCAAACCGCCAAGGCATCTCACTACACATCAGTTACAATCCACACTACTTGACCTGGCCACTCTGACTTTCCCAGACTCTCTCTAACCTCCAGTTGTCCTCTTTCCTTCAACAGCATGTGTCAGGTGCCCTCGCTGTGACAGGGCCATTCAAGGTGCTTGGGACACAGGAGGGAACAACATGGGAAAATATTTATGTTCTTGTGGAGCTTCAGTTCTACTGAGAGGAAGCAAACAGCAAGCAAGAAATATAATGATTAATAATATAATGTGGAAGAAGGTGATGAGGGCTATGGGAAATAAAGAGAAATTAGTGAGGAATTGGAAATGTCGAGTTTGGGCCAGTGAGAGCAGGCTACAGTATTAAATAAGTGTGCAGGCGGCAAGGCATGAGCCAAGATGAGGGAGGTGAGCCAGCCCGGTCATCTCGCTGTTCCTGGAACCAGCTAGTGGGCTTGTATTGTGTCAACCCAGCTAAGCTGGAACTCCATTTCTCAGAATTTCCATCCATGCACGGTTCCAGGTTAGCATGACCCATCATTGTGCATGAGATCTAGACGCAGAAATGAAAGTGCAGCATTCTTTTTTTCTTTTCTTTTTTTTTTGTAGGAAGGTCGATGCTGGGCACCAGGTGCTACTGCAGCTCGCTCGCATGGACGCGTATCTGCTGGCTCATTGTGTTGACCAGCAGAGCAGCTGAGCCATAGCAACTTCAGTTCCCCTGGGATGTCTCCCTTCAGCAACTCCAGCTCCCGGCCAGGTGCACACTTAGCCCCGTGACGGAAAGCACCAAGGCTGGAGGCCTGAAGAAGTCAGAGGTCCATCAGGTGCCCGCTCATCCTTGCAGCTCCCAATGTGTCCTTCCTCCCTCACTTCACGTTCATCCCGACTTCGAAAGTGCCTGCCTGCTGACTTCAGGATGGAGATGAGATGCAGAAACAACAGCCTTACACCACCAGTTAACTAATTTTTATGGAATCTATTACTCTCTGAAGTTACTTTTTAAACCTTGTCTATTACTTGTTTACTGGGCCTTATCCTATTCATTGCTCTATCTCCATTACTCAGAAGAGGAACTGCGCATGGTAGGAATTCAAAAAAACGACGATTGAACAAATGTATTTGAGCATTTTTTTTTTTTTTTTTGGTCTATCAACAGATTTCGGAATACCAAATTAAGCAAAAATGGTTTCAACCTCAGGTGCGTAAATGCAAATCTCACAAGCGCTTAATGGAAAATGCCAGCATTTATTCATAAAGTCTGTAAGTAAATAAAACAAAGCATCTTATTGATTACCTTAGTCAAAATCATTTTCAGCAACAACTTTTAAAAGTACAACCAAACCAAAAACAAACCTTTTATTATATTCACTTCACCAGGAAATATTCCCCTGTTTTTCTTAGAGTGGAAATTGAAACAGTTATAAGACCACGTCCTTTGCTAGTAAACTACATTCCAAGCTAAAGGATCTGAGTAGAAGTTAACATTTGGTACTACCTCTCTAGCAAGAAATGGAGCTAATGGGGTTTGTTTTCCTAGCAAGAAAACACAGAATCAGATTTTTAAAATTATACTAAAACAAGACAACCCTTTACAACAAATGTCTTCGTTTTACATTTTAACCACTTCAAACCAAAATACTTCTGAATCACAACTTCTTTGGCCAATTATGTAATGTATAGTAGTCCTAATTTTTGCCAAATAGCCCATTTTAATTATCACGAATTATTCCTTCTAGACATTATACTGATGTATACTCATCCTCCCCACTCCCCTCCCCCTTTCCTCCTTTATAGTCTCTGTTCGTAGTATCCTACCTGGCTGTAGATCTTCTGCACCAGAAGTGCTTTCTTACCATGGCCAATCCTGGCGTCACTTCATGTCCCTCCTAAACATATTTGCTTGTTCTGTCGTGCACTGAGCCAATAGGTATTGATCATCTCCTGTGTTCCAGAAGCTGCTTTCGTTTCAAGGTCATTGTTTTGGAAGAGCCTCTTCCTTTTTCTGACCCATAAATGCGCCATTGACCTGAAGCAGCAGGTGTAGCCCTTCCTTGTTTCCAGAACATTCTCCCGGAGACCATGTAGGGTGTAACGCTTCCTGCTGCGATTCCTACAATTCTCTGCCACTCATTTCCACTTGTCCTTGCTTAAGTGCTCTTCCTTCCCATTGTGGTTCCTGCCCTTTTAAAGCCTGAGGACATCAGAGGATTTCCTGCACGGCCTCTGGTTTTACTGACTCCCTTTCCTTTTCTTCTGCGGGGGATCACTTGCGATTGCAGATTTACAGAGACATTTCTGAGCATCCCCACTCTCTTGAGACAACACTCATGTGAAAGCCTCTGACTATGACATCTGGCCTATCTCTCCTCCGATCTTCAGGAAATCTGCTTCCCTAAAGTCGACATTGTATTGCTTTTATAAAAAAAAATTTATTGTTGAGAGCATTACAGATGCCCTCCCCCCTTTTTTCCCCAGGCCCTCCCCACCTGGTTCCCGCCCCACTCCAGGCCTTCACCACCCTACTGTCTGTGTTCTTTGGTTAATCTCTTCCTATACCCTTCTCCCCCAGTATTGTATATCTTAACTGCAAAACTTTCCCCAACCTTGGCTATCATGAACTCAAAAATGGATTTTGGATTCAGACAGCCATGGGTTTGAATCCTGGCTCTCCCATTTATTGGCAATATCACCTCACCAAGTCATTGAATGTGCTTGTATCTAAGTTTCCTAATCTGTACAAAAGAGAGCTACTCTATATAGATTTTCCTTCCCAAAGATGTCCACACCAGTAACTACATATGTGTGCTCCATCCCATGTGTTTTCTTACAATGTCATGTTGATAGCCCCTATCTGGGCACACAGAAAAATGCTATACAACTTCTGAGACTAAGCCATTCGAGGCAAAATCCTAACTGCCTGGCTCTCTCTCAGGACATGCACTTTTGAAATAGGCTTGCCAGATTTAGCAAGTAAAACACAAAAAGGCCAGTTAAATTTGAATTTCAGAAAAATAAATAACTTTTTAGTGTACATCCCAAATATTGCAATGGGATATACCAAGACTAAAAAGCTGTTGGTTTGTTTCTCTGAAATTTAAATTTTAACCAAGTGTCCTATATTTTATATGGAAACCTCACTTTGGAGCCCAGAACCACCATGTAAGAAGTTTGGCTTTCGGGAGTGACTAGCTTTTTCAGTTTCTTGATGTTTGAGTCTTCCCAGGTATCAGACATGTGTGTGAAGAAGCCTTCAGGATAAGTTCTGCCCCAGTTACAGTCTTCTAACCCCTAGATAGACCCAGTCAACCCTCAGAACCACAATGATCATTATTGTTTTAAGCCATTAACTAACTTTGGGGGTAATTTGTTACACAGCAATAGGTAACTAATACATTTACTGACTTCATAGAAGTTTTGCATTGTTTAAAGGTAATAGAGTTGTAAGGCACCTAGCATAGCACCTGGAACAAATGTAATTGTCCCCTCTCTCTCCGGCCCCCACGCAAAATCATCTGAATACATGCATGACACCCTCCATGGTCTCTTTCCCCAAGATTACTTTCATTTCCACAGAACGAATTTCTCTTTATTGGCCAGAACTGGATTCTGATGGTGTCCCAAAATGCTCTATGGAACCTCTGGGAGATTAAACTGGGAGCAAAGTAAGAATTGCTCTGTTTCAGCTCCAAGACACCCTTGTATCATGTGAAGAGTTGAAGTCCCTCCCTGTTCATTCTCATGGCCCTGTGATCAGCTTTGAGAATCTTTTAAAATCTATCTCCAATACAGTTCCACAGAACCCATTCCTGTTCTCTCCTTTTATCTTTCCACAAAGACTCTGATGTGCTTCCTCCCACATATTCATGAATTTCCATGAAGAGAGTCATGGAGTATTATTTGTGTGTTTGTTTTCATGTTTCTTCTCCCATTGTGTGCTGATGCCATTATTTAATGGTTGTTATAATTCCTGATAATTTGGTTCCTCCCGTGCCCCACAGATGGCTCCCTACCCCATCCCACTCCAGTCAGGTCCGTGATAAAATCATACCTATTCCTCCTCTTCATGTATGTTGAGACTTGCTGATTATCACTCAAAGTAGAACATAGGACCTTATGGTAGGCTGAAGCACAGCTCCCCACTACATCCTAATCCTTGCAACCTTTGAGTGTGTTACCTTACATGGTACCTTCACTGGTATGACTAAGTTAAGGAACTTGAGATGGAGAGATTATACAAAATTATCCAAGTGAGCCCAAAGTAATTACAAGGGTCCTTATCATAGGGATACAGGAGAGTCAAAGAGAGATGGAGATGTGTTGATGGAAGCAGAGTTAGTAGGGTGTGAGGCCATGAGTCAAGGAATGTGGGCAGCCTCAAGACACTGGGAAAGTCAGGGAAATGGATTCTTTGCTAGAGCTTCCTTGAGGAACACACCTCTACTGACACCTTGAGACTGATTTTGGACTTCTGACTTCCAGAACCCTATGATAATAAATGTGTGTTATTTTAAGCCACTAAATTTGTGGTAATTTATTGCAGAAATAAGACAGGAATGCAGACCTCCGCAAGTCTTATGAAGTTAGCCTTAGGAGTAGGGGAACTTTCCAGCCCTGTTCAAGCCAAGAGATCATTCACATGCGATAAGTGTATTTGTTTACAATTATGACCTCACCTCCTTTCCTAAAGAGTTTGAGGTGGCACATTAAGAAACTGACTCTATTTTTATTTGACCCAAATGAAGTACAGCTGTAAAGAGAAAAAACACACAAAAACGTGTGACAACTCAAGTGTGAAGATGGAGTGTGTTTAGAGAGAGGAAGAAAAACAGAATTCAACCTCACTGTGTCTGCCCTCCCAGGTTTCTTGCATTTAAGATGAAATCTGTCCCTGGTTTATGGTGAGAAAGACACAAGGCACTGGTCTGTGGCAGAGGCAGCTAGCTTTCACCAAACCCATTCCTTCTTCTTCCTGGTCACTAGCTAGACAGCATTTCCCAGACCATCTTGCCCTTGGGTGTGGCCTGTGACTGAGGTCTAGTCAATGGAATGTAAATAGATAATATCTGTCACATCCAAGCTCGCCATCCCCCAAACATCCCATGTTCTCTGTTATTCTTTTTTTATTATTATTATTGCTTAAAGTATTACAAAGGGTATTATCTCTGTTATTCTATGTTCTCTATCCTTCCATTGGCTTGATACAAATAATCATGACAACCTTAGAAGCCATATGTTGGATAAACCACAAAATGGATAAATCACTGCTTGGAGAATTACCAACCAATCAGGAACATCTGTTTTTGGACTTTATGTTAGTGAGAAATTAGCTTCTATTGTGTTAAGCAATTCATTTTGGAGTTGTTTATCAGAGCAGCTAGCATTACTTTAAGGTAACACACGATGCAGATCCCAAATATTTGGGGTAAACACAGTCTGTTGTGCAGACAGGTGCACCAGGCAATGCCACCTGTATGAAGCCGATTGGGGTTTACACTTCACTATGAACATAGCAGGTTTTATAAACACGCCTTGAAGAATGGTTCTTTGCAGGTCTTCCTAGCTCAGCCCAATGAAAGAAACTGCTGGTGCAACAAACCCTTCTTTTAATGCATTACATAACTTGTATTAACAAAAACAGCAGGGTTTTAATATTTTCACTGTGGTCTAAATGGGAATGAGGAAATTATTTAACACCCTTTGACTTTGTCAAAACACAGGTCTCTGGACACAACCATTCAAACATTCTTTAGTGTCCAAGAGAAACACCACCCCACGAGTGTATGCTTTGTCTCTGGACCTAAGATCAGGGTGACCAACCATCCTGTTTTGCCTGAGACTGAGGGAATTCCTAGGATTTCCCCGGAACTTTCCATTTTAAAACCAGAGCAGTCCCAGGCAAATCGGAAGAGTTGGTCACCCTACAGGAGACTATTCTGCTAGAAGCAAGTCTATACATATGGCTGGAAAGCCAGAAGAGAACAAAGAAAAGAGCCTTTTTCCTCCTCCTCTCAGGAAAGGCATACTCTCAACATAAGAAATGACAGGTTGCCTGGCCGGTGTGGTTCAGTGGTTGAGCATTGACCCATGAACCCGGAAATCACCAGTTCCATTCCCGGTCAGGGCACATATCCCGGTTGCAGGCTCAATCCCCAGTAGGAGGCGTGCAGGGGGCAGCCAATCAATGATTCTCATCATTGATGTTTCTATCCCTATCCCTCCCCCTTCCTCTCTCAGAAATCAATAAAAACATTTTTTTAAAAATTACAGACAAGGATAGCAAAGCAATGCTTTCCAGCTCCCGCCTGGTGAGGTTTCAGAGGGAGCGCTCCAGGTCTGAGGCCTGCTCCACAGTGGGGCCTGGACGTGCTGCAGATGCGTTCTCCCCACAGGGAGGTTTTCTCCTTAGGGAACCGAAGGAGGATTAGGAAAGGTTCACTGTTACCTAAACCCTGTGTTTTGCTTCCCCGAATATTACCTCACAGCCGTTGGATAATTTGATTTCACTTAAAATGAATTATTTCTCTGGTCCTTAACACAGCCTGACATTCCAATTCCTTCTCTCCCTAGTACATAAGCATATTTTCCCATTGAAGAGGAGACTAGTCCCAAACATTTTCCTCTCTACTCTCTCCACACCCCATCTCTCAACTGCTAATCTTGCCTCATACATATTTTAAAATATAAAGTGATTCGCCAGGACTTTCCCTCTTGCCCTTGCCCTTTTCTCTCCCCCTCGTCTCATTCATCCTCATTAGTGAACAAGTATGCTCATATCTCTAATCTTAAAGGAAACCTCCCTTTTCATCCACCTCCAGCTACCTCCCCACTTCTCTGCTCTTTCTCTTATCCAAACTTCTCAAAGGACTTGTCTATACACACCCCTGGATCCACCTCCCTTTTACTCCTTAACCCACCACAATCCAACTTTTAACCTTATCTCCTTGCCATTCCATTTAAGTTTCCCCGGTCAAGACCTGCAGGTTCTTATCGCCTCCCTCTCAAAGCATTCCTCTCTCTTGGCTTCTGTGGCAGCCGCATTCATGGCTTCCCTTCCACTCTCTGTCTGCCTCTTCTGTGTCTCCTTTGCAAGAGCTTCTTCCTTTGTTCAACCTGTTAATTCCCCCCAGGGCTTTTGGTCAGGAGCCCTCTCCTCTGCACCCTCCAGCCTCTCTCCCAAGAGGACCTCAGTGACCCCACAGCTGTATCATCCATTGCCTGTAGATGCCTGAAAGTACCTCTCCATTCGGAGTCCCACCTTTGAGCTCTCCTCAGCATGCATGGATCCTCATTTACCCCTTCCATTCAGATGTCTTACAAGCATCCTAGACTTCATGACACCACCACCCACACAGTAGCCTGAACCAGAAACCTGGGAAGAATGCTTGAATTTTTCATTCTCATTCTCTCTCTCATTTCCCACCTCCCTCCTCCTCTCATTTCTCTCCTATGGCTACCTGCAAAATATATCCCCAATCCATCCCCTTCTTCCCATCTGCACTGTCACCTCTCTAATCCAACCCACCATTGTCTCTTTTCTGTACTGGTCCTATACATATTTCCAAAACTCCAGAGGTACCTTCTTTAGATATATCACCTCACTTCCTTCCTTGAAACTCATCTGTGCCTTCCCACTGATCATAGAATGTAACCCAAAATCAAGCCTACAGAGCCCTACGAGAGCCACCTCTGCCCACCTCTCCAATCCCATCTCCACCTCTCTCCTACACCCTTAAAACCCCCACTGACTTTCAATAAATGAATGGCTTTGAACAAATGAATGAAATCAATAAATGAGTGAATAAAATGCCAAGATTTACGGGAAAGTAAACCTTGACACAAGGTTTTCAGATAAAAAAATGTTAAGTATTAAAGGCGTTCACATATAAAAATATGGGGAAAATACATATAAATAATGATAAGTATTTGCTTAAAATTTCCCCAGAAGTACTGGAGTAACTCACATACCCATTCCTGAAAACTGCAGAACCCCTTGTTTGAAAAAGTGTGCGCGTTGACTTACCTACGGAGAGAATTCACACCTATTTTCAAGTTAATTAGTTCACACACATACAACGGAAAACACTGTCAATATTGCTAGGAAGGAAAAATGAGAGGGACCTATGCCCATAAAGAGAAAGTTCTGCCCTGGCCAGATGGCTCAGTTGGTTGGAGCATCGTCCCGTGCACCAAAACGTTGTGGGTTCAATACCTGGTCGGGGTGAGAACAGGAGGCAACTGATCAATGCTTCTCTCTCTCTCAAATCAATAAACATATCCTCAGTGAAGATTAAAATATATATATAGTATGTCATTATAATGGAATATTATATGGCATAAAAAGAAATGAAGTTCTGATACACGCTACAACATGAATAAACTTTGAAAACATGCCAACTGCAAAGAAGCCAGACACAAAGGACCACATATTGTATTATACCCATGTATATGAAATGTCCAGAATAGGCAAATCTATAGAAAGCAGATTGGTGGTTGCTTAGGGCTGGAGGTGATGAGACGGGGAAGTAGGGAGTGACAACTAAGAGATATAGGATTTCTTTTTGGGATAATGAAAATGTTCTAATAATTGATGGTGGTGATGGTTGCATAATTATGTGAATATACTGAATTATACATTTTAAGTGGGTGAATTGTCTATGTGAATTATATCTCACTACAGTAAAAGCAATAATCATGTGCTACTTTCCCTACATTATTTCTTCTTCCCATTTTTAGAGGGGGATTCAGCATGTTAAATTAAAATCAATAAATCAATACTGTCTTGCTAAATGCCATCACAAATATTTACATTTTTAACAACATAAAAATCAATGAACAAAAGTTGATGATATAATTGGTGTTTATAACATAGTAGATTACATTCCTAAGACTTTTAAGCATGTGTTCCTTTGCGTTCCTAGGGCAGCCTTTAGGATGGACATTTAACATTAGTCAAGGAGTTTGACTATTTTTTTTAACAAGAGAAAATGACCAAATTTAATATATACATATGTCTGGGAACCCCACATACAATGAGAGAGTCAGAGACCACACATGCGGGAGAGGTTCAAAGATAGAAAAGGAACTTGGGTATGTAAGACATTCCTGAGCTATGAGTGAGGTAAGGTGTCTTGGGGGCCTCAAGGGGTCACTGAAGAGTGATAAGAGCATTTATTTAGTGAATAGAAGTTTGCCCTCCCCTATAAATAGGTCAAAAGCAGTCATCTCTGATAATTGCTGATTATGGGCAAGGCTCCTAATTCAAGTTCTTCTGGATAGTTTCCCTGGCTCTTCCCTCCAGAAGATGGAGCTCCACTCATAAGAGGAATTTCACAGCCTCTCCCGATTGGGTATCCTTTTCTTGTAAGTTTTTAAATATTTGAATTTATTCCCCACTTATGGATAAAGTGTCACCGTGATTAAAAATTGTGTTCTTATAATGGAGGTGTTCCATCACCGTAGCAAATGGATATGATCTTGTACTTGCTTCTTGTCACCCACTCAGCTAAGCTCTGGTATGGTCTGAGCTTGACCTTGAGACAACAGCCGAGCATGTTGTTAGTTTAACGTCATGCCAGAGCTGTGACCAACAATAGCCATAATTGTGTCCAAACAGCCTTAATATTCACCAGTGTCAAGGAAGACTCTCAAGGGTGCATTGTGCTGGTGAAGCTGAGTTTGATGACATTGGCCACTCTTCCTAGCAAGCGTTCTAGGTTCGTTTTCATTTTGAGATTTTGCTCTTCCAAGTGGCTCTGTAGGCGCATTCTACATTTCAACCTCATAGATTTTTCATTTCAAAGTACATAATTATTTTAATGGCCTGGTTGTTTCCATTTTGGCTAAGGAAAGTGGTTTGTTTCCAAAGTCTTCAAAGAATTTGTTGCTTTTGCCTAGACCTAGTGGCTTTTTGAAAGAGTGCAAAGGAAAAAAACAAAAGAAAAGAAAAACAAACAAAAAAACTGCCATTATTATTTTTAAAACAAGATTAAAAAAAACCACAATATTCCCCAAGGTCATTGTAAGCATGTTCCTCTTTGTGGTTATAGATTTTGACAATTTTGAGTTAAAATATTGTTGCATAATCCCACATTGCTCCATGTAATACAGAAGACACACAAATCATACTAAATATTCAAAATATTCCAAAAGAGAAGCTGCCGAGACCAATAACATGGCTCATATTTATGAAGTGCACATGTAACAATTCCCACAGCATCTGAAGCACCGTGCTCATCAAGAAAATGGCAAATGGCAGTAATAGTGGTACAAAATACCACTTGTAGTGAACTTCTGACTTATTTTTCCTTTTGTAAGAATGCCCATGATGCTAACAGGAAGTATGTCACTGGCTTTTATTTTGTTTGTTGTTTAACTATTCCATACAATAGCGAGCTGGTAACATACATTTTATTGGGGAAGAAGAGTAATTTATTCCTTTCCGCAAGACTCAAACCAAGATAGATTGGAAGTTCCCCCAAATAACTGTCATGCAGATGATAAACAAGCCCTGGAATTCCAAGCATGAATCACTCTTCTTTTTGAGTAAACAATCAGGAATTCTGAAGCATTGGGGGTGAGGGCTGCTGGGGTGTAGAAGGTGGGTGGGTTTGTGCAACTTAGGAAGTGGTGTAGGGGACAGGGAGTGAAGCCTTCAGAAGGACAAAAAGGTGTAAATACGACAGCGATGGACAAAACCCAGACACAAGCTCTAGCAAAAGAAGCAGGCGGCTGTGTTTCCACCTCCAGTCTGCAGCAAACAAAACAAATGATGCACCAAGCTGAGGTCTCCAAGAGGAATAGTAGGCTGGAAACTGCCGCTCAGAGATGTCCTTAACACATGTGACAGGTGCAGATCCAGGCCAAGGTCAAGGGCCTCTTGGCTTTTAAAACACTGACCTAGGAGTGCTGTGCTAGACGTCTTCTTTACACCAAAACTACCTCACTTCACCTTCTTTCACAAAAAGTGAATAACATTTTATTTTCCTGAATATAAAAATAACATAGTATGCCTTCTAGGAAAAAAAAAAATGAAAAGTATAAAGAAACAAATCAAATGACCAATAACATGTCTACTCTGGAATAATCACTGTAACATTTCAGTGTTTTTCCTTACAGAAGTTTTCTATACAGATATGGCTGTAACAATACTGGAACCATGACGACTATCCAGTTCTTTGCCCTGCTTTTTCACATGAATTATATTATGAGCACTTCCCCACATCATGACATATCCTTAGAAATAGGACTTTTAATGGCTGCATACTATTCTATCATCTGGATATACCATAATTAATTTAACGATATCTCTACCTTGGACATTTACCTGGGTTTCAACTTTTCATGACTATAAATCTGTAATGAAGATTCTTCCTAGCTTATCTTTAATAATCTGGGGGAGATCTCTGGGTTCAGTGTGGGTAGAATGACTATCATGGTAAGAAAAATTACAGCAGCACATACTTAGGAAGACATTTCAAAAGAGTGAGGCCCAGGCCCCTGTGCTCTGGGAGGGCAGTTCCACTGAATAAGCACAAAATCAGCCTTCATGTGCTCACCATCTTAGGACCGGACCCACAGTTGGTCTTGAAAAACACTTTGGTGGCAACACGGGCCAGTCAACAATTAGCTCCCTCCTACCGGGTTGCCAAATCTCAGCTGCGAGCAGTAACACTGACCCTCCTCATGAGAAAGCGTCAGGTGGCCTTGGCCAGATGCTCAAAGACCACGGCAAAATGGAGGAAGGAAAGAAATCTGTTCTCCACTGCCATTTGTTTGTTTTTATTGTGGTAAAACATAAATAACATGAAATGCAGCATTTTAATCAGATTTAAGTGTAGAGTTCAGTGACATTAAGTACATTCACAACGTTGAACAACCATCGCCACTATTATTTTCCAAAATGTTCTTTTCACCCCCAAAAGAAACTCTGTGCCCATCAAACAATAATTCCCATTCTTCCGTCCCCTCCACCCCCAGCTCCTGGGAACCACCATTCTACTTTCTTTCTCTGTGAACTTGCCTTACTCTAGGTACCTCACACGAGTGGAACCAGACCCTATCTGTCCTTTGGTGTTTACCTTCTTTAGCTAGGCATAGTGCCTTCAAGGTTCACCCATGTTGTAGCATGTATCAGGATTGTTTTTCTTTTTTAAGGCTGCAAAATATTCCATTGTAGGGTAGACCTTAGTTTGTTCAACGTTCATGTGTTGATGGACATTTGAGTTGTTTCCACCTTTTGGCTCTTGCAAATAATGCTTCTATGAACATTCATGGGCAAGTATCTGCTTGAGACCCTGCCTTCAATTCTTTCGGGTACTCCCAGGAGTAGAATTGCTGGGTCATATGGAAATTCTATGTTTAGTAACTTAGGAACTGCCGAACTATTTCCACAGCACTGAATCCTTTTACATTCCCACCAGCAACACCTGAGGGTCCCCATTTCTCTGCTTCATCAGCACTTTTTGTTTTCCTTTTTAAAAAAGAATAGCCATCCTCCCTTTGAGACAGCATGGAGGGACCTGGAGAGTATTATGCTAAGCGAAATAAGCCAGTCAGAGAAAGACAAGTATCACATGATCTCACTCATATGTGGAATCTAATGAACAAAATATACTGATGAACAAAATACAGAGACATGGAAGCATGGAACAGACTATCAAATCTCAGAGGGAAGAGGTGGAAAAGAGATCAACTAAAGAACTTGTATGCAAATATGCATAACCCATGAACACAGACAATAGGGTGGTGAAGGCCTGGGACAGGGGTCGGGCATGGGTTAGAAGGGGTCAACTGGGGGGAAAAGGGACATATGTAATACTTTCAAGATAAATATTTTTTTTTAAATTTTAAAGTAATAATAATAGCCATCCTAGTGGGTGTGAAGTGGTATTTCATTGTGGTTTTCATTTGCATTTCCCTAATGACTAATGACCTTGAGCATCTTTTCATGTGCTCATAAATATCTTCTTTGAAGAAATGTCTATGAAAATCCTTTGCCCATTTTTCAATTGGGGAATTGGAAAAGTTTGCTTTTGATGGGACAGACAGACAGACACCCAGCCTCGCAGTGCTTTCCACACAGAGCATTTGGTGGTAAGGAACTGATACTGATTCCCAAAAAAGCACAATTCAGAAGGGAATTATTATGAAGCAAAGAGGGCCTCTCCCGGGATCCTGGAACAGGAAGTTCAAGAGGCCTCCAGGGACCTGGAAAGGCATCAGGACGCTACCCTGTCCCTCTCCCTCTCTCTAGGGCAGTGTGGTCCTGTCTCTGCCTCTCTGTGCACGTATGCTCCTGCTCCCCACCCCCAACCTAAGCGACTGGCTTCCCATGATACATGCCCAAGCCTCATCTTCACATGACCTTTGGGCTCCAGGGCCCCCAGTGGACTCTAGCTTCTCTGTCCCCTCATTCAGCATTTGTTCTCTGAGGTCAGGAGCCCCTGTGGCCCAATCAACTGTGGCCAGAGGGCTGGTCACATAAGGCTAACGCTGTCAAATCAACCCCCGCCTTCAGCAAGGGCCGTGGATGGCTAGCAATTCGGAAGAAGGGCACATGATTCCCTAGCCCCGTGGTCGGCAAACTGCAACTCGTGAGCCACATGCAGCTCTTTGGCCCCTTGAGTGTGGCTCTTCCTAAGCCTTAGGAGTTCCCTAGTTAAGTTAATAACAGTGTACCTACCTATATAGTTTAAGTTTTAAAAATTTGGCTCTCAAAAGAAATTTCAATCACTACACTGTTCATATTTGGCTCTGTTGACTAATGAGTTTGCTGACCACTGCCC
Source organism: Myotis myotis (assembly GCF_014108235.1). Classification (NCBI taxonomy): domain Eukaryota; kingdom Metazoa; phylum Chordata; class Mammalia; order Chiroptera; family Vespertilionidae; genus Myotis; species Myotis myotis. The sequence continues at coordinate 8,648,870 of NW_023416319.1, read as the reverse complement.
TAGCCTGTTTTGCTCAGTGGTCAGAGCATCGGCCTGCGAACCGAAGGATTGAGGGTTCGATTCCAGTCAAGGGCATGTACCTCGGTTGCATGTGGGAGCCAACCAATCGATGTGTCTCTCTCACATCAATGGTTTTCTCTCAGTCTCTCCCCCTCTCTTCCACTCTCTCTAAAAGTCAATGGAAAAAATATCCTTGGGTGAGGATTAACCAAAAAGAAGGGTATATGAGGGGCGAACAGTGATGGCTATGCTGAGCACCCAGAGGAAAATTGCAAAGCTTTCCAGCCATCTAACACCACATTATTCATCACGCACACTTTTCAAACCTCCACGAGTATTCTACACTTGATGTTATTTGTCTTCAACTTGATGTCATTCGGGTGGCGCAGTTATAAGGTGCAAAGGCCCCATTCAATGTTGATGTGACAGTGGTGTGTTCAACACTGAGACAATGGATACGCCTGTGACTGCCCTTCAGTCCCAAAGGCTGAATATTGATTTAAGCGAGGCACACTCACTTCATCCAAAATAGTTTTATAGGAATGTGCTATCAGCTGGTCTCCCTGGGGTTACATCCTATATAATAAAACCCTAATATGCGAATCGACCATACAGCAAAACGACCAGCAGAATAACCGGTTGCTATGACATGCACTGACCACCAGGGGGCAGATGCTCAACATAGGAGCTGCCCCCTGGTGGCCAGTGTGCTCCCACAGGGTGAGCACCACTCAGCCAGAAGCCTGGCTCATAGCTGGTGAGTGCAGCAGTGGTGGCAGGAGCCTCTCCCACCTCCACTACAGGCAGGTGGTAAGGAGGGGTGTCCCGGACTGCAAGAGGGCGCAGGCTGGGCTGAGGGGACCCCCCCACACACACACCAGTGCATGACTTTGGTGCACCGAGCCTCTAGTATAAGTATATTCTCTCCCCATCTTTTCATGTGATTCAAAAAGGGAAAACGGCACTCCTATTACTGTGAGATTAGTCAGAATGTGAAGTTGACAGCACAGGGAGTAAGAGCAATCTCAGGAGTCAGCCTGGGTGAGGCCCAAATACCTTTGTGAAACATGGGCTTTTGAACAATGATTTATATGTTACTGCTGACCATTAATGCAATTATTAAGAGATGATGTCATGGAACCAGGAGAGGAACTGGTTACAGATGAATCTGTGTATCTGAAATGTAAGTCATGAATGTCCATCTCAGCACCTTTATCTTCGGATGGAGCCTCTGGTTAAAGGCTGTTCACATTAGTCCCTATGAAAGGAGAGGTGGAAAGTGCCCGGTACCGGCGGTCCACTCCCAAAGGAGAGGGAGACGGGAATGGAGAGTCGTTTCATGGGTACAGAGTTTTCGTTTTGCAGGATGAACAAGTTCTGGAGATGGATGGTGGTGATGGTTGCACATGTACTCTTTAAGAGTACATTTGAACTGTACTCTTAAACATGCCTAAAATGGCACATTTGATGTCACATAGATTTTACCAGAATTTTTTAGAAAAAGAAAAGGAAGTTACCTAACTTTTTCCTCTAAGGGAGCCAGCCTGCTCAGAAAGCTTAAGTGCCCTAGGAAACGTGTCCAGGAGAAGAGCAGCTGAAGCTGAAGATGACTTCTCTTTGGGATCCTGAGAAGCCACGCAGAACCTAAGGCTGACCTCACTCTCATTGTCGTTGAATTCCAAGCTGTGTCGGCTCCTTCAACAGAGAGGAGGAGGACAGAAGGTGAGCCAAGGCCTGCTTCCTAGACCCGTGGTTGGCAAACCGCAGCTTGCGAGCCACATGCAGCTCTTTGGCCCCTTGAGTGTGGCTCTTCCACAAAATACCACATGTGGGCGCACATGTACAGTGCGATTGAAACTTCATGGCCCATGTGCAGAAGTCGGTATTTTGTGGAAGAGCCGGTATTTTGTGGAAGAGCCACACTCAAGGGGCCAAAGAGCTGCATGTGGCTCGCGAGCCGCGGTTTGCCGACCACTGTCCTAGACCAACAGGGGGCTCCTAAGATGCTTGAGATCCAAGTTCTAAAGATCAGCTAGCTCACTTAATGCTCACAACAGCCCCATTTTATCTATGGGTAGACTGAGGCAAAAGCATTTTGAAGTCAACTTGCCCCAAGTCACATATACCTAGTAAGCAGGCCCAGGTTCCAAATCTTTTTTGTTTGTTTGTTTTTGTTAATCCTCACCCGAGGGTATTTTTCCATTGACTTTTAGAGAGAGTGGAAGAGAAGGGGAGAGACAGAAAGAGAGAAACATCAATGTGAGAGAGACACATCAATTGGTTGCCTCCTTCACGCACCACAACCAGGGCCAGTGATGGAGACTGCAACTGAGGTACGTGCCCTTGACCAGAATCAAACCTGGGAACTTTAGTCTGCAGGCCAACGTTCCCAACACTCTATCCACTGAGCCAAACTAGCTAGGGCCTAGAGGCCACATTCTTAGCCACTGTGCTATTCTGCCTGAGCGGAAGTAAGGGACCAACATGCCAAAACCATGAGTGCAAATAAGGGACAAGAAGGTAAGGATATGGCCAGCCCATGTCAGCTGCAAATGTCAGCTGTGGCACCCACTCTAGGAGGCAGCGGCATTTCTGAACCCATTTTACAGATGAGGAACCTGAGGTCCAGAGATCGTTAAGTCAGCTTCCCCAGGTGCAATGGGCAGTGGACTCCATTTCAACTCGCCAAACCTTGGCTTTTCCCAATCTCTTGTCTTAGTTTGAAAATGATTGGAAAATAAAGGGTTCTCTGTTTTATGCCATCTCTCAAAGGCAGAACTGGCCCAGATTACTCGAGCTGTTTCTTACATTTTTAATGTTAAATCCCAATGCTTCCTCATCATGGGTTGCTGTGACTATCTCACCTCATTCTCGAGGCCAAGAGGCCAGTCAGTAACCCTGTTTGGAAGGGCTGAGAAGAGAGGGATGGGAAGGACCAAGGTCAAAGTGATGGGTGGTCCCAGTTTGAGCCCTGTGTTTTTGAAACACAAAATTCTGTCTTGGGTGGAAGAAATTACGAAGATAGAAGAAAAAGTTGCAAATGGGAGCCACAATATGGAAGGCCTTCCTCATGGTTTTTGTTTTCAGTTAGCCACTGTGGGAAACAGGGCAGGTGGGGGAACGCTTTGCAGGAATGGGACCACACAACTGCTCACACCATGGAACAAGGAGCATGTGGAATAATTTGTTGTGGTGGAGAGAGCGGTTGAGCTTGTCACACACACTCATGCGTTCAGGGTTAGCCAAGGAAATACACCTCTGGCTGCAGCCAGAGACGAAAAACAATAGGGCTTCTCCCACGAGCAGAATTCAGGAGCAGCAAGTAGCTTGGGGCCTTTTCCCAAAAGGATTATCTTGAATGGATGGGGAAAGGGGTTACTCCGGTCAACCATGTCGGCTGGAAAAAAAAGTGATGCTTTGATGCCTGCCCAGAATCAGCCATCAAGTCTGGCCATGCCGCCTTCCACGTTCACCACGTTCACCCTGCCTTCCCGCCACCGCTGCCCGGTGCCAGCCGCTCGTCACCTCTCCTCCGCGGCCAGAGGGAATCTGCATCTGCCAAGTGACTCTCCTGCTCAGGAGCCTCCAGGGGCTCCCCACTTCCTACAGTCCATCTCCTGTGGATCGGCCAAACCACTTTCCGCAGCCGCCAGGTCCCCCTGTGTCCAGGTCACACTGTGCAATGCCATGAGCACTCGGGGCGGCGATCGTGTCTGTATGTCACAGATCCTCGATGACTGTTCGCGGAAGCGGTACCGCCAACTTCCCCCGCCTCCAAGGCATCAGAAGACCCGAGTTGGCGTTGCAACTCCGCCACATAATAGCTCTGTGATCCTGGGTAAGTTAATGAACCTCTCTGAGCCCCCTTTTCTACGTTGGACAATGAGGATACAGGTGTCTACTCTATCGGCTCAACTTGAGAATGAAATGGGACCAAGTACGTAAAATGCTTTGTCAATAGTAAACTCTCAATATAGGCTTTGGAAAAAAAGCCCTCCCCAGCCTGGTCCAAGCCACCTCTGCGCATGCTTGACACCTTCAAGCTTTAGAGGAGGAGAGAGGTACCTCCAGAAAAAGGATTTCAGTGGCATTTACTGAGAGACAAAACATTGTTACAGTGCCCGGTTTTAGTTATTGCATTTAAAAAAAAAAAAAAAAAAAAAAAAAAACAGCTCAGAGAAAACAGGCTAGGGAAGAAATTTTGTCTCTCTCTTTCCTCCCGAGAGACCATAAAATCTGTTCAGTTCTTGCGAGTTTCAGCTACTCTAAGAGAAACATTATCAAATCCAAGGGCAATAGGTTTAGAATAAGCCAGGGCCATTTGCTGTATGAAGTTGGGCTGGTCCTATTCGCTGGGAAGGAAGACACATTCCTCGTGCTGCCCCCTCTTCCAGCCGCCACCTCTGCTGAGCCTCGGAGGCCTGGCCTCTCCAACACACGGGATTTGCTACCAGGATGACTGTGGCCCAAGCCCTGGTGGGAACCACCCTAACAAGTGCACTGAATGGCTTCTGTGTCGCTAAGGGCCTCACGCCCACTCTCTAATATTCCACCCACCTCAGGTCAGCTCCCACACACTTCTCCCTTTCCCTGTTCCTCCTTTATCCTAAAGTTTTAATATTTGAGTGACTTTTTTTTTTAATGGCAAGATGCCACCCATTCGTATCAGTAAAATTTGTTGAGTGGGTTGCCATCAACCATTTCTTTAAAATGAAATAGAAAATAACAGTGCACCATGTGTTCATGAAACTTTTGTCTCAGTTATGTGTATGTAGGTAAAATGCACTTTTACTATGGATCTGTTAAAATATTCCAAAAATTGAGTTGGGCATGTGTGCAGACTGATTATAGTCTTCACTAGTGGCCCAGTGCACGAAATTCATGCACATCAAAAGGGAATTAATTAAAGGAAATTTTTTCATATTGCTATTTGCCCTTTCTCTATGATAGAAGTGTCAGAGATGAAAGAAAATTAGTAAAATGTATATGAAAATCTCCCTCCTGTCAGAGTTTGGGGCATGCTGCGGGACCCAGAGTCAAGTCCCCCCACCCACCGGCGCTCCTCGAAATCACACGAGACCCAGACCTGGTTGGCCCCACCCCCATTGGGCAAGATCCAAACCCATCTGGCCCCACCCCCGTCAAGCCCCACTGGGCGGGGGGCGCAGCCTCAGGTGCCCCGGTGCGGCCTGAGGTCCCCCGGCCTGGCCAGGCACCACGCAACCTCAGGTCCCTGTTGATTGGTTGTTACAGCATGACGCCATGATGACTATTTGCATATTAGCCTTTTATTATTATGATATGTGTTTTTTAAATATATTTTTAATTAATTTCAGAGAGGAAGTGGGGGGGGGGAGAGAGAGAGAGAGAGAGAGAGAGAGAGAGAGAGACATCAATGATGACAGAAAATCATCAATTGACTGCCTCCTATATGCCCCACACTGGGGATTGAGCCTGCAAGCTAGGCATGTGCCCTGACTGGGAATCAAACCTTGACCTCCTGGTTCATAGGTCAATGCTTAGCCACTGAGCAACACCAGCTAGGCTATAGTCTTCAGGTTTGATTCATGTTTTACTTTCACTACAGCACCTCGTTCTGTGCCCTAACACAGAGGACATGTCCAATAAATATTTGTAGAATGGACGGGGGTGAATGAAGCAATGCACGCATGAACGAATGAAGTGCAGGGCAGCCGGCAGAAGGAAATACTTGAAGAGTAAGAAAACAGATATGGTAAGGAAGCGGGGAGGAAGAATGTCTGGGCAAATTTCTCTTCCTTTTGGAAAGAGTCGGCTCATGTCAAGCCTATAAGATCTGGTCCATGTGGCCTAAGTGAAGTCTTAATGGGACAAAATATCCACTTGATAACGTCCTACTTTCCAATGTACTTTATACTGAAGAAGATTTCAGAATTGGTGCAGTGACCACGAATAACTCAAAATCAGAAGCGGATTAAATTGCCATTTCAACATCAGTGCCATGTCTTACTTAAAGTTATCAGTGGCCGAGTGGGTATTACAGCAAAAAATAAAAATAAAAAAAGAGCTTACTGTCCATCAACTGATGAAGAGATTAACAAAAATGGCCTGTCCATACGATGGAACACTACTCAGAAGTAAAAAGGAATAAATTACTGACACATGAAAGAACATGAACAAACCTCAGAAAACATTGTAAGTGAAAGAAGCCAGACACAAAAGACAACATACTGTATGGTTCATTTATATGAGATTTCTAGACAAAAAGCAGACAGTGGTTGTCTGAGCCTGAGCAGGGACAGCCTGCAAACTGGTGAGAAGGAACTTTCTGGGGTGTTGGAGGTGTTCGAACTATAGCGATGTTTGCACGACCGTACAAATTTACAAAAACTCATTGAACTGCGCACTTACAGTAGGTGAGTTTTATGCTATGTAAATTACATGTACATGAAGCCGCTAGAAAAATCATAGGTGCTTTGAAATGCCTCCCTCGTTGGCGTACAAGAAAAGAAAATCCCTTACGCTTCTCAGTTGTGGCTTTACTTATTAGAAAGGGGTCAGGACTTCTCTTTAAAAAAAAAAAAAAATCAGATCATTATATAACCTGGCCTCTCCCCCCTTTTCCAGGAATATGCACGGAACATCAGTGCCTATCTGTCTGCCTGCTGGTCGGCTCCGTGGGCCCTGGAGACGGCACGCTACCAGCTGGCAAGCAGGGGCCTGCTGGTCGCTTGCCCACTCCCTCGGCAGAGGGGATGCCAGGGAGGAAATCAGTCCCTTGAAGCTCTCTCTACACTGTTGTGCAGGATGCAGGGTCCTTTCTATGCTGCCAAAATCAGCAGCAATTGTGAAGAGCTAACACCAGACCAGCGCAATAAACTCGTGGGCGTTTTCTCCTCCAAATAACCCATCGCATGTGGAAAGCACAAAGCAGTTAGAACATTTCCAACCTGTAACCTAAATCAGGCAGCTATTCACAGCGAACGACCACGGCAGACAGTGAGCATCCGGAGGGAACAATGGCCATTTTCCTCCTCACTCTTTCGCACAATGAAGGAATGTGTCCGCCCGTCTCCCACAGCCCCCGCCCCGCTTCCAAGGCCGTACCCTGGAGCTGCGCTGAGTGCGTTAAGTCCTGGATAAGTACTTGTTGATTTGAGTGATTCTCTGTCTACCCCGGTGACAATGGCCACATGAGAGCTGATGGGACGGTTTCCGTAAGCCTGGAATGGAACACCACGTACACTGTGGTCTCGGGAATTTGATGGATGATCATGTGTTTTATGATGATGATTTTCAAATCTCAGAACTTCTCAAATCTACACCAGACAAAAACTTAAAAAAAAAAAAAAGTAATGATATTTTAGCTCTCACCAATTCATGCCAAAGCTGCAAACCAAATCCAAGTAGGGGAAAGTGATCCTAATTCGGGAGGGTATGAAAATCAATTTCAGTGTTACTGGTGGTTAAAACAGATGAGCGTGGCACTCTATGTTTTTGTTTTTATTTGTTTTTAAATGGCACCAGAGTTTCCATGTGGTTGGAAATTCTCATTCAAAAAAAAAAGCCAGAGTAGACGTGGCTCAGTCCCTGGCAAACGCACCAAATACAAACTGAAATGAACAATGAATCACAGCCTGATAGTGAACTGGGGCTGACATGCACGCCACTCTTTTCAACTTTTCTTAGTATTTCTTTTTAAAATACACTCCTGGCGGCCCCCCCCCCCCCCCACACACACACACACACATTGGATAAAGGGACAGGAACAGGGATGGCTCCAACCAGCGGGCTCAGCCACTGAAAGTGGATGTGGTCGCCGGGTTCTCTCCACTGGGATCGGCAGTGTGGAAGCGGCAGTAACAGCTCTCCCTCGCTCCAAGGGAAGACGGCCCATGCGGGAAGCTGGCTCCACGCAGAGCCTCGAGCCACAGAAGTCACTGTCGCTGGAGATGAGGCATGGGCTCCATAGAGAGGCAAGAGCCTCCTGCTTGGTATAGTTTTTCTGCCCGGACTGCCAAAAGTCGGGCTCCAAGTCCCTTCGTCTCAAATGAAATAATGCAGAGAGAGCTGGGAATGGCATCTCTTGCCACATACCTGTGGTTTTGTTTTTTTCCTACGGTTCTTCATTCAGTATTTGCTAAAATCTGCTCTATGCCCAACTTTGGGTGACTCACTGAAGTTTTAACATACCTCCTTTCTGACCGTACCTGACTCTCAGCACAGTATTATCAGTAAGCTCAGACCTCCATCTGTGTTGATGGTAAGTCTGGTGGGAATAGACAGAAAAAGGGTCCCCTGCTTCGCTGATGCCACATGTGAAAAGCTCTTGGCCAAATACACCGTTTATCACCTGAAAACTCCTCCTCCTGATACCTTATTCCATTTATAGATTCTAGCCTTTGAGTGTAAGATTTTATTTTTTGTTAAAATGCGATAAGCGACCTTTCAGTTCCCAGAGTCTCTTCTCTGCCTGTAGGTCAGAAGTTATTGGCTGGAGTCCCAGCATCTCCCAGGAGCGACTGCTTGCTTCTGCTGACCAAGCCTCCTTAGCCTTCATACAATGATGTCATTTCTTTATGGTGCTTTTTCTACCATTTGACTTACATCTACCATAAGCACACACATCTTTGATTTCCCACTGCTTACAGAAATTGCAAGCAGGTGAGCAAGTTTTTTGTTTTGTTTTGTCTTTGTTAATCTTCACCCAAGGATTTTTTTTTTTTTTTTTTTTTAGATAGAGTAGAAGGGAGGATGACAGAGAGAAAGAAACATCTGTGTGAGAGAGAAACATTGATTGGTTGCCTCCCTCATGCGCCCCAACCAAACTGGTAACTGAGGTACGTGCCCTTGATAGGAATCAAACCCACGGCCCTTCAGTCTGTGGGCTGATACTCTATCCACTGAGCCAAACCAGCTAGGGCAAAGGTAAGCAAGTTTTGATGGTGAGTCTTCACAGAGGGCTTTGCTGATAATGCTAACAATGAGTGTGCTGGCATTTGCTAACCTCACTGCCTGTGATGGTGTGGCTTTGTGGCATGTTATATAATGTGACATATAACCACTGAGGGAAAGACATCTCTTAGAGATATGTATTTCTAACACAAAAAGTATGATGATAAATAATAAATACTGTTTATGAAGCACCGACAAATGCCACCCACTCTGCAGGACCCTTACGTGCATGAGCTTACTCACATCACCCAGAGCCCTGGGAGGTGAGGAATGTCATTTCCATTCTGCTGGCAAAGTAGTTGAACTTTGGGGAAACAGGGGGTGCTGCTCAAGGACACCTAACCAGTCAGTGGTGAGGTGGGACTGAACCCAGGTCCAGCCTGTGTTCTTTCTACCCGCCTCCTTCGTTAGAGAGTTCTGAGAAAAACACTTTTCTCTTGCTTAGTACACAGGACCTTGTGGTGCTTTTCATGTACTAAAAACCGGCTCAGAGCTACTGTGGTTTTGAGTTAAGAAAAAAAAAAAAGAAAAGATCAGATGTGTAGCTTTGCTTCACTTCAGGATGGTGTGACCTCAAAAAAAAAGTCCTTCATCTTCCCATACCTATTTCCACAACATATGCATGCTCTGAAATGGCTGGGTGGAATGACTATTGATTTCCACCAGAGCAATAATAATTTGTCCCAAATCACAAGGCTGGAAGGACCGTGAGCTAGAACACCCTGACCCTTGAATGGTTGCCTGTTTTTGAGCCCCTATACTAAGAATTCAGGGCATAGGACCCCCATTTGGTTTTGCTTCATGGACTTTTTAACGCCACAGCAAATAGGAAGTGACTGGCAGCCGACTGCAATCTACAGTTCACCTGAAAGGTCAAAAAGCCTCCTTTGTGTGACATGGGCCGCCCCTCCCTGCTCCCTGACAGCCTGTGCAGTGGTCACCCGACGAGGAGCATGTCTGCTCTTGCCCCCAGTGTGGGTTGTGGTGATGCCGAGGTGACGATGGCTTTGGGGCTCAGTCCAAGGTCAGTCTTTGCCATGTTTCATTTCATGGCCCAATAGGCACAGAGCTTGTGGTTTACCCTCTATCTCTGTGAGCACTCAAGGCTGAGGCACACTGCCCAAGACTGAGAACAAAAGAACACCGGCTGGCCTGGCTGTCATGGCTCAGTGGTTGAGCGTCGACCTATGAACCAGGAGGTCACTGTGCGATTCCCGTCAGGGCACATGCCCAGGTTGCAGGCTCGATCCCCAGTGTGGGGCATGCAGGAGGCAGCCGATCAATGGTTCTCTCATCATTGATGTTTCTATCTCTCTCTCCCTCTCCCTTCCTCTCTGAAATCAATAAAAACATATTAAAAAATAAATAAAAAGAACACCGCTGTCCAACATTTAAGACACCCTAGCAGGCCACCTCTACTACAGGTAGGAATCACGTGCCTCCTGACCCCCACACTCACGAAAACATAGAAATACTTCCCTGTGCACCTGTCTCCTCCTCCACCTCCCATCACAGCCCAGATCCCCTTAGCCTCACATTTTCTAGTCACTCCGATATTTTAATCTTAAAATGCAACAAGCAATTTCTTCCTTGATGAATTGCTCTCTCTTCCCCGCCCTCTAACCTCACTCTGAAGTAACTTCCTAGTTCTCTCTGACAAGACAGTTCACTCTTGACGAGGATTAAAGGTTATTTTTAGCTAGAACCATGCACAAGGAAGTGATGCAATAACTTCTTTGAACTGGCGAGATGGTTCTTCTTTTTTTTTTTTTTTTTTTTTTGGTCTTTGATTTCATATGATGGTGAACTTGAAGTAGTTGTTTCTGGCCTTGCTGAGTAATTTTGTAATCACAGGGTAAAGTCCCTGTCTTCCAATGTACAGGGCTCCTTAGTAGGGATCGGTTCCTAAATGCCTGCATTTTTATCAGAGGTAGACCACAGTGATGGAAATCAGCGTGACTGCAATTCATCATGCGCCGGACTGAAGAGCTCCTGGCTCCCTACTGACCTTCGCACCCTGCTCATCCCTTTCACGAAGCTGCTCCAATAGTGGCAGAAAGGTACTTAAATCATCCATCGGGGCTGTTTCAATAGGTATCAAGTTGTTCCCTGTCCCTCCAAATCTCTTGTCTAAATATCACCTAGGTATTTCTTAATCATCACTATTTTTCAACTACTTGTCCTTTTTCAAAAAATATATTTTTGTTGATTTCAGACAGAAAGGGAGAGGGAGAGATAGAAACACCCATGATGGGAAAGAATCATCGATCAGCTGCCTCCTGCACACTCCCTACTGGGGATTGAGCCCACAACCCAGGCATGTGCCCCAACTGGGAATTGAACCATGACCTCTTGGGCCATAGGTTGATGCTCAGCCCCTGAGTCATACCGGTCGGCCACTATTTGTCATTTAAGTCCATTTGTCTTCATCAGGGTTTCTCAGCCTCCACACTATTGAAATTTGGGGCCAGATAATTCTGTGTTGTGGGGCTGTGTATGCATCCTGGTATGGTTAACAGCATCCCCAGCCTCTACCCACGAGATGCCAGGAATACCCCTCCCCACTTACGACAACCAACAATGTCCTCAGACAGCAGCCCATGTCCTGCAGGAGGAACCTGTCCCCAGTGGAGAATCACTGGCCTGTGTGCTACTTTAAATTACAAGTTCCTTTCGGATCAGAACTACCCGACGGCGTACAGATGTCCCGACAGGAAGGTGCTCAGAGGAGGCTGTTCAATGATGACCACGATCACTAAAAATGTAACCAGCATTTTGGGCTCACATCGAAAGAAAAGGAATGATTTAAACAGATGATCGTGTCAACAGTGTCTGATTCAGCCTTCCGGTCTAATCAATAAGCTTGAAACAAAACTTAGCTCTCTCTTACTAGGCACACAGAGGAATTGAGACTTTGTAAGAACGAGTTCATCACCTCATCATTAAACTGCTCCCACAAAACAAGGTGAAAGGCAGGTCACCTGACCTCTCCCGCTCCCCGCAGCCGGGTGGATGAGTGCCGCCTCAGAGGGATGCCTCGGCCCAGGGCGTGTTTCTTCACAGTTACTCTTCTGTGAGGCAGGGAGACAGGGCAGCACCTCATCCAGTCTCGGGAGCTGACCCTTGTCCAGCATTTCAAGTATATTTCATGGGTGAAAAAGCGAAAGATAGATATGATCTGATCTATTGTTATTCCTGCTGCTGTTATTCATCCACTCAAGTGGCATTAAACTGCTGGAGAAGAATGATCTCTTTATGGCCCTCTCTCCAGGCGAAAGAACAAAACCTTTTATCAGTTAATCTGATGAATTACATGGGTTATTTTTATTCTATTCATAAGAGGCCAGGCATGCAGGTCCTGCTTGTTCTTACATGCATTGGTTCACAATTCAATTAAACAAATATTTATTGAAACCATGGGCCAGGAGCCTCTGATAGTCACCAGCCACCGCAGTGGAAATACCCAGATAAGCGAAAGATGAGGGTCTGCCCTCAGAGAGTTTACAATTTTCACTTCGGTAACAATTGGTTGTGTATTTGTACTATGTCCCCATTCATACTTGACTTTGTGAAGGCCCCACAGTGCACACTCTAGGAGAGGTTTTAGAAATCTGTGCTTTTAAGGCCTGAGCACCCACAGATGACAAGAGATCAAGAAAAATTGTTATGGGGAACATGGCTTTTAAAACATTAATGGTGAGCATTTTCCCTGAGTATAAAATTAATGCATGTTTCTAGTTGTGTTTAGAAAATACAGAGAAGGAGCAAAGTCCCGGGGGAAATGGTCTCCTATAAGCAGTGGAAGGTTCATGCAAAGGTGCAGGGCCTGGCGTGCTGGGAGCCGGTGGGGGAGCCTGAGGAGCTATGGAGGAACACGAGGCAGGGGGGCCTGCATGTCAGCCCTAATCAGGAGGGCAATGGGGAGCCATTGATGGTTCAGTGTCCTGGGCATGGCCTCCTTTCATCCTCACAAGAACCCTTTGTGGCCGCCATGCTCCTGCTCTCTTTTCGGGTGTGGAGCTGAAGGATTTAAGGTGGGCAATCACCTGCCCACAGTCACGCAGCTAGTTGATGGGAGAGGTAGGCACTCCACAATCCCAGGCTCCTCATTCAGAGTGGGAATTGAGTGGGGCAAGAAGAGGACTGCGATTTAGCCCATCAGCTGTGCCTTGACGCAATGGCATGGTTCCAACGATGGCACAGACGCAGGCAAAGGATCCCGCCTTCTTTGTAGAGAAAAGACCCATTTACAGCCCAGATGAAGCTACCCAGAGCAGGCAGTTCAGCAGTGCCTTTGGTGGTGGCTCTTCCCTGACCTTGGGGCACCCTCAGGGCACACCACTGCCACGGTACCACCTGCCTGAGGTCAAGATCCCTTCCGGAGTGTTGAGCAGCATCCTTGGCACTTTTCATGGGGACTTTGTGCCACTGACCCATTCCAACTGCCCTGGGTCACCTGGCTGAGAGCCAGGCTGCTCACCAGGTGTGAGCGAATGGAGCTCAGCACAGCCCTGAGAGGCTCTGGGATGTGTCCCCAGGCTACCAGGCCCCTGGAAGACCCAGGCCAAGAAAAGGCAACGTGTCAAAGTAGCATTCATGAACGTGAATGGGATTGATGGTGTCTGATGCCACAGAAAGGGGACCGTGCACAGGGCTGGGACGCGCACAGAGTTACTGGGAACCCGAGGAAGCCACTCAGAAGGTGGTGGTGGCAAAGCTGGGTGGCTCAGGGTTACAGCGGGAAGGACCCAGGACTGCATGAATGCGGTCCACTCCTAGCTGGCTGCTGATGAGGAGGGGAGGGGGGAGAGGTGGTAGTGGGGTCGGGAGGGTTTGCTCAGGGCCAGGTGAGGTATAAACTTTTCTCCTTCATTGGTATCCAGCAAACACATTTCCTGTGCCTGGTAGATACCAGGCACTTTCCTTGTGCCAGAGATACAGCCATGAAAAGGACCTGCAAAACTCCTGTCCTCATGCAGCTTCTGTTTGGGGCAGGAGTTCAAAAGGGGTGATGGAAAACAAACATGAAAACAAACTCACAGTCCTAGCCGGTTTGGCTCAATGGATAGAGCCTCAGACTGCAGACTGAAGGGTCCTGCGTTCGATTCTGGTCAAGGGCACATGCCCCAGTTGCAGACTTGATCCCCAGGAGGGGGCGTGCAGGAGGCAGCCAATCAATGATTCTCTCTCATCATTGATGTTTCTATCTCTCTCTCTCCCTTCCTCTCTGAAATCAATAAAAAATATTTCTAACAAAGAAAAGAAACACATAAATGTAAATAAGATCATTTCAGATGATGATGCGAACATGTCAATGACATATCAGTGAACAAATAGATGGATGCAGTCAGGTAGAGGTTGGCTGAGTTTGGGGGGAGGGGTGCTCAGGCAAGGCCTCCCTAAGAGGTGACATCTGAGAGGAAGTCTCCGCAGCGAGAAGGAACTAGCCGTGCAGTTTCTGACAGAGGGGACAGCGAGTTCGCAGGCCCTGTGGCAGGTACCAGTACAAGGAACAAAAGGGCCAGTGTGTGAAGCACAAGAAACAAGGGGGCGGGAGGCAGGGCAGGATAGGGAGCCAGCACCAGGTTCCCATGGGCCTCAGGCCACGGAGCCACTTGGGTTTAAGTTCTGATGGCAGCGTCCAGCCAATGGGAGGTCTGAAGCTAAGGGATCGTGGATGTGTTTTTAAAAGAGGACCTTGGATACTGAATGGCAAAAGGACTCCAGGGGCAAGAGTGAAAGTGAAAGTCGCTGGGGAACTCCCAGAGGTCCGGGTGAGAGACGATGGACCAGGGTGGCCACTGGGGAGGAGAGCGGATGAACTGGATGCGGGGAGCGCGGGGGAGGGGAATGGAGGCTGAGTCCTCAGGCCCCTGGCTGAGCACCCAGGTGACTGGTGGTGCAATTTCCTGAGATGAGAAGACTGGAGGAGGAGTTTGGGCGAGTGGAGAGAAACAGCTTTAGATTCGGACAAGTGAACTTTGAGATACCAGTATGTCTGAGGAGATTTGAAGTAGACAACCGGAAGAAGCCGGGCCAGGAATACAGATTTGGGAGTCATTAGTTAAACAGAATTACCATGCTCGCTTCGGCAGCACATATACAAAAATTGGAACAATACAGAGATGAGTATGGCCCCTGTGCAAGGATGACTCACAAATTCATGGTGTTCTGTATTTTTTAGGGTGAAGCAGGCCAAATATATGATGGAAGATGACTTGACTTTGGGCGGGGGGCACACAATGCAATATACAGATCATGTGTCACAGAAATATACACTTGAAACCCATATAACCTTATTAACCAATGTCACCCCCATACATTTAATAAAAATTAAATTCAGTTAACTTTTAAAGATATACATAAAATTACCACGTGACCCAGAAATTTCACTCCCAGGTATAGACCCCCCAAAAAACTGCAAACAGATATTCAAACAAAAATTTGTACACAAATACTCATAGCAGCATTGTTTAAAGTAGCAAATGGTGGAAACAACCAATCTCTACCAATGGATAAGAGGATAAACACAATGTGGATTAACCACACTGCGGAATATTATTCAGCCATGAAAAGGAACAAAGTACCGATATACACGCCAGCATGGATGAACTGTGGGATTGTTACACTAAGTGAATGATACCATTTATCTGGAACATTTAGAATAAACAAATCCACAGAGACAGAAAGGAGATTAGTGGTTGCCAGGGGCTAGGAAAAAAAGGAAGTGGGAAGAGGCCACTGTGAATGGGTATGGGTTTCCTTTGGGGTGATGAGAATGTACCAGGACGGAGACAGACGCGGTGGTTGCACAACAATGTGAATGTACTAAATCAGATACTTTAAAACAGTGAAATTTATATTAATAGATATTTTATCTCATACAAAAATAATAGGCACTGGGGTTGCATGGCATATGATCTAAGGAGAGGGGGGTGATGGAGAGAGTCCCGAATGAGCCCGAGCACCCCGGGTAGGCAGAGCAGGGTGAGCCAGCAAAGGAGGCTCAAAGGGCGGGAACTACGCTGTAGGAGGAAATACAGGAGTGTTGCTGTCCTAGAGCCCAAGTGAGAAACATGTTCCAAGGAGAGGAGAGTGACCGTCTTGTCAAAGAGCGACGATGTGTGCATTGCGGGCGGATGTTGCCAGACTTGTCCACGCGGAGTGGAACCATTTTGCACTCTCATCAGCCTGCAGGAAGGGGCTCATTTCCCCACAGTCCTGCCAGCAGATCGTGTGGTCAACATGTTTGCTAATCGCAGAGGCGAGAAATGGGTCTCAGGGTGGTTTTCACCTGCAGTCCTCTCATGGAGAGTGAGGCTGAGCATCTTCTCAGGCGTTCAAGGCCCACGTGTGTCTTTCTTGCTTTCTTTCCTCCAGACTCGCTATTCCAGATCCCAGGGCAAGCGGGTTTTTAATGCTCTGACAATAATGATACCTCAACTGGCAACAATCTGAAGATTCTTGGTCAGTCAGAAGTGTTGCCTGCCAGAGGTTTTACATGGCCACAGACAACGTTTTCAATAAAAATACAAAGAAACAAGAAAAAGAACTAAACAAAGAGAACGGGGCATCCACCCATGTTTCTATTGCCCTGTGTTGGAAAGAACGCATGTGTCCTCTGATTCCCTTTCAAGTCTTTCCTTGCGGTCGTTTGGTTTGGTGCTTTCTGATGGATGCCGCCTACTTGCATGGAATCGTTATGAAGTTTCCAAAGAAAGTTCTTTGTAATGCGTTCAGAAGGAAATTGAGAGGAAAATAAACTGAACCAAGGGACGGAAACAGAGCTGGGAAGTTCAAAAAATAAATAAAAAGCAAGAAAACTATTGGCTCATCACAAAGGAAGCTAAAAAATATAGCTGCACAAACAGATGACTAAATAATACTCAGGCTCCTCTTTAAGTACCACGTTACATAAGATTTTTCTACCAAGCTGATAGCACCCTTAGAAACACTGAGATGTGACATTTTTAAAAAATATAGTTTCATATACAGCCAGCACATGCACAGCAGATACACCTGCAAGGGGCTGGCATCGCTGCATGTAGAGTGAACATAGTAAGAGAGGATCTGGGATTTTTCCTACTTGGGCTTCTGGTTCCATACTTAGTTCCTGTTTGCTTTCAATATGACTTGCACAGCATAGTGGTTAAGCAATCATATGCTTTACAAAGTGTTCCCCCGATTCTTTCCAGTACCCAGCCGGCACCACACATAGTTACGCCTATGTTATTGGCTATATTCCCCAGGCTGTACCCCACTTCCCTATTCTGTAACTTACCAACGTGTTCTTCTTAATCCCTGTACCTCTGTCACCCAGTCTCCCAAGGCCCCTCCCCTCTGGCAACCACAAGTCCATTCTCTGTGTCTAGGTGTCTGTAAGCCATTGTTAATACCAAATGTCAAGATGAGTCATTAGACTGAGTTCCTGGACTTTAATCAGGTGAGGTTTGGGGGTTATTTGTGGGGTTTTGTTTTTTGGGGTTTTTTTTTTTTTTTGGCATAAATGTCAGGCTCACTTAGTCCATGGTTGAACTGTTATCAGCTCTGTCCTTTAGGGATACTGACAGCAATTAGATATACAACTTAAGGATGTACAGAGTTAGGATGTTCATGAGCTTCAGACTCTATAGTAACTCTAAATCTATATACTGAAGGCAGTGATTTCTTAGTCAAACCTCTGCTAGCCAATACTGTACGCTCTGAATCAGCCTCCCAATCAAAATCATTACATTAAGGTCACAAAAATCCTGTTTTCCAATGGACTCTACATGACTGAGTGCCTGGTTTTACCTTACCTCAAAGGCCAACTTTGTTCTTAAGTGTTAAAGGTTTGTTGTGTCTCCCCTGCCCAGTTAGTTGATGTCTGTCACACTAATTCTAGCTCAGGGAACAGCAGTGGACGGCAACTCTGAGATGTCTACACAATTGCTGAAAAGAGGTCTCTACAACAACTAAGTGGACTGGCAGATTTTTCTCCTCCTGGCATTTGAATTACTAAAGTGAACCTGGATTTTTCTATTCCATTTGCAAGAAAACAGTTGAGTTCTTGGTTTCTAATGAAAGCTATAAAAGAGCAGTCTATGTATCCCTACCTTAAGCCCATACCGAACAGAGATATGCCTCACACCACCCCACCCTTCTCCCCACCGCTGTGCTGAGACCCAGGCTACTTCCTCAGCACATGTGGAAACCTGACGTAACCACAGTCAGCCTGTGGCATTCACGGCTTTGTGACAGACGGCAACCCTTCAACACAATTGACTTGTTCTCACCAGGGTCTGGATGCCATTTGGGGGTGGGGGTGAGGGCGGGGCATCTTCAGTGTGAGATAAGCCAAGTCACCATGCATGCCCTTTGTCCCAGAAGACTTATAACAACTACAGCATGTGTGAGCTACAGGTGACTGAAGAATGAGCCTAAGGTGGCCGGCTTTCTCACGCAGAGTAACACCTTGCTATGGGTTGAGGTATGTCCCTCTCAAAAACATGTGCTGGAGTCCTAACCTTCAGCACCTCAGAAGGTGACCTTACTTGGAGAGAGGGTCTCCTTTTAAATTTATCTTTATTGTTGAAAGTGTTAAAGATGTCCCCTTGGCCCCATTGACCCCTTCTAGCCCACATCTGCCCCCTCCCCTACCCCAGGCTTCACCACACTACTGTGTCCATGGGTTATGCATATATGCATATAAGTTCTTTAGTCAATCTCTTTCCACCCAGTCTTTATAGAAGCAATCAGGATAAAATAAAGACATTAAGGCAGGTCCTGTTTCCAATATGGCTAGTGTCTTCGTAAAAAGAAACAATTTGGACACACAGATAGACATGCAGAGAGGGAAAGATGGCCATATACTAGCCAAGGAGGGAGGGCTGGAATAAATCCTCCCCTCTCAGTCTCAGAAGAAACCAACTCATTCACACCTCATTGACCCAGCACTAAACCCCTCACACTTTGCTTATCTCCCATGAAAGATGCCCCCCCACACACCCCCAAATGGCATCCAGAATGGAATAGTCCATATGTAGAAATTCCCTTTCTACATAATATGTGTCCTACAAAATAACAAGTTCCCAAATTGTCATACTACTTTCTAATATATATATTTTTATTGATTTCAGAGAGGAAGGAAGAGGGAGAGAGAGAGAAACATCAATGATGAGAGAGAATCATTGATTGGCTGCCTCCTGCAGGCCCCCCACTGGGGATGGAGCCCTCACTGGGAATTGAATGGTGACCTCCTGGTTCATAGGTCGATGCTCAACCACTGAGCCACGCCGGCCAAGCTCATACCACTATTTTTTAATAAAAACATTTCTAAATGCACACTCCATGTTCTTAAGCTGAGGACAGTGAACATCCTCGGAACCTTTCTTGGTGACACAGGAACCATGAGTGACGGCGAGGGACAGCACACTTTGCCTCTGGAGAAAATGGCCTGACTGGCTTCCCCGTTTTCTCCTCTAATAGGAAGTTCCCAGACGACCCCTGGGCCCCCTGCCTCGCCCTCGTTCCTTCCCTCCAACATGCATCTCCTAATCTGTTGTGAAAAACCAGAAACCGGACAAACAAGACATTGCAACTGTTTCTGAAATAAAATTAATAGCTCCAAGTTAGGGTCTAAAAGACTCTCCTAGGGATTAAACCACATGGACTTGGAAAAAGCTCTTTTGTTGTCTTCTTTCCTCTCCCTTCTCAGGGGGAGAGGTGGTCAGACCCTTGTACTCAGGGTAACTTAAGTGTCTTTGCTACAGTGACACAAAGCAGGTCACATGGGACTCTTCTGGCCTCCTCGACATGTTATGAATTTATACCATAAGAAGCAGCAGCTTGGATCAATTATAGCTCAGAAGAAAAAAAAAAACTTCTCTATTAAGAGCCCAATGGGGCTTTGTTTCGCCATTGTTGCTCATTTAGCTGGAATATGGTTATACCGTAGGGTAGAACTCTCTAGAATGACCTTTCCATGATGTAAAATTCGTTTTGGAAATTCTAACTCCCCACATGGAACAATGATCAGATTAAATGGCCACAAAAGAAGAAACTTCCCTTTAAAAAAAAAAGTACTTACCAAATTAGATTCTTTACTACATCCTCTCACTTCTATAAAGAACATTCATTCAATTGGTCAGCTTCCGCTGAGTGGAAGCCGGCTCCTTTGCCACCCTTGATTTTGTTTAGCATGAAGGTATTTTCTGCTTTATGCCCCCATCTGTGGTGGGAAAATTTTTTTTTTTAAATAAAATAAAGACTAATGTTTATTAAGTACTTATGATGAGCCAGGCACTATGCCAAGTGCTTTATATACGTGATCTTATCACATCTTCCCCAACATCTCTGAGGGAGCTGTGATGATTATTGTCATGCACCAGGTAACATTTCAGTCAATGATGGACCCTGTATATGACAGTGTTCCTATAAAGTTACAGTAAGCCCCCTTTTAACGTCGTTGATAGGTTCTTGGAAACTGAGACTTAAAGCATAACTGATGTGTAACACAAACAGTTTGCCAGGGGCTAATGGATACAGACAAGAGTTAAGTTCCAAGATATTTTTCTGGTCACAAACACAGCACCAAAATTCAAAATAAAGAGCCAAAACACTTCAACTATTGAACACTGAAATAAATGTGAGCTATACATACATTTAAGAAAAATTAATACAAACAGGTGAGATAACGATTGTCCAACCCGCTTTTTCCAGTTCTGGGGGGTCCTGGGTGGCCAGAGCTCAGGGTGCAAGATGGGATGGCTTTCTATCGTAGGGCCTCTCAGACTGGGACAATTCAGACACCCGACTCACCTCACCTGCACATCTCTGGGACATGTGTGGACGAAAAGGGGCCGCATGCTCACCTGACTAACTCAGGGAAGGCCTGCACGGCGGCCTTGCAAACTCAAAAGACCTAAAGTAACCACAAAGGATGGTCTGAAATTAAAACCTTTCATTAAAAGACAAAGATGGACTACCAGGGTAACTTGAACTTCCCTTTTTCCAGATGCCTCAGGGCACAGCCAATGCACCACAGCAGAAACCACAAGTTCCCTCATTGTCATTGTTACATGTTCATTGTTGACTGTTAACTATCCTGGACCGACCTATGTAAAAGAAGCATGTGTCTATCATTTCACATTTTGCCCAATCCCAGAGGTGTCCTGCCTCCCTAATCTACCACCAATGGATTTCTTTTTTTTTTTCTTCTTTGTTTCTTTTTTTTTTTTAATTAAATCTTTATTGTTCAGATTATTACATTTGTTCCCCTTTTTTTTCCCCCCATAACTCCCCTCCTCCCAGTTCCCGCCCCACCCTCTGCCCTCACTCCCCACCCACTGTCCTCATCCATAGGTGCACGATTTTTGTCCAGTCTCTTCCCGCATCTCCCACACCCCTTTCCCCCCCAGGAATAGTCAGTCCATTCCCTTTCTATGTCCCTGATTCTATTATAATCACCAGTTCATTCTGTTCATCAGATTATTTATTCACTTGATTCTTAGATTCACTTGTTGATAGATGCATATTTGTTGTTCATAATTTGTATCTTTACCTTTATCTTCCTCTTCCTCTTCTTAAAGGATACCTTTCAGCATTTCATATAATCCTGGTTTGGTGGTGATGAACTCCTTTAGCTTTTCCTTATCTGTGAAGCTCTTTATCTGACCTTCAATTCTGAATGATAGCTTTGCTGGATAAAGTAATCTTGGTTGTAGGTTCTTGGTATTCATCACTTTGAATATTTCTTGCCACTCCCTTCTGGCCTGCAAAGTTTCTGTTGAGAAATCAGCTGACAGTCGTATGGGTATTCCCTTGTAGGTAACTGAGTTTCTTTCTCTTGCTGTTTTTAAGATTCTCTCTTTATCTTTTGCTCTTGGCATTTTAATGATGATGTGTCTTGGTGTGGTCCTCTTTGGATTCCTTTTGTTTGGGGTTCTCCGCGCTTCTTGAACCTGTAAGTCCATTTCTTTCACCAGGTGGGGGAAGTTTTCTGTCATTATTTCTTCAAATAGGTTTTCAATATCTTGCTCTCTCTCATCTTCTGGCACCCCTATAATTCTGATGTTGGTACGCTTGAAGCTGTCCCAGAGGCTCCTTACACTATCCTCGCATTTTTGGATTCTTTTTTCATTTTGCTTTTCCGGTTGGGTGTTTTTTGCTTCCTCGCATTTCAAATCATTGACTTGATTCTTGCGCTCCTCTGGTCTGCTGTCGGGAGTCTGTATAATATTCGTTATTTCAGTCCGTGTATGCTTAATTTCTAGTTGGTTCCCCAATATAAGATCGAGGGTCTTATTAGTTTTCTTGTAGATCTCATTAAGTTTATCGGCGGCTTCTAAACAGTTCTTGAGAGACCTTAAAAGTGTGGTTCTGAACTCTATATCTTCCATTGACAATTTTGTCCTGTTTCTTTGTCTCCGCATTTTGTTATGCTTCCTTGGTGCAGCCCCTAGTGGTCTTTGTTCGAAGTCTTATAGTTAAATCTTGATTGTTGTAGCTAATTCCAGGGAGGGTTTGACCTCCAGGCCAAGTGGCTATGAGAATCAGCTGTGTCAGCAGTGAGAGAACTTCTGTCCTCTAGGGAGGTGCTAATCTGGCGTTTGCCTGAGGCTATCCGGCAAATGCCTGTGTGCAGGGCTTGGGCGGGGCGGGTCGCACAGGATCAACAGGGTGGGCCAGAGAAAGCAGTTATGGCGGCTCTCAGTCCTGTCCCCAGGGGCTCTGCCTCTCTGAGTCCCAGCACCCGCTGCAAACCTCGGAGAGAAAGCTGCACTCGCTCTGACCAAAGCCAGACAGTCCCGCTTCTCCCGTTTGAGTCTGGGTCCCCAAAGACTCGCCTGGATCTGGAGCTCAGAGTCTGGGACTCCCTCCCGATTGAAAACGCCAACCGCGCCCTCCGCTGCCAGCCCGCTCCGCGCACTCCGCACCTCAGAATTTGACTTCAGCACTGCGCCTCCTCTGAGTGTCCGTATGCGTTTCTCTTTCCTCCTAGTTGTAGGACTTCCACTCAGCCAGCGTTCCTGTGGTTCTGGGTGATGTCCCTTCCGTTTTTTGGTTTCACTTTTGAAGTAGTTGTTCAAAGCAGCAAACTCCGGCGTTAACCTATGCCGCCATCTTGGTTCTCCGATGTTTTTCTTCTTAATCCAATGGATTTCTTGTAACCCACTTACGCCTCCTCCTTCGATGGAAAGGTATAAAACTAAGTGAAAAGCCACCATTTTTCAGAGCACTATCTCAATACGTTGAGATTCTGCTTCCTGGTAATTGTCAACACTGTGTCTCAGATAACTCACAAAAATTCTTTACAGATTTGAAGGATTTTACTTAACACATGTGAGGAAACCTGGGCCCAAGAGAAAACCCATGCAGAGATGGGAAAACATGCAAACTCCACACAGACAGTGGCCTGGCCAGGGACCATTTTTTATTTTCTCACCAACTTTATAACGGAAACATTGAAGGAAACAACGTTATTCAATGCCCTGCTGTCTAATGGGGCTGAAAAATTCTTATCTAGTGACGTCACAGTTTGCACAACATCCTAGCGCAACACGTTCCCCATTTGTATGCAGCGATTCTGATGTAAACAAACCTACTGCCTGCCAGTCATATAAACCTATAGCACAGATCATCACAGCCGTAGGCGGTACCATCCAGGACGGTTTCAGGGCACTCTATGATGTCGGCATGATGAGGAAATCGCCTAAGGACCCATTTCTCAGAACACATCCCCCTCCTTTAGCCTCAATGACTAGATTCCCTTTAAGGCAGCGGTTCTCAACCTGTGGGTCGCGACCCCTTTGGCGGTCAAACGACCCTTTCACAGGGGTCGCCTAAGACCATCCTGCTTATCAGATATTTACATTACAATTCATAACAGTAGCAGCATTACAGTTATGAAGTAGCAACAAAAATAATTTTATGGTTGGGTCACAACATGAGGAACTGTATTTAAAGGGCCAGAAGGTTGAGAACCACTGCTAAGAAATGATGAAATTCAAATACCATTTTGAGTGAGTCATCCAGGTACTAACGGGCAGAACCTGGATTTTAATCCAGGCAGTCTGACTCCAGAACCTGCCTTCTTTAAAAAACAAACAAACAAACAAACAAACAAACCATTGGGCTGGGAATCAGAAGACTTTGGTTCTAGTGCTTTTATTTATTTTTATTTTTTGTTACTCCTCAGCTGAGGATATCTTTCCATTGATTTTTAGAGAGAATGGAGGGGGAGAGATAGAGAGAAACATCAATGTGAAACAGACACATTGATTGGTTGCCTCCTGCACAGAGATAGAACCTGCAGCTGAGGTACCTGCCCTTGACCAGAATCAAACCCAAGACCCTTCAGTCTGCAGGCCAATGTTCTATCCGCAGAGCCAAACCAGCTAGGGCTAGAGACTGCCTTCTTGATCATTATGGCATAGAGAGAGAAGTAAATGTCAAAATTAATTACTAACATTAGTGTAATCTGCTAAAGCACCATAATCAAAATTATGTAATAGGAAGCACATAAAACAAAACTGCATAGACCAAGGATATTTTCAAAATGTCCCAACAATACTGGTTTTGCTATAAAATACTGATGGTTATTTTTGCAAGGTTAATTATGGGTTTGTAAGTTGCTTAATAAATTACTTTCACTTAAATCACCTCCCAGAAGAGTTCTTATGAAAAACAATACATGTGTGGAAAATTTTTAAACCAAGATCATTACCCTTACGACAGAGCAACGGAAAGGCATATAATCTCTATTAATTAGTAATGGGGGAAATGTCAAATATGTCTGCTTGCAGAGTAGCAGGGGGTGGGGAGAAGGAGAGTGGGATGGAAATGGTGACAAGTCACAGGAATCATCACTGTAGACATTTTCAGAATAAGAAAATAAAACATTTTCTGGACTGTGACAATAAGGCCATTTTTCCAGGCTTTTCAGAGAGCCTCAAAGCTTAATGTATATGTGACTTAATTACCTCGTCTGGAACAATACATGTCAGCATGCGGAAATGACAGAGCAAGTCGAGCTTGCTTTTTAATTTTCTGCTTCAAACTCCCAAACGGCTTTATTTTGCCTCTTAAATAAAATTCCCAAGGTTGTCACAACTTTCAGGTCTTGGATTCTCAGTAAGAGTGAAATCGTTTTTCCAGTTACAGATTTAAAAAACAACAACGAAACAAAACAAAAGTACTTCATTGCTTGGCTTTTCTTTGGTGTTCTTTTGTCTTCAGAGTTAGATTTATGTGGCACTTTTGGAAAAGCACACAGAAATATACTAACAGTGAAAATTTCATTTGTGTAGATAAATATGATTATTCTCCTAGCTCTATTATATTTTAATAAATTAAAAAATACAAATGAACAATGCATGATATAATCTCTTCACTTGTTTAGAGCTTTTGACTTAAAAAAAAATTACTCCAGAGGAGAAGACAAAAATCACAGAGTCAAGCATGAGAAGGACTCAGTGTGCCCTCACTGGTCTGACGATGGAGAAGGCCATGTGAGAAAGAATGCAGGAGGCATTTGCAGAGAGTGGCCTCTGGTGACAGGCAGCACAAGAAGCAGGGAGGGACCACAGTCCTACAACCAGAGCAAACACATTCTGCCAAGAACTATGGTGAGCTTGGAAGAGGAACCTGAGAATGCGACAAAAATGCAACCTGGATGTCACCCTCACCAGAGAACCCAACCTCTCCAGCCTTCTCATCTACAGAACTGTGAGATAACACACCAATGTTACCCCGGGTCAGGAAAAGCCACGGATCCAGGCAGGCGGATTGGTGTGGAAGGCGGGGTGGTGAAGGCCTAAAAGCCTTCCCTCTCACTGATCCCCAAATGGATTTGGTCTCTTCCCCACGGGCCAGCGAGGAGAACACTGTATTTAGAATTGCCAGCCCTTATCTTCATTGGACACTAAAGCCACTGCCCCAACTACACTTGATAACTTGACTCCAGGAACTCTCCTTCAGTGCTCCCAAGCTCAGCCCCAAAACAGGATCCCGGTAGGATTCCAGCGTCTGTGGAGACCAGACGGCCTCGGGCTCCTCTGGGGGGAAAGGTGAGACCCGGAGGTCCCTCTCTGTCCTGCCAGAGGCCACCTGAGGACGGGCTTGGTGGGGGCAGGCTCCTTGTCTTCTGCTCCTTGGGGAAAGTTGGTCGCGAGTTCTGGAGGACCGCACATCCGCACATCCGGTGGGGAATGTTCACGCCCACGTGCTGCGGAGCATCTCTTTGATGTTGATCTCTTGGAACTTTCAGGGGTTACAAAGGACCGAAAGCCACAGCTGTCTTTGGGGGGCCCCTTTGGAAGATGTGAAAACAAAGAGGTGTGAGGTCGGCTGGAGAAGACAGCCCAGAAGAGAGAAAGACCGGAGAGAGCAGAGAATGACAAAGGAGAAGGGAGAAAGCAGGGAATGGAAGGGAGGGGAGCTGGGTGGCCACCTCGGTGGTTTCAGTGGGTGGGCCTGGGGACCACAGCTCCTCACCCTGAGTCCTCCTACCCTTCACTGCTCTGCCCCAAAACACGTTTCTATGGAAATTGCAAAGCGTAGGCAGGCATTTGCTCCTCTAGTTTCCTTTCCCAGGAAGGGATGAGCGGGGCTATGTTGGACTCCAAGAGGGTGGAAGCCAAGTCTGCAGCCTCCTCTGCTCCCTTGGAGACCACTGGGGGGTTGAGAAGCTCATGGAAGCTTTGGGCATATGTAACTTTATGCTAAATTTATACCAAATGGAAAATAATTTTTTCCTACCTGTGATCTTTTCCAAGGTCATCATTTGTATTTTGAATTTAAATTAGTATGTAGCCCCACGTATCAACTAAAAATTCTGGGTTTTGTGTGATGTGTCAAAATGTCTTCCACTGTACAACTCTAATTTTTTTTCCTCGAGGCAATTTTGGAGCAAGAAATTGGATCTTTATTCCCTTTTTAAATGAGCCGAACAGATGAGCTAATAAACTCGCAGATCCTCTCCGCCTCAGAGATCAGTGCCGGTTAGAGAGGGTTACTTTACTTTCCCCAGGAGGGTCCTCAGTCATTGGAAAACATCACGGATGTAACTTAGATAAAATCAGTTGTCATCACCCCCCAAAAAATACATAAATTACTCCATGACCCATCTGAGCCCCCAAATATTTCACGCCATTAAGTGATGCCGACGAGTGGTGGTAGGTGGGCCGAAACCTGGGAAGGATGCAGGTTGTGGTAATTAAAGATTAGCTCGGGAGGCAGGGGAGTCAAGAACTCCCTTTCCTTGAACACTTAAGCACGCCTCTCCCCTTCTGCTTTGGTTTCTCCATATTAAAATGAGAAGTAAAACCAAACAAAACAAAACCCCCAACCATTTCTCCAGCAGTGTGAAACGTGATTTATGCTTAGAAAAAGTCTGCAGAGGAGGTCGTTGCCCCCTGAGCATGTAATTAAGGGACAACGCTCTGAAAACAGGAAGCGATCATAGGGTAAAGGTCTCTCCGGCAGGTTTTATTCACGGAGCTGCAACCCTAAGACATCATGGAAAATAAACGTCGTGTCAACGGCATGATATCTATTTTCAAAGCGAGAAGGCTGACCACACTGGTGATCAAAACCAAAGGGGCAGCGGCGCTCTCTCCATGGTGTCTGCAGGCTCTGCCCTGCCAAGGCCTGCGTTCACGGGGTGGGTCTGGATGAGCTTTTACACAGTCCAACAGTGACATCTACACAATACAAAGAAGCGGGAGAACATGGGAGGAGATACCTGTGCGATCTGCTCAAAGTAACGAGTGCAAAGAGAGAACTGTAATGGTTTGTTTTCTCCCAGAGGCGGAGCAGACAGCCAGCTTTCCCCTCTGGTTCCCTCTGGCAGTTCCACCCAGCGGGACGGCCCAGGTGCCACCTTCCAGGGAGCAATGGAACACACACGTCTGCCTTTATCGTAGAGAACCTACTGAGCATAGGCTTGTAAGTGGTGCGTCTGTTGCACAGGAATGTATGAAGTACCAAGTGCATGGCCACAATAGATGGGAGCCAAACATGTTTAACATGTATCATTCCCGCCCTTCAGAAACTCAGAACAAGGGCCAGAGGGATTCTTGCAGCTACACACTCCTTAGCTTGTTACAACATAATTGTTTTATCTGGAACACAGTAAGATTGTTCAAATAAAACCTAGGGTTTTCAATAATTAGCACAGCTTGTTGTCATTACCAGCTCTGGACTAGAGCAAATGAAAGCCAACTCTTCGCCGAATGCTTTCATGGGTAGTGGTAATACTCCTTAAAAAAAAAAAAAAAAAAAAAAAAAAAATATATATATATATATATATATATATATATATATATATATGAATGATTGATTTCAGAAAGAAAGGGAGAGGGAGAGAGAGATAGAAACATCAATGAAGAGAGAGAAACATCAATAAGCTGCCTCCTGCATGCCCCCTGCAGTGGATGAAGCCCGAAACCCAGGCTTGTGCCCTGTCCAGAATTCGAACTGTGACCTCCTGGTTCATAGGTCGATGCTCAACCAATGAGCCACACTGGCCGGGCGTGATAATACTTCTATTGCCACTAGCACTTTAAGGTAAGATTCAGCTGATGATCAATCGATTTGTATTCATTATACAACCGAATAAGAACAGACTTTTTAAAAATTGGCTTCACTTCCTTTTTTTTTTTTAACTGACTAGTCATGGCACGAAACAGTTGACTTGAGGAAAACAATTCTTTATCTGCTGCTATTATTTTACCACTGAAATACTTTAAAGAAATTTATTTATTTCAAAGAATCATGTAAACAAATACATTTTTTTTTTTAAGAACAGGGTACATAATTAGGAAAGATGCCACAAAGGAGAGGGAGGACTTTCTTAAAAAGAAGACGTGCCGAAAGTCAAAGCTTTTAAAAACAGTTCACTGTTACCCAGCCTCTGAGTCATAGTAGTATCTTGTGTAAGAAAGAAAGGAGCCAAACTGATTAAAGAGAAGCTTATTAACGTGAATGGAGTCCTCACGCAGGCCAATCCAGACACCTTGCCTGGTGTGAAATGTCATGGTGATTAAAGACAGCAGTCGATGCATTACACGTACATGGTGCTATTGAGGATTCAAGAAGCTTTCGCACACACTGTCACATTTAATTCCAGCAAAACCCTGTGAAGGAACGAATATCCATTCTCAAGGTGAAACCACCGCTGAAGGTCAAATGGAAAGTGACAAAGCCAGGACACACACCTTGATCTTCTGCCTCTCGGGTCTGAACACTTCCCAATATATCTCGATTTTGAAAAATATTATTATTGGCTCTAGCATTGTTCAGTGTACTCGTGAGACATACCAGGAAGAGGAGGAGGCGGCAGCAAAGAGGGAGGAAGTGAATGGGAGAGAGGAGAGCTTTTGGATTTTCCAAATAGCCCACACTTTGCTGTGATTACACCACTGTCCTCTGTGCTAGTTCTTATCGGAACGGAGGGAGTTGCTTGTCCCTATGGAAACTGTGGCTGCAAAACCAGCCTATGACCTTAAGGGCCAGCCACAGGAGCAGGCTGTTCTGTGGTTACTTAGCTCCGAGTGGCTGTTTCAGCAGTAGTTTTGCTTTATATGAAACGTTGTGTATTTTTACTCAGAAACAGCCTCCTGAGCTCTCATAAATCCCACCACTTTTGTCAGCCTCAAGGCAAATTTTGCTGACTTACTGATTTGGTACATTGCTTGGGGCTGTCCTTGGAAATCCCCCCCAGATTTCCTTTGGCCTACTTTCCCATAGTTGTCCAGGTAGGCTAACCCTTATTTTTATCTCATTTTCTAGCCAAGCCAACTCAAGAACAGAATGTCTTCACCAAGTTCATGGCCTACAACCATAGGCGGGTTGGATGTCTATAACCCACTGCTGTGCAGACCTTTCATTTAATCTAGAAATTGAACCAGATTCAAGTCATCAGCCATTCTCCCAGGGCAGAAATGCCTGGGTATATAGAGTCATAAAGGAAGGCTTAAAAACGTATACCATTGGTGGAGGGGTCAATGGGGACAAAGAAGGGGACATCTGTAATACTTTCAATAATAAAGATAAAGATAAATATTTCTTAAAAGAACCAATTTTACCATCTGCCTAACTGATGTAAACAACAGTTAAGTTCCTACAGCTTATTTCTGGTCACAAACATATCACCAAACTTTTATTTTTTTATTTTTATTTTTATTTTTTTTTAATATATATATTTTATTGATTTTTTTACAGAGAGGAAAGGAGAGAGATAGAGAGTCAGAAACATCGATCAGCTGCCTCCTGCACACCTCCTACCGGGGATGTGCCCGCAACCAAGGTACATGCCCTTGACCAGAATCGAACCTGGGACCCTTGAGTCTGCAGGCCGACGCTCTATCCACTGAGCCAAACCGGTTACGGCATCACCAAACTTTTAAATAAAGACCCAAAATACTTTTAATCGTAAACAATGCAACAAATGTGAGCTATACATATATTTAATTGATTAACGGGGAAAAGAGGCCATTTGCCTTGAATATTTGTGAAGATCGGGTAGTGGTTTTTACAGATGTGGATGTGCCTGGCCCCTCTGGAATACCTGTTACCTATGCCCTACTTTATTCATTACTGAGTAGGTATGGTATACATTTGTTTACCTCATGAGCCTATCTTGCATTTGTAAGTTATTTTGAAATGCTTATATAAAAACTAGAGGCCTGGTACACGAAAATTTGTGCACTCGGGGGCGGGGTCCCTCAGCCCGCCTGCCCCCTCTCACAGTCCGGGAGCCCTCAGGGGATGTCCTACTGATAGCTTAAGCCAGGGGTGGGCAAACTTTTTGACTCGAGGGCCACAATGGGTTCTTAAACTGGACCGGAGGGCCGGAACAAAAGCATGGATGGAGTGTTTGTGTGAACTAATATAAATTCAAAGTAAACATCATTACATAAAAGGGTACGGTCTTTTTTTTTTTTTAGTTTTATTCATTTCAAATGGGCCGGATCCGGCCCGTGGGCCGTAGTTTGCCCATGGCTGGCTTAAGCCCAAGTCTGGCCTCCCTCTGCGGGAGGTGACCAGACCGATCAGAGGAAGGCACCACCCCATCACCCCACCACTGCTGCTGCCACTGCCGGCCTCCGGTTCTCCTCGCCCTCACAGCCGCTGCGGCTTTGTCTGGAAGGACATCCAGAAGACATAGGGTCTATCCAGTCTAATTAGCATATTACCATTTTATTAATATATATATTGACTAGGCTATAGGAATATGAGTTAGTACTGTAAATTCTAAGCATGAGGGAAGATTATAACTCCAAAACCACTCAATCATTACTCATACTGGTAAATATGAGAATATTATAATGTTGAACAATCAATATATATGAATCAAAGCTTAATTATAATTAATATTAAGTAACTACTAGTAAACAGGAGAGGTATAAAAATGTATAGGCCAATCCTGGCTCTCACTGAGCTTGCAATTCATATGAAAAGAAAAGAGAAAAACATATAAAAATTAAATAGCAATATGAGAGATGTCAAAAGGCAAAATACTGTTCATTGACGCATGAAATGCGATGAGCAGAGTAAATACGATAGGTAGAGGAAGGAGAAATCATTTCCAGAAGCAGTGGATGGAGATGACTATGAGGTGAAAAAAGGTATCAGCCAGATATTGAAGGCTGGATCCACTGCGACAGAGATGAAGGAGGGGCTTCTTGGTGGAAGAAACTCAAGGGAAGTACAGATACCAAAAAAAAAGTTTACATCCAGAAAGGGGAAGAAAAGAGAACTGTTAGAGTGGCAGGGAGTTCCAGTACAAGATAGTTCGGGGAAGGCTACTTGGAAATGGGCTGTGGAGGGCTTTGGATGCCAAATTGAGGAGTTAAAGTTTCTGAGCAGACAAGCACCTTGGTGACAGCAGCATTTTGGAGATATTAATTTGGCTATGGTATGCCAAATCAAGTGGAGCAGAGAGGACTGGAGGCCGGGAGATCACAGAAAACCCATGCCAAGTTCAGGTGTGAAATGATGGTAGTGGGATGGGAAAGGTAGAGGGGGGCGGGGGGGCAGGAAATACTGAGGGAGAAGCCCACTAGCTCCCAAAGGTGCTGATAGCGTTTATTGCTGGAGCTTACGGTTATTTTCTCAAATACTGTCAAATCTGTGGGTTCCTACGGTACTGGCATCCAGGCTTCTGCACTGAAGTGATTCATTTTAACAGCTGTAAGTGGGAATGGGGAAATGGAGGAATTGTTCATTTTGAACTTGCAACATATAATGCCTGTACAAGTGGATATATTGAACCTTTTCTTCTTGATCTTGTATCCTTATCTCAAGATAAAAAGTGTTAGCTGAAAAGTGCTTCCCCCCCCCCCCCCCAAAAAAATGCCATGAAATGTAGGAATTTTAAAGGAGATCTGAGAACAATTTATTTGGAGAGAAATCTAACGTTAGTCACTGAAGGAAAGCCCCAAGAACCCTGAGAGCCCTTTATGCCTGCAGCCCTCTGGTGGAACTCCTATTACAATACCCTTCTGGTTTTGATTTCCATTTAATGAGTTTATTCTCCAGAAAT
Source organism: Myotis myotis (assembly GCF_014108235.1). Lineage (NCBI taxonomy): Eukaryota > Metazoa > Chordata > Mammalia > Chiroptera > Vespertilionidae > Myotis > Myotis myotis. The sequence goes on along the minus strand of NW_023416319.1, from coordinate 8,616,409 downwards.
TCAGAGAAGCTTAGCCTTTCTCTCTCTCTCACTCTCTCTCTCTCTCAATGAGCGGTGGAAATTTTTCTGGAGAGATTTTCCACAGTTCAAATATCATGCCCCCATACGTGTACACAAATACATGTATACATGATGTGTACAAATACATACATATTGATACATACGCTACAGTTACTGGCACCCAGGCTTCTGCAATGAACGCCCACAAGCCAGTTCCGGCCTTATCACTGACAGAAAACTGCAGTCCGTCCTTCTGGGGCACTTAAACTTGGCACAGGCTCTTTCAGTAACACTACTTGTCAGAAAGATGGCGCTGGATAGAATGCCTCCTCCCTGCATTCCCTACACCTCACCCCACAGCAGGGGCAACATCAAATTCAACATCAAATTCCCTTGGCTATTTTGAGACTGCCCATTCAAGGGGGTAGAGGGAGGGACAGAAAGAAGCCGGAAGGGAAGACAGGTTTGTGGTGATGTGGGTAACTAAGATTCTCCAAAGCTTACACTGAAGGCAGGGGGCAGGCCCTGGGCCTGGCGCTCCCCTCTTTCTAGTCCATCTCCTTTCCTTGCTCATCCTAACCTCTCCAAGTTGTCACAGTAAACTGACAACTCCCAGGACAGGAGTGAATAAACAAAAGAACCACCCACCAGCCCCCCCTTGTTAAACTCCAATGATCAAGTTTGGCCCTAAGGCAAATTTACATACTTGGATTTAAGTAAGAGAAGGGGGTTAAAACTGCTTGTCTTTATGACTGAATACGCATTGCTTTTAGCCCTTGACTTGGGTGGCTGTGGAAGTTAGTCTCTGTGCCAGGTAGAATGCTCCAGTTGCTAGAAAGATGTGTGAGTGATACAGAATATTCTCACAAACCCTTACATGGGTTATTTATTAGAAGCTGTTTCCTTCTAGAGGATTTAATTAAAGGTGTTTTCTTTTCAAAGCTGACCATGGCTTAATCTGAGAGGGGGTTGTGTGTTCCTGGCGACTTATTCTGTCCTTTCATCCCCACATATAATCCACAGGCAGCTGGGCCCAAGGCTCACGAATTTCAAACCGATTCATTTGCCAACTCAGAAACCACGGCTCTAATCTCAACTGCTATCTGCTTTTAATCCTCCTGGGTATTTACATGTTTTCTTGTCTCCTCCCTCCCAACACTAATCCTAGAGTTTTGAGAATCTGGGGACTTGGGCAAAGGAGAAAACAACCAAGAAATCTGAAATCTCAGTTCATTACCTCAACCAAAAACCAACAGAGCCTTTTTGTTTGGATTGGCCCAACTCAAACGATCAGATCAGGTGAATCATAAAGCACAAAATACAGGTGTCCTTACTGGCTGCGAAAAGTCCACAGTGTAATTAAGTGTGCTCTCTCTTGGTGGCGGTGTCATTTACTCTACGCTTAAACGTTTGCGCTTCCTTAAGCCACTGTCTTTGTCGTGCAGGCACACACGGTTGCATCATACTCAGATTCGCCAGCTGGGCCTGGGGAGTGTGTGTTTTTCCTACCGGTCCTCAGCCTTAGCTGTCAGCTAGCCTTTGCCTTCCTTGCCGCATCTACCGCACTGGCACGCAAGCTCCGGGCGAGAACCGCGCCCGGAGAGCATTCCTGACAGATGCGCGGTTCGCTTTAGCCAGGCGCTCGGCTGGAAAGTTTCCTCTGACCGCGAACACCCGCTTTCTATCCCCGGAGCTGGCAGGGCGCAGGCTGACGGCCCCCGCTAGAAGGGGAAAGGGTTTTACACTCACTCCGCTAGGCTGCCCGACCTGAGGAACAATCTCTCCGCCAAACTCCTCCAACCCCCGCGCACAGGCTGTCCAACGCTCTCTGGGCTTAGAGAACGCCCAGGTCCCCTCTCCGCGGAAGGGAGCGCGGGCTCGCCGGCTGGCGATCTGGGCACCGGAGGAGACGGGGAGCCGGGGGAGTGGGGGCGCAGGAGGGAGCCAAACGCAGGAGGCAGAAGAAGCGCAGAGGGTAACGGAGCGCACGAGAGAGTGGGGGCCCCGGGAGCGGGCAGGGGCGCGGGTGAGAGCCGGACGCCGCCGCAGGGAGCTTGGGGAAACGGGACCCCGGAGCCGGCGGGTGCAGAAAGGGGTGCGCTTCCAGGCACCGGCGGGCGCCCGGGAGGCGCTGGCTGGGAGATCTGCCGCGGACTCCCCAGAGCCTCTGAGCTGTGGGTGCGAGGAGGCTGCGGGGAGTTGGGGCGGGGGTGAGGGGGGGACAGCGAGGGGCGTGCCTTTGCCCGGATTGGCTGCCGGCGTCTGACGCGAGGCTCCGGAGGTTGGCTTGGGGGAGTGGGAGCGGGGTGGGGTGGGTGTTGGGTGCCTGGGCTGCGGGCTCGGCGCGCTCAGAAACATGCTGAGGTCCCGGCGGCTGTTCCAGCAGCGGCAGCGGCAGCGGCTCCAGCAGCGGAGGCGGCGGCGGCGGCGGCGGAGACAGCGCGCAGCTCCGGCGGGGAAGGCGCCCGGCGCCCATGCCTCCGGCTCCGCGCCGCGGCTGCCCTGACCTGGCCGCGACCTCCCTCGGCGGGCCCAGCCGCCCGGACCTCTGGGGTGTTCCCCAAACACGGCCCAACCCCGCCACACCCCCCGCCCCCGGCCTCCGCAGCTCAACATGGGCGCGGGGGTGCTCGCCCTGGGCGCCTCGGAGCCCTGCAACCTGTCATCGGCCGCGCCTCTCCCCGACGGCGCGGCCACCGCGGCGAGACTGCTGGTGCCCGCGTCGCCGCCCGCCTCGCTGCTGCCCCCGGCCAGCGAGGGCCCCGCGCCGCTGTCGCAGCAGTGGACGGCCGGCATGGGCCTGCTGATGGCGCTCATCGTGCTGCTCATCGTGGCGGGCAACGTGCTGGTGATCGTGGCCATCGCCAAGACGCCGCGGCTGCAGACGCTCACCAACCTCTTCATCATTTCCCTGGCCAGCGCCGACCTGGTCATGGGGCTGCTGGTGGTGCCCTTCGGGGCCACCCTCGTGGTGTGGGGCCGGTGGGAGTACGGCTCCTTCTTCTGCGAGCTCTGGACCTCGGTGGACGTGCTGTGCGTGACGGCCAGCATCGAGACCCTGTGCGTCATCGCCCTGGACCGCTACCTCGCCATCACCTCGCCCTTCCGCTACCAGAGCTTGCTGACCCGCGCGCGGGCGCGGGCCCTCGTGTGCACCGTGTGGGCCATCTCGGCCCTGGTGTCCTTCCTGCCCATCCTCATGCACTGGTGGCGGGCCGAGGGCGACGAGGCGCGCCGCTGCTACAACGACCCCAAGTGCTGCGACTTCGTCACGAACCGGGCCTACGCCATCGCCTCGTCCGTGGTCTCCTTCTACCTGCCCCTGTGCATCATGGCTTTCGTGTACCTGCGGGTGTTCCGCGAGGCCCAGAAGCAGGTGAAGAAGATCGACAGCTGCGAGCGCCGCTTCCTCGGCGGCCCCGCGCGGCCGGCCTCGCCCGCACCCTCCCCGGGGACCCCGCGCCCCGCCGCCCCGCCGGACCCCGGGCGCACCAGCAAGCGGCGGCCCTCGCGCCTCGTGGCCCTGCGCGAGCAAAAGGCGCTCAAGACGCTGGGCATCATCATGGGCGTGTTCACGCTCTGCTGGCTGCCCTTCTTCCTGGCCAACGTGGTGAAGGCCTTCCACGCCGACCTGGTGCCCGACGGCCTGTTCGTCTTCTTCAACTGGCTGGGCTACGCCAACTCGGCCTTCAACCCCATCATCTACTGCCGCAGCCCCGACTTCCGCAAGGCCTTCCAGCACCTGCTGTGCTGCGCGCGCCGGGCCGCCCGCGGGCGCCACGCGGCCCCCCGCGATCGCTCGCGCGCCTCGGGCTGCCTGGCGGTGGCCGGGCCCACGCCGTCGCCCGGGGCCGCCTCCGACGACGAGGAGGAGGACGACGACGTCGGGGCCGCGCCGCCCGGCCGGCTGCTGGAGCCCTGGGCCGGCTGCAACGGCGGGGCGGCGGCGGACAGCGACTCGAGCCTGGACGAGCCGAGCCCCGGCTGCACCTCGGAATCCAAGGTGTAGGGCCCGGCGCCGCCTCCCGCCGCCCCGCCGGGACGCGCGGGCTCTGCGCGCCGGGACGGAGCCGGTCCGGCGCCCTGAATGGCTTCCCAGGGGAAAGAGATGTGTGTTTACTCAAGACCTGCAGCAGGTGAACTCGAAGCCCACAAACCTCGCCTGAATCATCCAAAACAAACAGGAACGTCACGGACCGTTGCCAGAAAGGGAAGTTTGGGGAGAGGTGGGACAGCGGCTTGCTCAGGGCTCTCGGGTTCTTTCCCTGTTTGTGCGCGCGTGCGATGCCTCTTTAGATAGTTTTTCCCCGGGTGACACTTGCTGCAGGGGCCGGGCAGGGAAGGAAGAAGCGTGAGGGTATAACCTGTTTATCAACGTGGCTTCCATCCCCCTTTCCGGGACGGGAGCAGTCAACGGGGGAGGGGGGGGGGGGCGGGGAGGGAATGGCAGTTTGTCAAGCCGTCTTTCCATTTGCTTTCCAGAGAAATTTCAGTGTAATTCCCGAGGAATGGTTTCTCCTGCTCTGAAAGCAAAGGGAAAGGGTGGATGCAAAAAGTGCGTTTCAAAAACAAAGACAGAAAAAATTGTAAGCTATTCTTGGAACACGCCTCACCTTGCTTTCCTTGTGTAGGGCAAGCCTGCTGTCCCCACGCCCTAGGTGGCCCGGCTGCGGGGTTTCTACCTCACACTGTGCACATTGCACAGCAAGCTAGAAAGACTTGTTTATATTAAACAGCTTATTTATGTATCAATATTAGTTGGAAGGACCAGGCACTGAGCCTCTATGACATGTGACTCTGTCCATTGAAGACAGAACAGAAAAAGAAAAGACAAAAAGGAAAAAAAAAAAAGAGGAAACAATTCAGATTACTGCACATGTGGGCAAAAACAAACAAAAAAAAGGAGTGGTTCAAAATGCCATTTTTGCACAGTGTTAGAAATTGTAAAGTCCACAGAGGTGTTACTTGCACAAGAAGAAATTAAATATTTTTTAGTGGGGAGGGAGGGCAGATCTTAAAAACTAAACTAAAATTCAAGCTCTACTTCTGTTGGCTATGATTTTATTGAGCTAATGATATATTGGAAAAATACCTTTTTGTACTCTTTTATCATGGTACTGTAACTGTATCCATATTATAAATATAAATATCTTGGGGATTTTTCTATTATTTTTTTATGTCCAAGTGCCCACGTGAATCTGCTGGTAAAATTGAGCACTTTCTGTATAAACTCTATTTCCTCTGTGTGTTTTACCAAGTATTTATACGCTGGTGCAACTAACTACTGTGTGAGGAATTGGTCCATGTGCAATAAATACCAATGAAGCACAATGATGGTTATGTGCCGTGTGTCTGTGAGGGGTCCGTGACCAGGGAAAAGACAGTTTGTTTTGTGCAAAATATAGGATTTTCCAGGGAGCTCTTTTAATAGCTTTTCATGACTCGGTAACATAGCAAAATGCCTCTAAACCAAATAAGGCACGTACCTACGGAGACCTGCAGACTCGCCCTCAATTTCCACAACCGCTTGAAGATACGCTAGACTACTTGTAGTATTTTCAAGAGCCCATGGCTGCACCCGACTTAAGAAGTAACATTTGGGACTGTGTGTCTTCTAAAGTGATGGAGCCAGGTAACTCAGCTGCAACGTGGCACCGAACGGCAGGAAAGAAGACTTAACTCATTGAACAAGCTGCCTGCGTGGAATCCGGTAAGTGGCCTCCGTGACTTCTTGTTTCCCATGAGAGAATCCCACAGCCCGCAGATGGTCGGTGTGCGCACATTTCTCCAGTGGCTGTTCAGAGTGAAACATGTTCTGGTGGTCAAGCAAAAATGTATACAAGAGCTTTGAAGTAAATATTGTTCTCTGTCGTGTGATTAAAGAGACCACAAGTTCTGGGTGGGCCGGTCCCAGGTAGAAGCAAATGGGAAGTTTTAAAACTTCCTAGCAGCATGATGACAGCCAATGGAGGGGATCGTTTTCCTGAAATTAGTTCCTAAGGAAAGTAGAGTGAAAGCTGTACCCTGGGAGGAATGCGACATTCTCCAGAATAAGTTGGTTTGAGGATGTATGCTTTGTATTTTTTAAACCAGCGCTTCATTTCAGGATGGTGCAGTAAAGAAAGCAAAGTGAAGAGTAGAACTTTGGGGCCCGTCCTGAGCTTTAACTGTTCTCCGCTAAGGAAAGTGGGTTCTGATTGTCCCTTTCTGCAGGGGGGATAGTCTAAAGACCAGGAGACAGCCTTCTGAGAAGGGTCCGTGATGTGGGGTGATTAGAGAGCAGCAGAAGGCTGCATGAACAGTAGCCATTTCAATACAAGCTGCTATATGTTTAACTCCTTCCTCCAGAAAAAAAAAGGGGGGGAGTGGAGAAGGGCAAAACTTCTTTAAGAAGACAAAGATAAATACTTAAAGAAACTTATTTTGGAGGATGCAGAATCAATTTCAGGATGAAATCTCACTCTTTCCCCCAGGTACTAAATGCAGTCATATCTACCCTCCCTTCCCCCACCACGAGTATGTAAGATGCCTTTTGTTAGGGGTTTTGTTGCGCTTTATTTTAAATTATACCGCACAATTAATAGATTAAATGTCTAGAGTTTCATCTGAAGAATACTGAGGTACCAGGTTAAAGCTTCACTTTCTCCATTTCCTTATTATCTACTTACTTTGCATAGATTGTCCTTACATTGAAATAAAAAGACATTTTCCCAGCCCAAAACATACATCAGACCTCAGGTCTTAAAATGATGAAAAGCCCCTTAAACTTTAAACAACAAACAAAGATATGTATAACTTTATCTAGTAGACAGCTCTGAGCTCTTTCGTAAATGACAAGAAACCACAATAACCTGGGGACCAGTTTACATTTATTTGTAGAAAATAGAAAAAGATTTTTGTGTGATTCCTGAGTTCTCTCACTAAGGAATTGAGAGGATTCAAAAACATACTGTGCCAGTGATTTCCAGCCACCCATGCAGACTACTTTTTGCTTTTTTTTAAAGAAGACAGACGCTGGTTTATGGTAGGGACGTGGGGAGCTGGGCTGCCCGTCCCAATCGCTAAAGCAGTGGGAGGAAGAAAGTGCCAATCCTATTTAATCTGGTGAAATAATGCACAGCAGAAGTGACAGGTGGAGGGCAATGAATAGGCAGAAAATCCACCTTAGCCCATGGGTTTGTGTATAACAAAGTGACGACGGTATTAACACTAAAATCAAAACAGTGAACTTCAATATGATCAAGGTTCATTGAATGGCTGCCTTGGAAATGATGTTTCCTTTGCACCCTATAAAGCTCTCTAACGGGTAACAAGGTTAGTCCAGCATCTATAAATTCTCCCTCCAAGGTAGAAATGTATAATTGGTAACACAGACTTCTTCTTCCCTTGGTGAACTTGCCTACATAGAACTTTGCAAATAGAGTTTATTTTTTCAGTCCAAGCTTTCTTTGGAACTGGAATTATTAATAACTTCTAAGTGGCTATTGTGAAAGCTTTCCCTGTCAAGCACATTTTCCTAGCTTATTTTAATTTTGCATTTTGTTGAATGCGCCGACTTCCTCTGGCAACATGTAATATTGCCAGGCGGAAATTCTGCACCCGAAGTCTCAGGATGATATTAACATTTCAGTTTTTTTAGCAAGAGCTTCTAACCGAAGGTCTAAAGGAAAAGTATTCTATTCACTTCTGCTGCCATTTGAGAAAGGCTTAATATATATATATTTTTTTTTTAACAAAGCTGAACCCATTCGTTTTTTGGAAGGGAAAAATAAATAAAAACCTTAGCAGAAATTCACATTAAACACATTGGCACAGATCATTTAGTTTTATTTGTACGTTTCTGGCATAATGTGCTGAGAAATACTAATTCTTTTGACTCCCTGCCAATTTGCTACTAATCAAAATGGAGAAGATATGCACTGTTTGGATTATACCTAAAAATAGTTGTGCTCCGGTCACACCAGCAAATGGAATTAAATTAATCTCTCTTTCTTCCCCTTCACACACACCCTCCACATTAAACTCCCATCCAGAATATTGCTCGAGCATCCCCTAATTTGTGATTCAGTATGTCCCAATTTGCATTGCTACATTGCGATGATTTTTAAGCACACTCCCTGGAACTGCTTTCTGAAAAATACCCCTCTCCTGAAATTCCCTTTTACCCTGCTCTCATTTAAAAAGTCTCTACTAACTAGCCCTTGTCATGTCATCAAAGAGGTAGTAATACCATAAATAAATACTCTGTAGGTTAATTTTCCTCATCAATAGCCTTTTTTACCCCCCTTTCAACAGAGGAGGGAGTTTCTGAATCAAAAAGATTTGGTCAGTTGATGGAGAGTGACTAGATTCCCAAGTCCAGTTGCTTTAATAACAGACTGGGAAAACAGCAGCCCCCAAAGAGAAGCTTATAAGATCTTTGCAGTAATGTCAGCATCACCCAAGAAAGCATTGGAGGTAACTGTCTACCTCCATTAAGCCTTGGCCTTCACTTGACTGTTGGCCAAAGGTCTCTCTGAACATCTTTGTAGCTTCTATATCTGAAACCAGTTCTTTTGTGTGATATAGTTATTTATATATTTTATTTTACTGATTTCAGAGAGAGAACCATTGATTGGCTGCCTCCTGCATTCCCCATACTGGGGATGGAGCCTGTAACCCTGGCATGTGCCCCGACCAGGAATGAACCGTGACCTCCTGGTTCAGAGGTCGGTGCTCAACCACAGAGCCACATTGTGGGGCCTGAAACCGGCTCTTGGCTTGGACCCACCATGCTCACTAGCTCTGCCCTTGAGCACTTCTTCAGTTTTTGAGTGAACTAGAAAACACCCAGAAAAATGTCTGTTGTCTTCATAGCAGCATTAATTTCTCATGAGCGGTTTCCTCAAGCTCTGATTTTCAACAACTCCCAGAGCTTACAATTCCTTCTTTCCTCTCTCCACATTCCCTTGCTCAGAGCTGTCAATTAGCAAGATCTCGCTGCTTCCTTCCTATTTATCACACGAAATTTACCTAGCATGCATTTTAAATGTCTTACGTTTGGATTTCTTCCTGAAAATTTCAATATTGCTCATAATTATGAGTAGAAAAAAAATTTTAACTCTTGTTTGTACTTTTCCTATAAAAGGTTTTTCACATTGAATTTAATACTTGGGGTGCGGGGCTACCTTAACAGGCTTTATTTTTGTTTCTCTTCATTTTTCAGTTCTTAACTGCATGACCTTGTCAGTCTTTCAGCATCCTGGTTGCAAAGATAACATTAGCAGTTCCACCTTTAATTACATGTAAATTCATTTTCCTAGTCATTATTAGGCTGATTTGTGGGAATTATGGGTAAAACTCTAGGAGAGCAGAAAACTCAGTGCAAGCAGATGGCCCAAAGACGGACCGCTCAGCTCTAAATGTGTTTGCCACTGTGTCCAATGACCTTGGGAAAATCAGTTGGTTTCCCTGCTTTTCAGATTCACTTCCCACAATGCTGGACCAGTAGCCTTTGCAAATCCCTTTGAGATGCTCTGAACGAAGGAGTTTATTGCTTTGCAAAGTCTATCATTTGGAGTATTTCCTCCTTACCTTTTTGCCCCTTTCCTAGCAACTCCACCCAACAAAATCCCTGTTGTTGTCTTTTAAGTTAAAAGAACCCAAAATAGCAAAATATATATATAATACTCCATGCATCCAAACAAACAGTCCTCTTTTAGTCCATTTAAAATTCCACAGAAACCACAGCTGAATAAATAAAATAACCTTCTTCCCCAACATCGGATTAAAAGACCTGTTTGCTATGTGCTAAGCAAAAGTGCTTGTTTAATGGTTCTTGACCCACAGCCACTTTGAAGTAAGTCCATTTAGAAAGTTACACAACTCTACAATTTTGCATTGATTGTGAATGCTAAAAGCAACTATCTAGCTTGTTCTCTTTTTCTTGGAATAGCATTTCAGAGATGAAAAGTGCTGAGGGCGGTGGGAGCTGGTATTTTTTGCTTACCTCTCTTTTGTAGCTTGCAGGGTATTGGGTTTCTCTGTTCCCAACTTAATAAACAGTGACAAATCTGCAGGAACTTTCCTGAGGTAAAGTATCTGTTATGTTAACTACTGGAACTCACCTGCAGTGATGAGGTCCTTATTTTAAAAATAAGGACATTTTCTACACTCCAGGGATCTTTATAAAGCCATTAAAGTTTATATTTCAGTGTTCCTTGTGCTTAAATGATTCTGTGATCAATTCTGAAATAATGTGGGTTTTGTTTGTGTGTGTTTTTTTTTCTTAAAATAGGCATTCCTGAGTAAGACTGAATCACTCAGAAAAACTCCAGAATCTTTAGCCTGGCAAGGCTCTTGATACGTCTAGTAAACAATACCCCTATCCTCAAGCAAGGCTATATACCTAGATCAGCGATTTTCAACCTTTATCATCTCATGGCACACATAAGCTAATCACTAAAATTCTGCAGCACACCAAAAAATACATTTTTTTGCCAATTTTGCAAAAAAAAATAAAAATAAAAAGTATTCTTTTGCTTCATTCACACCAAACGGCTATTGTTGTGTTGGCTGTTGCCATTTTTTTATTTGACAATTTAGGGAAAAGGAGTCAGTGCCCCTAACTAAATAGTCAGGAATTGTATGTTTTAAAAATTCTTGTGGCACAACGGTGGGCCTCTTTTGGCACAGCAGCTGAAAATCGCTGACCTAGATCAATGCAGACCACAGAGAATGACGAGATTCATTATGAGATTTAAAGACCTTGTCTGCCATTGACTAGGATTCCTATCAGCAAATGTTTCCTTTACTGCTAACCCAAGTTCCTCTTGTTGTTTTGACTTGTTGAGGTTAAACAAATGGCCAGATATTTCTCCAGAAAAATGGGTTTATTGGGGAACAACAAAGAATTGCAATTGGGGACATGTGGTCTAAACCCCATTGAAGTCCAAAGACACAATGGAGAGGATTGCTCTTTTACGGACTTGGGAAGAGATGTTCCTTCCATCGGAGGAAACTGAAAGTTGGAAGCATAGTGACTTTTCGTTGGCTGAGTTACGGCAGTCTCCCATTGGCTGAACTATTCCTGGGCAAGGAGCAATCCTTCCCCTGCTCAGATAGTTAAGCAGTGTCACTCCCTGTGAGAGGTGCAAGGCGCATCTCTGCCTGTTGGGGTCAGTGGTATGTGTTGAGAGTTCTCTTCTAGCCTCCTGACTCCATTTTAAATGAGGTTTCTGTTTATTAATTTTTACAGACTCACGATTGATCTCAGTGGAATTTGCAAACTGATTATTGACAGGTTGCTCTGTATAAAAACCCTTCTAATGATACGTATGAAAAACAGTGACCCCTCCCCTCCTCAGCTTTGTATGCACTGATTGCATTTACTCTTATAAACAATTTCATTCTTTCTCTTGTTCAAATGGGAATCATCCCAGTTACAGGAATTTCTCCTCCGTGGAGACTGGGACAAAACACAGCACAGTCCAGAGGTAAGTGTGGCTCTTGGCTTGGTGGCATCAACATGTCACCTTTCCTGGAACTGTGCTAATTTTTTTCAATATCTCCAGAGCCACAAAACTCGGAAGATATGAAAAAACATTGTACAGAGTGACCAGGGGTAGCATGAAGATTAGTAAGTCCTTAAAGTACTGCAGAAAGCACCCTTGCAAGTACAGGGCAACACGAGCACTATACTTTCTTTTTCAAACCAGGCACCAATAGAACTCCATCCCCAAAGGACAGATGTTTGCAACTCTCCTCAAAGCTTTTGAGTATTCATATTACCTATATGGACAAAAAAAATTTTTTTCACATTAGATGTGCTCAGAAGACACTGGAGAGCTTAACTATTTGGAGAGTCCCTGTGATTAGTCTTCAAGTTGTGGTTCATGGCTCAACTGTTCTGCAAAGATGGACAGTACTCTGTACTGAGTGAGTGTCGCATGGGAGACAGCCAGCCTATGACTCCAAGCCTGTCCCCAAGGCACTCACACTCTGGCTGGGAGATCACACATCCACACGTGAAAAGTGACAAGGAACGAGACAGGTGTGGTTGAGTGCCAGACACGTGGGCCAAAAGCAAGGGCTCCAGGCCAGTGCTACCCGATAGAAGTACAATGCAGAGCTAGGTATTTCATCTGACATTTTCTAGTAGTCACATTTTTTTTTAAGTTAAAATAGAAACAGGTGAAATCAGTGTTATCCTTCCACCGTGTAATTGATATAAAACATTACCTAAGAGATTCTCCACTTTCTTTTTTTTCATATAATAAATCTTTGAAATCTGGTCTAGATCTTACACGTAGAGCCCATCTCAATTGGGACTGGCTACATTTCAAGTGATCAGTAGCCACTAGCCATATGGGTACCGTGTGGACATCTCAGCTCTAGAGTTCGGAGGATGGAGTGGACGGTGGAGTGGCATAATCTGAAGCTTGATGACATTGTGGATTTCGGATAAAATGGCATGAAAGGCCCTATCATGAGAAGCGTTGAGAGGGAGAAAACTGCACGAACAAAAGCATAGAGATGAATTTTTAGACAATAAATAGCCCATTACCGGCAGTTCATGTTGATAGAGTAATTAGACGATGAAATTGGAAAAGTAGTTTGGGGACAGATCTGAAGGTTCATGCTAAAGTGTTGAACTCTAACCTTTCTAAAAGCATGGAGATTTAGGAGCAGGAGTGTCATGATACAAATGGTGTTTTAGAAAGATCAACCTGGCATCAGAAAGCATGGTGGGTGGATGTAACATCTTAATCTTCACAATAATCCTGAGTTAAGTAAATTCAGTAATCGCATTTTACAAATCAAAAAAGTACGATTTACGTAATCTCCTACAATAGATAGGAGCTCATTATTAAATGGGCTTCCTGGTTTGTGTAGCTCAACCTCAGGAGCTGACCCAGAGAAATGCATCCTCACCAAGCAGGTTTCTGAGCTCGCAAGGCTGAGGGCCTGGTAAAAGGCCGAAGGCCATGCCCCCTACGGAGGCAAGGCAGAGGAGCTCAGGTAATTTGTTCAAGGCAATAGGTGAGCAGTCTTGATCAAGGCTGCCTGACTCTTAGGTCCATCTCTTATTCATGCTACTTGTCTGTTCCCCACCAGTCCAGAAGTTCCTTTAGGACAAAGGCTTTATCTTCTTTTACCTTTGACTCTCCAATGCCCAACACATTGCCTGGCACAAGGTATGCCCTCTGAATAGTCATTGACTGCATTCTAGAGTCAGAGAACCAAGTCATGTGGCTTTGGCAACAGAGCAGAGCGATGACAGGCCAAACTAGAGCAGATCACGGCAAGAAGAGGGGATGTGATCCTCCATTTTCCTTGAATTCCAGAGTTTTACTATCAGACATAAAGAATAGTTTCTTGCCCTGGCTGGCTTGCTCAGGGTTGGAGCGTCAGCCCGCACACTGAAGGGTCATGGGCTCGATTCCTGGTGAAGGTCTTGTACCCAGGTTGCAGGTTCCATTCCCGGCCCAGTCTGGGCGCATGCAGGAGGCAACCAGTTGATGTGTCTCTCTCACATCAATGTTTCTCTCTCTCTCTCCTCCGCACCTCCCTTCCACTTTCTCTAAAAATCAATAGAAAAAAATATGTTCGGGTAAGGATTAAGGGAAAAAAAAAAAGAAAGGTGCCTAAATCTCAAATTGCAGAGTATATGGGGCAACTTCTGCTAATGTAAAAGGAACAAAAGGATTGTTTCCCAAATATTCCTAATGAGTTAATATCTAGAAATGGCATATAGATTGCTGGAATGATGTGTGTGCAATATAAATTAAATGAGAATGAAGGTGATATACCCTGTATGAAAATGTACATTATTATTCTGTTAAAATAGGCACTTCACTAAAATCATTAAATAACAACCACATATCCTTAGCTCTGGGTTCAGTTGTCAACATGTAAAACGCCTGATTTACTTATCATTTATTGCATTCTGTCCCAAATGAAATTCTCTCTTTTCTAACTCCGAAATCTATAGCCATTTTTCTCAAGGGAGTCTACAAGGGAAAAAGCTCCTTCCCTCACCCCAAGTTTTCTCCCTGGACCCCAGCAGTTAACAAAGCTAGGGGAATTGATTCCATTTCGTTAACATGCAGACTTTCATTTTAAATTTTATTTTTGTGCTTCTGTACTATAAGAAATGACAAGATCTCCATAAAAAGTCTTTTGGGAGCAAACTGACACCACAGCCCTTTCGAAGTCTGCATTTCTCACCCAGGTCTTCTCCGCCGGAAACAGATTCACAGTCATTCTCTTCCTACCTCAACATGAGAGCAGAGTGCATGGTGGCTCAGCTGTTTCAAGGGCAGCTATATGGATGCTCACCTTTTGACAAAGTGTTAGGACTTGAGCGGGTAGTCTCTTTCAATGTAGTTATGTACTCAGTATTGCAGAGTTCACTTTAAACATTATATTTTGCTTAACTTATTGAAATTATTGTTTGCAAGAAACTCAATTTGAGGCTTCAGACTGGGAAGTGGGGAGCAAGGCAGAGGCTGACAAGAGGGAACCTCCATGGGGGCCGGGGAGAGGGGCCCAGACAGGCCTTGGGCCTGAAACACCCAGAAACCTATTCGGTAAGAATGCATCCTCCTGGGTCAGCTCCTGAGACAGATACACAACATCAGAAAGCCAGGGTAATAATTTACAGCAGAGCTGTCGCAGATCAGATATTCTCTCTCTACGGCCAGTGATGATCATTCTAATCAAAAGGTTGTTTAGTGAGCGTGGAGTCAGAACAAGGGAAACTGGTTGAAAAATTTTACATTAAGGGCATCAGGCCGAGATTTACCAATGCACCCATTTCTACCATGAGCTGGAATTCTGCTGCCCTCAGACCTATTCTCCTTTCTTCCCTAGGCAGGGCTTGGGTGGGCACTTCCAACATTTGTCTCCCTGTCTCTCCTTTTCCTTTCTTTTTTTAAAAAAATATATTTTATTGATTTTTTTACACAGAGGAAGGGAGAGGGATAGAGAGCTAGAAACATGGATGAGAGAGAAACATCGATCAGCTGCCTCCTGCATACCCCACACTGGGGATATGCCCGCAACCAAGGTACATGCCCTTGACTGGAATCAAACCTGGGACCCTTCAGTCTGCAGGCCGATGCTCTATCCACTGAGCCAAACCTGTCGGGGCTATTTCTTTTTAAAAATATATATATATATTTTTATTGATTTCAGAGAAGAAGAGAGAGATAGAAACATCAATGATGAGAGAGAATCATTGATTGGCTGCTTTCTGCATGCCCCCCACTGGGGATCGAGCCTGTGACCTGGGCACGTGCCCTTGACCCTAATTGAACCTGGGACTCTTCTCTCCGCAGGCCACAGGCTGATGCTCTATCAACTGACCCAAACCAGCCAGGGCAGTCTCTCCTTTTTCTATCACCGAGAGCCACTGCCCCCTCCCCCAACAGGTGCATTCTTTCTTGACAGAATTCAAAGACACTTAAGCAGGTCACAGTGAAATCTTGCTGATCTGGCTACCTCTTTAAGAGGACAGAGCATCTCTGTGCCCATCCATCATTTCTGAGTTCATGGAGAGGGCAAGTGGGGAGAGAATTGTGGTGCCTTCCCAACAACACTGAAATTAAAGCATGTTCCCCATGGAAAAGCTCCTGGTCCTGTTTCTACATTATGGGAACCCAGGTATTTGATTCTGTGAATCTTTTTTTTTTTTAATATATTTTATTGCTTTTTTACAGAGAGGAAGGGAAAGAGATAGAGAGTTAGAAACATTGATGAGAGAGAAACATCAATCAGTTGCCTTCTGCACACCTCCCACTGGGGATGTGCCCACAACCAAGGTACATGCCCTTGACCAGAATCAAACCCGGGACCCCTCAGTCCTCAGGCCGCCGCTCTATCCACTGAGCCAAACCGGTCAGGGTGAATCTTGCTAACAGAAATAGCATCATTTCTATTTCACTTAATATAGAGTCCTTTTCTTTAAACACATGAAATATATGACCGGCCAGCCATTCCAACTTTCTTTCTGATTCATGTATCAGATGAAACTTGAACTCGAAGTGCATGTTCCCGATCCATATCATAGAAACATCTGAGCTAAGTATGCCTCTGAAAATGCCGCGTTCTTAGGTCACCCTAGGCTGAAATTCTGGATGGGCGTCTAGGAGTTGAATCGTGATTGTCTAGGGGAGAAAAATGATGATGTTGTGATGGTACCGGGGGCGAGTTCGCAACATACATTATAATTGTAAAGCAAAGCTTGAAACTTGTGGCAAAAAACAAAGATTAGGCTCTTAGACCTTTTGTTTTCTACAAATGTGATGAGACATTGACATTTTACTGTATGGCAAAGCAATGTCTGACTTTATTCATTTATTTTACATGCAGTGCACTGGGCCTTATAGAATATAGAACAAGACAGGCACAGTCCTCAACATCAGGTAGTGTTTCCTCCACTTGCACTCTGAAAGCATTGGTAGAGACAGAGTGAACAAGTACTTTTTATTTAGTTATTTTTTAAATATTTTTTTATTGATTTCAGAGAGGAAGGGAGAAGGAGAGAAAAACAGAAAATCAATGATGAGAGAGAATCATGGATCAGCTGCCTCCTACACGCCCCCCACTGGGGATTGAGCCTGCACCTCACGCATGTGCCCTTGACTGGAATCGAACCCTGACCCCTCAGTCCGCAGGCTGACACTCTATCCACTGAGCCAAACCAGCTATGGCTGAACAAGTACTTTTTAAAGTACATTTATTGTAGCCCTAGGGTTTGGCTCAGTGGATAGAGCATTGGACTGTGGACAAAAGGGTCCTGGGTTCAATTCTGATCAAGGGCACATACCTCGGTTGTAGGCTCCTCCCAGGCCCAGGCCTTGGTCAGGGCACATGCAGGAGGCAACCAATCAATATGTTTCTCTCTGTCTTTCCCTCTCTCTTCCACTCTCTTAAAAAAAAATCAATGGAAAAATATCCTTGGGTGAGGATTAAATAATAATAAAAAACAATAAAGTACATTTATCAGAGATCTTACTGTATCTCAGTCTAGTTTGGAGATACAAGAAAAGTATTTTAAGTGTGACCACACAGACACATACACACAAACCTACAAACCCACATATTGAAAATATAAAAGTGAATATTATATATTATATATACTAGTATATATCAGAGGCTCTGTGGGATCAGCTGAATTTTGGAATTCAGAATTTTAGGGGTGTTAGGAAGGCAATAGGGTGCACATACTCGATATTAGTAATACCCTCAGCAGGGTTCAGGTCAGCATTCCATAAGCAGACATCAATGCCTCTGCAGTGAAATATATGATTATTCATACTAAATAGATAAAGAAAAAGACTATAAATAGCCTCGCACCAGTTCAGGTCAGGTTTTGCTGCCAAATGAGTTCATGTCAGGTCAAGTTTACTCTCAAAGGAGTTATGGAAAAACTATCTTCAGAGCTCTCTGGATTTGGGCATTGAGAATGAGAACTGTGGACCTGTGTGATGGAATGTTCCTCTGTAGACTGTCATCGGCTGTTTCCACGAAACACACTTAAACCTACCAAATCTGGTAACTCAATTAATTGACAAGTTCTATTCTACAATAAATGCTTGTAAAGTAGGGAATAAATGCTGTTTAAATCAGTGGCAATTACAGGGAGATTTTGAAATAGCTAAGCCACACGCTGTGAGCTGACATTAAGAATGGGCCAAAGACATGAAAGTAATTGGTGGGCAATTTTTTGGGAAACCATCAACATGAGCCAGTAACTAGCCAATCTTCTGCTTGTCAGAGGCAATATATCAGCTAAGAAAATATCCTTGGTTATAATACACTAAAGGCCCGATGCACAAAATTCGTGCAAGAGTAGGCCTTCCTTCCCCCGACTGCCGGCACCAGCTTCCCTCTGGCACCCAGGACCCAGGCTTTCCTTGCAGCCCTGGCTTCATCCGGAAGGTCATCTGGAAGGACATCCGGTCTAATTAGCATATTACACTTTTATTATTATGGAAGATGGTTGATTTCAGAGACTCTCAGAATTGAAATAGACCCTTAAAGTCACTACTGGCCAGTCACCTCTTAGAGCAAAGAATCTCCTTGTCCTTCAGTCGCCAGCCCCTTAAGATGGTGATTTTCAACCCGTGTGCCACAAGAATTTTTAAAACACCTATTTGATCAGGGGCACTGACCTCTTTTCCCTTAGCTTGTCAAATAAAAAAAAAATGACAACAGCCAGCACAACAATAGCCACTCAGTATAAATGAATCAAAATTATACCTTTTTTTTGTCAGATTGGCAAAAAATATATTTTTTGGTATGCCACAGAATTTTAGTAATTAGTTTATGTGTGCCATGAGATGAAAAAGGTTGAAAATCTCTGCCTTAACGCCTGGCCTGTGGTTGTGTGTCAACCTATGAACCAGGAGGTCAGGGTTTGATTCCCAATCAGGGCACATGACCGGGTTGAACCCCAGTAGAAAGTGAGCAGGAGACAGCCGATCAATGATTCTCTTTCATCATTGATGTTTCTATCTCTCTCTCCCTCTCCCTTCCTCCCTGAAATCAATAAAAATATATTTTTTAAAAAATATAAGCTCCCCCTTAAGATTACAAAAGGAAATAAGAAAAAGACAGAAAAGAAACATATTCTTCACTCCAGAAAGATGCATACCTGAGAAGTGTCACAGTCATTTTTAAGGGGATAGTGACCCCTGGTTCAGCCTTCCTGCCTTAGAAGACGGCCATATTAAAACAAACAAAAAAAGCTAATGTTTTATCATTTCACAGCAATCTTAGTACCCGGAGAACTTCTGTATTCAAGTGGCCACATAAATAGACTGCGGGCATACATTTCAGAGGCTTCTGTGACATTTATCTCAACCTGGAATTTTCTGTGCAATATTTATATGATAAACATCTCTGAACTCAGTGTGACCCTTTGTCTTTATCTTAAAGGTTGGGAAGAGGAAACATAATGACATTTTAAAAATGTTTACATCCCCTATCATACATAATAGGGGGGGGAGAGAGAAAAAGAAATCCTCTGAGGAGAAGACACAAAATGTCCTACTAGTCAACATATCAAGCATCAATTTTCAATTTGACATAAACTGGGAAAGGAAACGATGGAGTAAATGTACTAAGTGTGGCGCTGTCACCGGAGAAAAGATTGATGCCCGTCTTTGACATCAAAACAATGAGTGAGATTGGCCAGCATTAGGCACCCCGTCTTCTCTTTGACACTTTCAGGAGTCTGATGGGAGAGGATTCTAGGTGTGTGGCAGTAGATACTTCCTTCTGTGCACTTAGCTGAACGGTTCATGAAGAGCGTCCTTTTCAATCTAAGTAGCTCAGAGACTCACCCCCCAGCCCCACCGCCTGGACACGCCGGCTGAAGGAGTGCCTGCACCCACCCCATGATCACCTTGAAAAGTCTGCTTTCTGTTTGCGTGAGGAATTAAGAGAGTGGTGGTTCTTCTTAGGCATGGACAGAAAAACTGCCCCGCGGCCTCTCTCCATTTAGTCAGGTGAAACTGAACGTGAACTGTCCCGAGGGCAAGGTGGATCCCAACTGATATCTCACCATGTTACGCAAGGAAAGGGCCAGGTAGGCCAACTAAGGCTCCACAAAGCCGGACGACTGGCGCCTTCCTGCCCACACTCGCTATCAGGCTCAGCCCAGGGCCTGGGGAAAGTGATGGAGAGTTCTCCTTAGGTCAAGTGACCACGGGATATGGAAAGTTTCCCTTCCTATTGTCACCCTTGAGGACCACTTCTCCTCTCCTGGTAGGAGGAAAACTCTCCTCGTCATAATTCATGTGTTTGGCTTGTTCATTGTCAAAGATAGAACATGTACATCACAAAACACGAAATCTGAAGGGGCCTTGAAACCATGATGCTAAGGGGGGAAAAACAGACATAATGCTACATATAACATGATTTCACTTATGTGAAAGACCCAGAATAGATAAACCCACCGAGATGGAATAGAGGCTATCGGTTGCCAAGGGATGGGAGGAGGGGTCATAAAGAATGCTTAACGGATTTGGGGTTTCCTTTTGGGGTGATGGCATTGTTCTGGACCTGGAGAGTGGTGATGAGCGCACTGCCTTTTTGCATGTACTAAATGCCAGTGAATTGCGCACTTTAAAATGGTTAATTTTATGACTTTTGCCACAATCAAAAATATATGACAGGGTGTTTCTTTTCCTACTAGGCTTGCAATTTATTTAGAGAGACAAAAACATATAAAACAAAAATCGGGGAAATATTTCAGCAAGAGGAAGAAAATTTATTCT
The DNA here is from genome assembly GCF_014108235.1 of Myotis myotis. Classification (NCBI taxonomy): domain Eukaryota; kingdom Metazoa; phylum Chordata; class Mammalia; order Chiroptera; family Vespertilionidae; genus Myotis; species Myotis myotis. The sequence goes on along the minus strand of NW_023416319.1, from coordinate 8,596,142 downwards.
GGCTTCAAAAATAGTTAAGTTTATTTTTATCGAAGCTATAAGCAAGCAAGAAAGAATCTTAGTCTTCAGGAGCCAACGTGATTCCCTCATTTTACAGCTAAGGGAGCTAAGGCTACCATGGTAACCTGCTTTTTGGAGAGCAAACATCCAGATCTGAATGTGGTTCTGCCAGATTTACGGTCTGTGTTCCTGAAGGGCAGCTGCTCGGCTCCTCAACCTCAGTTTCCACATCAATAAAGTGGGACTGAAAGTACCAAGTACCGTACTCCCCAGAAGGTCACCAGACCACTTGACACAGCACAGCCACATTTATTAGAACTTGCTTAGCAGTGTCTTAGAAGGGGAAGTCAACATGGATACTTATTTATAGGGTTTTAAGATCTGGTCACAAGTGATTTATGGCAGATCTCTCGAGGGGGAGCTCACTGACATGGGGCAGGGTGTGCAGCCTAACAGTGTAGGATCGGTGGGCCCAGTAGGGCAAGGGTCTGGAAGCAAGTGTTGACAAGTAAACTGTTGTTTAGCCAGCAAGCTGTTTGCCTGTTGCCAAAGGTAAATTGATCTGCAGGCATTTTCTGAAGCAAACTGTGCAGTTATGTATTGGTTTACGGTCTCATCCTTCCCAAGGGAAAGGTTCCTGGAACAAACAACTAAGTCATGTTGACACGGGTTGTCTCAGTTCCAGGTCCAAAGAGTTCTGTCATGTTTGATGGACGGGTCATTGTTCTCAGAGGTGCTATGGCTGTATGTCAAGCGCACAGCCCACGGCCTGCGCCCCCTAAATCCTGTCTTTTCTCCCAAAGCCTCACCTCAGTGCCCACTAAACACGTGCCCTGGGAGCTGAGCCGGAGCTGGAACCAGCTCTTCCACCTTTCCTTCCAGAAAACCCTGCCCACCTCCCACAGTGAGCCCGGGTTCCTCTTCTTCTGGAGTAGGCTCATTAATTTAGCCACAACAAAAAGTCCCAAGGGTTTGGTTTTGTTTTTACCACCGTGAACAAAGCAGCAGAGTAGAGTGGTTACAATGCCTTCAGACCTGGGTGCTAGGGTTCTAGGCCAATTATGGACCCCTTTAAGCCTCACTGCCTCATCTGTAAAATGGGAATGACAGGCTTAGCACTCAATACATATTCAGCTCCCTTTTAAAAAATGTTTTTATTGATTTCAGAGCAGAAGGGGAGAGTGAGGGAGAGGGAGAAGGAGAGGGAGAGGGAGAGGGAGAGGGAGAGGGAGAGGGAGAGGGAGAGGGAGAGGGAGAGGGAGAGGGAGAGGGAGAGGGAGAGGGAGAGGGAGAGGGAGAGGGAGAGGGAGAGGGAGAGGGAGAGGGAGAGGGAGAGGAGAGGGAGAGGGAGAGGGAGAGGGAGAGGGAGAGGGAGAGGGAGAGGGAGAGGGAGAGGGAAACATCAGCAATGAGAGAGAACCATCGATCAGCTGCCTCCTGCAGGCCCCCCACTGAGGATTGAGCCCACAACCCAGGCATGTGCCCTGACTGGGAATCAAACCATAAACTCCTGGTTCATTGGTCAATGCTCAACCACTGAGCCACACCAGCTGGGCTCAGCTACATTTTTTTAATGAATATATTCATACTCCCAGATTCGAATTCAATTTCTTTCTCAAGGTTGGACAAAGATGAAATGGTTTTGTTTTGTCTTCACTTATCCCTTGTCTTCTGGGAGGACCTGGGTGTGGCTCTCAGGATGCTATGGGATCCGGAACCCGACTTGCTAAGAGGAAGAACAGGAAGAATCCCAGGGTTCCGACTGGTCTGGGGTTTAAAAGGCAGCCCAAGGTTTAGCATGATGCTCTGAACCTGATCAAGCGTAAAATTTCTTTCTTACTAGCTTCTCCTTTCCTATGACGCCATCACCATGGGCAGAGCCGTTGACATTTTCAGCTGCTCCCTTTCAACCTGATTTGCTGCCTAGGGGTCAAGTACAACAGTTTTTGTTTCAGTATTTATTTATATAAACTAGCAGTTTGACCTGTAGAGCTACCACATCCATATGTCAGGTTAAATTCATGACATGAGAGTATTGAGAATAAATCCTGTTCTGGTTGCTTCCAAAGGAGGCATCAGGAAAAAAGGCCACTGAACTAGGGGTTGGGACCAGAAGGGTTCTAATGCCCCCTGCCCCAAGTAAGTGTGGGGGAATAATTTTTTTTATCTCTTAACCACAAGTGTTAAAATTATAAAGGCTGCTGGTTGATTGGGATATAATAGCTAAGTTTTTTTTCTAGCTGTGATTAACTATCACTACCCTACTTTTAACCATGGATGAGTTTCTGAAAGTTTAGGCACTCCTCGAAAGGCAAACCCAGCAACTTTCTAAGGAGTTTTTAAAGAGATCAAACTTAATTGATTAATTTATATTTTTCTATCCAGAAAACATTTTACTCCAACAAGAAGCCAGGCACAACCTTAAGTAATGGAAACACACAGCTGCCAATCCTGGCCCCCAGGGAGCTCATAGTCTGGTGGAGGAGGCAGCCAATATAAGTGTCTAATTGAATTATGCAGGGTTTACCATGAGATCCCCAAAGAGGTAACAGATTCTAAAACAGGCTGGACAGTCAGGGAAAGCATCCCCCGCAAGATACCCAGTGAGCTGGAACTTGGTCAATGAGTAGTTTTTGCCAACATGAAAAGGGCCTTGCAAGCCGAGGGGAAAATTTTCCAAAGGCATGAAGGCAAGAATAGGCTGGACTTCAAAGACGGCAAGAACATTTGCATGGCTGGAGCAGAAGGCTGCCAAGGCGAGCCCAGTGGGACAGGATTCCCGATAAACAGCAAGAGCTAGATCGGGAAGGAGTTCATACATCCTACCGAGAATTCTGGAGTTCATCCTGAAGGGCACAGAGAGTCCTCGAAGGTTGTAAGTAAAAGAGCAAACGAGTCAGAGTTGAGTTCTAGCACACGCACTCCCCCAAAACAGGGAGGATGAGCTGATGGAAGAATGGAAGAAGACTTGGAGAAGGGGGGACTAGTTGGGTGAATCAATACGATGAGAGAAGCCCATAAGTTGCAGAAAGGAAGACAAGGCTAGGAGCAGGTTTTGTTGGGGGGAAAGTTCAAGTACACAGAGTTAGATTTGAGGTTTGAGGCTCTCGAGTTTGATGGGGACAGATGTCTACCAAACAGCTAAGAAAATAGATTTGTGGCTCAGGGTAGGGCTAGACACAGAGATGTGGGAATTGTTGGCCCACCTCTAAGGAGAAGTTAAAAGTGAAAATGTTCTAACACCGCTAACAAAAATACAACAACACAAGTAAGAAAATAACAGTAGGAAGGGGACAAATAATTTCCTTAGGCTTCTTTCAAATGACAGTATTTCCTATATCTTCAGGGATAAACATTTCTTCCTTATAGCCAATTTCCACATTATATCATAACAGGTAAGTAGAGTATACGTTGCAGTATTATTAAATATATACATGCATATGGCCCCAGCCAGTGTGGCTCAGTTGGAGTGTTGTCCTGTACACCAATATGTTGTGGTTTGATCCCCTGTCTGGGCTTATGTGGGAGGCAACCGATCCATGTTTCTCTCTCATTTCAATGTTTCTCTCTCTCAAAAAAAATCAATGTATATACACATTCATATGCATGCATATGTGTGATGTATGTGTATTATGTATATTGTGTGTGTGTGTATCCTTCCTCATTCTAAGAAAAGATGGTACATTAGCACAAACCAGGTGAGTTGCCCAAGAAAAGCTAGGCAAAGATGAAGTCCTCTTCATATAGTTTTAGTTTGTGGTCCAATTTATGCAGGAATTTCCCCTATGCCATTGAAAGAATGTGCTTGGTGCTGAGGACTGGGTATCAGGCAGACAACATATTTCTTACTTTAGAAGTGCCACTGTTAGGATAAAGAGCCTGAGAACCGGAACAGCTGCCAGAAATAGCAGGGTGAATTCACCCACTTCCAAGAAGGTCGCTCAGTCTCAGAACAGGGGGCAGGAGATTGAAGCAGATTCTTGGCGCTGCCACTGCCCTGTCTGTTGCGTAACTTACGGCTCTTAGTTCCCGTGATTGAGAACACTGGGGTGTTGACCGGGCATTTTCTGTTCCTCTCTCTTAGGCCATTTTCCAGCTGTGTCAAAATCATCACTCTTATCAGGTGACCTTCCCTAACAGGTCAGTCTCCCTTCTGTTTGTCACAGCTACCTGTTGAGAATCTTATTTTTAATGAACAATTATAACCCAAAGAGCTGTCATCTGTCAGGCCCTAAATGTTTGTTAAAAATGGGAGTCCCAGCCCGGCTGGTGTGGCTCAGTAGTTGAGCATCGACCTATGAACCAGGAGGTCAGGGTTCAATTCCCAGTCCGGGTACATGCCTAGGTTGTGGGCTCGATCCACAGTGTGGGGCATGCAGGAGGCAGCCGATCAATAATTCTCTCTCATCATTGATGTTTCTCTTGCTCCCTCTCCCTTCCTCTCTGAAATCAGTAAAAATATTTTTTAAGACAAAAAAAAAAGAATAAGAGCCCCAGACATATAGTCATTATACAAGAGAAAACCATAAACAATAGGAAAAGCAAGTGACAGCAGATGTTCATTGCTTCCAAACTCATTACCACACCTTCAGCTGAGGAAGACAGGGGCGGAGTCTGTGGCGAATCACAAGGAAGTGGCCTTAACAGAAGCAGTGCTGACCCACAGGGAACGGCGCCCCTATGGACAACCTGTTCATGGTAATAACTATAGCTATTCTTTCTCTCTGTTTCTCTCTCTCTCTCTCTCTCTCTCTCTCTCTCTCTCTCTCTCTCTCTCTCTCTCTCTCTGCCTGTCCTAGAGCAGGAATTGGAAAAATAGGATAATATCTCAGGAATGCCACATGGCCCAGGGGGATGCTTTGAAGATAGCTAGTTTTTCCTTGTGTTTCTTGATTTACTCAGCACCATCCTACATGTTCGTATGGAGTAGGTCACTTGATCAAGAGAACCCTGAGACCAACACTGTATTATTACCTTTTACTGAGGCTTGGCGAGGTCAAATAGGGTCAAACTGCCCCTGCATACAGAGCTGGAAAATGGCTTTAGGCACCCTAACACTCTCCCTCAGAGCCCCCCTCTTATCCACTCACATGTAATAGTCCAGACTGTCCCCTTCCTAGGACACAGATGCCCTTTTATGGTCACAGAAGTGGGAGCCCCCCCACCCCACCCCACCCCCGCTGCTCTCTGATTCTCACCACCCTTTGTCGGGTGGATGGTGGCAGCTTGGGTTTTTGGTCAAGAGGTTAACTTTCCACATCCCCCTGGAGGTGGGGAGTAAAGGTTTCAGTGTAACCAAGGGCCCTATTCTCCCTGGTCAACATGGGCCATGATGTCCTGGGCAACTTCGGAGACTCAAGATGTCCAAATGTGCAAGATCCAAGGATCCATCTGCATATGTCGGTTGATGATCACATGTTTAACCTTAGTCACTTTTTCTGTTTTCACCCAATTTTCTTTTCAGGCCTTGACTCTTCCCCCGCCCCCTGCACGATGGATATGTGCTTTTCTTTCTGAGCTGTACCCTCTGTAACTCCTGTCACTCATTCCCATGGTCTTAGCTCCCACAGTAATTTTCCATGACTTCCCTCGACTTAGGGAAATTCAAACCTCTATGTCCACAGAACTCTAGGGCATAGAGGCTATTGAATTCAGTTGAGCCGAAGACCTTTAAATAGTGCACCTGGTACACTGGATTCCCTGCCATCAACAAGCATCCGGAGGAGGGGAGCAGAGTCCCCCCAGGCGGACTCAGTGACAGTCACCCAGAAATGAATAGAAAGCATTTCTGAAAAGCTCATTGTGAAGTGTCTATGAAAGCCTACCTGTACGCCTGGGCTGAATGCTAAAGCACAAAAACATTTCCCAAAAAGCTACAGTCTGATTGCACTCAAAAGAATAATTAAATGGAAATATATTATATGCAATCAAGGGTTCAAATGTGCAGAATGTGATTCAAGTGCTCAAACTCTGTTGTATAATCATGTTTCAAATACACACCTGCCGCATCAAGCAGGCTCCTATCTTGTTGGTGAAAAATCAATGTAAAGTCCACGATTGTCTATGGGGAAACTATGACATCACTCTAACATCAGTCAGGATTTTCTCTCTGGCATTTGATTGTTCCTCTTTTTTTTTTTAACCTCATTTGAACATCTTTGAACTATCTAATAAGAAATGCAGTTGCCAAAACCGGTTTGGCTCAGTGGATAGAGCATCGGCCTGCGGACTGAAGGGTCCCAGGTTCGATTCCGGTCAAGGGCATGTACTTGGGTTGCGGGCACATCCCCAGTGGGAGATGTGCAGGAGGCAGCTGATCGATGTTTCTCTCTCATCGATGTTTCTAACTCTCTATCTCTTTCCCTTCCTCTCTGTAAAAAATCAATAAAATATATTTAAAAAAAAAAAGAAAAGAAAAGAAATGCAGTCATTGTGGCCACAGACAGTTCTTCTTGTTGCCAATAAGAATTGTTGCCTCATTACCTACTTGCCCCCTTATATGTAATTTCAATAATGCATTCTCTAGGATGATGCAGTTCTTGGGATCTTCCGTTAGGAATCCAACTAATGACAGCCGCCTCCCCTGAAATGCATCTGCAGGGAGCCCCCGATGCCACAGAAAGGATCCCCGAGATCTCCTCGGAGAAAGACCTTCGTGACCTTTGCAGTCAACATCAGACTTTGAAGAAGAGAAGGCAAAAGCCACCGGGAGAGGACCGGACACAGAGGCCTCCTGCATTCCTTTTTCTGCGTGTCGGGCTCAAGATAAGTTTTTCCATGAAGCAGTCCAACCCCTGTTGCTGCAAGACCTGGTTTTGTGTGGTTTTTTTCCTTAAACAAGTCAGTAAACTCACTGGAACTTCTGTTGAGTCTGGTGACTGTATACATGGGTGCAAATTTAACTTGACACGTTACTTTCTTTCTAGAAAACAATTTATATTCAGACAACCATGGAATCCCAGCGTTGAAAGGGCCTTAGCAGCCATCCAGCCCAAACACCAAGTTTCCCAGAGCAGCTGAGCCGAGGTCCCAGAGTCAGATATTTCTCATGTCCCTCTGAACATCATCAGATTGGTGATTATTCTTGCTGGGAAGGTGGGTGGATTCTGGGGTCTTGGTTTGGTAGTTTGTGGAGAGCAGAAACTTTTAAAAAAAATTATATTTAAAGAAAAATGTCAGTGTTATTCTTTTCATCTTCCCTAAGAGGGGACTGAGACCCAGAGGCTCAGCGAGGAGAGTTTGAATCAGGTCAGTTGGGTTCCATCGCCTACAAGCCTCTACACTCTGTCAATCATCCCACACGACTAGAACATTTGGACAAACTCAAGAAAAAAGCAGGGGGGGAAATAACTTTTAAAAACAGATTAAAACTGTTTTTTTTTTTTTTTTTAGCCACCCAACAGCCTCAGGTATCAATTCCTCTGTTTTTCTATTTTTCTTTTTCTCTCTAGAAAAGTCTGTACTTTTGAAAATTCCAGCATGTTTGTTGTTTTATTATAAATCTCCCCTGAAATATATGAAGATTTGAAAAATCCCTCTGCCAGCTGCCCACGAAATAGAATGAGGAGTTTCAAATCGCTGGGCTGGAAAACCAACCAAAACAGAAGAAAGACATGAACTAGTTGAGGCACAACAGGACAAAGGTTGAAAGAGCAGGAGCAGCCGCCGACAGAGTTTGTCCTAGCAGACCCGTGCTCAGAACTGGGGGGAGCTAGAGCCAAGAGATTGCTCTGAGCAGGAGACCAGCGTGTGGTCACTGCTTGGGCTAAGATCTCATCTGGAAGGAAGCGTTCACCTGCGCAATGACCAGGAGACCTGAGAGAGTCCTGGCTTAGACTGCACACAGGACCAGGAGAGAGGGATCTGATGTCAGAAAACAGGCCTGATTAGCAAGTTCAACTGAATCAAGGTGAATTGGCCCAATAGGGTAGAACCTTACTTGTCAGACCTCCCTGGGTTTAGTCTGTATTCCCCGATCTGAGGTGGCAGTGCAGTAAAATGGTTTTGACTATGATTATGCAGAAGACATGGGGAGGAGGTATTCCAGAGAGGAGAGCATACAACGGTAAGAAAAGGGGACATCTGGTCCAGGGGGTGGCACCCAGAAGGTCCTGACAGCAGCACCAGCAGGTTGCTATTGACTCGTTATCGTCAAAGAATTCAACAGAAGGACCTTAACAAAGGTCCTGTTTGTTTCCCTCCAAAATAACAGTTGCTTCACTCATGCTTGGCACATCCATTGAGTTCAACGGGATTTTCCTTTTTCTTCTAATTTTACATTTTATCAAACAGAAATTTAAAAGAATAGGAAAGTTAAAAAAGAAACAGATATCTATACACCACCCCCTACAAGAATTGGTTCATGTCAACCTTTGGCCATAATTCAAGATCTTTTAAAGATAAAGTTGAAGCTCCTTGGTTTCCTGTCCAAGACCATTGTCCCCTCTCCCTCTCCAGAGGCAACCTCTATCATGAGTTTAGCAAGCATCCTTCCCAAGGTTTTAAACCTGCACCCTATATTAGCACAGAGATACATCAGAGGACAGCGTCTGCCACTTCCAGAATGTTACAGGCATCAGATTGTAGGTATTAATCAACAATTTGCTATTTTCCAGCCAATATGTTTTGCAATCTGGTATTGTACCTCACACAGAGTCTCCGTGACCACTAGTTTAGAGAACTATTAAATAATAATAATAATAATAATAATAATAATAATAATAATAAAAGGATGATTTCCATAGGAGAAAATGTTTCTATTAGATAATGAAAGATTAAAGTGATGATGATTACGGTCAAAAGAAAGACATTAAAAGCACTCAGCTGCACCTTCAAGGGTATCATGAATACCTGTGACCTATTACATTAAAAAACACATCATTTTTAAAAAATTGCAATGAGCCCTAATCAGCCTAGCTACTTTTGTTTTTACTTCATGGAGCTATTTTATTCAAATGAAAGAGCTCTAAAAATGAAAGCTCATTGTCCCCCAACAATTATTCTGTCTCTTGCCCCACAAAGTTCATTGAAGTTGAAAAAAGTAAATACTTATGTTCTTCTCTTTTTAGAGTTTCAGCTTATTTAGGTTAGAGCTTGCTTTAATTTTTTAAAAACTTCAATTGATTTTTAGATAAAGAGGAAGGGAGAGGGAGAGATAGAAATATCGATTGGGGATGAGGCCACAACCTAGGCATGTGCCCTGACAGAATCAAACCAGCGACCGCTTGGTGCAGGGGTCGACGCACAACCATTGAGCCACACCGGCCAGGCAGGGCTTGATTCATTTTTTTATCCTTATTTCTTCATAGTTTGTAATTCCCCTACGCTGAGAGATATACTTTTTCCATTTCTTAAATTATGCAGAATAATAGTATGTAGGAAGGGCTCATTTTTAGTGTATGCGTGTGGTTTTCTCTCATTATTTCATTGCAAGGCAATATTTTTTTAAAGACTTCATGCTGGTGAGTGGAAGTTGACATAATAATAGAGCATAACAACGTTTTTGGAGTCTGAAGGTCTGTGATGTAAACCCTCAAGTTTGTTTTTAAAAGGTTTTCATAATCCATGGTATAAATATACTTATTTACATAATTTCCAAAACATGTGCTTTGAAGCCACAGTCCTTCCAGCATTATCTGTTAGCAACTACTACATGTGGGATCTGTGAGCTTGAATTCCAACACACCATTTTGTCGTTTTTAAATTTTGTAAGAGGTGGATTTCAGACAGACTTACCCCATCTGGCTTCAAGAACACGTCTTCAGCACGTCGTCCACTTTAGGGGAAAGAAGGTTCCCATGTTTTCATACACGTGGCCCCTGTGGAATTCTATCAGAGGGAACAGAAATAAAATAAATGTTCATGGGTGTTGAACTTTAAACTGGCCTCCTTGGTAACATTCTGCAATCCCTCCTGTCATCTACTTTTTGTTTTGCCCCGTAAACCCTGGGGTTTAGTGGAAGTCAGAAAAGACAACACATGCTGCCCGCTGGACACATGTGTTTGAGTGGTGTCATGTGGACTTGATCTACCCTGGCTCAGAGCAGAGGGGAGAGAGGGAGGACTTTGTTTATCTGTTTGGCTTGCAGGGAAAGCACCTGAATGCAACCTCTCTGGGTGTTTCCAGACTCAGATGAAACCAAAGGGCAGGGAGAGCCAAAAGCCCCTGGGACCAAGCCCTCTGCTCGGTCTTGCCTGGGCCTTCACCTGGACCTCTGTAAGTTTCTCCAAAAAAGAATCCCTCTTGATGTTTTGCTTTTAGATCACTTGTTGGTATCTTTCTAGGCTTTTCAGTTCGACAGAGGGTCTTCTCTTGACCCTTGGAGGACTTCCATTTTTGACTACATTGAAAAATTTTTTGCAGGTTATCTTTTATTATAACTTCTCATTACAATTTGTTTTACTAATGTCTTCTCTGCATTTCATCTTTTAAAAATAAAATGGAGATGCCCAGCTGGCGCGGCTCAGTGGTTGAGTGTCAACCTACGAAACAGGAGGTCAGGGTTCCATACCCGGTTGGGGCACATGCGAAGGTTTCCAGCTCAATCCCCAGTAGGGGGCGTGCAGGAGGCAGATCAATGATTCTCTCTCATCATTGATGTTTCTATCTCTTTCTCCCTCTCCCTTCCTTTCTGAAATAAATAAAAATGTATTAAATAAAATAAAGTAAACATTAAATAAATCAATAAAATAAAATGGAGGACCGTAAGGATAAGGGGAAGAGAGTCAAAGAAGGAGACCGGATGCCAGCAGTCCCCCAGTGAGCTCCGCCTCACTTGGCCCTTCCCACCTGTCAGTGGATCCCTCATTTCAGTCCCAGATGGTCCCCTTGACCTTGAAGACAGCTTTCTTGGAGAAGTTTGTAGTGTCACACCTAAAATCATTATTCTTGGCTGCTCAGTAGGGGATAGAGGCTAAAATATTCCCTCTAGGGAGCTGTAATCCCAGCTCTAAGGATGACTTAGTGGGGCCTGAAACACACTCTCTTATCTCAAGATAAGTAAGCTTACAATTAAAATTCTTGATTTGTTGTCTGCATAACTTTCTCACATTGAGGTGATTGAGAGGAATGATGGATATTCTCCTTCCATCACTCTAGATCCACTTTCCACTCTTCTTCCACCCAAATATGGTCTTTTTAAACACTCAATGCAGGCAACAGTATCATCTTAAACCATAAAAAGACCAGACTGCCCAGTGCCTTTATACCATCATGATCATCATGATCATCATCATGAAACACCTATTAAGCACCTGCTCTTTGCAGGACCCATACAAAGAAATGTAAGATGCAGTTCCTGCCTCAGAGGTGTCTCTAATAGTGTGTGACTATAAGACATGCGTATATTTGCATGAAATTAAAAGATAAATAGGCTTAAGGGGAATGATACGGAAAGTGTCTGCTCAACCACACATGCAATAAATTCTGAATGACTTCAGGAAAGGGAGAGAAGAGGGTAGCCTCGGGTATTTTAAAAATGACCTTAGTAAAAAGGTGGGAAATGACAGGATTGAGATTGAGAGAGAGAGGAGGACCTTGGGTCTTTCAAAGTGACGTGTGTGTGTGTGTGTGTGTGTGTGTGTGTGTGTGTGTACAAAGACTTAAACAGGAAGGAGCCCAACCTGACCTGTCAGAGGCGGAGCTTGAAGCTGAAGGTTTGTTTTAGCTACAGGGCAAGGACTGCCTCCTTTTTATATGTATATAAAGCCCAGGCTATTGGGTGTACTGGGAAGTGTTAAATCACAACGTGGGCCTTTGCTATGGAAACAAAATTTAATATTTGTCTTCTAGCCAGTTTACTAAGAACAGTGTGAGGTATTTATCTTCGAAGGATTGAGAACTGTGGGTTTTTGTTTTGTTTTTAACTTACCTAATACTGATAACATTGGCTTATATTTTTTTTTCATGTTTTAAAATTAATACACACAGTAATATGTATGTACTACAAACATGAAAACACACCCTTTGTAGCAGACAGTCCTGTGAGTTTTGACAAACATACAGCTGTGTAACCACAACCACAATCAAAGAGTTTCATCACCCCCCAAAAATTCCCCTGCACCCTTGGTAGGCAACCCCCCTTCCTCACCTCCAACTTCCGGGAACTGCCGGGGTCCAACCCCAGCGGGTCCAGGGGTCCCCAAAGGTGTAGACGGAGTTGGCGAAGAAGGAAGGACATGGAGACAGTGTTCAGTTGATCAGCAGCCTAGCCAGGATCTCCAGCCAAGTTCTGGTCTGGATCTCCAGAGAGGTTCTGCTTAGGATCTCCTGCCAGGGTCTGTGTCCATGTTCTCTTGCTAGGTTCCCCAGCCAGGTTCTGTCCAGGTTCTCCAGCCAGGTTCAGTCACCAGGTTCTAGTCAGGTTCTCTTGCCAATTTCTGTAGTCAGGTTCAGTCCAGGATCTTTTGCCATGTTCTCTCAATCGAAGTTCTTCTGTCTCTAGAGAACGTTCTGTGTAGGTTCTGTGCCTAGGTTCTGTCTCTCTTGGTTCCGTATTCTAAGTTCTGTGTTCTAAGTTCTGTGTTCTGAGTTCTGTCTTCTAAGTTCTGTGTCTTACTGTCTTATTACATCTGTATTTATACCAGTTGATTCAATCCTATCAATCTCTATTTCAAAGGTTAGGGCGTTTCTTATCTCCATTCCAGGGAGTAAAGATTATGTAGCTTAAGCATGATTGTTCATAGTTAAAGTGATTAATTACCCACCTGGCACTTAGTTAAGAGGTTTTATTCCCTCCCTAACTTCAGGGGAAAATCCCTACCTGGGGAAACAACCTTTCTCAGAGACCTTGGTTAAAACACATAGTGCCAAGAAGGTGAGAAAACATATTAAGAACAGTATGCCATCTATGCCAGATCCTTTGAAACAGCAAGGATGGACCGGCTCCCGGCAGGGAACCACCGATCTATTTTCTGTCCCTACAATTTTACCTTCCCCAGGATGTCATGTGAACAACGCATGTAATTTAAAAACAATTTTTAAAAATTATTTTCATAAATTAAAAAAGAGTCATCCATCCCAAAATGTCAATAGTGCCATGGCTAAGAAACTCTGCACTAGGGGGTTGTCAGAGAGATTCACACAAGGGCCTCCCTGAAGATTATGGGGGCTCTTCCTGGTATGTTACATTCCCACTAAATAAAACTGGACTTAAAACTCCATTTCCGGTTGACCTTGAACCCTTTTTGTTTTTTTAATCGCCAGAACGCCCTGCGGGTCATAGATTCCTGCCCTCGGCTTACTTCCCATGATAAGCTCTCCCTCAGGTTAAGACGCACACCCTGACGAACATCTGTACTTGGCCTTCCTCTGACCTGAATAAATGCCAAGTCATTGAGGTTTTCCTTTGCGATCGAGTTCCTTTTAGTGGTGAGAGTTTGTATTATCAAACGGGGGCCCAAAGTAAGTTGTGTTTGCATCGTAAATCCTTGAAAATGCTTACAATTTATGACCAGAAAGGCAAGCCGCTTGCTCTCGCTGCCTCTCTGTCCCTCTGCTGTGAAAAAGAGCGTCAGGGCCCTCTGGGCTCTCCCGGGTCTTGGTTCCCACCGAGACTGCTGGGTGCCACTGCTCTGCAGCACCACAAGGAAACTGGCCAGATGCCATTTGTCGGCACCACGGGGATACATTTATTTTTTTTTTTTTTTTTTTTTTTTTTTTTTTTTAAATATATTTTTTTATTGATTTTAGAGAGAGAGGAAGGGAAAGGGAGAGAGAAACATCCATGAGAGAGGAACATGGACTGGCTGCCTCCTGCACGCCCCCTGCCTGGAAATTGAACCGGGGGCTCTTGGTGCACTGGACGCTGCTCAACCAACGGAACCACACCGGCCGGACTAGAACCGTTTCCAGGGTGGAAGGAGCAACAGGAGAGAGCCAGCTGGTCTCTGCTTCAGCTCTCTGGAAGCATTATGAAACCAGCTGAGCCACACCGGCCGGGGCGAGGTTAACAGTCCTTCATGTGACAGGGGCCAGGGGGTTATATAGTATATAGGACAGTGTAAAATGGATGGGGGCACTGGGGTGCAATCCACCCCAGATGAGGGAAAATGCTTTACGTGCTCGCCTGGTGTTGGGAGCCATTGAATTATTCGAGAACCCCCTTTGGAGCGGACTGAACGGACTCCTGCCCTACCTGCTCCCTGTTCTCGGCCCCCTTATAAGCCTTCTCCTAATCCTAGCTTTCGGCCCCTGGGCTTTTAGGAAATTAACAGACTTTGTAAAACAGCAGGTTGATAGCGTTCTGGCCAAACCCATTCAGGTACACTACCATCTGTTGTGCCCAGATTTCATGATTCCCAAGAACCCACAGGGAGCCAGCGAGTCCGATGCAAAAGCAAAGAGTCATTCATTTCAAACCTAGGTTTGGCTCCCCTGCCACACTCACCGATGCAACGGTAAGCTCCAGTGGCCGTGAGAGAGAGAACTCTGTGTGGAGAGAGGTTTTATAGGGGTTTGGGGTAAGGGGAGGAGAAAGGACTGTGGGCCCTGCTGATTGGCCAGGCGCGAGTACACAGGATGTGGTCATAGTGATGGCGTGCACTTCCCTTGACTATCTTCCGGGAAGAAGCTTGCTGAGCACATGGCCAAGTTAAGATGAAGGGCATAGCCCTTACCTTGGGGCAAGGTGGAGGGCGTAGCTCTTACCCTGGGGTAAGGTGGAGGGCGTACTCCTTGCCCTTTCATTCCCCCCTTGTCTTGGAACTTCCGGCTCAATCATGAGACGGACTGCATTTCTATTCCACCATTGCTAGAGGCCCATACTGGGCACACAGAACTATCAACTGAACTATCCCTATAAGCTTAACAAATGGCCCGGTGGAAGGGAAAGAAACCATTTTAGATTTAACAACTTCTATTGAAACAGGATTTTTCTTCTTAAAATTCCTCCATGGCTATCAAAAAGCCAAATCAAGATTAATTTATCTACTGTCCTGATGTTTGCATACACACAACAAGAATGGTAACTGACTACCTTTGCTGGAATTTCATGGTTGAATCTTAATGTGCCCCGTAGGGCCAGGAAGCCAAGCCATCCAGCTGCCATCAAGCCTGCCTGCAGTATCTGCTGAGTTAGGTGAATCCCTCACCTGTAGCAACTCCACCTGAGCCCACGCTCCAGGCTTTAAGGCCCATCTCAGTAGCCCTCCTACTTGTTGCGGCCCAGAGTGTGTGGGGTTCTGCAGGGATGCAGAGGCATCTTTACTGCTCCCCTTCTACTCTTACCAACCGCCAGTGATGGTAGGGCATCAGCCTGACGCTCCAGCGCCAGCCATCTTCAGGGCTCCCAAGCAGGATACCAGGCTTTCTTCGTGGCATTTTTACTGGCTTCAAGTCTTTAGAGCTCAGATAGGGCTCTTCGAAACATGATACTCCAGTCAAAGTTTTCCGTTAATAAAACCACTATTAGGAACCAGTCTTACTGAATCTATGCAAAGAAACGTACTTATTTAGCATTGCCAGATTTCGGAGGAATTACATAAGGAGAAAAACATACTGATCTACTCTAAGATTTTCTGACTTTCCTTGCTAATTCCTTTTCATGGATTTAAAACAAAACAGTAACTGTTGGCATAAAACCTTCTTTCTATGCATAACCATGCCTCAGACCTTCTATTCTAAACAGGCTTTTTCCAGCTTTACTACCCCTGACATGGCATGGTGACTCAGGCCTGCAAGACAGTATTACAGGCTGCCAACTGTTAGCTGTCTCTCAAAAGAGACCAAAACCTGATGGGCACCCTTCCCTGCCCAGTTGGGCCCCTGCCCTCTTGGCAGCTAGGCACCCTTTACTTTTGGGGGTCACCCCACACAGCTCCCTTCCAGGACAGCCAACATACATTCAAACCTGCAAAAGAATCAAAGGTTAATATAACATATCAATACAATGAAACATAATATTGGCATCATGGCCGCTTCAGGCAGCCAAATCTTCTGCTACTAAACATGTGATCCTATAAATTGTCCTTGTCTCTTTGGATCCATGTCCATGAAGATGCAGGCATTATTACACAGTATTGTGGGGGCTCCTGGTGACAGGAGTGATCCCAAGTCATGTTACCGGCATCAGGCAGGTCGAGCACGCCGTAGCTTGAGCTTGAGCGGGTTGCGTTGATCTCGATCGATGCTCCATTTGGTGATGAAGTCTTTCCGGATGGACCCAGGTCGCGACGCCATCTACCTTGAGAGCGGTGGAGGTCGTCAGCACCACAATGTAGGGATCCTTCCAACGTGGCCCTAGGGTCTCCCGGCGGTGCCTTCTGACGTAGACCCAATCTCCTGGTCTGTGCTGATGAGGAGTTGGGGTTGGGCTGGTCTCATAGATGGTGCGGAGGCGCGGCCAAATGTCCTCGTGCGCCCTCTGGAGCCCTCTCAAGGAAAGAGATTGTTAAAGAAAAGCCACCCAGTCCTCGCCAGTCTCCGAGTCAGACAGATTCCTCCTCTCTTGGAGAACTTCTAAGTCCTGATGGCTTCTAGGTAACCCTGTTTATCAGTTACAGCAGCAACAGGTACCAAACCCTTTCAGTACATTGGACCAGCTTCATTCCCGCTCACCTTTGCAGATTCTAAGGCCCATTGTCTTCCTTTAACCAGCAAGCCAAATGACACTGGCCTGTATTATTTAATTCAGCACAGGCAGGGGGAAGGGCCCATGAAATCTCTGCTCTGAGGAACTGTGAGCCCCACCCTTAAATGTCCCAATCAGACTAGAAAAGCCACAAATACCTTTTAAATCTACCCCAGAATTCCAAAATCCCAACCCAGCACTGAATATCACATAGCAAATCAAAGTTCCCAGCAAACAAACAGACAGAGATGTTTACTAGTTAGGCGGGCAGATTCCACCTCTGACAGAGAGCAAGCGCTCTTGGGGCAAGCGTGTGCCTTTTTTTTCCCACAGACTTCCACACTTACATGAACAAATAATTATACCCAAGTAGACATACAAACATCAAATAAATATTTACACTTACACCCTTTCAGTGAACAAGTACCTTTACAGTCTTGGGATCTTGAGCAGATAACAGGAACACCACCCAAGTCCCCTGATGGGGGCCTGACAGGAACAGATGTGGAGGCCTCCCTTTCCCACATCCCAGGACAGGATTCTTGACCTATGTCTCATCCAGATAGAAACGGTACTCATATTGAACAAGGAAGTCAAGACTAAATAGGCACGATAACTAGATACATTCCCCATTAAGAACTTCGAGGTACATGCCACATTTATACCACAAAATACCAACAAATCAGTTTCAGTTGTGTCGAGATACAGAACAAGTCCCTAAACAGAGGCAGTAGAAAACTGCTTAGGAATGCTTCTTTTCTACCTTTTTAAAAGATAGGCCAGATTCGAACCCTTAGCCAGTCCGAGCTTTGACTTCCCTCCGGAAGTCCCAGAGACGGTGAATACCATCTAGAAGCCATTCCTCCAGATACAGGACAAGTACCTTAGAGATTCTTGATAATCTACATCAGTAATCCATTCACACAATCCCCCAAAAGTTAAAGAGGAAGGAAAGAACCATTCAATGTCCTTCAAGAGGATTTCGGCGAAACAACAAAATCGACAGATTTAACACATTGGAAAACCAAGGCCAGAAGTACCCTCAGACGTTTCAGGGGTACCAAGGAAGGAGAAGTTAGGCCACGTCCAGCCCTTTTCATAATCCACCATCAGTGACCAGTCCCAGCTCACTGGTCTACCATCCATTTAACATTTCTTTTTCCTCCCATCATACCAAGGCCATGCTTTCCAGGTAGCTAGAACTTTTAAACCACAGTTTCTACCTGAAATAATTGTACTTTACTTTAGAAATTGGGTTACTGCTATCCTGGCATAGCGGCTAAATTTCAAAATGGTCACAATTTTCCTGCTGGGGAATTCAAGAAGCAAACCCATAACTATTAAGGCCAAAACAGTCTTGGGTTTTTATTCTGTACACAGCAAAAGGTCAAGTTCAGCTCAAAACTATGCGCACTCGTTTTTAAACTGGCCTTCTCCTTTACATGTGCACAGAAATCCTGGATGCATTTATGAATTTGTAAAAGCTTTTCAATTCTCTATCTACAAGCCCTTTAAGAAATACAAGCTCTATTGTCGGCCCTTATAAAGCCAACTGCTCAAAACATTGGTCTATCATACCACTAAAATTATATTAAGACCGTGATTGCTAATTTAGTATTAAATAAATCTGGGAGGCAGGCACACGTTCTGCCCCATCTACATTTCCTTAGTAAAACTCTGCCTTAAAACTCCACCCCTGAAATCCCATCCTGCCTCAGTGAGCAGACATTCCTTTTGTGATTGACTAAGTCAGAGGGAGGGGCCTGCTGTTCCAAGATGGCGGCCCCCAGGGGCACGGCATGCCATGCGGCCAACATGGCAGCTGCCAAGTCAGGCAGCTCAACATTGTGGCGGTCTAAACTGTTCTCTGACAGAAAATATGATTTCCTCATTCTCACAATAAACAAGGGAAGAGCAAATCAAAACCCCTAAAAGAGAGATGGCCAACATTATATTGCAGAACTTTTTAAAATCTTAGGTAGCAAATTAAATATGCTAGCCCAAAACCCTATCCGAAAATGGACGGTGCGCACATTAGTTTTAAGCCAGCTTTTCTCCTAACACGTGCACAGAAATCCCAGACGCATTTACTTGGGGAGGGGGTGACCTATTTCCACAGACCCTCACTCAGGCGGCCACCCGACCGCCACACAAAGGAGGGGGGAGGGCAATCCCCCTCCCTCCACACTCCCACACTTTCACCAGACATTCATTCAGACTTTAAACAATCCATTCAATTCCTAACAACTTCCCAACTCCTGAGGGAGCTCTAAAGCCTCCCCCAATCTCCTTGAAATGATCAATCACAATACCCAAAGGAGCAGTCTGAGTCCATCCCATAACATCCGTCCAGTATAAACACAGAACACTAAACAGGGCCCGAAAATACAGGCTTCCAACTCCATGGAAGCAACTAGACGTTGGCCTTACGCCAAACCGGCAGGAGCGACCTGCCTCGTCTCAAATCCGCGAGGGGCATATCCATCCCTCGTGAGGGACATATCCATCCCTCCTGGGGTGAGGGGCATATCCATCCCTCCTGGGGTGAGGGGCATATCCATCCCTCCTGGGGAGCGGAACGTCTTCCAACTCTCCCCCGCCTGTGGTCGTTCACGGCGCATCCGCCTAGACCCCTCAGGCAATTACAGATTCCAGAAACGAGCTCACACTGAACAGAACATACAACGACACACACATACCGCGGTCAGTCAGACTCTTCGGATCGGGGTCCCTCGATGGTCTTGGGAATCCCGGACGAGCCCCCAAATGTTGTGCCCAGATTTCATGATTCCCAAGAACCCACAGGGAGCCAGCGAGTCCGATGCAAAAGCAAAGAGTCATTCATTTCAAACCTAGGTTTGGCTCCCCTGCCACACTCACCGATGCAACGGTAAGCTCCAGTGGCCGAGAGAGCGGGATACATTTATTTGAGAACACTTGCCTTCAATCACCCAACAAGAAACATTTTCAGGATAATTCACAGATAAACAAGACCCCATAATTTGCCTACAAGAATTCAACTTCCTTGAGAAAAAAAAGAGAATTTGGCCTCCTTTAAATACTCCTTATATAAGGTTTATAAAGTAAAATAATAAAATAAAATGAAAGGTCATCTTGAGAGTTGGGTTTTTATTTAAGTTCAGAGGTGGAGCCATTCTCCAGGCCATGTTTGTGACCCCGGAAGTTTATCTTCAGAAGGACACAGAAAGGCAAGAGGCCACCGACTCGCAGCAGCCGAGCACTGCAATGAAAATTGTATCTCACGTTTCTTACCACTAACACCACGCAGTAACTTAATCCAACAGGCATGTATGCGCTGTCTTTGACTCAGCACTGCCAGAGACTTAGGTAGACACCAAAGAGGACTGAGATAGGGCAGCTTTCTTTCTGGAATCTGCCTTGGTTCCGGGAAAGACCAAAACATCACCCTCAAATCATTATCTGGCCACACAAAGGTCCGACTGTCGGCTGGTTGGGGGTGTGTTTCCCCAGAG